>NW_026693108.1:10700000-11300503 GCF_021218885.2 Marmota monax
GGTTCAAGTTATCACCTCAGAAATTTATTGGGTGTGGAGGGGTGGGGAGAGCCAGAGTGTCTTTGCCATAGTCATTACCTTTCACCTTACAGAGTGGACCTTATTTATCTGACTGCTGAGCTCAGGATACCTGTGTTGACACCTGCAAGTTCAACACTTTAAGGTTTGGTTTGTTATGATAAATAATATTTTTTCAAAACTACAAAGAAGCCTCAAGGACCTGTGAATTGGAATCAAAAGTCAGCAAAATAGGGCTCGGGTGTGGCTCAGAGGTAGAACGCAAGGCCTGAGTTAGATCCTGAGCACCGTGAGGGGGAAACAAAATCTTAAAAGTCAATAAAAATACCCAGCTAATCCAGAGGTTGAGGCAGCGGGACAGAAAGCTGGAGGCCAGCTTGGGAAACTTAATGAGATCCTGTCTCAAAAAGAACCAGATACAGAATAAGGGCTGGGGATGTGGCTCAGTGGTGGAGCGCCCCTGGGCTCCATACCCAGCACTGTGATGAGGACAGGGACAGAGTGGGCAGAATGCACAGTATGAGCCACCTAAAGCTGCCCTCCCAGCACAGCCAGGGATGGGAATGGACACTACTGGGGAAGAGACCTGGGGCAGGCGAGGTGGTGGCTCCCACCCTCCTCACCAAAGCCAGAGCCCTGTGGGCGACGCAGGCATCAGCGGTGCTGACAGCCGAGAGCCCCGGTTTCTGACATTGTGTCCCAGTTCCTCAGCATTTGCTTCTCCCACACTGAAAAAAGCAGTAAAATACTGAAAGTAAATCATTCCGTTAGCCTTGCTGTTTAATGACATACAATTGATAATGTCAATGACACTGCATTGACCAGTGCGCTATTTTCAACTGAAATTTATGAACCGATCCATATTTGGGGTTCTGTTTTGTTAACTGGCAAGTTGGTCTGTTTTTTTGGGGTGCTGAGGACGGAACTCAGGGTGCTGCGTATGCTAAGCACCCACTCCACCAGGGAGCTACACCGGCCCCACCCCTGAATTTCATCTACTGGACCAAGTGAATTCGAATCAGTGTGCCACTGGGAGTCACAATAGCAGTGAGCAACAATCCCGACTTTGTTTTTAAAGGAGGAATTATAAAAATAGAGGTGGGAAGAAAAGTTCCAAAAAAGAAAACATGAAGCTCATTTCAGTTCAAAATTCTTGCTAAAAAAGAGATGGTTTTCTTAGAGGAAGGAATTATCTATCTTAAGGCTAATATATCAAGAACTTGGAGGAATGAGTGAGTTGGCTTGTTCCAAAGAGACAAATCTTCTCTGGAAAGGAAAATATAAGGTTATCTCAAAAATACAAAGCTCTACCCTCTTTTCTTCTTCTTCTTCTTCTTCTTTTTTTTTTTTTTTTTGGTTGTTTTGTTGTTGTTTGGTGATTAGAAACAAGTTCTCCACCCATTGGGTGACGTTTTTCTCCTTAACAATAGTATTGAAAATGAAGCCTGAGAGCCAGCACCCAGTAACTGCACCTATCTCCCTCTGTGTGCCCAGGGTGCTTCCCTTTAAGACAGACCCACAGATGATGGAGAAGAGGAGCCTCTGTACAGGAAGTGGGCCCCATTCCAGGCTTCCAAGGATCATGACAGGGTCTCTGATGGGGAAGGGGACACTGAGAAGTCACCAGAGTGCTAAGGATGGCAACCTCCACGGAGCTTCGTGGTGCAAGGCAACAGTGTGCAGGTGCGCAGATGACAAAGGGGGCCAGTCCCTGCCTGGCCCAGGTGCCCACAAGCTGTCTAACAAATAGGTACATATGCTACAAAAGCAATTTGCTGAAGTAAGTGGCCCTTTCACATCCACAAAAGCAAGTCCGTTCATAATGAACTGCACAGAACTCACAAAATAGAACATGTGCGTTCTGTTTGATCAGGAGACTAAGTGACACATTATGACTGTAATGAGTCATTTTTTTCTTTTTACACAAGAAAAATATTATAGATCTTTGAAAGCCTTGTACTCAATTATGTAACAATACCAACATCTGCTAACAGTACAGGCCGTTTCTATTCTTCATCCTGAATTGTTTTACGTAATTACGAGTTTATAAGGTATTTGGTAAACCAGTAAGAAGGTACCTTTTTAAAGCACTATGTAATTTGGGGTACAATGAAATGTTCTCTCGAAAATCTATAATTAGGGCAGCATCAGCTTACAGAAAAGCACAGGAAATGTTATAACAACACAATTATGTAAATAGGCGCATAGGTAGGGAAATGAACCATTGGCTACGGTCCCCACCCCTCTCTTTCCTTTCTCTTCTATTTGAATTCTTCTTTGCTCATCTCAAGTTAAAGTACTACTTCCACAGGGTGCAGAATAAAGGAACTTGGGGAAGAGAAAATGGGGAGGTTGGCCTCCCCTGGAGAGTTCTTCAGGCCCGAGCTGGAGAAGCAGAGGCCTGGGGAGTGTGCAGTGCTAGACCCTGACAATGCTCCAGCCTTTGTGTGGATTTTTTAAACGATAAAATATTTTTACTATTATGAATTCACTGAAGGAATTCAGAAACGAATATGCCAAAATGTTGGCTGTGTTGGACAGAAATTCAGAAACTAAAATATATCAAGGCAAAGCAAACAGAACTAGAGATGATGTGATACCGTGTCGTAGACTGTTGGCCAAGAAAATCAATCAGAAAACAACCCAACAAGCCCCACCCAGTGGTCCTAAGCAGTGGGACTGACCTCTACCAGGGGAGGGGCCTGCTCGGCAGCCCTATAGTTTGTAATTCTGATTTAGCTCAGAGGCTTAGCTTGGGCTATGAGATGAACTGCTACACCATACGCAGTGCACTTCGTATCGAAGGGACACTTGATGCAGAAAGGGGACAAGACCTGTGGAGCCATGTGGTCGACCTGGGAAAGGGAGACTTGGCCCCCGTGCCGGAAGCAGCAGTGGGTAAAAGCCAAATTCTTGGAAGCCAGCCAGCTTGACTGTGACATCCCAACCAGATGCCACTTCTCAGCTGTTGCCCTAACTTCACAAAACAAATTTCACCTCTTAAATCAAGGTAATATATGTATTGAATGATGGTGTTGGGAATACATTTATAAAGGTTTGCAAAGCACCAAGCAAGAGCCTGACAGTAACTACTCGTCAGAAATATTATTTCAGTCTCCTTTCCAAACATCTCTGGATTACCCAGAATGAGGCAGTGGCAGACGTTTTTCGCATAACATTGTAGGACATAGTGGACCAGCCATTTCTAATTGTAGTTCTAGCTTTATGGCTTCACTGTCATGAGCAAAAAGATGAAATTCTTTAAACACCACATCAGACTTTCGAATCAAAGGCAGGTAAGAGAACTTCTAGATCAGGCAGCAAGGGACTCTGTGGTTGTCCTTTTCTTAACACACAGGCATACAGAGAATTAGAGAAATAGTTTGGTTCACTTATTCATTCAAAAACCACTTTAATGAACGCACAGCAAAAAACAGCACCTGACCTCAAACACCATAACCTGGTCAGACAGAAAAGATGCTCAGGAATATCACAAAATAAAACATACCTGAGCACTACTGAGAATGTGATCCATATGGAGTAGGTATGTGTTTTGTTTTTGTTTTATGCTGGGGATTGAACCCAGGGGCACTTAACTACTAAGCCACATCCCTAGCCCTTTTTAATATTTTATTTCGAGGCAGGGTCTTACTTAGGTCTCACTAAGTGCTGAGGCTGGCTTTGAATTCATGATCCTCCTGCCTCAGTCTTCCAAGCTGCTGGGATCACTGAAGTAGATTTTTTATTTTAGACCCTCTACATGAAACCTTCCCGGCTGGAAGGCAGTGAGAACAATGATTTGATACTTAGGATGTAGAGAGAGACCTCTAACTCCACCAGGCAGAAGCTTGGGAACATCACTACTTAACGCCCTGTGTCTCAGATTCCTTGTTCTTAAGTGCATACGACACAAGGTCTTCCTGAGAATGCTCAGAACGCAGAAATGCCAAGTATTTGATGGCCATTGTATGTATAACAACTGCTTTTGCTATTCATTCATGTCTACAGAAGGGAAATTCAGTGAAAATTTGGACACAGGGATATTTGAACCAAAGGCTCTTCAGGCCAATTACTTTTCTTCATATACGCTCATCTTAAGCAGAAATAAAATTCCTACCATCCCCATATTGTTCCAACCTCCCTCTACAATGCACAGAAAGCTGCAGAATCACCTCGACGGCCCCTTCGGCCTCTTTCCCACGGTCAGCTCCCTCCTCCCCAAGAACAAAAAGGCGGTAGCTGTACATATGACCTGCTGTGCCTCACCTCAGCTCCCACAACCTCCCAAGGTGGCCCTGAGAATGCAGGCACTCTGCCTTCTGCTCTTCCTTCCCCCTCTTTGCTCTGCTTTATTTCCTTTTCTTTTTAATAATCCTCAACTGTGTGAGGTGGTTTTACTTGTTTGTTTTGCAGTGGTGCCGGGAGTTGAACCCCAGGCTTCATACCTACTAGGCAAGCGCTCTACACAGAGTCACATCCCCAGCCCGGCATGACTGATCATCTGCATATAACAGAGAGCCCTGCCTGGTTGCAATGACTCCATGAGAATTTCCCCCAAACCCCCATCCTTCACCCTCCGATATATTTATCTCATATAATAACTGTATAAATCGTAACTACTCAGTGAGTTTCAGAGTCTAAAGGGCCCCAAATGCCAAAAGTCACTGCCAAAAGCTTTAGTCACAGAAGTTAGGATCATTTCCCTGTGGACTAATTTGCAAATAAGTGATAGCTATCTAATCAAATCTCATTCTTTCACTGTTATAATTAAATAATGCTACACAAGAGTTCATGAAATAAGACTAGGGGACATTTCCCTTGTGTCTATAATCCTGAGACCAGAAGTACTGGGTATCGGCCATTCTGTTGCCTGGCAACACTTCCTCGGGGTTGGAAGCCAAGGCAGGCTGAGCCTGGAGAGGTGGATAGAGTGGTCCCTCATCCTCGGCATCTATCTTAGTTCACTCGCCCCGATGAGGGATGGACCTCCGGTTCTCAGGTTAGAAACTGGACTTCCTCTATCCACTCAGAATGGATCATTCTCAGTTGGATGGATTTTCTTCTAAAACTCCCAAGAAACTATGTGTACGGCATTTTATAAATTTACAATCTGAAATAGATTTGTTCAGGGAAACAGGACATCCCCTAACTGTAGTGTGGAAGTGTAAATTAGAGTCTGTGGTTGTTTACTAAACACAGAAGCAAAAGAGGCCCTCCTGGTCCCCAAAACAGCTCTAAGGTAGCAAGGGGCTTCTCACATGGCCAACCAGAAACCCCCAGAAGGCTTGTTAAACAGGACTGCTGCTCTCTCCAGAGCTTCTGGCTCAGGTGGGCAGGGCGCGTCTCTAACAAGTTCCCAGAGGACACTGATCTCGCATCCCACTGTGGGTGAGCACAGGCCTTCTCCATTCATGGCAGGCAGAGCCTTTCCAAGGGGAGGAGGGCTCTGGTCTAGACTCAGTGGCCATGTGCCACTAAACGTTGGGGCTGTGACTCTTGCTCCAGGTAGGAAAACCTCTGAGTGGCACATTCTCTCTTTCTGTACAGTAATCACAGATCAACTTAGGAAATGACAGGTACGGGGCTGGGGTGTACAAAACAGGTTCGGGTCCTGACGCTGTGGCATGTTACTCTACATTCTAGGCCTCAGTTTTCTCATTTGTTACATGGCGTGAACACGGCTTATCTTGTAGAACTTTTAAAAATTATTAGTGTCATAAAAAACATGTAAAACTTCTTTAAGATTTGAATGAGGGGCTAGGGGTATAGTTTGGTGGTAGAGTGCATGCCTAGTATGCACAAGGCCTTCAATCTCTAGCTCACACACACACAAAAAAAGAAGAAAAAAAGATTTATAATATGATATGAGAGTATAAATTATCTGGCACAATGCCTGGAGGTCGTACCTGCGTTAGCTATTAATACAACCTTATTACAGACTGCACTGTATCCCACCAAATTCACATTGGAACCTAAACCCATGTAGGACTGTATTTGGAGCTGGGCCTATAACAAGGTAACAGATTTAAGCAGGCTGTAAAGTTGGGTTCTTATCCAGCAGGACCAGCATCCCCGTACGAATGGAAGAGACAGCAGGAGTGCGCACACAAGAAAGGCCCTGTGAAGACAGCCGACTAAAACCAAGAGAAGACGACGAAGGCCAGGAGAAGACAACCCCCCACACCCTGACGCTGGATTTCCAGCCTCCAGAACTGTAACAAAACTCTGTTGTTGAACCACACAGTCTGTGGTATTTTGTTATGAGACGGCCAAGCCTACTCACAAGAGGTGCCTCTCTCAGGTATCTTTTGCCTATATCTAGTCTCACTCATTGCATGTCTCAAAGCTTGGGGTGTGTTTTGGTGTTAATTGTTACAATTCATTAATTTTTCTTTGACCTCAATGTTGCTGTCCTGAGTCTGAGCATACACATTATCAGAAGACCAAGGTTAGGGAAGGAAACATGTTAGTACAGAAGCCAAGGCCTCTCCATAGTCCATGAGTAACCTGAGGGTGGAGGAGACCTCAGTGCTCACTGTCCTCTGGAAGGAGGTTCTCTTTAAAGGTTTACTAATTTCATATGAACCAAAACCCGACATAACTGCCCAATATCTGGGCAACTGGGGGATTGTTCCTTTGATTTCTTGGTTTATTAAAAATGAAAGTCCAAGGGAAGTTTGCAAGGGAACCTCAAATAGAATGCATATGTTATTATATAGACATTAAATATAAATCTTTTGAAAAGAAACTTTAATATTAAAAGAAATTATCCCTAAGGAGAAATGTGGCCTCAACAAATGATAACAAAATATAAATACTAGATCACTGTTGCCCTTGATCTGAGGTCTGCAGGAAGAAATCACACCCCGAGTTCTACAAATCTTATTAGAATTTGGAGAGTCTAAAAACACATCCCCCCTTTTTTTAACACTATGCATTTTAATACCAATCACCTCAATCTGAAGAAGGCCCCAGGAGAAAATGTATTCAACCAGAATAGTTTAGCTCTTTTCCTGGATGGCAGGACTCCATTTTTACCTGGTTTCCTAATTCAACTAAGTTCAGAGGGAGACCAATCTAAGAGTAGTTTCCAAACATCATCTGTGAGAAGAGGAGGAAGAGGAGGGAGATAAGGAGGAGGAGGAGGAGAAGGTAGAGGAGGAGGAGAAGACTCTGTTATTCCTTCTTCCTAAATAACAGAAGCATGGTTTAACTGAATTTTCCTTCAAAACTCTGTATTCAAGCCAGGTATGGTGGCACATGCCATGCCTATAATCCTAGCTATTTGGGAGGCTGAGGCAGGAGGATCCCAAGTTTGATGCTATCTTGGGCAAGCCAGCAAGACACTATCTCAAAATAAAAGAAAGGGCTGGGAATGCAGCTCTGTAGTGCAGTGCATGCATGAAGCCCTGGCTTCAGTCCTCAGCACTGAACATCAAAGCAAAACAAGACAAAAACCCTGTATTATAGATTCTTAGTCTGGGGGCAATAAATTCAATCTCCTTCAAAGGTCTGAAGCAATAGGAACACACAGAGTAGTTTTTCCTTCGCTGCTTCTGTGATGTTTGAAAACTATCCACTGTGGGGGAAAAAAAAAACACCCGTTTTTTTAAGATCAGATATACTTAAGATTTGTATACATTAGGCCATCAAGTCCACATACGCTTTGGTCTTATCTTTGTCACAGGATGGGACAAACATGCTCCTTCATAGCCAAGTGCTTTGCAATGCACACTTGCATTCCATCTCCCCTGGAACAGCTGGAACACAAGCTCGAGCCGGGGAGGCCGCTGGCAGAGCCGAGGGCTCTGTGACAAGGCACCACCTGCCCCGCGCACAGTCTGTCCTGAGGGCCCAAGGCTTGCCTGCTACCTGCCAAATAAGAGAGGTGGACTAGTGGTCCTGGGAAGACCAGGCAAATCCATGGCCTAGAAAGAGCAAGGCCTGGACCAGAAGAAAGTACTTGGGAGGGTTTCTCTGCTAAAGAGTAAAGTCCTTGGCATCGGCATTACAAACTTGTCACCAACTGTTTACATCTCGAGGAATTGGAGATTAGCCACATCTCTCTGCCAAACCTCGAGCAGAACAATTCCCTCCCTGGGCAGCCAGCTCCTGGGTTCACCGGCTTTGTGAGCACAGCAGCTGAGCGAGGGGAAATAGCTTTCCCCAGCCTCTTCTGGCCGCAGCACAGGCTGGTTTTCAACTCGGTCAAAGGTGCTGTGCTGAGCGATGGCGGTGCGCTGCCTACACACGGGGGATTTCGCTACTTGGGGAGAGGCCTCCACATGTTACCACAGTCATGGTTTTCAACAATGACATGAACTGACATCGATTTTTTCTCCTGCTGTGCAAATGGGAGTCTTGTCTGCAGTCATTGCCAAGTTCCCAGATCCAGAGAACAGAGCCAATGCCTTGTTACAGGGATTTGATAACGCAGGGGGACAGCAGAATACACGTTCTCCATTATAAGGAAGAATGCTAACATAATGGAGATGAATCATTAAATGACCACTCTCATGTCAGGAAATACTGCTCCAACAGAGCTCAATATGGAGGAGTTCATTTTTAAGCACACTGGAAGAAAATGGCTGTCCATGATAGAATATTATGCAGCCATAAAAAAAGGATGGGGTGCTGAGACAATCTCCATGAATCTCAAAGAGACTGTTCTATTGAAAGAAGCCAGACACGAAAGTCACACAGGATGTGATTCCCTTTATGTGAAACATCTGGAACAGGAAATTCAGAGACTGAGCAGACTAGTGGTTGCTGGTAGGGGCTGCTTAATGGGATGGGCTTTCCTGCTGGGATGATGAAAACATGGTGGAACTGGATAGAGATGATTGTGGATGAGACGACTGAGGCACTACCCTGTGAATATGCTACTTATCGAAGTTTTAAAGTGGTAGATGATATGTTATGTAAATTTTAACTAGGGGGGAAAAGGAGTACATTTGTCCACACGAATGTTTTAAAGTTTTCATTTTAAGGCTCTTTACTCACTACTGTGGATGCCAACTGATTCGCGGCATCTCTTTCTGGATGTCTTCTCCACTATGTAGTGTGATAACTTCCCTGAGGGAAGGTGTCGCAGCTTGGATATGAGGTGTCCTCCCAAAGCCCCTGTGTCTGTATTCACAGGTGAAACGACTCAGTTATGAGAGCCGTAACCTCAGCAGCAAATCAATCCATTTGGTGGATAATGATCTGGAAGGATTTCCGTAGGGGGCGCTACCTTGGGAAGGAGGTGACTGGAGGAGATGGTCACTTCCCTCTCTGTCGGCTCCTGGCTGTGTCAGCTCCTGTGCCCAGCTCCCTCCACCATGCCCTTCCACAGGGATTCTCTGCCTCACCTAGAGCCCCGATCAATGGGACTGGCCAGCCATGGACTGAGCCTCGGAAATATGAAACTTTTCCTCCTCTGAGTTGTTTTTGTTGGGTGTTTTGGTCACAGCAACGAAGAGCTGACTAGCAGTAGGGGTTCCGGTGTCTGGAATATAGAAGACACTTTGTGAAGGAAAAAGGAAAACATCTATACTTTGGGAGGCCGACTTACCCATCTTCACCTGGCAAGAAAAGGCAGAGGGCTCTGAAACTCCCAGTGTTCAAGAATGTGGCTCCACGGGCTGGAACTACAGTGTTCCCAACGGGAAGTTCCTTTTAGGGAGAAATTTACCAGGTTTTACACACCTCACTGGATTCTCCATGAATTTATGTTTGTCTGGACATCACTGAGATTTAGACATAGGCTCACGATCCTTCTCTTGCTGACCTGGCTTCGAAGCCTCACTGAGAGAAGAGCAGAGAAAAACCTTGACATCCATTTCCTTTGCAGAGTCTTGAAGAATCACAGGAGTTTCTTGACGGGAGCCTGGAAAAGCCCTGCACCTCTGACTGCATCTGCTGGGACAGGCCTTCTGAGGCCGGCCTTGTTGCCACCAAAATAAAAAAAAAAAAAAATTTAAATTGCTGATGTCAAGAGGACTGGAGAGAAGGGGCTGGGGTTGTGGCTAAGTGGTAGAGCACAGCCCCACATACACACATGTGCTGTCTCCCAGTCTCTACCAGTACTTTAAAAACAAACAGAAAGAAGAGAGAGACAACACTGCTTCACCATTACACAGCTCACACTTCTTACTCAAGCTCGAGAACACTGGGCCTCTTAGATACGTACTTCAAAGCGGATTTCAGTAAATCTTTATTTTATATCCACAATTGTTTCATATTTTTATTTTCATTAATTTGGGGAGACGTGCTGGTGATGGAACCCAGGGCCTCCTGCATGCCAGGCAAGTGCTCTCCCAGAGAACTACACCCTCGGTCCTGTTTTCATTCATTTTTATATTCAAACAGTGAGAGAAAAAGAAGGGACACAAGCTTTTGCAAAGATGGCTTTCCAGCTGTTTTGAAGGAAACCCATTTCAGGCACAATAAAACTGAACATCCATCTAATGGAACACCTGTGACCCCCCCAATCCTGTGGTCTCCCCTGCCCCACCTTTCTGTGTTAAGGGAAGGGAGAGGGAACAAAGGACGCAGAGACAAGAGACGCAGAGCTCCTGAGGGACACAAGCGTGGCCTCTGCCTGCCTTGGACCGCAGGCTGTCTGGTGGCCATCCTGGGGTTCCATGTGTCTTGAGGATTCTGTCCTAGGACTCCAGCTGCCACCAGTGTAGTCTCCCAGGCAGCCTCCCCTCTATGGCTGTGAGCACAGTTCTGTGTCCTTCTAGAATGTCCCCCTTTCCTACTTGGCTGGCTCATGATCATTCCTGAAGTCAGAGCCAAGGTGTGCCCAGCTCTGGAAGCTTCCCCTGGACTCCTGGGGTGGGCAACAGCTAGCGGGCTCCGGGGCACCTCACTCTGCTTGTTTCCGCACAGGCCACGTTAGGGTGCAATTATCAGCTCTAGTGTCTCTTTCTTCTACTGGGTAAATGGAAAGGGAAAGTGGAACTTCACCGTGAAGACCCCCGACAAACCCCAAGTCAAGCAAGTATTCAAAGCAATGTCACCAGCAGTGGGAAAAACAGAGGCACGTGACTCCTGATGCAAACACTGAGGACACATGGCTTTGGATGCCTTCCGGCCAAAATGTACCACCACCTACTTCTGAGGAATCACCTGACAGACTCAAACTGAAAGGCTCTTCATGAAACCACGGCTTGCCTTCAAAAATGCCCAAATTATGCATGACTGCAAGATGGAAACAGCAAGATGTGCTTCTGCAGTAGGTGCTAGACCGGACAAAGACATTCGCTTCTTTCACTATAAAGGATTTTGATAGTAGAAAAACAGCAAAATGTGGAAGGTTTGTAGATCAGATAGCGGTGCTTATCAATACTGATCATTTTCTGGTTTTGATGACAGTACTGTCCTGCACAGAGTGTGGCTGTTTGTGTTGAGGGATACTCTCTTGGGCGTCACTTGTAACTTGCTGAAATAGTTCAGAGGAAGACAGCTGTACGTAAGTGGACAGGGGAAGAGAGAGAGCAGACTAAAGCCACCGGGGAAACGTGACGTCTGGGGAATCTGGGTGAAGGGGCATGGAAGAGTCTGGACTATTCTTGCAACTTTTAAGTACGTGACGTTATCTCAAAATAGTTTACAAATTTAAGAAGTACAAAAACCTAAAAAAAACCATGTCCCTTTCAGATGAGAAAAATAAGTGTGGGGATTAAAAATGTGCAGGGTACTGAGAAAATCTGCAGTAATTACTTTTAAGTGAAATCAGTGGTTATGCCGAGTGCTAATTGGAAGTTGGCACGGCTCCAGGTCGCTGACACTGTCTCCCAAATTAACCCAACAAACTGGACAGCAGAGCAATAAAAGGTGTTTTCATTATTGTGTGGTCGTAAATGAGAAGCAGGAACACTCCAAATAATGCCGAGCCTTCCACCTGCTCTACAAATAAGGATTTTTTTTCCACCAGCTTTACAAACTAAAAAATCCTATCTCCTGCCTAAAGGCAATCATCCTACAAACACCTACAAGTTAACAAAATATCAGGACAATACGTGCTGCCGCTGCTGCTGCCATTGGCAGTCCGCTGGCACCGCCGGGCACCATCTCCATGGCGCTTGCTTTCAGAGAGCAGGCCTGTCCTGTGACAATAAGCTAACTGCACTAGCCACAGGGCGACATGACAGAGTGAGATCATGCCTCTGCCCCCAGGAAGTGCACTTGTGGAGAAATTGTGGAATGAAGGCGCGAGCTCTGAAAACTCCCAGAGGGCTCCGCGTGGGCAAGGAACTGATTGGAATGCCCGGCCACCCACAGGAGTGCAGATTTCAATCCAACCGAGGGAGACAATCTCTCTTTTTCACTTGTGGTGCTAGGATCGAATCCAGGGCTCTCCCTGCGCATGCTCAGCAAGGGCTCTACCACCGAGCTACATTCCCAGCTTAAAGAGACACTTTCCAGGTAGAATAGGAGGCCCTCTGGGGTAGCAAGCTTCTCATCACCGAGTATAGTCAAGTATTCAGATGCGGGGGAAGTCCACATAATTCGTCAAGTATCATAAGAACTGTAAGTTCTCACATTATCCAGCTCCATTTAGAACCTCTAAGCTTGGGTTCCCAGCAGCACCACCATGAGCAGGTGTCTTAAGCACAGCACAAACACAGGGCCCATGCTTGCTGCGGGGGCCACCCTGTGAGATTCCCAGGCTTCTCCCCACTAGATGACATAGCACCCTGCCCCCAGTGGTGACAACACAAAGGTGCACAGACTTTGCCACATACCCCCTCCAGCTGAGAGTCACTGCTCTAAGATCACTTCCCTGAGGCAGCGCGCTCACAGCATGAAATACTATAGGACTTCAGAGGGAGCGACTTCCAGCCAGAGCAGGTGAGACTGGAGACAGATCTGGGGTCGTGTTTAGGGCCTTTGCCTAGCATGGGCTGGGTTTGACCCCCAGTACCCTTCCTGCCCAAACAAGAGTGAACAGTGGGGCTTTTTAGGAGTAGGGACGATGCAGGCCAAGGTGTGGCTGTAGGCCAGGAGATGAGGATCCCAGGAGGCCAGCGGGCCAAGAAGACGGGTTCACCAGGAGATAGGGCTGGGGGTATCGGCAATGTTATAATGTGTTGAAAGAATTACAAAACTGAAGTCAAGATTGCATAGGTAGAGTCTTGACCTATTCATGTCATAGTAAAGTTAACCTTAAACACAGCCCCGGAAGAGACAATGTCCAGCGAACATGGTGGCTTGCTAGAGAGTTAGCACACACCACACACGACCAAGTTCTCCATGAGAAAAGGCACTGGCTAGATGAGAATCTTTTACATGTTTACTTTTATATGCCACTGCTCTCTACGATGACACAGAGCTGACTGATTTTAAAGCATATTTGAAGCTGGGTGTGGTGGCCACACACCTGTAATACCAGTGACTCAAGAGGCTGAGGCAGGAGGATCACAAGTTCAAGGCCAGCCTCTGCAATTTAGTGAGACCCTGAGCAACTTTAGTAAGACCCTCTCTCAAAACAAAAAATAATAATAATAAAAAAAGGGCTGGGATGTGGCTCAGTGCTAAAGCACTCCTGAGTTCAATCCCTGGTATACGTATATACATACATACATTCCCATGTTCACACATACACGCTGAAAGCAGGCAAGCTGGGAGCCAGCAGCGTGGGAGTGGAGAACAGCACTCAGGCACGGGCAGAAACGCATCCTGTCATGGGAAAGATGGCAGCTGGTTCCACCAACTCCAGCAACACTCAGCCCCCAGACAGTGGGGCCCTGCAAGTGTGCGGCTGCCCCCCGTTTCAGTCTAGCACGGGAAGCATGTCTCAAGTGTTGATGGGGGTCTGAGAGAACTGGGGTGTGGCATGGCAGGGACCACGGATCAAGGTTGGAGATAACCCTCAGAACCAAGCTTTCCCCACGCAGTCGGTTCTCCTGTCCGTGAGGGCTCAGGTGTCCTCACAAGGGCTCAGGTGACAGGGTCGGCTGGAAGCAGGGACGGCAGTGGCCTTCCTCTGTCAGGCGCTGGCTGGGAGGGTGGCAGGCAGGGCCGCTGGCACCCCGTTACCCAGCAGGCCCCCGAGGGCTGAGGACACTGGGCTGAAGGAGGCTGCAAACACCCTCCTGTTCTGCCACCCAGCTCAGCCAAGCGACAGGCGATTTCAGCAGCTCAGAGGAGCAGGAAACTCCTCGCTTTCCCAAGACATACCCAGCGACCTCCTCTCCATGTAAACCAGCCATTCTAAGTAACCCTCCCGCTCCACCCACAAAAGACTCTGCCCCGGTTCTCCACGGGTTATAACTCGGCATCACGATCTAGGGACATCTAATGATCCCACCTTATCTCTCAGCGAGCCTCAGATGCCACTTGAGTCTTTTTTATTTAGACGCAGATTCACTAAAGTATATTTTATTTAAAAAAGAAAAAGAGAGAGAAAGAGAGATAAAGAGCCCCAAATATTTACATTTAGAGGAGATTTAAAATAAGAGCGCTACAAATGCAAATGAGCCTGTGCAAACCAGAGCTCTCAATCTTGGCCTCCCGCCAGGCTGCCACCAAATTGCAGCACATTCCGCCAAGCAGCCACACTAAATGGAGGCACTTTCTCCAGGGCTAGAAAAAGTTATTATGAGTGTGAGCTTTGGCCATTATTTCACAATTGAGTTAACCTCCATCCCAAGGGCAACATTTTGCAGCTGTCTGCAGTGATCAGAACTTTCTTCTCATTCTCCTCTCCTTATTTTTTGGTAAATTACCCTTTACATTTTGCCTGCAACTAGGGACATCAGAGGGAAGTGTGGTCTACTTCATGTTGTTGTGAATAGCTGCTGCTTTTTAAAAAGCAAAAATGAAAACAGCAGAGTCATGTGACGTTCCCTCAAATTAGTTACAAAATGATCCAAAGGTAAGGTGCACACATATCATAAACAGCACTGCCACTCCCCACTGAAAATGTCCCCTTTCAGATAGGATTCCGTGGTCACGTTTACCATTTGGTTTCATAGCATGTGTTTCCTGTAGAATCAAAATAGTGGTGTGACTCGTAAGGATGTTTCAATGACTGAAGGCATGGGGCAGTAGTTGCGTAAGAGTCTATGACCTAGTGCCACTGTAGCCGTCTTATCTGTGTAAGTACAGTTCACAATGTGCACTCGATGATGAAACCACGTAACAACACGTTTGTCAGATGCCTTCCCATGGTTAGTGGGGCATGGTTGTCCCCTTTTCAAAACTACTTGGTATGGCCGGGCGTGGAGGTGCACTCCTGTAATCCCAGCAGCTTGGGAGGCTAAGACAGGAGGATTGTGAGTTCAACCCCAGCCCCAGCAACTCAGTGAGGCTCTAAGTAACTTAGAGAGAACCTGTCACAAAATAGAATATAAAAAAGGCTGTGGATGTGGGTGAGCTCCCCTGGGTTCAACCTCAGAACCCCATCCCCTGCCAAAATCTACTTGGTACAGAGTGGAGGTGTGGCTCAGTGGTAGAGCATTTTCCTGGCATGCGTAAGGCCCCAGGTTCCATCCTGAGAATCACAAAAAACAAAACACCTCCTTGGTATAATCTGCACCAAGCACACAAAATGATCACTCACAAGAGAATTTCTCACAACGCTTGAAGCTTGAAATTGTACAGACCAGTGGCTGCCACAGTGGGGTCTACGGACCAGCAGCAAGACCATCACCCTCGAGCTCCTCAGAAATTCAAATTAACGGGGTCCCATGCCAAGCAAGGGGTCAGGGTTCTGAGGCAAGGCCCTGTAGTCCGGCCCTGCTCTGTAGCTGCCTGTGAAGTGCCCTCGAATCTGTGGGAAGAAGGCTCTGGTCCTTGGTGGCCTGGGCTGGTCACCTGAAGCCACTCTCTGTGTTTCCCTCTACCTTGTAAAATGGAGACAAGGACAGTCACCTACTGCACAGAACTGCTCTGAGGACAGGCAGAGGCACAGAGAGGGGAGGAAAGAAGAAAGGAAGAAGTGGTGGCAGTGGCGCCCCAGGCTGGCAGGGAGCAAGGGCTGCTGCAGCCAGGCGGAAAGGAGCCACTGGGTGACGGGGGCCCCCCAGTGATAGCTCATAAAGGGCCAATGTTATCATCTGCAAGGTAGACCTCAATGAGTGTTCCAATACTGGAACGGCTGGAAGAGGGCCCGGTCCACTGCAATCAGACGTTGGCTCTTATTAGTGTAGCTTTTTGATAAGTCAGATTTATCAGATTGAACCTGTTGTTCTAAAAAGAAACTGATCTCCCTTCAAAATTATGGTGGCCTCCTGCCTTGACATCTTGATGGGATCTGTTCTGTGACATATTACTAAGAAAGTGAGTTGAGCCTATGCAGCCACTCTTAGGATGAAGACTCACAGATGGAAAAATGAAATTCCATAGAATAATGTATCAGTGGCAAATGAAATATAGCTAATCCAATTAGGTAGTTCTACAGATACCATGTTCCCTTAAAAAAAACTGGATGTGTAATGTTTGCTCTAATTCCTAATTGCAGGCTCCATTATTGCCATCTTTATTTCAATAAGCGTTTCATAAACAGTGTTGGCCAAGATCCAGGCGAGAGTCGCATATATGGAACACCATGATTCTTTAATCAAACCCCCGTTGATGGACAGTCGGGTAGTTTCTAATTATCCTGAGAGTACAAAGAACACTGTAACAAATATCACTGACAAATTATCTTTGGGAACTTATCCAGTGTGTTCCCATGGTGGACTTCAGTCCCAGCTCTTCCCCAGTGAAGTCGTGCTAGGTGGCAGTGTGTATGTATCTCCTGTAAGCTCCGCCTCCTATCTCTGGCACAGAAAACCCTGGACTATCCAGTAAACCATTAAACATCGAGGTGAGGAAAGATGGGACGGGCCTGGACTCCCCGTCTCAGGAGTGACAGAGAATGAGGCAGTTTCCAGGGTGAAATGATTGAGGGGAGGGCTGTGGAGTGACAGTGGGATGTACACTTATCCACCATGTGCAGAAAATGAAGGCGGGAGGCAGCCGCCACCCAGAGGCACACACGTGGAGGAGCTCAGACGGTCAACGAGGGTGCCCAGAAGGAGCCAGCGCCACCATTACTGAGGCCGTGGGATCGCAGCTTTTGTCCCCAGTGAGTCCTGGATTATTAGTCCCGTTTCCAGAACTAGCTTATGTGATTCTGGGAAAACTACCATCGCTAAGTCTCACATGCTTCCCTCATGAGGGAGGTCAATGAGAAGAAAATCTGAAGTGCCTTCCAACACCAAGTGCTTACCGTGAGCTGCGCCATCTTGGATCCAGAGAGCCACCAATTAACATGCTCCCTAGGGCTCGATGACAGGCCTTTCCTGAAGCCTCTGTACTCATATCCAGGTCTCTTGCAAGCAGAAGAGTCTAACTAGAACAATTCCTTAATTGTTAGAATTCTTAGAGTTAGGACTGCAGTGGAAGAGGAGCATACGTCTCTAGGAGAAGCTCTTGCAGGTAATCCTTTTGCCGGAGGTAGGTGTGGACTGGCTCCTCTGTGGGCACTGAGCCAAGGAACACCTGAACTCCAAAAACGCTCCACACACACGCACTGACTGGTCTATGAGAGGCTGTGAGAACACACCTGTGATAGCTGCATGCAAGCTCAGCACCGGTCACAGAAGCCCTAACTAGAAACACCAGAGCGTCCCACCTCGCCACTAGGACTGCCTCGGCAAGTTGGTTCTGCGTAAATATTGAAGCAAGCAAAAGGTGGCAGAGAAAGAGATGGCTTCACCAGCCAGTGCTTTAAAGAACAAAGTGGCTAGTACAGAAACACTGGCCTAATTCCCATAGCCTCACTGCGGTCACTAAACAACGAGTGGACAGTTTCTCCCTCTGCACACCTGCTCACTCCCTCTCCCCCCTTCAGTCCCCAGTCCTACTGCTTCCACTGTGACATATTAAAGCCATTTTCCTTTGATTCCAAACTGAAAGAGAGAGAGAGAAAGGGAAAGGGAGGGAGGAGGGGAGGAAGCCAGTGTGAAACTGAAATGATTTCAAACCTGCATTGCTCAGTACGGCCCTGGGTCCCATCAACGCATCCAACAGAGAGCGGTGAAAAACAAGGAAACCCAGCCTCCCCTAACCGAGGGCTGGAGCTGCGCTCCTCTCAGAGGGTTTCACAGGATCACTGGAGGAGCCACCCCCGACCAAGATGGCCCCTGGGTGAAGACTTGTAAAGCAAAAACAATGGTTTCTTTCTGAGTCCCATCTGTCTAGATGGTAACATCTAGAGGAAACTAATATTAATAGTAGGCTCTCAAACTCTACATATGCCAAATATATCTACAGGGGGAAAAAGCAAGATGCAAACATCTCCAGTGTTCTCTTTGTAACTCAGTCAGGCTTTTATCTCAAAGACACTGGACGCATTGTTTAGGAGTTCAGAATGGGAGCACAGAAGTGATCACAATACATCAAAAACTTTGTGGAGACATTCTGATGAGTTTCCCTATTCCTTGCTTGGTAAATTCAGTCTTCTATTTTGGGAGGACATAATTCCTATGCATACTGTGTACTGCTGTAAGTGTTTTCCTTAACGTGGGTCAAAGTGTCAAGGGTTTCATGAGGACCCCGGTGGACTCCTGCAGAACACTACAGATCTGCTAATGACTTAAAATAGGGACACAGTTCCTACAGCTTCAGCTTCAGGGTCATAAACACAAACCGCCACCTGAGACCACAGAGGACCGGACATGAGCTACTTATAGTAAGACCGAACCAGTGAACAAGAATAGCAGGAAAGCAGCCCATTTTCTTGTAGTGAGGCCCTTTGAAGTAAACTATTTATTAAACATGAAATTACAGCACTCAAAACAAAAATCTTTGAAGGCTGGTTATCCTGCTCGGCACATCGGCCACTGCTAACGAATTGCTTCCTTTTCCTCTTGGGTTTTGTTTGCCATTTGTGAAACTGAAACCCGGATTGTTTCCTCCATCTATGAAACTAGCCAGCAGCAAGCACTGCTGGGAATTCTGTCCATCAGGGACCAGCCACGTTCCTCCCCACCACGAAGCCGCTCCGTAAAAAAGGCCCAGCAACTTCTTCAAAATAGAAACTGGGTTTTAAAAAGAAGGAAATAAAATGACTAAAAATGGCAGGAGTTCAAATGATAGGACTTCACTTTTTTTTTTTTTAATTTAAAAGTAAGATTCATCTATTGCACTTCCTGTCCCATTACCCAGGCTAACCTCCCTGTGCCAGCTGGTATTTCCCTGCTTCTCAATTAAGTGAGTCCCCACACAGACCAATAAGTCTCATCTTAAAGAAGTGTTCAAAAGAAGACCAAAGGGCAGTCTGGCTTATTCTTCCAAAGCAATCATTAACGTAGAAGTGTGCCGGAAGAAGGGTGGGAAGTGAACTCCCAACCAGCCAGCACCAGGTGACAGGTAAGGGGGCGACCAGGGAGCCTGCCCATCACGGAATGGCGCCTCCGCCAGGTGTGTGGGGAGACCGGCGCCGGCGGCACATCCACACCTCACCAGGGCTGTTTCAATGTGGAGGCGAACGGCGGGAAGCTTTTTAAAATCTAGAAATACATCAAAGGCCCAATGCAGATTAAGCCCGGCTCCTTTTTTTTTCTGAAAGGCTCACTTTTGTTCCTAATATAAAGACTTAGATGGTATTTCCTCAGATCATAAAGCAAGGTGTACTTTTAATGATGGATTAAAAATTATAAAAGATGGCTTTTCCACTCTGTTCTTCTTCTTCTTTTTTTTTTTAAAGTGATGAATTCAGGAAAAGATCAGTGTAGCCAAATTTATCTCTCGTTACCCTTCAGAGTTGTGGAGTAAGTCAAGTGTGACGGCAGTACAAAGTCAAATCTTCGTGATTTAGTCATTTCTAACCCATTATTAGAAATGTCAGATAATAGGTGATAGTATCCAAGATACATAGATTTAAAAATACTATCACCATCCCTTCTTATCCACAGGGAGTGTGTCCCAAGACTCCCAGTGGACACCTGAAACTACAGCAAGGCCCAACCCCAGATACACTATGTTCTTCCCTACACAGACTCACCTATGAGAAAGTTTAAGGTTCAAAGTTTACAACAAAACTAGTACCATCTTTTTCCTTTTTGACGATTTCATTCTTACCTAAATCTCAGCAACCTGAGAACATGATTTTTCTTATTAACTCAAGAATAATCTCCTTTCACCTTTCCCTAACAGGAAGCCCTTCACACCCTTCCTTTGGTGTAATCTAACTGTGCGCATCACTACTTTGGCACCTTGCAGCCATTATCCAGTAAAACAAAGGTTACTTGAAAACAGGCGCTGAGACACCCCAACAGTCAGCCTGACACTAAGATAGCAGCAAAGTGACAGTATGTAACGTGGACATGGGTCTGTGGATGAAAACGTGACTCACATCCCAGGTAGGATGGCACGAGGTTTCATCACACCCCTCAGAACAACATGCAACTCAAAATTTATTAATTGCTGTGCTGGGCATGCGGGCATGTGGTGCACACCTGTAATCCCAGCAAGCCACGAGGCTGAGGCAGGAGGATTGCAAGTTTCTGTCTAGCCCTAGCAACTTAGCAAGGCTTTGTCTCAAAGTGAAAAAGCAAACAAACAACAACAACAACAACAAAAACACAGGGTAGGGACATAGCTCAGTAGTATATAGTACAGCAGGGTTCAATCCCCAGCGCTGAAAAAACAAAGAAAACAACCCCCGCCCCCGCCCGCCCACACACACTCTCTCTCCCTCTTAGTTTTAGATGAAGGTTGACCAAAGGTAACCGAAGCCATGGAAACAGAAACCATGAAAGAGGGGGACTACCACATGCATCTGCACAATCAAGAGTGAAAGGTAAAATAAAATCTTGCTCCTAACTGTGCTTTGGAAGGTAAATGCCTGCTACGCCAACAGAAGGACTACAAGTGGACTGAGAAGGGGAGGCCCCTCTGGACTCTCCTAGGCCTGCAGCCTTCCTGGTTCCCTTCCTCCAGCCCAGAGGAGTGCTCTCCGGTTCACCTGGGCGTTCCCCTTGGACCCTTGCTCTTGCTCTTCCCCTGGGTCTCTGCTGCATGGACACTTCTTTCTCCCCTCCACTGGCTCCTTGTCTTCAGCCTAAACCCAAGCTTGAGTCCTGCGGGACGCCACCCTCCCTTCCTCTGGAGCCCTGACGTTACTGCCCACCCCACCATGGTCTCCAGGGGCCTCTCCTCTGCTTGCCACTGCCACACGCCCATCACGCTGGGACTACTCCAGAGGAGCTGCAGCCCTCCCCACAGTCTCCTCAGCTGACATCCTGTCAGAGGCACTCTCAGGCCAGACAGTTCCAGAAAAGTTCATATCAGAATAGAGAAACAGAACGAGACACGTGCATTAAAAAGGCACTGATAATGTAAAGCATAAATTATTGTATTATCCGTATTTGACATTTTAGGGATGAAAGTGCTATGTTCTAAAACTAGGAGAGGGATAGAGTACCTTATAGTAACTTACAGATAGAATCTGCCTCAACTCTCAGCTCAGAAATGATAAAAGTTGTAAAACTCCCTTCCAGAAGCCACAACTTAGCGTTCACTCACTGCCTGAGATCCCGCTTCATGACTGCCAGGTAGGTACAAGAAAAACAGATGCTGGCCAGGACAACTTCACCTTCTCCCTGGACTCAGTGTGTGGGTGGGGCCATGCCTTAGGAAGAGGTACTTCCTATTGACATCTGTGAGCTGAGCATGCGCCTCGGTTGAATCTGGTTTCACTGTTTTGTGAGAGGATCCTTTGTGGTTCTTCTAGTAACAAAAAGTTTCTCTGGAAAGGAGGAGGAGCCAGTCTGTAGCTGAACAGTTTTTGACCTGTACTGTCCCATGGTCAACCTCTGTGAAGTATGGTAATGCTTTCATCTACGAACTGCCAACCCATATGGAGGAGTTTAATTTTGGTGGCTTTTGTATGCTAATAAAATAAATAGGCTACCCTCAGATACAGAAAGCCACTTGGTCCAGATATATTTCATTCAATTAAAAAGCATACGGGTGGGTGCTCACTCTAATAAACCAACAAGTCAAGGCTTCTTCTGCAGGAGGGTCCCTGCCTGGACCATTACTGTGGGGCCCTCAGCCTGACAAAGACACACTGTGATGGTGAGGGGTCTGGTCATGAACACCTTGGATAAAGTAATGATAGTCCCAGTTCCATCAGAGACCACTCTCTGCTACCAGAGAAGTTCTCATTCCTAAGATTATGACAATGGCCATGCAATTCCGTTTTTCATGTCAGCTGCTCCAGAGCAATGTGGCCTCAAATTCTTCTCCTAGAGTGAGATCTACTAGAAGATGACCTGTTAGACCCAAGCAAGACACATCTCTTTTTCCTTAAACATCAGAACTCCTCCAAAGCCCCCATACACACATCTCTAAACTTGAAAATACTACAAAATAGTCTTAAATCATTCAAATAAATATGCTATGGATTTTTTTTTTTTTTTTACTTTTCTTTATTTGAGACAGGGTCTCACTATGTTGCCAAGGCTGGTCCTGAACTCCTGGGTTCAAGTGATCCTCGTCTTCTGCCTTAGCCTCCCCAGTGCTGGATGAGGCTATGGACTTGCCCCCCCGCCCCCATACTGACATGGAGTCCAGGGCCTCAGGCCTCACGTGTGCTAGGCCAGCACTCCAGCACTGGCTAATCCCCAGTGCCCAGCTGTAGATTCTTATTTTTTTTTTAAGTACTTTTTTAGGTGTCAATGGACCTTTGTTTTACTTATTTACATGTGGTGCTAAGGATTGAACCCAGTGCCTCACATGTACACAGCAAGCGCTCTGCCACTGAGCTACAGCCCCAGCCCCTGAATGTGGATTATTTTTTTAAATATTTTTTAAAAAAATTTGTAGATGGACACAATACCTTTTATTTTATTTATTTATTTTTATGTGGTGCTGAGGATTGAACCCAGGGTCTTGCATGTGCTAAGCGAGTACTCTACCCTAGGCCCCCCCACCTCCGCTGTGGATTCTTAACATTCAATTTCAAATGCTGCAACAACTACCCTTATCACTGAGAACTGGAAGTTGTACAATAAACCTCAGATCATAAACATGCAGAAAACAGAATAACTTTCAGAAGTATTTTCTTGTTCACCGAATTTCCAATAGGAATTAGAGCTACTCTAGATCTAAATCAGTTGCTCTCAGACAACAGCTGTGGCAACTAGAAAGTTCTAGGACCCCATCTCAATAAGGGAAATAAGACTTTACTCTTGGGTGTGAAATGTATTTCGACAATGCTAGTTGGACTTATTGAGTGATTACATGGTGCCAAGAACCGTACTGCAGTGTTAGGAATGCATTATCCTGTTTAATTCTCACTCTAGCCAACAAGGTAGATGGTATTATTACTCTCATTTTACAGCACAGGAAACTGCTGAGAAAGAGTAAATGAGGCTAAATCAAATGGTCAATAAATCCGTGTCTGCCTGACCCTAAAGAGGTGGCTTCCACTGGTACCCTGTAAATTTCCTTTTGGATACAAATAGATGGGATATATTATATGAAATACAATACTGAAGTAATAACTATAACATTCCAAAGTAATTCAAGAAAGGAAGCAAGATATTTATATCTATGTGAAGAGATTTAAAATCACGAAGCTAAAAAATGGCAGAGGAAAGTGACAAACTTCAGAATCCAAAGACTTCATCCTCCTCCCTCATTTAACTTCCTTGCCCACCCCTCAACTCTGCAAATAGACCTCTGGATCCTTTCCTTTTGCAAAGGATAACATAGATAGGTCATTTTGTGTACACGGAATTTGGATTTAGCTGCACTGTGTACACCATCTGGTTGCCACTGGACACTATCTGTGGTTCATATGTCTGTCCTATTGAAATCAGCCCATTTCCCTAGCACCCAGAATTTATTTGGAATTGGCTGGGGCGGGGGGGTGGCACACAACTATAATCTCAGCAACTCAGGAGGCTGAAGCAGGAGGATCCCAAGTTTGAGGCTGGCCTCAGCATCTTAGCAAGACCCTGTCTCAAAAGGAAAAATAAAAAAGGACTGATGATGTGGCTCAGTGATAGAACACCCCTGGGTTCAACCCCCAGTACTGCAAAATAAATGAAAAAAACAAGAATATTATATATTGTTTAGTATGTATTTCTAGTACCAGAAAATATATATATATATGTCTTCCTCATTGTTTTATAAGAGTTAAGCTTACTTAAAAAAAAAAAAAAACCAAACTACCAAATCACAGTTTTGCCTACTTGTGTGTTAACTGTGACTTCTAGGGGAACAAGGAGGAAGCTACGGGAACATTTAAGAACAAGTTCTGCCTTCATGCCACCAAGGTGGGCACACCAAACACGACAGACAATACCAAGTGTTGGCGAAGAGGTAGAGAAGCTGAGTCGCTCAGCCACTGCAAGGAATGGAAAACCGGCTATCACTCTGGAAAACCGCAGTTCAACACAGAGACAGCGTATGCACAGCCCAGAAGTGACACTCTTGTGCATGCACCTCCCACAAAATGAACCCACGTCCATGCAGAAGGCTTCATGTGAATGTCACAGCAGCACTGTTTGTAACGGTCAGAAAGACAAAATGACCTACACGCCCATCAGCTGAAGATTAAAAGGGGTACACACAATGGCATCATTCATATTCATGTTTTTATGGTATTCAGCCTTAAAAACACATTGTGCGAAGACAAAGCTTTGCCATCAGCATTCTAAGTGAAAGAAGAGCGTCGCAGCAGGCCACACGCTCCTGCCTCTGTGGCCGTGAGGGCACAGAATTAGCAGAAACACACAGGCAGCGGCTGGAGGGCCGGGCGGTCAGAGCAACTGTAAGACCGGGGCTTCCTTGGGGGATCACAACTGGTGTGGCGCTGGTTGCACAGCCCTGCGAATCCACTAATGCCACAGACCCGCGCTCTTCAAGTCAGTCAGTCCTGGAGGACTGAGTCCTATCTCCATAAAGCTGTTGGGGGAGTCCTTAGAGGCAGATCTGGAACATTCTCTGTGAGTCAAGCTCATGAAGTCGTCTGACCACAGGCAACAGATTAAAATGGACTCACAAGAAAACAGTTAACTTGCAAAATATCTACAAGAACAGCAACTCAAAGAGTGAGGCTGCAGTAAATTGAAGGCAATGGCTTCCAAGGACGAATACTTAGAAGGTGTACTAAGAAGGTGTTGGTGCACCAGCTAGACCACACTGGGGCCGAGGTGGAGCTCAGTGGGACTGGGCTTCCAGCACCCAAAACACATGCAAACAAACCACAACCAAACAAGCAAACAAACCAAAAACACCAAGATTTTTTTTTTTACTTACATAAAGGAAAAAATCTTAGAAATTCTACTTCTAAGTCAAATTAACTTATTTGCATTTCAAACTGAAGAACAAAAGAGGTTTAGTTTACAATAGTTTGGGCCTATTTTAGACAGATATTTATTAAATATTTATTAAAATGCTTAAGCTTGAAATAGTACTATAGGCACCAGAAAGAAAACAAATATGAGCAATTCAATTCTATACCTTCTGTTCAATAAAACTTGCTTCTCCATGGTAGGTGGTACAGAGAATTCTACCCAGGGGGTTAATCAAAATTCCCTTAGAATAATTGAAAAGCATCTGCATTTTTTCCCCCAGAAACCACAAAAAAGTCACAGTAAGCAGATCATATAATCTTGATTATTAGCTCGGAGCCTGTAGCAGCATAATGTGTTGTCCCCAGAAATTAAGTTACATACGCAGTGTCATCATGCAATAAGTCAGTGATGTCTCCCTTAATGAGACTGAAAAACTGGAGGAAATCAAGAGAGAGACAAGGCTGTGGTGAGTTGGTGTGTGGTGTTCTGCTGCTGTTGTGAAGCAATCCAGTGCCTGATGCAGTCATGCTGGGGCAGGGGTGCGGGGAGAGGCCTGGGGGGTCGCTGACCCCAACCTTTCATTTTACCACAGAAAACTGAGGTGTAGACAGAGATCACCTTGGGACTAGAAATGAGCTCTTTCGGGGCTCTTTCTAGGAGATTTTTTTTCCCCTGAGTATACTCACTTCAGAGGGTGCTACCTAAGAAATGGAAAACTGGAACTTCTGAGAGTTACCCTGGGGGACTCCATGGCCATGCAGAGCCACGAGCCGTCTGTGAAGGTGTGTGAATCACAGTGACCTGAGAGTCAGCCCAGGGGGATCGGAAGCAAAGTCCTATGTAGTTTAGGTGGCCGAAGCCTTGTCTATTGCAAGACTCCCTCCTGCGAGAAGACGGACAGCAACACCAAGGCCCAGTAGAAGGAGGACCCAGAGGTGGCCCCTGCAGGCAGGTGGAGATTTGCGGGGAAAGGGGTGGCACAGGTACACTAGGTCATTTCCACATAAACCACACTAGCTCTGAAGCTATGCTAATGAGCATCCTGGTTAATGTGGAGGGCAGATTGGGTCACTGGAAGAAACACGCCTCTCACCTCAACTCAATACGTGCACATTTTGGTTCGGGCATCAGTCTCCGTGAGGTCACTGCTCTTGGATCTGATCACACCCAGGTTTCCTGTGTACTAATCATGTTTTTAAACTTTGTTGATATCTTAGGATGTTTTAACATTTTGGGGGGATTTGTGGCTCCAGGGAAAGACTCATCCAGGGCTGGTTAATTCCTAAAGTTAGTAAAGACTTGCATGAACCAGCTAACCAACCCCTTTATCTAGCCCTCACACCAAGCCATTATTCCTGCTGGCCCTAAATCATTCCAGAGTCAGGCACCAGGGTGACTAGGGACCACCCCCCACCCCCTAAAGCCTCCAACATCATTCATCTTGCCAATCCTAAGGGAACCCCAAGAAGGCTTATCTCTGTTTTTTTGCTGATGTGACTGAAAGCTCTGACCAGAACAACTGAAGAGGAGAAAGTATTTGAGGGCTCATGGTTTCAGAAGTCTCAGTCCACGGACAGCTGGCGCTATTCCTCAGGTCTCCAGGTGAGGCAGAACAACATGGCGGAAGGCTGTGGCGGAGGGAAGAAGCTCACATGATGATCAAGAAGGAGAGAGAGAGGGGGGGGGGAGGGAGGTAGAGATAGAGAGATAGAGATATTCCACTTGCCAGACACAGATATATGTCCCCAGTACCCACCTCCTCCAGCCACACCTTACCTGCCTCAATCACCACTCAATCCCGTCAGGGCTTTCATTCACTAATGGTTAAGGCTCTCACAACCCAATCATTTCCTCTTTGAATCCTCTCACACTGTCTCACAATGAGATTTTGGGGGACACCTCACACCTAAACCTGCTCCTGCTTTAGCCTGGCTCTTTTCTGCCTCTGACCCACACTGGTGGGGAACCCCTTCTCTCAGGAAATGTAAGTGACAAATTCTTTTTTTAATGGCATTCACTTCTCCATCCGTGCATTCATAAATTAAATCCATAAATTAAAATCCACAAGTACATTTCCTAGCACCCCGCAAAGTCAACAGCAGGTCTGTATGGCCACCGCGGGCCACACTGCAGATGAGACTGTGGGGAGATGCCCAGGGACAGGGCCCACAAGCACCGCCCTGCCCTCCCTGCAGCCCTGACGTCTGCTGGCAGACCCAGGTTCAGGGAGAGGTCCTCAGTGCGCACGCGTGGAGCCCACAGCATGTGTCCACATGGGTCTGTTATCAATAAGTTGGTGAACTGATAAACAAACATTAAATTGGTCTTTACTGTAAGTAACAGTGGCATTAGCAAAGATGATCACAATAAAAAACTATTGATGGGCGAGCGTGAACTATGAAGTTTATTCTTTCTGAAAAGCAACTTAGATACAGTGAAGATATATTTAAAAATCATCCTTTGGATCATTGCTTCAGGCAGTGATAGAGAGATGACCCTCACTTAAAGGAATACTTTGGTCATAATTGTGGGCAGACATAAAGGTGCACACCAAGAGCCACAGTACACGTGACTTAGCTAGCTCTCTCCAACCTGACCAAGACGCTGGCAGCCTTCTTTATTCACAAATTGTGGTCGGAGTGAGACCAGCCTACTGAATGCAGGAGCATCAGTGGTGGGGCCCAAGTCAGAGCTGTCAGGAGTCTCCGAGACCTTCAGGAAGGGCTGGGAGATGGTCCCAAATACTGACAGATAGATGAGCCCAGACTTGTAGTGGCGCCACTTACGGCTTGTCAACTCACAGTGGCACAAACACGATTCATGTTCAGTAGACACAGGGCTGCGGGTATTGAATGTGGGTCTTCTCCTGGGCTAGTGGTGGCCAGCACGATCACTGCCTGTGATGCTGGGTAGCAAGTGCCCTCCCAGTCAGCCCCAGAGCACAGGGGAAGGGCCATGCGCCGCAGTGCACTGGGCGCCTGAGACCTGATGTGCAGAGGGTGAGGGGATGGAAGGCAGGATGGGTTTGCTGGGACACAACTCCTGGTCCCCAGGAGTAACTGCAGCACTGGACCCTGACTGCTCTAGCTCAGGGGCTCCACTCTGGCACTACTGACATTGTAGGTGGCTGATACTCAGTCACAGGGTTGTCCTGGGCATGGTAGGATAGCTGTCAGTCTCCTGGCCAGATTCCATTAGATTCTGGTGGCACCTCACCACTCATCACAGCCAGTCTCCAGACATTGCCAGACGTCCCCTGAAGAGCAAAACTGCCCCCGATGAGAACCACTGGGAACCATTAGACTTGTAGGACTCCAGCACGCTGCCAGGCACATATTTGAACACTGTCCGTGCCATTCCTAAAATCCTTTAAGAGGCCTCAGAAACAGAGAAGTGGGTTTACTTCCCCTGACCCACTCCCCATCTGGCCGTCAGGCATCACAAGGAAGAGTGGGGCCACTGGTAGAACTAAATCTCAACCCCCAGCTGCCTGTGAGAAGAGGCCGTGTCTACCCTCAGGACTGGCTTGATCCACTAGCTGCCCTTTCTACATGAACCACTCGGAGCCAATCACTTCATTTCTGTAGGTGTGTGGCAGAGGCATTATCTACGTGTGAAATGAGGGTTCTACGGGCGCCCTTCATAGCTGTGAGAATTCAAGGAGACACCCAGACACAACTCACTGGGCACGCTGCAGGCACTCCCACATGGTCTCCTTGACCACCCCCCTAGTAAAGGCTGGTCTAACAGGTGGATGAGACAGGAAAGGGGTGGGCGATGCCTTGGACATGGTGAACTTTAAGGGTAACTGTTAGGAAGGACTTACACAGTGTTTATTTCTCTAATCCCTAAAAAGACAAGGATTCTATTTCAGACAAGGGCACTTTGCCGCATCACGGTGTCCCCACCCGCATGGTAATTAGCTTAGGTAATTAACACTGATACCTTAGGAATCACCTTAGCTGTTTCCCTACTACCTTGAAAATCTACACCATTCAAAAGATACATGCAGCTGGAGAAAGACACCTCCCAGAAACACATACCCCAGACCGTGACTATGGTTCAGCCTCCTCAGTTCTCCTCAGGTATCCTGCCACATATTTCCATGCATGAGGGGGAAAATACCACAAAATATCAAGTAGCTGAGCAATTAAATGGTAGCTGAAAAAGTACAGGCAACACTGCTTCACACATGCCTGAGAGGTGTCGCCTGTAGCCTACTCTGTTTGATACACCTCACTGGGAAGATTACAGGACTTCCACAAAATTGAGGACCAGATGAAGAGAAGCAGCTGGTATAATACGTATTTAACTGCGCACTCTCACTGTTGACTCAGAATGTGAGTGTCTATGGCAAACAGTGACAGGCCATCTCTCTGTTCAAATGGTAATGAGAACCTAAGTCACACAAGGCCATGCCACAAGCTAGGATTTGCCCTAGATTCCATGAGTGGCTGTCTAAGGCACATCTGGTCTATGACCCAGTATGAGGAAGATTAAGAAAAAGATCCTTATACACCTCCAAATAACTAAAACAAATGTTCATTCCTAAAGCAAATTAGGCCGGGTACAGTTCGTCATTTTCTTTATAAGGTGATCGAGTAGTGACAGTGTGTATGATACTGATAAGTTTCAGACCCATAGGAATCTAGACATTTCATCTCTCACGTAGATTAGTGAAATGGGAGAGAAACTCTACAATCCCAGCTTACGACCACCCAGTCATTCAACTGGGTGCAATTATGTTGGTCTCCAAATCCCCAGCTTCAGCCCTCCGGGCTACTTGGCAATGTCTGGGAGAAGATGTTTTGGCTCTTACATCTGGGGATGTGACCAGGTGGCAGAGGCCAGGGCTGCTGAAGGTCCTGTCATGCACAGGTCAGTTCTCTGCGACACAGAATCACCCAGTACAAAATGTCCCTGCTGCCAAGGTTGAAAAGCCCTGCTCTGGGCAAAACCAAAATGATCTCTGTCATGGGTGTAAGGTTTCAAAACTCTGACTAAATCAAAGGAACTGGGCAAGTGATAAGTGAATTTAAAAGAGTAAATGACAACTCTGGATTCAATTATACCTTAGGTCCTATCACGTTCCTCCTGGGTAACAACCTGCACTGTCAACACACCCTTACTCAAATGCATGTCCCAGCCTCTTATGGTAAGAAACCTCCAGAGCATTGTTCCTATGCTGGGCTCAGAATACCAGCAGTACAAGGTGCTCTTCAGTGTCAATTTACTAGGCTCTATACTAATTCTACACTAATTGTCAAAATGCAGTCCAAATCCTAGTCTTGGTGTTCCTGAAACTGTTTTCTACAAACACAGACCCCAGGCCTCACCTCAGGACTAGGGAGTCAGCTTTTCTGAGACTAGAACCTGGGAATCTGCATTTCAGCTAGCTTCCTGGGCGATTCTTATGCATGATAAAAGTTTAAGAATCACTGACTTACATGTGGCTTCTATAAGAAAAGCACTGACATTTCTACATTGTTTTCACTGTAAATTAAACAGCATAAGCAAAGAATTCATAGCCATGACAGATCAATGACATACAGCAATGTAGCACAGGGCCTAAAATGCCTATCTAACCCATCGCCCTTCAAAGTGAGGCTGGTGCAAGAAGGTCTCACTAGCACCATTATCAAATGCCCTGTCTCAGAAGCATTTGCCTTTCCAGTCAAACAGATTTTAAGCAGCAGTGTTCAAATACAATGACCCAAAGTCATTGTACATGATGTCTGGCCAAGATGTGTTCTTTATGTTCTCCATTATGCTTTAGCAAAACAGATGTTCTTAAGCATCTCGATGCCACAAATATATATATATACACACACACACACACACACACACACACATGCTTTAAAATTGGAATTCAATGACAAATAATACATTCTCTGTGTTAAGAGGGCATAGCCATTGGATGAACAAAACTGTGGCTTTTCAAATAAAAAGAAAATATTTTTCCTTAAATTTGTTTGTTCACTAAGTATCAAATTGTGGACTCAATTGAAATCACAATTTCAGATAATACCTCCCAGCAAGAAAGGAAAAAATGTGAGTCACATGTAGCAAAGGGAGAGTAGAAAGCGGAACTATTAAGACACCAAGTACCTGGTATTTTTAGGCATTTTACAGACATTTTCTTATGTTCCCTTGTCACCTCCATAAAAACAGATAATGTCTGTCTTACTGATGAGAAAATGGAGGACCAGAGAGGTTAAGTAACTTGTTCAAGTTCACAAAGCTAGTAGATGGGAAATCTGAGACTCAAACACAGGAAGTCTGTGTTTATATTCCTGTCTGCATCAATATTCACTAACAGTGGTTCATGGAAATTTCTTGTGATCATGTAACTCAGTAATCCCAAAAGTTTTAAATTGGTAACATTCCAAAGGATATTATATCTCTGATTGTTTCTACTAACTCTTAGTTGCTCTATGGCTTATTCATCAGAAAATGAATGGAACTAAGTCAGCTAATAGATATAGAAGTACTCTAAAACCCTAAAGCATCGTACAAATATAAGGCATTGAGTTATTTATTAAAATGGGCTTTATTTTGAGGATCTTTTGAAGATGGCAATAGAATATTGAGATACTTTGAAATAATTAGTGATACCTTAGGGTGGAGATATTGTGCAATCATGAATAATGTGATAATAATATGAATGATCTGGATAACAGGGAAGGGGATAATTTTGCAGATGACTCCATTAGGGAGGTGAGCATTTCTCAGAGTTCCACTCTGAGTTTCCCTTGCCTCCTGGGTAAACCTTACCTCCTACACGGCCTCACCTCACTGGTGATGGAGTGCTAACTCATATGCTCACTTTTCATCTTTTTCCTGATCTCCCCAAAAGAAATGCCCCTTGCAACTGGTGTCCCTCTAGCATTTCAAACTAAAAACAGTTAAGATCTACCTCATCTACTCCACCTCCTCTCTTCCCTTCTTCCTGGGATTCAATAGGCAGAAGGTATTCAGAACATCTAGAGATACTGTGACCCTCTTCATTCAAAACCTGCAATGAAACTCAATGTCTAGAAGACACAGCCTGTTATGGGTCAGATGTGGGGTGTCCCCCAAAAGCTCCTGTGTGAGACAATGCAAGAAGGTTTAGAGGTGAGATGACTGGGTTACGAGAGCCTTAACCCAACCAGTGAATTAATCCTATGATGGGGTTAACTGGGTGGGAACTGAAGGCAGGTGGAGTGTGGCTGGAGGAGGTGGGTGTCTGGGGACGTGACTTTGGGGTTAATATTCAGTCCTTGCTGAGCAGAACACTCTCTCTGCTTCCCTCCACCACAAGATATGCTGCCTCACCTCAGGCCCTGAGGAATAGAGTTGGCCATCTATGGACGAGACCTCTGAAAGCATGAGCCCCCAAATACATTTTGCTCCTTAAAATTGTTCTTGTCAGGTCTTTTGGTCACAGCAGTGAAAAAACTGACCAGAATACAGCCCGGTCTCCTTGGCAGAGTCCTTCATCACCTAGCCCCTGCTATTCCACGTCCACCTCCCAAACAAACCTTTGCTCCCTACCTGCCATCCTCACTGGACTGCCTGTTTTCCTAAAACACCCGGGGCACCCACAGGCCTCAGTGCCTTCATTTATCACCCTTCTCTTTCTCTCCCATTCGTTTCTGAACCTCTCTCTTCAGGCTTTTGCAGATGCGGATCCCCATTCTCTGAAATGCTTTTCCCCCTTGCAAACATGATTCATCCCCAAAGTTGTGGCCTGAGCTAACCAGGTCCATTAGGGCTGGTCATGATTCCTCCACATCCTTTATCCAAGCCCTGAAACACCTCTCCTTCACACACATCTCTTATTGTTCCTATTACACTAGACATGAGGAGCTGCTCCCACTTCTGTATCCACAGGGGCCAGTGGGCTAGCTGGTGGCAAGAATATTTTTTTCCTTTGATTTGCCCAAACTCAATGTCTGACACATGGTAATTGATCACTGTAAGATAATGACTGAGTGCCACCGCAGCATTAAATGTTAGGCCTCATGCTCATTATCAAAATGTGAAGTCTAATAAGATGTGTAGGGCAGATTCTTTTTCACCAGGTTTGTGGCAGGACCACTTCTGTGTCTGCTGAGGGACTGCTTATAACTTATAAAGCACAGAAGTCTGACAAAGTTTAAGTATATTTTTCGAAGATACGTAATCAAGAATACATGATGTCATTACGACTCCAAAGAGTATTTTCATTTTCCAATTATTTGGATTCCAAACAAATGGAGTCTATACTATTAAAATTCAATATCCATAAGTGAATTCTTCAGAAGAAGCAGAACTTTTTGATGTTTATGTATCTATAAATATGAATGATGCAGATTTCAGGCCCTGTGATGTAGATGACAAGATACAGCCCAAGCTTCAGCTCTTGCTAATTAAACGAATCAATTAAAAGACTGCAGTTGCAACTGCTGTTCTATAGTAGCAATAACAACCCCACGGGGAGGTCTTTCACTACATTAAAATGCTGTCCTCCACAACTCCATCGGATATTATTAGAAGCAGTTATTTGTGTCTTGCTGTCATATTAGTAGCAAAGGCAAATTATGGAAATATGCAGACCAGAATGGTCCCAGTATGAGATCAGGTTGGGTTTTCAGCCTCCAAGGGAACAATTGCTGAAATTCCAAAGTTCCCCAAAGTTCTTTAATGGAACTGATAAATCTATCAGCACAGCATCCATTTAGAAGCCAGGTAAGGGTCACATATTTACATACTTTCCTGCTAAGCTGATACAATTCAACGAGATGAATTATCATATTAAGTTTACCCTCCTGAGTTAAACTGATGGAGTTCAAAATTGTTTTCGATGGTTGTCATTAATCGCTGTTACTTCATAAATGCTTACTTTGAAATCTAATTGTGTTGGTGTATCAAGGGTCATATTAATAGCATTCTTAATGGTAAATCTTTGTAAAACATGTTTATTCTACTGATATTATTACTCAAGCTCTCAAGACTAATAAGAAATAAAGTATATTTATTATCAATAAAAAACTTAATTTAAAATGTACAATTTGAGATTTAAATTAGCTTTAAGAACTTTAGCATCATTTGGTTTCATTAAGATCTCTGGCTAAGCTTCAAAGACATAGAATTTGATAGTTCTTCAAGAGTCTTTGGGTGGCTGCCAATATCACGGCCATAAAGAGGCTGCTCATTGAGTCTAAGTTTATCTTTCCTTTTGGGCAATTGGCATTGTTTTTGCAAGGAAAAAAATTTCAATCTCTCTGAAATATGTTTGCTTTAATATCCCAATGCTTTAAAAATTAAATATAAATTTAATAATAAATAAACAATGGCTAGAATAAACAATTTAAATAAAATGGCAATTTTTACATTCTTAAAGTAATTTTTAAAAAAGCCTACCCTTATTGTTTAGCCTAGTTCAAGTAAAGAATTCTGGTTCAGCAAAACAGCATCTCTTCCGTTCTTTGAGAGCTCTTACTGATGTACTCAGACACGCAGCTTCACCAAAATGTGCGTTAGTCAGTTTTTCATCATTGTGACCAAAATATCTGATACAAATAAGTGGAAGGAAGAAGGTTTATTTGGGCTCCCAGTTTACAGAGGTTTTGGTCCACTGTCGGCTGGCTCCATGACTCTAGGCCTGAGGTGACGCAAAGCATCATGGGAAAGGGCTAGCAGGGGAAAGCTGCTCAGCTCACGGCGATGAGGAAGCAGATGAAGAAAGGGGCTGGGGGCCAGGGACAAAGCATGACCCCTGAAGACACACCCCCGTGACGCACGTCCTCCACCCAGGCCCCACTTCCTACCGTTACACCATCTCCCAACAGCCCATTCCAACTATGAGCTCATCAATAGATTATCAGTCCCCTAATGAGGTCAGAGCCCTGGTGAACTAGTCATTTCTCAAAATGCCCCCCGCTAAACGTTTGTGCACTGATGACCAGGCCTTCCACTCTACAGATCCAAACCATAACAATAAGCAGACTGAAACACACACACACACACACACACACACAACCAGACAATGAACTATCTGGAGTAGGCCTAGAAACACCCTGGGACAGGCAGCTCACCAACTAACTGTGTATGGACCAAATGCCTGTGATCCCACCCCCACATTCATATTTTGAGGCTCTAACCCCTGATGAAACTATCTGGAGATGGGAGTGACTAGGCTAGATGAGGCCCTGAGGGTGGGACTCAGGAGGGGACGAGTGACTCTGCGGAAGAGGAAGGGAGACCAGAGCTGGCTCACTCTCTGCCACGTGAAGACACAGCAAGAAGGCCAACCACAAGCCAGGAAGAGAGGCCTCCCCAGCCACTGAGCATGCTGCTCGTTATTCTTGAACTTGCCAGAATCATGAGAAATGAATGTCTGTTGTTTCAGCGACCCTGGTCCACGCATTCGTCACAGCAGCCCGAGATGACTTACATGAACAACTGTGCTTGGCAGCCTTCTGGAGAAGGCTGTGGAGCAACTCACTCTTAAGGAACTTTGGTGGACTTCAAAGCCAAAAAAGCTGGTTTTGCATCGGATTCTATCAGTTATAGAACAGAATAGTTACTTAACTTTCTTGTATTATCATTGTTATTAATTATTGTTGCTATTATCATGATAGTGTTTTGGTTTTGATGGTGCTGCTGGATATCATGCTTACATTTTTCTTTTTCTGCACACTTAAGAATGCACACCCATCGTTGGTGTTCTGGCACGTCTGAGCTGGGAAGGTGACTTCAGCTGTGTGGGAGATAGCAGGCACGAAAATACTTGGGAAATAAATGGCAGACCTCAACTGAGGTCTCAGTAAAGCATACACTTAAGAAGGACCACTGCTAACATGTATTTCTAGATAAATTTTCTCTTTTCATATATATCAAAAAAGCTTTCAGGTCTATATAAAGTGTATATGGACTGGGCAGTGCCATCTAAAAAAAATCATGTCCCCAGAACCTCATGAGTGTGGTCTTACTTGGAAACAGCCTTTGGAGATGTGCATGGTCAGGATGAGGCTTTGCTGGATGAGGGTGAGCCCCATCTGGTAACTGGTGCCCCTGGAGTCACATGAATGAACACACAGAGACATGGGAAGACCATGTGACAACACAAGAGGAGACTGGAAGGACACAGCTAGAAACCAAGGAACACCAAGGACTGCCAGCAACTATAGAAGCCAGGAGAGAGGAGAGGATGAAACAGACTCTCCCTGAAGCCTTTCAGGAAACCTGCCCACACTTGGGCTTTAGATGTCTGCCTCCAGAGTCGTGAGAGAAGACACTGCTGCTGTTTCCAGCCTTCTGGTAGGTGATAATGTGTGGCAGCAGCCCCAGACACCTCCTACAAACCATATACACACACACACATATATACATACACTATACACACACACACACACACTCCTACAAACTATAATTTAGGAGTAGGAGTGTGATGAGGTTGATAGACACTAAAGTTAAATTTTAACTATACTTCAAACAGCATGATAGAAAGGAGACCTCAGGTTTGGATTGAAAGTTCTGAGCAAAGCCTTTACAGTCAACCGAATACACTTATTGAATCTCAAATCTATACCCCTGACATGCATCTGAAATCTATTAAAGTGGACATGAGGTTTTATAGATAGAAGATGGGCCTTTATGTTCCTCTATTAGTAAGGTAAGCTTCCGCAACTGAAGGTTGGGGGTGGCAATGTTCAGCCCCACTCTTCACCCACAGACCAGGACAACAGAGTCGCATCTGTGCTACAGCTTCCAATGGGAACACAACAGGGGCCTTGAGAGCTCACATTTGGCTTTTGGGCATCTGTGACCAGGAAGTGACACTCATCACTGTAAGGAGACAAGTCTCCATGGGTCTCTCACGTTTTTCCACTTCTTACGAGTAAAACATCAATTGTTCCTTGCTCTGTGGGATGTTTGTAGACTGGAACAAAGGGAAGGTATGAAGAGTTCCCATTATAAAAGACTCGGCTTCCCAGCTCGGGTGCAGTCCCTAGTGTGTGCAGGCAACATCTCCCTCTCTCCCTGCATCACCCCAGGGGAATGTAGCTTCAGGGCAATGAAGCAAAAATGACCCTCTGGCCACTGTTACTGTTCTAATCAACTGTCCTTTACTTCTGACCTGGAGTCTCATGTTTTCCAGCATTCTCCATGAAATTGTAGCAGATCAATTTGGCATCTTGCAAGAAAGGGAAATCTCAGACTGCTCGCAGTTCTTGACAGTTGCTTCTATCTGTAACTCAGAGTCAGAACTTGTCATATGCTCCCCAACCTGATTCTTTCTGCCTTATTAAAAATCCAAACAACACACAAATGGACTAAATCCATATAACTATGCAGTGTCGCCCCACGTGTGCCTCTAGGACACGGTACCCATGTTCAGAAATGCTCATGGCAGCACTAAGAATTATGGCAAAAAGCTGAAAACTGCTCAGCTTAATCAACCCAAGACCAGTCTGCTTGGCTGTGGGTACCAATGAATTCCAGCTACATGCAACGGGTCTCACAAACAAGGCCCAGCAGGGAAACCAAGTCACGGGAGACTAGAGAATATAACCCTATGTGTGTCAGGTCTGAAAGCAAGCAAAGCTGAACTATGTATTATTTGGGGTTGCAAATATGTGGAAAAATTATAAAGAAAAGACAGAATGATAAATACAAAATCAGGAAGAAATTTCCCATGGCAGGGAGTGACACGATCATGGAAGAACACCAGAAATCTTCAAAAGTCATGGTAATTTCTAAAAATAAATTGTATAGTGGGTACATGGGAATTTATCATTATTCTTTAAAGCTTACAAATGTATTATAAGTTTTTATTTATTTGTCATGATTATTTGGGGAGGCAGTGAGAATTGAACCCTGGGGTGTCCAACTACTGAGCCACATCATCTGCCATTTCTTATGTTTTGAGATAGAGTTTCCCTTAGTGGCTGAAGCTGGCCTCAAACTTGTCATCCTCCTGCCTCAGCTTCAGTAATTGCTGGTATTACAGGCATGTGTCACTGTGCTCAGCTTATAAAATGTTCTTTTAAATGTACTCGTACAATTATGTAAAATATATTTATAATATTTTGTAATATGTAATGTCATCTAATAAAACCAAGTTTTTAAAAAGTCATGAGATTTACAGGACATAAAAACAACACATTTCTTTAAATTTCTGAGTAGAAATTGAATGAAATTAATTATCCTTATCTCTACTTTCCCTCAGTTGAAATACTAATATCACTACTGAAATTTAGTGATACAAAGAAGTATTTTTCTTAGTTTAAATTTAAACTTTTTTTGAACATTGAAGGCTATTGTTATTAATACTCAAAACCCCAACTTTAATAGAAAATTCTACAAGGATTCTCACAAAGACAATGCATACTTGGGGCCTCACCTCTACCATGCGACTACTGCTCCTGACCTGTGTCCTTGCCGCTATGTCTGCTTTGGACACCTTCCACTGAAGCAGCACGTGAGAGAGTCAGCCAATCTCCATCTGTTCTGACAGTCCATGAACTGCACACCATTTCGCCTCTTCTGTACTAACCCACTACTGCTAATAATACACAGGGGAAAAATTCAATGCAACAAACTATCTGGGTCTCCAAACTGCTGGGCTGAAGAACTGTGTTAGGACTGGATTCCTTTTCTGTGTAGAGTGGACCCAGAGCCTCTGGATACCCCAGAAAACAGTCTCTTACTTTCTAGTGGGGGAAGGGAACATCAGCCACATGAAACTCTTATTTTCATTTTTTCAGGTGACATTCGTTAGCAGTTTATTAGAGGGGTGTGTGTGTGTGTGTGTGGTGTGTGTGTGTGTGTGTGTGTGTGTGTGTGTGTTTAATTCTTTCTTTCTCTCTAGTCTGTTTGGGTGCCTAATGTGAGTGAAAGGGAATAAAATGAAAGGGCATCTGCTGATGGAATGAGGGCTGGACTGAGGGGAGGACTCTGGGCACCCTTCTTTGCTCTGACCGCCCTTGTGTAGGTCACACCGTCTCTTCTGATGCCAACTTTCCTTATCTGAGGAAGAGAGATTAGCTCAACTCTAAGGTCCCAAACACCCTCACACTTACTGTGTGTGTGTGTGTGTGTGTGTGTGTGTGTGTGTGGTGCTGGGGATTGAACCCAGGGCCTTGTGCACACGAGGCAAGCACTCTACCAACTCAGCTATATCCCCAGCCCCCCCACCACTTATTTTTAAAAAAATATTTATTTTTTAGTTGTAGTTGGACACAATACCTTTATTTCACTTATTTATTTTTATGTGTTGCTGAGGATCGAACCCAGGGTCCCGCACATGCAAGGCGAGCGCTCTACAGCTGAGTCACAACCCCAGCCCCCCCAACTTACTTTTAACACATTTTTTTTCTATATTATTTTTTTCATTTTTCTTTTAAAAGTCTGATACTTAGATCCCACACGAGTCAACGGCACTCATTCACTGAACCAATATTTATTGAATACCCACAAGGTCCTGTTCAGAGCATTGCGCCAAATGACAAAAAGCCTATGCCCATGGAGCTTGCTACATGCAAGGGAAGACAATCAATGCATCAAAAAATGCATGTATACTGTGTCAAACAGTGACAGTTGCTAAAGAAAAAGAAGAAAGCAGGAAGGGGGAAAATAAAATGTCAGAAAGGGTGATTAAGATTATGAATGAGACCAGGTGTGGTGAAGCAAAACTGTAATCCCAGCTACTCAGGAGGCTGAGGCAGGAGGATCCAAGTCTGAGGCAGTCTGAGCATCTTAGTGAGAACCTGTCTCAAAATAAAATGAAAAGGGCTGGTGCCGTAGCTCATGGTAGAGCCCCGCCTAGCAGTTGAGTGGTAGAGCCCCTGCCTAGCAGTTGATGCTCTGGGCTCAATCCCTGGCACAGAATAGCAAGAAAACAGCAGACGTGTAGGCAGATGTTCCTAACAGTCACGACAGAAGAAGGGCGAGTGCAGAGCCCCTGAGGAAGGAGCCGGCCATGTCTGAAGAGGAGCAAGAGGCCGAGAAGCCTCCATTTATACAGAATCACTTTCCTACTACTTCAGCAGTGGATCAGGGGCACAGTGTGATTCTATCTCTGAATAAAGAGCCACTGTAAAGAACTAAACACCTCTAAGGGATGGGATATTCACTTCTGTGATGGTTAAATTTATGTGTCCACTTAGTGAGACCACAGTACCCAGATATTTGATAAAATGTCATTTCAGATGCATCTGTGAGGGTATTTTCTGGATGAGATGCACATTTAAATCAGTGAACCTGGAGTAAGGTGGATCATCCTCTATAATGTGGGGGGGCTTCATCCAATCATTTGAGAGTCTTAATGGAAAACAATTGACCAACAAGGAGCAATCAGTCAGAAGATGGCCTTTGGGGGAATTGAACTGCACACTTCCACTGTCTCCATCTGAATGGCCTACCCTGAAGGCCAGGACTTGCCATCCATCCACAACTGAGCAAAGCAATTCCTTAAAATCAATCAATATCAATTTCTCCTTCTACACACATGTGGGTGTGTGTGCGCGCACACACACACTCACCCACTGGATTCAAATCTAATATAGTTTCTCTTGAAATACATCTCAATAATAAAGTTTTTGTTGCATTATTTTATAAGAATAACCATAAGCCTTAGGTTCAATACCTAAAATTTAGGTTACAATCAATGAGCTAGAGCCTGAATACACATACTTTGTATATGTAAACTACACATACATCTTTGTGCACATATAAATGATGAAGTGCTCTGTGAATATATATTATAATATCATTCCCATCTCACTGGGTGCAAAATCATTGCATTTTTTTTATTCAAGCCACAGGCCTCTCTGAAATTCTCAATAAACTCATCCAGCTACCAGAAACTTGCTATGTGAATATATATCCTGAACAATGTACCCAAAGGACATGAGTAGACATTTCTCATATTATAAATAATACTTAGTAAATGGATATGTGAAAAATATTCAAAGATAGTAGCAATAAATACAGAAGTGAAAATTAAAACAATAATGTGCTTTTCTAAAAAATATTCTGAAATTTTTAATGCTACTACTAATAATTATAAATTATATGTGAAAACATTTAATATATTTAATATTTAATCAAGCAAACCTCTTTTTAGCAGTAAATAATTTAGAAAACTATAATACCAGTGAGAGAGTGCAAAGTAGTATTCTAATATATAATGGGTAGGGTTCTAAAAAGATATAAAATAACTAGAAAATTTATAATGAACCATAAAAATATTCATGGCTTTGATTATGTTTAGGAAGAAATGTATCAAATATTTTTTAATTTATTATTTTTATTTATATATGACAGCAGAATGCATTACAATTCTTATTATATATGGAGAGCACAATTTTTCATATCTCTGGTTGTATACATAGTATATTCACACCAACATGTGTTTTCATACCTGTACTTTGGATAATAATGATCATCACATTCCATCATCAAGAAATGTATCATATATTTTTAAAATATCTTATACTTATTTGAAAATAATTCAAAACATCAAAGAATTAAAATACATTAAGGTGCTCATCATGATACCATTTGTAAAGAAAAAAAAAGTATAGTAGCCTACACCTAACAGTGAGATTCAGGGATAAATAAAATGTCATATCTACCCATCATAATGTTAAATATAGCTATATTTAAATAGTGCTTATAATTATTTTATAACATTATCTAAAATAATAGGATTTAGACAAAAATTAATAAAAGTAGGATTATCATTAAATTTCATTAGAAAGTTAGATTTAAAAGGACCTTATAGAGAAAGTTAAAGAAAACTGAAGGGGATAAAGGTCAAGCTCACTGTTTTCAAAAGCAACTTTATGTAATACACTCTTATTTTTATTATATAAACACAGAGAAAGTTTTTAATAGAAAAAAGTACTTAAAATACTCAATAAGTTAATTTTTAAAAAAATATGTTCTCATAAGAAGTGTCTATGAAAATTCTATCATGGAAACTGCTCTAACACATTAAGGCATGTGCTTCTTATACAAACATCTTACTTTACCAGCAAACTAAACCCACAATGAAGCAGGTTGAAACTCATGGGCTAAAATTAGCCAAATACTATTTTTGTCTCTAAATTAAGAGAATACACAAATAATTATTCTTCTGTACTTACCACTGTGCCAAGAAACTGAATGCTCATGTGTCCACCAGCTTCTCGAGAAAGACACTTAAAAAAAAAAAAAGTATAAAATGAATGTGCGCCCACACAGAACCTTGTACATGAGTGTTCACGACAGGCAAACACCGGCATGTCCATCAACTGATGATGACGAAACACAGCACAGTACACGTCCACACAGTGGAACAGTGTTATGTTACTAAATAATAAAAAGGAATGAAATACAGCACATGCAAAAACAGCGGGCAGTCACCAAGGAACATGCATGGCTCCATCTAGTCAAAATGTCTAGAATAGAAAGTAGATTAGTGGTTGCCTCAGGGAGGAGTGTTGGGAGGAGACAGGGTAACTGCTAATTGGTATGGGGTTTGTTTTGGGATGTGAAAATGTTCTAATAACACTGGGGGTGACAACTATGTACTCTGAACAGACCAGACCCCACTGAATTGTAATTTTAAATGGGTACAATTAGATGGCATATGAACTGTATCTCAATAAAGTTATTAAAATAAATTAGCATTTGTTTAAACCAACCATGAAAACAATGTAATTCATTTGTGTCCAGAGAAAAGTGAAAAAACGGATTTCACCTTTACACTATACATTTATCTATAAGTCAAATATGATCAAAGCAAATACATTACTATTTACATGTATCTTTCTTGTTTAAACTTGTTAAAAGTCAAAATATTGCTAAAAATGGCTGACTAAATAGTTTACTGAAAGTAAATCAGACTTTTCAGATCTTTCTCTTGGGAAAAGTGCTCTATTCAATCCTAACGTGTTCCTCAAATTTTTCCTTTTTCTGTACTAATCAGAGATGGCCCAGGAGCTTCATATCAAGCAGTTCTAAATGAGCTACTATGATTTAAAAGTTCCCAGAAGTCCTGGAGAGACTGAGTGGCCTTCGCTGAACTGCATGCCATGAACTATTACAGATGTATCTTAATTAAACTCCTTTTCCAAAAGTGCAAGTTTACTAACATTAAGCTCTGAGATCACTAGAGCAATGGGACCTCGAGGGACCCTCCAGGGTTCAGCTGAGCCCGCTGCTCCTTGACAGGGGAAGGCTGGAGAAATGAGGAAGAAAATGGTTAAATGCAAAATGTTTCCCCAACTTGCAAATATTGCAAGTGATTTGATAAAACATCCTCAGCTGGCAGAGAAGGCAGCATCCTACAGAACAGGGAATTCAATATCCACGCTATTACTTGGGCCCTTTTAGTTCACTTCTAAGAATTAATACTAAGGAAAAAAAATTATGGATAGGCACAAAAATAAGTCTACAAATATGGTATCTCCCTGTAGTTCATAGAACTGAAAAATGTTGGGTAATCTCAAGGACTAGCAAAAGGAGTCATGACATAAATTACGGTATATCCACAAAGACATCTAAAAATTTTAAAGATGCAAAACATGTTCACACAGGTAGAATATCCCTTATCCAAAATGCCTGAGACCAGAAATGTTTCTGAGTTGGGGGTTTTTGCTTTTTTTGGACTTTGGAATATTTGCATAGAGTATCCTGGTTGAACACTCCTAATCCCCAAAAACAGCACTCAAAAAGGTTTTGAATTTCAAATTAGAGATGCTAAACCTGTAGTATATTTCAAAGTGCAAAAAGAAAGAACTAATCAGTTTGTTAGAATAAGTCTCATAAAGAAACTCCATATATTATAGAAAATTCTAGAATAAATAATGTACGTAAAACAATTAATTTCTGGGAAATTTAGTTGATCTTTTTCTTTTTCACTTACCTGTTTTTCCTTTTAAATGGACATGGATAAGTGAATAAAGGCAAAAAGTGACAAAAAGAACACAGAATGGAATAAAATAAATTATTTCCTCAGTGTTCAGTGAAAGGTTCAATGAAGACCTGAGTGGAAGCCTAGATCTGATACTGGGGCTTCTTCTATAGTCCTCATTCTCACTGCCCATCAACCCATGGACCACCATGTGTAGCACTGCTGGCTAGCCTTCTAGGAGACTAAGGAAAAGACAGCACAACTTTAAATAAGTATAATTCAGTATGATGAATCCACTGTACAAGATGTACAAGGTACTGTGGGGTAAAAGACCAACTAAATGCCTGAAGAGTTAAAGAAGATTTGTGGATAAATATTAGAGCTGGTATTAAAAAAAATGAACAGAATTACAACCATTCAGAACACAGAATAGAGTTTCTTGAAAAATTAAAAATAGGACTACCTTATGATCCAGCAATCCTACTACTGGTTTTATATTCAAAGGAATTGAAATCAGTATGTTGAAGAGATATTTGTACTCTCATGGTTCATTTAAGCATTATTCATAACAGTCAAGATCACCAATGGATGAATTAAAAAATTCTGTAATATACACGATAGAATACTATTTTGTCTTAAAAAATAAGAAAATCACTTGTCCTTTGTAACAATAAAGATGATGTTGGAAGACAGTATGGTAAGTGAAATAAGATAAATACTGAGGATCTCATTTCCATGTGAAATCTAAAACAATTGAACTCATAGAAGAAGAGAGTGTGATGTGGCTCATGGTAAAGTGCTGCCTAGCGTGGGAGAGGCCCTGGGTCTAAACCAGGAAAAAACCCAGATGTGTGGTACACACCCATAATCTCAGCAGCTCAGGAGATTGAGGCAAGAGGATCGCAAATTCAAAGCCAGCCTCAGCAACTTAGTAAAGCCCTAAGAAACTTGGTGAGACCCTAACAATGAAAAATTAAAAGGGGTGGTGATGTGGCTCATTGGTTAAGTACCCCCAGGGTTCAAGTGCTGAAATGAAAATAAATAAATAGTAGTAGAAAATAGAGGTTGGTTACCAGAGGCGGAGAGTTAATGGTCAAAGGATATAAAATTTCAGTTAGTTCAAAAGGTCCATTTTACAACATGGTAGATACAGTAGATACAGTTGGTGACAATGTATTATACTACTGAAGATAGCAAGAAAAATTTTAAATGTTCTGACCAAAAAAAAAAAAAAAAAAACAATCAGTATGTGAGGTAATATATATCTTAGTATATATCTTAGTTAGCTTGATTTAGCTATTCTGTAAAGTCCACATTCTTAAATATAACATTTTTGAGTGATAAATAGATACATTTTTGGCAATAAAAATTATTTTTCTGAAATGAGCAGGTATTCTCAAACAGGAAGTAACAGAGAAACTTTTGTGCTAATGGAACCATTTATGCCAATTTCAGATTAAAAACAAGTACAGTATATTTAAGGAAAGCTGAGGAGCTCAGTGTGGGCAGAGAGAAGGTTGGCTGAAGAATGGAAATGACAAGAAAGAAAACAGTCAAGGACATACACAGCCAGGTCGCTCTCTCTCTCTTTTTAAAAAGTTTATTTTACTTGTTAATTTTTTTATGTGGTCCTGAGGATGGAACCCAGGGCCTCACACATGCTAGGCAAGTGCTCTACCACTGAGCCTCAGCCCGAGCCAGCAGCCAGGTCTGTCTTTGTCCAGGGCAGCTCATTGTTGACAAAGTTCTTATTCTTAAGAGCTGGGGCGTGGCAGGTCTATGTTGTAGAAAGACAATGGCAAGATTGAAGAGTGGGGACAGAGAGGAGTCAGAGACCGAGCAAAACCGCTGGAAACCTGAGAGGTAAGCAACTCTGATGGTTGGGGCTTGAAGAGCACCTGAACCCAAAGATGATCTCCGTTTTGTTTTACAGACGAGGGACCCAGCACACAGGAAGGTTAGAGCAACCTGCCTGCACTGGTGCTGCACAGGACTCACACCCCTCCTCTGCCTGTGTGGATGCAGTATCTACACAGTGCCTTACACTTGATGGTCAATTAGATGGAGAGTGGTTTTTTAAAAATGTTTTTTTATAGTAGATGGACACAATATCTTCATTTCATTTTTATGTGGTGCTGAGAATTGAACCCAGTGCCTCACATGTGCGAGGCAAGTGCTCTACCAACTGAGCTATAGCCCCAGCCCCAGATGGAGAGGTTTTCAAGGTCAAGGATCAATTCTTACACTTTCTCCTCAATGCCAGCAATACCCCATCAAAGCTGTAGAAATAAAAACCTAAGAGCAATCTTCACCAAAATTCTTTAGTTTTTACATACTATGAAAAATAAAAATAAGTTACATATCCTTTGATCATCTAACATAGACATTTGGCTGGGGAGAAGTACAGGTGTAGCTGCTAAGAAATCAGGGAAAGGGGTAGTGCACAACGGTCTGGACTGTGGACAGGTGATCAATGAACATGCCTGCCACCACATTCCTGGGGTTCAGAGTAGTGAGGAAATACCCTGTGACAGCACCCCATTACTACCAGCCACGGACTTTCCCCAGTAGTGGTTAAATTTTCTGTCCTTGGCAGCCTAGGTCAGAAAGAAGAGCCACAGGGCACAGTCCATATTTTAGGTGGGTGGTAACTGGGCATTGAATCCAGGGGCACTTAACCACTGAGCCACATCCCCAGCCCTTTCTTTTTCTTTTTTTTTTTTAAACTTTGAGACAATGACTCCCTAAGTTTTTGAGGCTGGCCTCAAACTTGTGACCCTCTTGCCTCAGCCTCCTAGGCAGCTGGGATTACAGGTGTGCATCACCACACCCAGCCTCACACTCCATTCTTTAACTTCCTTCTTACCCCGTATCTTACCCAGTATCTAATTGGCAAATCCATTGCCAATCTTCTCTGCCCTCCACCAAAAATACATGTCACATTAGTCCCCTTCCTATCTCCACTGCTACCATCTTGATGTAATTTAGAGGTCAGGAAACTTTTTCTGTGATGGGCCATACAGTAAACATTTTAGGTTCTATGAGCCCAGATGCACAATTTGTGGATATTATGTGGCTACTTACAATGTGAGAAAACAAATTTCCATAGCTTTTTAAATATAAAATTCAAAATGTAGCTGAGCACAACTTTCTGTAATACTGGTTCACTAATAAGGAGAATGGAATTCTTTTATTTTCAGGACAAAGGTTTGTCCAGTATAGGGCTTGATGTTCCTTATCATCAAAATCAAATGCAAATGTTTGCCTATAACTGCTGATCTGCAGTGGGGTTTATGTATTTTATCTTTGACAATGTCTTTTCCCACACAGAGGGATTGCCAAAGCCTGACTTCAATCCACAAGCACATGATTCCACCAGAGCAGATCCACTACGTGGCAGGCATTTACAGAACTGTTAGACATTTTCCCTGATCTGTGCCGTTCAGCTTATTTTACACTGCAGTTTAATCACTTCCAAGGAAGGGCAAGCAGAAGCTCCTCAACTGTTCAGCTAAATGGATTAAAATACAGAAATCCCCTTTGCCCTTGCATTGAGGTTTGGAAAAATGCTGCTGAAACTGTAATTAGCTTCTTGTATTAAATGTTTTGACAGCCCAGGAAGTGTAAAAAGAAGCCTGACACTTATCATTTTTGAGCTTCTCAAAAAGAAATGATGAGTGTCTGCGACAATGGATAACCTAAATATCCTGAGTTGATTGCTACACAACGGAGACATGTGCTGAAATGTCACACCATACCTCGCAGGTAAGAACAATTAGTACCTGTCGACTAAAATAAAGATATTAAAGACTTTTTCAAAGCAGCTTGCTATTATTGTGATTCAAGCACTAGTTGTTGTCAGTACAAGTTTTACACTAAGCAGTTTCATCTTGCAGTGTAGGTTGAATTCGTTAAACTGCAGCATAAGCGATTTCAAAGCCATTCAGTGTTTGGTAACGGTGGTTGAGGGTGGTTCTTCTTGTTCAGCAAAATTTTCATCTTGGTCGAGCTCAAAGGATCACAGTAGCTTCACCTGTGCCAGGCCCTACAGGGCTGTGAGCAGGGCACACCCTGCACTCCACCTCTACTCACAGCAACTGCTGCAAGAGCGCCCAGACACGTGCAAAGGAACCGGCATGGCTCTGCTCCAACAAAACTATGTTTTGTTGAATTTCCACTGCTACCATCTGAGTGTTGAATCTCACATAACTTTTATAAGCCATGAAACATTATTCCCCGTCCCAACCACTTAAAAATGTAATAACCACTCAACTCATGAGTCCACAGAAGCAGGTGGTGTGGGCTGGCAGTTGTCTTCTGGTCTAAGCCCCTGGGGCCTCCCACCAAGGCCTGCACCAGACAAATGGATGATCTCTGTCTCCATCATCAGGCCCAGCTAGCTGCCCGTCCTCCTCAGCAGTGATCTGGAGTCACGTCCTATCAATCTCTCCATCTCCTATGCACAACCCTCTAAAAGCTTCATAATGGCAAAGAGTAGGACCCTAACTCTGGCTTACAAGGGCCCTAGCTCACGGCCCGGTCCTCGCCCATCCTCCCCTGCTCTCCTCCCCACATTCTTTCTACCTTTCATCTACCAGACGTTGGCAAGGTTTTCTCCTTCTCCTCATTGGTCTCAGCTCGGTGTTGGCTATGCAGAGGGGACTGCCTCTGGGCCCTGTCTCACTTTCTATGCATTATCCTATCCAGTGGTCTTACTCCAGCCTCCGGGGTCTTACTAAGATTGCCTGCGTTCTGTGCTTACAGGTTTCCTGTGTCACTTGCTCCGGCTTTATCTGCAATGCCCAGAAGGCTGCCCGAGTCACACCAAGACAATGCCGACGTGGCTTTTCCTTGCCCTAGGAGGGCTGGACTCATTCCCAGGCAAACATTAGTAGTTCACAATAATTAATATGAAAATAGATTTTAAAATTTAGATTGTCATATGAAAAACAAAAGTTTTATCATTGAGTGTGTATCCATAGATAAAGTACCAGTAAGTTCCACCTAACTTTGCACTCCATTCAAGGCAGGCCACAATTACAAATAGAAGGACCACAGTCTTGTTTTTCACCTTATGACTACTACTTGCAGAGAAGGAAGACAGGGAGGTACCAAAGTCTGACATATCTTGGCAAATGGAACTAAGGAAGAGAGGGAATGAAACTTAACTAGAAAAGGGAATTTAATTCTCTTTCTAAAAGGAACATTTCTAAAAGGAACATTTGCTTTTCCCACACTGAAGGATTAAGACAATTAGCTTTTAGAATCCACAAAAAAACCAAGTACTCAATATGTACAAAAATGAGTTGGATGCATGCCAAAACAAACATGAACTGACCACTTGATAAGCCAAGAGCAAAAGTATTAGTCCAAATTAAGACTTCTATTCCACCTTATTAAAACAGATTCCACCCTTGTTAAAATATTTTCTCCAAATATTCTACCCCTTTTTCTATTTTAAATGGCACTTCATAGCCAGATAAAAATTTCCTTCTTTTCTTATTTTGATAGTCTGCTCCAACATTTACAAAATGTGCTTTTTATTTCTTTAAAGAAAAGTAAATTTTAGAAAAAAATGGTTTCAACATTTGTTAGAATGAAATTCATACAATATAAGCAACTTACTCAACAAAGTCAAAACAGTCACAAAACAAATCAAATGCTCAAAAAAGTATCTTCAATAATGAAATCAGAGGAAATTTAACATTTAAAAGTAATGTCACTGAGCAGTAAAAGGGAGAAAAGGATCGCTTTCTTCCTCCCCCACCGATTCCCAAATTGATAATATTCGTCAAAGGCCATGACCACGGGATTTGTCTTACCAGTCCCCAGTGCAGCTGCTCGTATTATTTTCCATGTTTACTATAATCAATGTTCATTCTATTCAAAATCCTCTTCCTCTAGCAGCCACTAAAATATAATTTTCTATTAACAGCAGAGGAGAAAAAAGTAGGTGCATGTGTGTGTGTGGGCGGCGGGGGGGGGGGTGGTGGCTTCCAGAAGGACATCCCCCCCCCCCCCCCGCTCTGTTAACATTTTACAAGCAACTCCCAATCGTGAAGTATGTGCCAGGAAAGACCAAGGTGACGGTTCAGCTCGGAGGACCACAGTCTGAAGGCAGGTAGGCCTGCCTCAAAATTAATATTTTAAACTACAGCTGTACATACATCTCAGCTGTTAGATTGTGATTACATTTTTTAAGCAGAATGAAAAGGGTCATTTCTGCTCTTCTGGCGAGCTGCTTTCTAAGATGTGTAACTGTAATTGATGTTTTCAGGACTGTAAAAAGGAGATGGTTAATAATTACTCTTTCATTTCCTCCTTCTTTAGAAAAAAATACTAACCTCTACTTATTCTAAGTTATATATTTATATATCCTACACAACCTAAATAGATGGTTTCATGTTACATTTGATGACTCTACAGTAATCACATACATATAGTACAAAATAATAGCTAATTACTTCTAAGAGGTGGTGGTTGTGAGAAGAAACATCTTTAAAACATGGAAAACACTTATTCCAAATTCACTTTGTGTGTGTGTGTGTGTGTGCGTGCATGCATGCACGTGTGAGCATGTTTGTGGATTGGCAAAGTTTAGGCAGAAAGGTAAGTCCCTTCATTTAGTTTTCTAATTAAAATATTAATTTTCAGGGTTGGAGGTATAGTTCAGTCCCACAGCAATAATAATAATAAACACTTACTACTAATAATAATCATTATTATTTCAGCCAGGAATGGGTGGTGTACACCTGTAATCCGAGCTACTGAGGAGGCTGAGGCAGGAGAATTTCAAGTTCCTGGCCAGCCTCTGTAACTTGGCAAGATCCTGTCTCAAAATAAAAAATAGAAAGGGCTGAGGAAGTAGCTCAGTGGTAGAGCACCCCTGAGTTCAATCCCTGGTACCCCCCTTCAAAAATATAGCATCCTTACTAGGATTGAAACTAAAGTTTAGCATCCTTACTAGGATTGAAACTAAAGTTTACCTTTAAACATTGTGGAAATATTTCATTTTAATCTAAACTACTGAAAAGAAAATAACTTATTTTAAACTCTAAGTGGATATAAAAATTAACAATTTATTTTCCTCCAAAACAAAAGGTTAAATTTCAAAAATCAATTCAGATTCTGTTTGGACAAACATTTGTAAATACATCCCAGAGTGTACACAGTCTGCAGACCTGTGCCATCTTCTCCATCATATTCATGTGCTTGGTTATATTCTACATTACGTAGCCCACTAAGTATTTTAAGTTATCATGTTATATAATCTATTTAATACTCCAATCAATTCACAAGTCATCCATTTAATCTGGTATTCTGCAGTAAATAGCATGAGATTCCTGTGACACTATTCCAAATTTGTCTGCTTAAACATGGAAAATTAGTTCCACTTAGTTGAATATCAATGACCTATTCAATATAGAATGCATAGAGCTGCACTCAGCTCTGTACTGTTATTTATAATAAATTTATCTTCTCTTGAAAACATTTAAGCAAGAATATGAGAAAGAAAAAGAAAAAAGTCTTCAAATGTATACCATGAATAGCTCCACATCAGACAAATGCAGAAATTATTAGGCCTTAGCAGGATCTCCAGATATTTTCCAAAGTGTTTAGCTACTCTTGGGGCCTGAAGACAACCTGCTGTGAGCAGGTGGATAGAAGAAATCATGCCGCACAAAGAAACAGGCCAATAGCAGTTAGTGGGCTCTGCTTGCAAATGTTCCAACAACGTGAGCGTAGGCAGTGAAAATGTAGTCCGTAAAATGCCAACAGAAACAATATGTTCCATCCCAGCAGACAAACGACATTGTATGAGAAATGCAGAACTATTTGAGTGCTCAAAGTAAAACTGAAGAGTCTCTTTCAATGTTTTTTTAAAAAAATGACTTTACAGGAATCTCAGAGCTTGATCACAGTAATAATTTTTAAAAGTTCTACTGATCCAGCAAGTTCCTCACTACAAAGGTTCTAGGGTGGTGGAGAAAACAGAGAGAGCTCAACACGGAGAGGACACAGCATACACTCATATTTTACATATAAGTATATATGTAAAATATTTTGTTTCCTTTGGTCACTTTGCTTATATACTACAGGCAGGAAATCATTCCACTTTTTAAAAATAGCTCTAACTTTTGTTATGGTTCTAAATTTAAAATTAGGAAAATCTGACAACAAGATGATAAATTTATCTTCTGTTTAAAATGAATTTATTCATTATTCCTCAGTTCATTGTTCTAATTTATTTTTAAATGAAAAATACCAAAACTGTGGTTGACATATGGGGGAACACTGGGGGGTGGAGGGAATCACTGCTTTTCCATCTAAAATACTCTGATTTACAAAGAGCTTGGCTTATGAGTTGTTCAAACTCATACCAAATCAGTAGCCAAGTGTGGCTACTGACGACCTGAAATGTGACCGGCGGGATGGAAGAATTTCAATTATATTTAATTTTAATAATTTTTAAATTTTAATTTAAACAGTGAAGCAATATAATGAGTTTTTCTGTTAAAGACAACTCATTATTTTGGTAGGACTTGAATCATTCCACTGTTTAAGACATGATAGTGTTGCAGGCATGCCACACAGTTGGGTTGTTTCTGGTGTCACATTAGTGACATTTTGTATTGTTTCATGTTGAAATAACATTCTGTGTATAATGGGTTAAAAAGAATATATTAGTAGGCCTGAATATGTAGCTCAGCGGCAGTAGAGTACTTGACTAATACATGGGAGGTCCTGGGTTCTAGCACTAGCAACACACACACACACACACACACAAAATATGTAAATAATATATATAAAATAGTATGTATCTTATGTTATTTATATACATACCATGTATATACATTATTTATATACACAAAATATAAGTACATATGTAAAATTATCATTATTATTATTATTTTTTATTTTTTTTGCAGTACTGAAGATTCAACCCAGGGCCATTACATCTCCAGCCTCTTTTAAAACATTTTTATCTTGCGACCAGCAGACTACCACAGGAGCTGAGACCCAGCCCAGACTGCCCACAGCAGGGCGCGCCCGATCCAGGCTCACAGTAGGCCCAGTCAACCCTTCCACCTGTGGGACAGACACCTGCCACAGCCTAGCCTCTGGCGCAGGATCAGCCCTTCCGACCAGCAGACTACCGCGGGAGTCCAGGCCTGGCTCAGATCTGTCCACACCAACTTGCTCAGGACCAGGTCCAGGATGCAATAACACACATTGAGGGACACCAGCAGAGTCTGGAAGCCCAACAACAAGTTGAGGTATAGACAATCTACACGGGTACTACAAGAATATAGGGAAGAAACTGTAATATCTAAGGTCCACACTGCAAGACAGGAAGGCACATAGACAACATGAAAAAACAAGGGAGGAAAGTGCCCCAAACAAACCAGGACACTATGATAACAGAACCTATGGACAGAGAAGTTGATAAGTGTCAGAGAAGGAGTTCAGAAGGTTCATGATTAAAGTGATCTGTGAATTAAAGAATGTTCTAAATGAGCAAATTCAGGCAAAAATTGTTCACTACAACAATGAGATAAGAGAGCAAATACAGGAAACAAAAGATTACTGAGAGAGAGAGAGAGAGAGAGAGAGAGAGAGAGAGAGAGAGAGAGAGAGAGAGAGACACTCTGAAAAAAAAACAGAAATTCTTGTAATGAAGGATACAATAAATCAAATAAAAATCTCAATAGAAGGCATAAGCAACAGACTAGATCACTTGGAAGAAAGAAGTTAGATAATGAAGACAAAGTATACAATCTGGAAAATAAACTTGATCACATGGTGAAGATAATAAGAAACCATGAACAGAGCATCCAAGAATTATGGGACAGCATCCAAAGACCAAATCTAAGAGTTATTGGGATAGAGGAAGGCACAGAGTTTCAAACCAAAGGAATGCACAATCTCTTCAATGAGATAATATCAGAAAATTTCCCAAGCATGAAGAATGGTTTGGAAAACCAAACACAGGAGGCTTACAGGATACCAAACGTACAAAATCACAGCAAGATTACCCAGAGCAAATATAGGCCAAGGACTGCTCGATAAGCAAGGCGCCTGTGGGTGGGTCCTCAGGAGCCTTCTTGATAGTCTTTTTCTCACAGAAACCACAGTGAATCTGCTTCTGAAGGACACCACCAACTCCCTATCTAACAAATATGAATTCTGCAAATGTAGAAAGATTAAGAATTAAATAAAATTGATACATCAGCTTTTTAGAAAGTTTTTTTTGTTTGCTTGTTTGTTTGTTTTGATGCTCAGGATTGAACCCAGGGCACCTAATCACTGAGCCACATCCCCAGCCCTTTTTACTTTTTATTTTGAGACAGGGTCTCACAAGTTGATTAGAGCCTTGCTAAATGCTGAGGCTGACTTTGATTTTTAGAACTTTCAATCCTCCTGCCTCAGCCTCCCAAGCTGCTTGGATTACAGGTATGAGCCACTGTGCCAGGTAAGATATTTATTTCTGAAATTCTAAAATGCCAGGCTACTGTCCATTTACCTGCCCACCTATTCATTCATTATTGAGCCTTTATACATGCCAGGAACTCAGGAAGGCAGTAGGAATTCAAAGTCAACTCGAAATATCTAATTTAGACCAACTAAAGGAAGCTAGTAACCTATGAAACTCATGATCCAAATGATGGTACTGGCAAAATACAATTTATTTTTAAAGAAAGTCATGAGTAATATTTACCAATGAAAACCAGGAAAGTGCATGGACAGTGCAATCTGATTGGATGAATAAGGAGCTAATTGTCACAAAAACACAGGCTGCCTCCCAAATACTTCATCATCTAACCAGATAATAAAATTGAGTGCCATTTTCATGTAATAACAGGGATTTAGCAATAAAATGAAATAGGTGTTAAGCGTCCATGCACCCTTGGGAAAGATGCTAGGCGAAGCTACCTAGGCAACAGCAGCTGCCCATCTCGTACCTCCAGAGGACGTAAGAGACAGACTGTTAAGCTAAGAATGTGAGTTTGAACACCATAAGTGAAAGGGACTTGATGAGAATCTCATTTCCATGTGTCTCCTGTGGTCTGAGGGATTCTAAGGAAGACCATCAATCGATCCCTAGTTGGTGTCAGAGCAATGACAGAAGTTTGTACTTTCACTCTGGACCTCAGTTTAAGGAAGCAAGGATTCATAACTACTTTCTGTGGCCCAGATGTGGATTATGCAGCAGGACCCTGACTAATGAGAACATCTACACTCAGCTCAGAAGGCAATCAGAAGAGACATGGTGTGCACTAAGTGTTCTAACGAATCCCCAAATCCACAAAAGCACCCTGGGAGCCACCACCCAGCTTCCAACATCTGCCAGAAAACAAATGCCAGATTGCGACTCTTTGCTCAAATCAACTCTCCTTGCCAGGTTCCTCTTTACCTCACCCTGAAAGAATTTAAGTCCAGGAATTTTTACCCTTAATAATTTTGCTTTATAGTCAAGTGAACTCTTGGTGTTCCCAGACTACTAAGATTTCTCCTGGCTGAGGAGTTTAAATGGTATCTCATTGTAACCTCAAAGAATATTTTCCATGATGAGTGTTTTTGAAATATATTTATTAGCAGTCCTGTTTTTTCTTCTGTAAAATGCCTGTTCATGACTTTTTGTCCAATTTTTGAAACTGGATGATTTGCTTATTGATGAGTAGAGGTTCTTTGTGTGTTGTGGACCCTGATCCTTTGTTTAGTTATGTATTCCAGATCGCTTCTGCCAGTGTGGGACTTGGGTCTTTAAGTCTTTGGTTATCCAGGTAAAGTTTTAAGGCAGAGATTTAATATCGTTGATTTCATTCTTTTTCTTTATGCTTCAGGCATTTTATGTTTATGTTTATTTAAATATGTATTTCTACTCCCATGTATACAAAGATTTTTTTCCTAAATATGCTTCTTTAAAAAAAAAACCAACTTTTATTTATATTTATGTTATGCTGAATTTATTCCTGTGCCACAAATTTTTTTTCTTTAGTGGCTTCTGGGATATCTTTTCTCCTGTGTGACCTCTTCTTCTGGAACAAATTGTTCCTGGTCATTGTTCCTAGTCAGTGAGGACCCTCTCGCTGTGGCAGGGGAGCGCAAGTGTGGGTTAGTCTGACCACAAGCTCTGTAAGTGTGGTGGCACGCCCCCAGTGCTTTGTTCTCCGGGATGTGTTCAGTGACCAGAGAGTCTACATCAAGACCCTGGAGTTCAGCATTACTCTCTGCATTTTAAATTGATATACCTCAATTAAAAATTATACCTCAATTTAAAGTTTCTCCTCAGTCAGGAGAAATCTTAGTAGTCTGGGAACACTAAGAGTTCACTTGAATATAAAGTAAAATTATTAAGGGTACAAATTCCTGGATTTAAATTCTGGTTCTTCCATTCACTAGGAGAATGCCTTGGGCAGGCAAGTTAACCCCTACAAGCCTCTATTTCCCCAAATGCAAACAGGATTCCACTAGTGCATACTTTATCAGGTCGCTGTGGGGATAAAATAAACTAGTAAATATGAAGAACCTGGAGCAATCAGAGGCCGACATGGTGAGCGCAGAATGAGGCCAGCTGCTAGTCGTGTTATCAGTGCCATTAGCACCACTATTTTGGTGGGCATTTACTTTGGTGCAGCCACATAGGGAAGCACATGCAGTACTGGTGTGTGAGATTAAGATGTTCTGCAGCCACACCCCCTAGAGAAACCCTTATTTCAACAGGAATGTTTGATAGAAGCACCATTTGTGGCAATGAAATAATGAAAATAACACTTATGTCTATTTAGAGGGGAATAAACAAATAGATTATTGTAAGTTAATATAATTTGGACACTGAGTATCCCCAGAAGCTCATGTGTTAAAGGCTTGGTCCCCAAGGTGGTGCTACTAGGAGTGGGTAGGACTTGGAAGTGGAGCCTAGTGGGAGATCAGTGGGGCATGTCACTAAAGGGGACTGTGGGACCCTGGTCTCTCTTCCTCTTCTTCTGTGGCTTAGCTATGAGCTTAGCTGTTGCATTACCATGTGCTCCCTGGGAATGCCACCCAGTGTGCCCTCAGAGGCCCAGAGCAAAGGGTCTGTCCAATCATGGACTGGAACATCCAAAACTGTGAGCCAAAATAAACTTATTCTAAGTTAATTATCTCAGGTGTTTTGTTACAGTGATGAATGCTGACTATCACAAACACAGAGCACAGAAATTAATAGACCAAAGCTACATGTATCAACAGAGACCAGTCTCACCAGCACAGTGCCTGACAGTCAGGCAACCCACAGAAGAATGAAGACAGACAGGGATCAAACACGCAGAGCTGAAATCATGAAAAGCTAAACAAAACATTGTTCACACTTTTACTGCATATGAAAATGTCCTAATTACAATGGCAGTTACTGTTAGCGCACAAGGAAAGGGTATTTCATCATAGAGGCACCATACATTACCAAGAGCATTAGCAACATTGGCTTTTTTATATCGAGAGTGTGTAACGGGTTTTCATACTATTATTCTTTAGCTTTTATATAGATGCAATACATATAATTTTGTATACAAAAATTTTGTAGTTAAGAATTTGTATGAATGCACAAATATCCAGCAGTAACTTTGTCAAACCACTTGAAAAATATCTGCGGGAATATCCATCCTGTTGGTCTCAGAATATACCATGAACAAGTGCAGAGAGAAATACAAACACAGGTAACATCTCAGAACGCTCTGTGAGTGAGTGCTGAGCTGAGCTCTAAGAACCACGCAGCTCAGGAAGACAGGACAGAGAGAAGCAGGACTAACCCTGTGAGACGTTCCCATGCCTACGGGCAGGCAGAGAGAAACTGACAAAGGAGCCTGCAAAGCCACCAGCTCCTCCCGCTGTCCCCCTTAACTGCTGCTGAGAATGATTCCTCACCTCCCTTTCTCTAATTCCTGTTGACTTCTCCCCCTCTGCCTCCAATCACAGCCTCAGCCTCCTCCAGTCTACTCTCCCACACACAACAACCCCCAGAGCTCCCTGTGAGCTACCGTTCTGTTACACCGTCACCTCCTTACTGAAGACTCTGCCTTGGCTCCCCCTTGGCTCCCCCTTGGCCTGTAATAAGGCAGAGCCCAAACTGTGGAATTAAGAAGGCCTTGGGCTGGGGTTGTGGCTCGGCAGTAGAGCACTCGCCCAGCACATGTGAGGCCCATACCACATAAAAATAAATAAACAAACAAACAAATAAAGGTATCGTATCTACTACAACTAAAAAATATTTTTTTTAAAAAAAGAAGGCCTTGTGTGACCTGGCTCCTCCTTAAGTCATCAGCTCATGCCTCCCACTTTATTCTGATTGCAAAGGTTGAAAGCAGTGGTTCTCAAACTGTGGTCCCCAGACCAGCAGCACCTAGAGGCTTATTAGATTGCAGAGTTAGCTCACACCACCTACTAACTCAGAGTGAATGCTATGGGTGGGTCCAACATCTGAGTTTCAGTGAGTCTTCAAGTTGATTCTGTAGCACATCAAAGCTTGAGCTTACTAGTTTACAGCATGAATGCAAGGTAAATTATTATTTGAACTCCAGTAGGAAAAATCAAAAACTGCTACAGCATAATGATGAAATGCACATACTCTGGGGTCACCTGCCAGGGGTAAATTTCTGCTCAGCTTCTGCCTAGCTGTGTGTCTATAGGGAAGTTACTTAGTTCACCCTAGCAAGGACCCCACAGAAAGACTGCTGGGGTTTAAATCCTGACTCTATCTCTCACTAGCTGTGTGACCTTGAACAAGTTACTTAGTTTCTCTGATGCTCAGTGGCCTCGTTGATAAAAATATAAACAACAGTATCTACTTCATACAGTCGTGAAGACTAAAGGAGTTAACCTACTTACGTTGCTTGTATCTGACACACCGTAAGCATTATGCTTTATTTATGATTACTATGGCTACGTTAATTTTGCAGGAGCCACGTTATATTTTGGAAAGTCAGAACTGAATGCTAAGATCCACAGAAAGTAGACAAAATTCCCTCCCGTATGGAAAATCTTTCCTCACCTTTTTTTAAGGTAAGTGACATTTTTCTAATACGCCATCTACTTCTCTGCACAAGTTTATTTCCTTCCAATTAGAGTGCACTGACTGGATGTAATGACCTCTTCCAAGAGCCAACGGATCTGCCTTCAAGGGGCCATTCATCTCAGGTGTGGTCATGCTCTCCACAGCAAAGGACTGACAAGACTGGAGAGAGATTGGCTGAGCATCATCAGGAGATATTTCTGGTGATTATTCTGAACACACATCCGGCCGTCTATCCTCCATGTGAAAGGGCCATGGAGTCGAGGGTCTGCCAAGTCCAGGTGGGGAGCGCTAGGAGCAACAGGGGACAGATCGCTCGGAAAAGACTCTGCCTCTTTCCTCTCACCACCAACAGGTCCCCCTGTGTGCCAAAACACATGACCGCTGGAACCAGAACATTCGCTGCAGAAAACATTCTGCTGAACCCAAAAAAGTACAACAAACCATATTTTTGAAGACACAATAATAAATGGATTGAAGTGACGTGAAATTATGTAGCGATATTTCTTTCAAGTGTCTGAAAGAGTTTCATCTCATGATTTACATTTACACGGAGTTGGAAAATGAAATAAGACAGGGAGTTAGAATATGGAAGAAAGTATGAGAGAAAACGTTACACAGGGACAAGTCATCAAAACTCAAGTCAGAGTCTAGGGAGGGCTCAGTAGCGAGAGTTGAAGGTTTCTTAAAACCACAGAGAGAATACGCCAACTGAGTCTGGCTGGGAAATCAGTTCAGTCATCATATATTACTGTGAATTGAATCCTCTGCCTGCAGTCTTTACTGGAGGTAGATATGAATCAGTTTTTACCTCTAACGCTCTTCATTTCTCTAAGTTTTAAACATTAGTTTTCTCTGTAAAATCAAGTTAAAGAATCAGCATTCAGCGCTATGGGATTTGTGATTCACATGATAACCACATTTTCCATGTGTTTGGGGGGATTTGGGCAGAATCTCTTTCCATAGTTTCCCACTTTAAAATAGAGGTCACCGATTACAAAGAGCATTCTTTCAACTCTAAGTTTCAAGGCATCTCCTCAATGCAAAACATTTTATATCTGGGGGGAAAGAAAGGTTAGAAAGTCATGTGCTATAGGATGTCAACCTATACAGCTCGTTTTTCTTTTAATCTTATACTGTAAAATTCCAATGGATAGATAAGGAAGATAATGATGCATGTCAGCCACATTTTACAACTAAAAACCCACAACAGCAAAGAAAACTGCTGATTCTTTATTTAACAAAATATAACACACTAACCTTCTGAGATCGCCTGAAAAAAATATTAATTTCTCAGATTAAGATATAACTATAGAGCCTCTAAAATAAAAAAAAAATGTTTTCAAGCATATAAAGTGTAAGATGAATACAAAACAGCTTTCCTCGCTATGTCTGTGAGCACTAGCCACACGGGTACCGACAAGGATCTTGAATGTGAGGAAGGCTTCTGAGCAAATCGTCAGAACACTCACCTGCACAGTCCTCTGAGTGCCATCAACGTTGACAGACAATAAGGGCGAAGCCAAGTTCCACGTACTGGTCACATTTAGTTTCGAGCCATCAACTTCCACCTGTTGTGACACCAAATAAGACTGTTATATGAAGAAAGACAGAAAACTGATCTCAAGTTCACTGCTGCATACAAAGCAGAAGCCATTTTAAACAGATGGCTCCCCAACAACCTGTCATGTTTACTGCTCCAGCCATGAAAGACAGGGTCCAACCACATAGTCTTCCGAGCGATCTCTGGGGAGAGGTGAAGGACCTACGAACAGCTGCCTCTGGTACTGAGGCTTCAAGCAATTTCCAGTAGGTAACAAACAGCCATCTAACTCGAAACCTATCTGGACACGCCACATTTACTGCAATTAGACAAGTAATGCATATAAATTCCAGTGACATTCTGCAACCCACGCAACAGGGCTTGCATATAATATCCTCTCCAAGGACCAGGAAGAACTTTTTCTGTGGTAATTTTAATGAAGGACTACGCATTGTTATCTTAATTAAACAGACTTTAATTAGGCAAAATTCTTTGGAGTTGAATATCCAAAGATCATTCAAACTTTGCAAAGTTCTATCATACTTTTATCAATCATAAATGACTAGTTTTATCAAGTCTTCATTCATGACAATGCAAAGAAAGAAAAAGACTCGTAATCTTGCAAAGCAGAGACACTCTTAAGAGAAAAAAAATTAATTTCCAAATAAATAGCATAAAAGCAATTGTAAAGAAACAAATAAAAGCTAACTTAAAATAACAAATACTAAAAGGTTTTTCTTTCCACTCACCGATGACTATTTCCTAACTCATTAGTATGAGAGGCAAAAAAACAAATAGCATTATTATTTTAAGTCTACCGTAGACAACAAAGGGATATTTAATGTTTGCTCAAGTTTCAAAATAAACCTGGAGCAGACCCAAGATATATGATCCCTAAAAACTACCTCCCATTTCTTCTCTTAAAAACCAGATATGAGAGTCCTCACTGTTTCCTGTTGGACCCTTGGGAACAGGTAGAGGATGGCAGGGAAGAAGACTAGGGAAAACATTTTCGCCAGTATCAGGAACCCTACCAACTTCCGAGCTTGAGGACACAGTCTAGGGGAGGCTGAGGCTTCCGGGAGCCCAGCACTCAGTATCACAGCGCTGCTGAGACGTGTGGGGGCGATGGCACGGCCCTGACGGAGGAGGAAGTAGCTGGACTGTGCACCTGAGTATGTCAGGCCCGGAATTCAGAAGTTTCTAGGCCTTAGTGAGAAGACACTGAAGGTCTGGGTCAGGACGATGTCCACAAGGTAGAGGTGACTCCATGACTGCAGGCCAAGAGCAGCGACTAAGGGCAGCAAAGGCCCCTTCAATGCCTTCAGGCCCAAACAGCCCAAGGAGCACGTGCCTCACTACAACAGGCTCTCTGCAGGACTAAAGAACAGTGCTGAGTCGAGCTGTCCTCCCCACTGTCCTCATCACGAGGCCACCCTACCATTTCCAAAAGCCCCCTCACATGCTCCCAGGCCCACACTGACAGAAGCCGGGGACGAGCAAGAGGCCTGCCTGAAACACCATGTTACCCGAAAGACGGTGTTTAAACACGGAGGCCAGGTCTGTCTGTATGTGAGTTTTCTTCCCCTTCCCCTATAACAGTAGAGGGCGTGTAAGAAAGGCTGCAGGAGATGGAAATATTCAGAAACCACATTTCCTAGTACACCTAATAATTAATGAGTCCAAACTGTAATTTCACTATATAACTGAAACAATCCCAAATCATAAACTATGAAACACATCTGTGAAAATTTAACAAGGAAAGGAAATGTGCTAAGAGCTGCCAGGTGCCTCGTCAGGCCTCCAGCTACTGGGAATCAGATCCCCAAGACACATAGATCCAACCAAGAGATACAAAGATTGCACAGGTGCTGTTACTAAATGGGTGACCTAGGATAAGGCAGAGCGGAGGCAGAGACCACCTGCTTGAACCACAGTCAGACAGCATGGGAAGGTGGGTGCAGACTGAAGGAGACAATGCTTATTCCTGAGCCGTCCCTCCTGTTCACATCCAGCCCTCTAGGCCAGGGTGACGGAAGAGAGCAGGTGGAGGTAAAGGTGGCATGTCATTACGGTCGCCCTGAAATGCTCCTTAAAGAACACCACCCGACTTCCCAATGCCAACTACTAGTGGGAAATGAGTAAGTAGCGCTGGTGAGGGGTGACAAGGGTGACGTGCCCGGCTGTCCCAGCTCTCAGCCAGCCTCCCCCACCACAACACAAACCCTAATCAGAAAACAACCAACACGGGGTCTCAGAGTACAATTTTGGGGGAAAAATTATGAGGAAAAAAAGGTAAATTAAAAAGCATATAACACAAGAAGAGTCGCTCAAAGAAACACAGGAAGAGATCAGATAAATAATTCTCCAAAGTCTCAAAGGCAACCATAGGAAATGTGACCCCTCTTTAAAACAAGGGAAAAAAAAGCTCAAGAAGAAAAACAAAGGTTCAAAGAAGAGATTATACAACAACAGAAGGAAATGAAAATCAAGCTGGTAGAACTCAGAAAAAAAAAAAAGAAGAGAAAAATAACATTATAGAGATAAAAGCCACATTAAGAAGCAACCAAAAATAGAATGTGACTAAAAAGACATACAAGACATTGAAAAATTATATAAGACAAAAACCGAAAGGACCAACATTATAAAGGCAAGTTATAGCAAAGACAATAGATGCACAGGAAGAGGACAGGGGACACAAAGAAAATACAACCATCTCCTTCAAAAAAGTACTTAAAGAATAAGTGTAAAAGTCAAAAATATGATAAGACTTTCAAAATAAATAAAACCCTGAATTTATAGACTGATGACATTTGTGGATTTTAGGACTAAAGAAAAAATTATATATTTAGGCATAAATAAGAAATTACAAGAAAGTAAAAACAAATCGGGTCAGCCTAATTACCCCAGAGCAACTGATACAGAAAATTATGGAGAATGTGGTCTAAACACCGACAAGAGGAAATGATGTCCCGTCATTTTATACCCAGCCAAGGTTTCCTTAAACTGTATGATATAAATAGACATTCTGTGGCATGTAAGAACGTAGAGGACCTTTTCTTTAAAAAGAAGGCATCTCTATAGGTACTGATGCAAAACTATCCCCAAGATAAATACAGAATAATATATGCAATATACCGTCATTTGTTAAGGAAAAAAATAGCAATGTATATGTGGTGATTTTTGTCTGCTTGTTGTTGTTTGGCTGGTTATAGTTGGTTTTGGTACTGGGACTTGAACCCAGGGCACTTTACCACTACTCTAAATCTCCAGTCATTTTAATATTTTAATTTTGAGACAGGGTCTTGCTAAGTTACTCAGGCTGGCCTTGAATTTGTGATTGTCTTGTCTCAGTCTCCCTAGTCATTGGGATTATAGGAGTACCCAGCAGCTCATTTGTGTGTATGTGTGTTTTTTAATACATAGAAAATCCCTGAACAAATGAGTAAGCAGAACAGAGTGGCTGAGGAAGAGAGATGGAAGAGAGGCTTGCTTTTCACTATGAATCCTGTGGTACTTTAAAATTTTGTCCTGGATGAGAGTATTATATATATTTAAAGTTCACTTTAAAGTGAGAATTAGCTATGTCCTCTTTAGTACATGATAGACCTTTCACTGTAGGCATGCAATAAAAGTGGCAGTTTTCTTAAAACAGCCTTTTGGTTAACTGGGTGATGCTCTTTTCAGTTTCTCTGCCTGTAGATGCACCAATTTCATCTACCACACCCAATTTTACAATGTGTTTCAGACAATGTCTTTTCCTCTTCTGAAAAAGTGTCCAAGGTCTCTGCTGGGTCTAAACTCTGTGCTTCTGTGGTTACGAAGCCCTTCTGTCTCAGATGTCTTCTGACAGTTATTCCTGATAGAGCTATTTCCAATATTGAAAGGAATTTTTGTTTTGATCAAGCACCTCCATTTGGGCATGAAATTTTATGATCCTTTACTTAAAAGACAATAGAAGCTAGAAATGAAATCAAATTCAATGTAGGGATGAAAAGAAAAACAGACCAAAAGTGAAGTGCCAAACGACATAACCACCCACCCTCCAAGGCAGACATTGCTGAAATGTTTCAGCGCTGTGAAAACACTAGAATACTCTCAATTGTGTAAAGACTCCATATATTTTAAGGACACTCAAAAGACACAATACCTCCATCTAGAAACACTGACCTAAAGATGTTATGTTACATCCTTAAACAGGCCTAGCATTTATGTGCATCAAACTTTTATTAACTATTATACTAAAACTGAGCCACATTCTTATCAGATGACCTTCTCTTTTTTAACTGAAATTATAGTCAGATGTGACTCCTCTCATTTTCTTGTATATCATTCATGGTCTTTCCCCACATCATACACCTCTTCTGCCTCTTAATTTGTTCCTTTTAATGAATTTCTGACTTTTGGTCTACACTGGCTATGTCCTCTCTGCTTTGAAACCTAGACAGGACTTCCTAACTACTCACCTAGGTCTCTCCTTTTCTCTGACAGGTTCTAGAACAAGCTCAGCACCTACCTTCTTACTACATACCTTCCCCACAACCTTCTACAGTTTGGCTACTAAACACACATTCTACAAGACCATCAATCATCTTGATTTTTGGTATTCTCCACTTCTCAGCCAGAAGGAAAGCCTCTCTGAGAAGGTGACCTTTAAGCTAAGACCAAACGGTGGCAGGAATGTGGTAAGTGTGCTAGTGGTAGCGGATGGGTAGGGATATTCCAGAAGGAATGTCACGGGGAGGGGAGGAAGCAAAATGAAACAAGAAACCATGGAGTAAGAGAACTAGCTGATTTGACACACCAGTGTGCCAGGAACCCAGAAGACAAAGGTGACAGCGGTCAGCAATGGGGACTGAAGGTTCCAACTGCAGCACAACCCACCCACATTGCAAACACACACGTACATGCCCAGGACACACAAGTGCCCTAGCACTGAGCTGCACCCCAGCCCTCCACGTGATACTTTGAAAAGTCATTCCGGCTACAGCTTGAGATGAATTAGACCAAACAAAAATAAAAAGGATGGTGCTCAGTGTAGCACCGGTACTGTGGAGGAGAAGGACATTTGGAAGGAAAGTGGGAAGTGTGACAACAGCACAAAGATGGAGGTCACCGAGGAGAAGGAAGCAGAGAAAGCTTACCAGAGAACAGGAAAATCACCAGCCAAGGAAGGACACCGGGCCATATGAAGTCCTCCAGCAATGCCCAGGTACGTGGCCTTAGACACAGAGAAAGTGAGGCTGACTCAACTACACGGGGAACTGATGGAAGAGGGAAGGGCTGAGGAAGCCAGGGGCACTTGTGAGTGAATGATGTAATTACAGGCCAGGGGATCTAAACTGGACAAAGGAGATAGGAATAAGAATGATGTCCAGGGATGGAGAGAAAATACAGGTTGCATAGCGGCAGAGAGATTGACCACACACTGGTTGCTAATCTTCAACTGCACGAAGAGAGAGGTGCAAGGGCAGGAACCCAAAGTTGCCAAGAAGAAGGTGAGATGATGAAGTTGTGAAATGAGTTTCAAAGAAGACAAGGTTTATGAGAGACAGGAACCATGGTCTAGAGTGACACCAGGAGTCACAATTGAATCCACTGGACATTTCTGAGGTGCAGAGTTTGAGAGAGAAACTACCACAAGATTTTGGTAAAGGCAAGGATTTAGTAGAACTTCCAGAAAAGGGTGAATACATGGGACTCTAAAGGTCACAAAGGAGACAATACAGAGGGCATAGTAGCAAGGGAAGACATAGATTTGGGGACTAACAGAGGACTGGGGAGGCCCTCAAATGCCCTGAAGACCTCTCTCCATCGCACCTCACCACCTCTGCCCAATCCCGGGGACCACATCATCTCATGGGACCACTGCTGCACACCTGTCTCCTGCAGAGATCCTGCCCATCTCACCATGAGAGCCAGGATAATTTCTCATAAGCACAAGAGTGGTCATTTACAAAACCCAAGATACAGGGGACCAAAGCCAACGTGAGAATGAGCAGAAGGGGATGCGGCCTGCTGCTGAGAAGCACAAACTCCAAGACAGGACTTGAACAGCAGTCCCCAGCACAAGGACACCAGCGGCTTACTTTCTGCAGTCATTTAAGACGTCATGCTCGTGTAAAGCACTGACATTATGAACGTGAATGGACCAGAAGGCTCGGATGGGTGGGATTACTGGAATTCATCCCTATACCCTCTATTTTCTGAAAACGTTCCCCAGCCTGATCACAGAAATAGGTTTTGTTGAAAGGTAATCAAAATAAGAATATTTATGACATTTAAAACAACAATTCAAACACGATTTCTTTCCAATTTCAAGAAGGCGTTTTTCCACATTAAAAAATCTCCCTGTAAGCCTGCATGCCACGAAGAGCATCTGACTGTATTTCTAGTACTGATGATGCTGATGTGGAACATTTTCCATGAGTTGTTTGGAACATCTGATTTTCCTATCTACGTCACCAGAAGGGGAAAAGAAAGTACACGCCCTAAATTAATTTGACATTTGAGAGAGATTACTTACATCCTTTACCTAAAAAACAACAACAAAAAAGGCACTTCCTCAGAGATACCTCATGACACAGTAAAAATATTACAGTTTCTATTACAGTGGGCACCTGTTAAAAAATCGAACATTTTTATTCAACATTAGGAATATAAAACTTACAAAACAAAGTACTTGCCAATTTTTTTTCCAAAAATAATAAAACTCTGGGAAGATATGGACTGTAAAAGCGTTTTGATTCACCACATGCCTTCTTTTTTGTAACAGGCAAATTCTAAATTCTTTTTTTTTAATTTGTAATCAAATGTTAAGAAGATTAGCATTGCACAGTGTTTGATCTTAGATTAAAAATTCAGGTATTCCACCATAACCACATATCTTGCTTCCATTTCTGAAAACAAAATGAAGGATAAAAAACAGACTCGTGAATCAAGCTGTAACTATTTCAGAAAGGAATAGCTAATCCCTGCCCCTGTAACTGGCTTTCAGAGTATATCTTTAAAATGATTGTACTACACACATACACACAAAAGGAAAAAAGGGCATCTTCCAGACTTGACTCTTAGGCCAGAAAGGGTCCTCAAAGTAACATACTCCAACTCAATCCTCTCCTCCCCTACTTTACACAGAAAGAAATTAGAGAGCCACATAGTAGGAGCCATTTGCAGGAGCAACCATCTTACAACACTCTTAAATTCATAAAAAAAATTAAAGCCAAAGCATCAAAAGTAATCTTAGCCCTAAGACACAGTGTTAGCATGTAGGAGAGGCTCACTGCAGAGTCCTACTCCAAAAGACTATCAGGGAGAGAGCTGTTTACTGGTTCTTATCTCACCTACTGCTAACAAAATGACGGTATTCAATGAGGTATATCCTCAGGCCCACGGACAAAAAAATATGTGCATCATGCAGTCAGTAACCTGGGACATGAACACCATCTAACATTTCTAGTTTACTGAATTGTACATAAACTGCTAGTTGATTTGTGAAGCACAAATTAAGATGCTGACAATAAGAAATGCATAATTTTCCTATCATTTAATAAATGTGTTAATTATGCTATTACTTGCTTCAACATTTTTTTATTTAATTAATTTATTTATTTGTAATGTGGTGCTGAGGATCAAATCCAGCACCTAGCACGTGCTAGGTGAGCACTCTACCACTGAGCCACAACCCAGCCCCTTTTCTTAAAATCTTTTTTTAGTTGTTGATGAACCTTTATTTTTCATTTATTTATATGTGGTGCTGAGAATCAAACCCAGTGCCTCACACATGCTAGGAAAGTGCTCTACCACTGAGCCACAACCCCAGCTCCTCGACATTTATTTCTTAGGGAAAGCATGAAAACACATGGCATTTTTATGCTGTTACCATAATGGATGATTCTGAGCATTTCAATATTAACTACATAACACAATTTTATATCTTAATATAACACAAAATGGTAGATTTTCTTTATCCTGCTCTTCTATTTATTAAAATATTATCCTAAAATAGAAGAGCAGGGTAAAGAAAACCTACCATTTGGGGTTCAATCCTCAGCACTACATAAAAATAAATAAATTTTTAAAGTAAAATATTATCCTAAAATATAATTATAATACCTCTTGTGATCTTCTAGAAAGAAATGAGATGACTATTTTATGAAAACAAAAAGAGACAACAGTCTCCCATAAGTTTGTTCTTATCACTATTGCCTTGGAAACAGTCCTATGTCTCTCCCCAAAAATACGTGTAATAATGACAAAAGGAATCAGATACAATGATAGTGAAGACCCGTAAATCTGTCACAAAGGATTATATTAAATGTGCATGTGTTATAAATGTAATTAAATACATCTCATATGATGTGAATTGGAAAAAAAAAAACAAATTTTAGGTACTGATCTACAATCAGCCAGGTTGTCTAGTTTGTGTTTAATTATCGCCTCATTAATTGATCAGTAACAACTTTAATTTCAGTCTTAGGGGTTAAGAAAATATCCTGAATTATTTTGCCCACAGTTTAATTATGGAAGGAGTTTCTTTTGGATTGGTGTGACAAGGTCATTCTCCGCACATCGCACTGTAAATTGCAGCAGCTTAGTGAATAACTCCAGGTAGATGAGTGAATGGAAGGGGCAGGTGAAGCTCTGCTGCCGGGTAGTGGTAGAGTCCTGTGTCCTGCCCAGGGTTGATTTCCACATCAAAAGGCCCCGGCTGAAACCTCCTCCTCCTCTTCCTCCTCTTCCTCCTCCTCCTCATCATCATCATCTTCATCATCATCATTATCCAGGAATGATGAGCTCCCTCATTTCCTTATACGTAAAATGCATGTTTACACAGGGTTGTGAGGCATAAGTCGAGAAATTAGAACCGCACCTACCACAAAATAACCCTCAACAAATGCTAGTTGTGCCACTGTAGTTCTAGTGGCACCATGTACTCTTCCATCATCCCACAGAGATTATTCCCAAGCTATTTCCCCCCTCTTTTAAACATATCCTGGGTTGGTGGTGTTTTCAGTGGTACAGTGCTTGCCTACTATGTGCAAGACCCTGGGTTCCATCCCCAGCACCACAAAAACAAAATGAACAAACTACTTTTTGCTTTTTCTTCTATTTTTTTCCTTATTCTTCCTCAATACATCCTCCATTGTTTATCCTCTTCAATTCATCTGATTCCTATTAGCATCTTTTTTGCTTTTCATATGCATTTCACTATCATAGATGACTCCCTTCCTGCCCCCACCAACACCCGCCTCAAAAAAAATCCTACTACTTAAACTGATAGTTCAGTTCCCAGAATACACACATTACTGTGGAAGGCTACAGGACCTACAGGATGGTCACCAGGGTGTGTAAGTCTTTCCTCTTCCTAAATTCCCATACACTGCAGCTACAACGTGCTATTTCTTACCAGTCTTGCTGACTTATGTTATCCGTCAGAGTCAAGCCTTATGCTATTTGCAGACACTCACGGTTTCCCCTAATAGCCCATTTTTCCTGGCCAACAACAAATATGTTTGATACTCCATTTTCTATGCTTCCATCTTCTAAAGATTTGCTAGCAGGTTTGTATTCTTTTCTTGGTGACATATGTACCAAGATATTTGTTATCTTTTGACTTTATAATTATAATAACATATATTTGATTGTTTTATGTTTTATTTTAAACCAGCAAATTCACTGCCAAAAGAATTAAAATATATTTATGTCCTTAAAATTTCTCATAGATTACAGGTTCAATAACTGAATGCTTCATAAGCAGGAACAATAAAATGTCTTCCTTTTTCATTTTTTATCATGGATTGTCCCATTTTGACAGATACAGTGAGATGCAGGAATTGGTGGCCAAGATCCACTCACCATATCCACCTAGTGGGTGAGCTAGCAATCAGCCATTTGTTCTGTATCAATTATGTCTTAAGGAAGATGCTGCTAAAAATTGAACTGCCCATTAGGTTCATAAGAAATCACACACTTGCAGAGTCTAGGGCAGCTTCTCAGCTCTGCAGACCACTGGCATAACCTCCCTGATAAGGTCACTGATAAGGTAAGGAAGGTTAAAAGAGTTGCCAGAATCCTTTACTGCTGGTAACAGAGAAGAGGAAAATGGTGTAATAACCTTTTATCATTCTAATGAATATTCCAGGAAAGTATTTCTTTTTATTTGGTTATGTTTTTATAAAATAATTCCCAATACACATGAACTTATGGCACTACCCCATGGTAGCTTATGCTATTTCTCAGGCTGTGAGAACAGGTTTCTGATGCCTGTCCCTAACCACCTCAGCTTGTGTTCCAAAGTACAAGACGCTCTCCTTATACTAGTAGGCACCAAGATCAGGAAGCTGATCTCAACCAATATTACCATCTGTTCACAAACCCTACTCAAATTTCACTATCACCCCAAGAATTCCCTTTGAGGTAGGTCTGGGATCTAATTTCAGCCCACACATTTTAGTTTTCATGTCTCTTTGGTTTCCATCAGTCTGACCCCATTTCTTAATTTTGCCTTGTCTTTTCTTTTATTACCTTGTGCTAAGGAATGAATGTCTGTGTTCTCTCAAAATTCATGTGCTGAGAACTCCAAGCCCAGGGTGATGGTGTTAGGAGGCGGGACCTTTGTGAGGCTGGAGCTCTCACAACTCTCCTTCCTTCTGACTCTGGTAGCCCCTCACTTCCTCCCTCTCTCTCCTTCCCTCCCATGTAAGGACATAACAAGAAGACTGTCACCTGCAAACTGAGAAGTGGAACTCCACCAGACACTAGATCTGCCAGCACCTTGAATTTGGACTTTCCAGCTTACAGAACTGGAAAAATAAATATTTTATTTAAGGCACCCAGTCTGTGGTATATTTGTTATAGCAGCCCAAGCTACAATACCTTGATAGTTTTTAAGAGTACAAACCAGTTACATTGTAGAGTGTCCCTCAATTTGGGGGAACATTTCCTTATGATTTATGCATTTTAGCAGGAATGCCACAGAAATGGTGTACTGTTTTTAGCAGCAGTCAGGAGACACATGATGCCTGCCAATTGTCCCATTACCAACGAGGTTACTCTACTGCTGATTAAGACGGTTTCTGCCAAGTTTGTTTGTTCATTATAAACACTAAGGAAATACTTTGAAATCTATTTCAATCCATACCTATCCAAAAGACAAAAAAAAAAAAAAAAAAAAAAAAAACCAAGTGCCCAGGTTTTTTCCAGCCTTCTCCCTTCATGTTTTGAACTCTCTTCAAAGACAGAAACGGCTTCCCATTACCCAGTTAACTAACACAGCAGCCATGTTTTCCTCTCTCAATTTGTCCAATATATACATATATCTTCAGACTTAAATGTATTCCAAAATAAGTAAAGGAGTATGTACTATAGAAAAAGAATTTGACAGTGCTTTACCAATGAAAAGAGGGTCAACTGATTGGACACTCTGTATCGTCTGAAATAAAATATTCTGAGGGCAAGGATAGGTAAGTGAGAACAGCACGGGTACGCATTGTTCTAGTCTCTCGATTTTGTGAATTCTTTAAAACTTCCACAGTAAAAAGCTAAAGATTATTAGGTCAAAGCGATTATTTGGACAGGCATGATGGGGAAGTACCACAGAACTCCAGTCCAGATTATACATTAATTAGCAAGCCAACCTGGCCATAGGGAGAAATGGGTTTAGTGAGTCACGTCACAAGTAGGAATGACAAAAATGAACTCTACAGTCCCTTCAGCAAGTGTCCCTTGCTTGGTTCTTGACCCTCCCCGTATTGCTGACATCTCTCTGGTCTATCTTACTGAATTCTGTTATTCCTCTAAGCCAAACATAAACCCCTTTCCTTCCAATTTCTCTTCCTACGAGTGACCCCACACACAACTAAAGAATCTTCCCCAATCCCCCTGCCAACAGCTCTACTCACTACCACTGACCAGTTGGAAATACAGGTTTGTAGCGCCAGGCATTTTCTGAACTCTAAATTCTTCTTGGCTTCTGGTTGCTTCAGAAATCAAAACCTGAATTCTGCACATGGCCCTCTAGGTCTCCTGAACCACAGTCTCAATCTAGTGATTTATCATTCTGAGTTTTCTTCCCCTTTCTCTTACACTCAGCGTGCATGTGCAGGCACCACTTCCACAACTTCATTCCTACTGATTCCCAAACCTGGAGTAGCTCATTCTGCCTAACGGTTCTGTCGTCCATGCTTCAGCACCTGCTCCATCTGCCCTTGATCCTGTGTCATGCCCCTGGAGCTCACCCACATCACCCCTTGTCTTCTGCTAAACTGGAGGGAGCCTTTCCTTGCTTTGAATTGCTGTAAATTACGAATCTATGCACTCGTCAAGCTATGCCTTACGTTCACATCACTGCTGTCTTAATCTTGGTCCCTCCCAACCAATCTGCAAGTTCATGGGGGCAAGCTAGTGCATTATTTTTTCATGTCCCTCATGCAAAGCTCAGTCCAGTGTCCTGATCTTGAAGACTGAGAGATCTTTGATAAAAATTATATTAAGTAAAAATTAATTAAGTTAGATAGAAAATCTTACTTTTAACTTTATGATTACAGGCTTACTGGAATACTACAAAAGCTATGTTTTTAAACTAAAATATAACATGACACTGACATGCGCATGATGATTCACTTTCACGCCCTTTAATGCATGTTTTTCAAATATGCACATTCCACCTTCCATGGCTGATGGCTGACAATATGCTTCTATTTTGGAACTTCTCAAAGTAGATCTGGCTAAGATTCACAAAGAAATTTAAGTCAAAATATTTTAAGTTGTAATGTCCTATAAAGAGTTGGTAATAATTGTACTCAAAAATCCATAAATGCTTATGATAGCAGTTATTCCAACTACATAAGGGACTCCATTAAGCTCTTTTATAATATAAAATCTACACACAGAGCTAAACACCTCCTGCCCCACCAGCCCACCCAACTGTGTCTCCAGCCCAGCACATTCAATATAGCCCATTTAAAGAAAGGCGGGCAATAAGAAAGAAGTTTAAAACAAATTAAAAATGCTACTTAAAATTCTATCCCATTTGTAGGGTTTCACTTTCAAGTCCACAGAAATAAAATTATCTATTCAAGTTGTTAGATGAATCCTTCTAACTCTGATGACTGTGAACAAAGTAAGGCCACTCTATTATTTGTAAAACTGCATTCTCAAACTCAAAGGAGAATAAGACTGGCATTTTTCCAGGAGACTTGAAAAAGAGTGTGGCTAATATATATCAGTTTTGGTAGCAGTGACCAGAAATAATACACAGAACCATAGCCTAAGTGAGAGCCTGCAAGGAAAGGAATGAGTGAGATCAATTAGGAATAGAACAAAACCTTAATGAGCAAACGACATTCATTCTCGAAGACCTCTGGAGATACAAAGTGGGGGCGGGGGGATTGGTGAAATCATGTTTATATTTTAGTTCCTTAGGAAGCTATAAAATATCTAAATTATTTTAAGCAACGCCACTTTGAAATAAGAAAAGGATCAACTTATCAAAATAAATAAGTACTTTGAAAACACTGGGGAAAAAAGAAAGAAAAGGGTCAACTTATATTAATTCTCAGGATAGATGAAAATCACCGAAAAAGAAGCAAGAGCACAAAAAATGATTTTGGTTTCTCTACCTCCCATTAGCCGCAGATGGACATTCTGAACACATTCTAAAAAGCTCACTATTGCAGGACTTCAGTACATCTCTAGGGGACTGCCATCACAGCAGAGACAAAATAGGCATTTACTACCATGTAGATAGCATCAAAGAACAAAAATCACCAAAATTTACTTGAATCAACCTAAGCTGAGAATACAGCACCCCTATGAATGCTCTCAGTCCTTCACATCCAAGATGAAGCCTCCAGCAGGCTCTTTCCTGGGTGCCTTGCGTACAGGAGCCCCCAACTGAAGAAAACAAGGCTCACCTGCATCCTAGCACAGGAGACTGGAAATTGCTTGGGGATTGCTGCGGGGCTGGGGTGGGGGGCCAAAACCACAGAAATACCTACAAAAGCAAATGTAAGCTAAATCTCTCCTAACTCACCCAAGGAAAAGTACTTTCTTTTTGGATTGTATTTCTATTGAAGAAAAATACATCATGACCCCCAGAGCGAAGAAAAAGACCCACGGTTACATCTAAGTCATCAGTGAACACTTGCGGTTGGATGCAGGGTGGTCCACAGACACACACAGCTACCCCAGTGACTAAACTTCCAACCTAAGAGTCATCCATTTTGATTAAGGCAGAGTGTTTAGAAAGTGCCTATGAGGATCCACATGGCTGAGGAATTAACTCATTTATGCATGAGCTCTCACTTTAGATGGGTAACTTTTGTAAAAGGAACTGGGGGGAAAAGGCATGTCCTGGGAAGGATCTAGAAAGTATAGAAACCTTCCAGTGGCAAGGGGTGAGGTCACCATGCAAAGGAAACAACCACCTTTCTGTTCTGGAGAACTGCAAACATACAGCAACAGAAAGAATAGCTTAATAAACCCCAATACATCCATCATTCAAGTTCAAAATTTATCCACTAAAAGCCAGGCTTGTTTCATCTATCTCCCTAATGATTTGGCACATACTCCAAGATGATTAAGTAAAGCAAATACCAGACTTCTTTTTTCATCCATAAATTCAATGAATACATTTTTTTTGGGGGGGAGGGTGGTACTGGAGATTGAACACAGAGCCTTGTACATGCTAGGCCAGAACAGTACCACTGAGCTACATCCCCATCCCTTTTTATTCAATTTCATGCTAAGTCGTCAAAGTTAGCATTGAACTTGCAATCTTCCTGCCTCAGCCTCCCAAGAAGCTGGGAATATAGGAGTGTGCCACGGCGTCTGGCTTGATGAATGCTTTCTAAATATAGCCCATACTATGGCATGCATCAAGCTTTTGGCATTAATCAAATGAATTAATTTAATATTCAGTAATAACAGCTATCTTCACTTTATTCCACACATGGCCTTCTCCGAGCACTGGGAATGGAGGCAGGAGGAGGGCAAGTGGGCAATAGAGCCGCTAGCTGCAAAAGGTTACCTGAAAAACAATCAGTAATCACATACACCACATATTATGCTTTCTCCAATTTCTATTCATTGAAAGGTGAGGTCAGAATAAAGTGTTCCTGTTAGTCTGGGTCACAAAAGTAATTCAAGATGCATATAAAAATGCTTATTATCATTCAAGTTCTCTAAGCCCATTCAACCATTCAGCCCTCGGCTTTCTGATAAGACTGCCAACAACTATGCCAATTAGTGTCAATTGCGATGTTAGATTTTGTAACATCTGCACCTGCCCACCAGTTAGTGTAGCCTGCAGAAAGAAGTGACTGGTGGTTACAAGTTACAGCGATACTCAGCCCTACCATTCAGAGCTGGCATTTGCCAAATCTACAAATTCACCAATCGGCTTTTGAAAATTATTATCTATTTCTTCTCTTACGGAAGAGGGACAAGTTTAGCCATTGTAAACTACAACAGTAAAATTGTTTCAAACCCCAAGTTTTAGAACAAAGAAAAATCTCTATAAGAAACTTAGTGGACTATATATCTACTTCAAATTAATATCAAACAAATATGTATTATAAATAAATCAAAATGCAATATTTCAAATTTAGCAAAATTTAATTTATAGATTTCATGTGGCTAACAAAAAGATCTATTCATATTTCGAGATGTTTGCTCATTTTTAGAAAAGAGTTTTTAAAAATTTCTTTATAATTTACAAACCCAAAATGAAAGCACACATGAATAGGAAGAGATATTTAATGTGGAAGAAATCACGAATAACTGGAGTTTGCTATTATATATCTTCACATTAAAGTATGTTTCATTTTTTAAATGTTTTCATTTACTCACAATTAAAAGTCATGTAATATTTCCAAACTATCCAGAACAAATACAACAATCTTTAATTTATTGTTGGACTGAAGTGCTTCACTTTGGTTTATTATAATTAATAGTAATGGTATTTTTAAAAATTTCACAATTGAAGCAAATTGCAGCTGATGAAAGCTACTGGAAGTAATGTAGTGGTTAAAGACAAAGTACACACTAAAGAGAGATAAAAATTGCATGTCAATATCTAAAGTATGGGCGATGTATATAATGTAGCCCATTCTATCTAGTGTCATTACTTAAATTGCTACTTTTCCTCAACAATCTATTCTCCTGCTCTAGCAAGTAGAATAAATGGTAATTTTACCTGCCAAATTTGGCACAAAAAAGGACAAGCAACTTCATTAACAGAACAATGCTTTCAATATGATTTTTCCCTTTTCCACCCAGTGCCAAATACTAGAACAATTCAAATCAAGAAATCTAAGCAAAATTACCTCCTCTTTGTTGAAGTTTTACATGCTTGAATAAGCAAATGATATATACAAGATGCTAGCAAGAATATCCTTCTTGTAAGTTAGTATATTTCTTGTATTACAGCTTAATTATAAGCTGAATACTATACTCAACCAACAACCAAACACCTCCCCATTGAGGTAATATTCCCAATGTGGGGTGTGGGGTGTGGGGTGTGGAGTAGCATGCTTATATGATCATTAAAACACAGTGGAGTAGGTTTAACTAAAACACTTGATTTAGGATAAAATTTTGGTTAAATCATCAATTAATGCCCCTGTGCCAGTGGGTGGAACAAAAAACCTTTATTCTATCTTCAATAAACTAATTGAAGCAACACCCACTTTTGTGACCCTCACCAATTACTACCAGTCTCACACTCATTTGGTGTTTATTTTTAGTTGCCTACAAATGATATCATAAATTCTTCTAAGCCTTATTTCAGATCTGATCACAAAAGCAATAAGAACAACTCTTCTATTAAGGATTGAAGAAGTCCATTCAGCCAGTTCACAAGTCATTGTCACTAGACTTCCAAAGCAAAACAGAAGCACTTTTTGTCCAGCTGAGTGAATCTGGTAGCTCCTCAAAAAATCTGTCCATTGTTAATTACATTAGAGGAGTGTGCTATGTCTCATCTCCATCTGGTTTCCTTGACTACTCCATCTGACAGCCATCTATCACACATCTAAACAGAACCAACAGTGATAAAATGGTAAAGAACCATTGATAAAAAACCCAGTGATAAAATAGAGCAATAGTGATCTAAGTCTATCCCCATGTTACCATGATAAATATGACCAAGAGCAAAGATAGACACATGGCCATGCCCAGGTTTGTACTAAATTTTAGTTTCAAGCAATGTCTACTTTTATTGAGGTTTAAACACCAAGTTAGAAAATGGCATGTTTTATTTTATATAACTCCCCCCAAAGAAATAAAAATACTTTAAAAAATGCACTGAATCAAAACAGAAATTTTGATACTGATAATATCCAGATTATGGATGTCCTTTCTTTTTATTCCCAGCTATTTAAATTTTGTTACTTATTCAGAGAAATGAATCTAAACCAAAGCAAAGGAACACATATTGACTTCTCAGAACAATCCTACACTGGAGATGTTACCATTATATACACACACACACACACACACATGTATATCTATTATACATATATATTATATTTACAGGTGACCAATCTGAGGCCCAGAGAAGTTAAACAACTGCTTAAGGTTCCACAGCCAGCTGAACAGCATATCAAAAGTCAGCCTGAGCCACTCACACCTCCACCAGCCAATGAAGATATCTGCTGGCAAGGGCATTTTGACAGAAAGACACCATCGTTGCTGGTAAATCCAAGACATCTGGAGTTAATAGCACTCAGTGGTGTCCATGGAGGAGAAGGGCTCTAAACAAATCTCCCCAAGAGCAAGCCTGCAGCTCTAGGGAGAGAAGGAGGAGGAGGAGCTGCAGAAGCCTCCTGGGGCAGGAAGAGAGAGAGAGAGGAGGAGACACTTGTGCCAGGTTCACCAGCCTCAGTGGGCAAACTTCCCCCAAAACCAATCCCCAAGACAAGAAGCTCATCCCTATAACCACTTTTCAGATATTCTGCTGTAGCCTCAGAAAGGGCTTCACAAAATAAATGAGCAATACAAAAAATGTTGGAATCTTAGAATATTCGTGGACACTGACAAGTCTGGCCAATGCGTGTGTGCTCATCTTTTCAAGGTTCCACAAACTTTTCATACAGTGGAAAAAAATTGTTTGCAAAGTAAAAGCTCCATTAGATTCTCTTAAAAAGCAAAATGTCATAGGTTTATATATAATGTTACACTTAAGAGGGAAAAGAAATAGTGCTACATGCCAGCCACTGCACTGGTCTTTGTGTATACTGGTTTTTACAAGCACCCCAGAGAACAGTATTCCTATTTTATAGATGAGGGAAAAGATAGCTGACCCTGCTGGACTCCACAGCCAGCAGCTCCAGGACTGGTATTTAAACTCTTGGGCTTTACGTTTTCCTTCATATCAGTTCTTATATAAAACAACACTGCAGCAGTGGCTCTGAGGGTTAAGTGACATTTCCTAACTGGTTACATAACTAGCGAGGGACAAAGGAAGTTCCTCTGTCTTCAAAGACTGTTGTTTTCAATAAAAAGTTACATTATTGTTTCTGCACCACTCCCTTTAACCCCAAAATAAACTTCGTTAGTAAATGAACACAGAAGACAGGTTAACTTTTATAAAGTAAAGATAGCGGAGGAAGACTATGATCGCTTATGTTCCAATGTCCACATCTGATGTGACTGATGTTTCTTGTTTATAAAACTGCCCAGTCTGCATATCAGAAAATGTGATCACTATAATATTACTTATTAGCTTCAACTACTATAATAGGGTTCCCCAGCAAGTTGTCTTGCGGATTGATAAAAGTGAGAATTCACATGTTCTGTCCTTTGAAATTTGGTATTTCTACCAATAATTTTAGAGCATTTTCCATACATTAAAACCAATATATATGATATATTTATATCATATTAAAGATGAACCCTTAAAACAATTCATTAAATAAATCACACTTATAATTTTTAAAAATTATTAAAAATATACATGAATGTAATAAAACATTCCAGTCCACATTCACGATTTTCCTAACACCAGGTGTTCTACAAAACATTCACAAGTCACAAGATACATAATCAAGAACAGAGAGATCAATATCCAACTGTATGTTGACTCCTTCCATAAATCTCTTTCTGACTTACTGTTATAATTGCTCAAAATATTTTTTACAGAACAATTCTTAAGTCTTTGTTGATCATTTTTAACATCTTCAATGGCAGTATGTATATCTCTGACCTTTGAGTTTTAGAAATGCCAGTTAAGCTGTGCCAAGACTAGTGAACATGATGGGAAAGACTAGTTATGGCTGAGACATAGGCAGGAATACAAGCTTGAGACTCTCCAGATTCTTTGAGGACACAGTGAATGGAGACACCAGGAGAACTGTGAGATCTATTACTGTATCTTTTTCTGAGCTGCGGCTCTGGAACAATTTTAAGCTTGAACAGACTAAATTATTGTTGTCTTTCCTTAAAGGCAGTGAGTAATAAGTTCTAAGTGTAATTTTTAGGATTTTCAGACAAATCAAGATATGAGAGCAAAGAAACCTTTAAAGATGCAAACTTTTAAAGATGTTCTGTGAGCGAACAGCCCCCCAAGTCCCCGAGGCTTTTAGTCCTAAACACAATGAACGCGCAGGCTTCTGGGGAGATCACAACCCCTGAAATGTAATTAGAATTGTGGGCACAGAAGATGAAAGCAGCCCTGATGCCAGGCCCCAACACGCTAACTGGACAAGAGAAGAAAGAACATTACTTTCAGGGTAAATTCAAGAGGCCATTCTGATGAAACGTGAAGGCCTGTGGAAAATTAAAATATACTGGTAGTGGGGTACATTTTTTAAAACATGATTTTTTTAAGAAGAATATATTTTCATAATTTCTGCATAGTTATTGAAAAGCATACCATGACCCCCGCACTTAGGGCGCAGTGAATCACGACACAATTACTACTGGAGTTATGGAAACCTTACTGGCTGGCTCACTTTGTTTTTGTGCTTAATATAGGCTCTGAAACAACATTTTCTGTCCCTGGGTTTGACTTTATATGGACATTCCAATTTTGAGCATAGAGAATTCTTCCACAAGTTCATGCCATATTTTGGTTTGCAGCTCTCAGGAGTGGAATATACAAACATACAGCTGCTGCGGCCATCTGATGGAGCAGGGCTGTTCCACAGACCTGCCACCAACAACCAGCACAAAGGACCTCGGTGGGGCAAGCTATGCTTCCTTAATAATAACAGTTGTTTAAACATAAGGTCTTCTCTTAAAGGGAAACCAACATCAAAAAGCAGTAAGATGCGGAACCCTAAACTCCTCTTTCTTTGAAGAAATCCGTTTGAAGGGAGGTGTTTCTAGTTATGGGTGAATGAAATGAGAATTCAGCTGCAACAAACGGACATCCAGTGCTATGAAGGACTAATTAAATCCATCTGAGAAGCAGCATCGCAAACTGCCGCACACATTTCAAAGGAAAGCGCTCGCCCGCGTTTAGCGAAGACATCAAAACATCCAGTTGCAGCTGACGCACTTGGAGGCTGCAACAGTGTTATTTTTTGGACTACAAAGCTCCATTAAAGAGATCTCAAGAGTTTATACCATTTCATTACTGGAAAGTCAGTGTGTAGGAAGAGTATTTTTACTTATCACTACCTGAAATCATCTCTGGCCCCCCCACTCTAATTTTGTAAATCTTCTACAAGACCTCAGAAAAGGAGGGAGGGGTTAAAACAATACTTAAAGTGTTCCATATATTTAAGAAGTGGTTAAAAATTGATAAAAGAATTTGCTGTGGTTACGCAGCTTTGTTTTTCTGATATATAAAACCAAAATTTTGATGTTAAGATTCCTCAGTAGTTAATAAAAGCCAGCAGAAGAAGCTAAGGATTTACAAAAAAAAAAAAAAAAACTTCATTTGTGGGCTGGGGTTGTGGCTCAGAGGTAGAGCGCTCACCTAGCATGTGTGAGGCACTGGGTTCGATCCTCAACACCACATACAAATAAATAAATAAATATATTGTGTCCACCTATAATTAAAAAAATAAATATTTTTTAAAAAAACTTGATTTGACAAAAATTTGCCATGTAATGGCTATTAGTTGGGTTGTGAAGTAGGAGAAGAAAGTTACATTCAGAATTTAGAATAATGTCCCAAGAGAATAAGCTTAGGGTCTATTCTAAGGCTTAACAACTTTCTGTCATTGGTCACAGTGAGCATATAAAATCATATTGAGTGATCACATTTTTTAAGAAAACTATCAGATATGACAATGGACGACAAGCTCCCTAAACAGGAGAAATTCAACATTTCAACCTTCCCCCCCCCCAATACATAGTTAAAACTAACACCATCTAGGCAATATTTTAAAATAGATAATGTCAGTATTTACAGAAAAATTTATTTTACTTTCTACCACAGTGTCTCCCCCACTCACCCCCATCAGTAATATGGCAGTATGTATTTGTGTACAGGAACCTGTCTTCTATAAAATTTCCTCTGACCTGAAACCCCTTGAGTTGGAGTTAATTTTTTAAACTGCCAAGCGACGCCCCAAATTTTCTTGGCGTCCAAGCAGTGGGCACTTAGCATGTTTGCATCATGTGAATAATTGACAAGTTGGATTTGAAACAAATCTGTTTAGTGTTTGCATGAATTCATATTTGAAGCAAAAGATAACAGAATTTTAAAGCTTATAGGAATTTGGCTTCACTATGCCAGCTTCTCATTTGACAGGAGAAAACACACTAGAATTGAAAGAATGAGTGACTCACCCAGGATTCGGTGGCAGGAAGGAGAAGCCAGAAGCCATCCTCTCCTGATGGCTGGGACTGCTAATTTTATTAAGGTCTTCTGCAGTGGGAAGAAATTAAGTTCTGTTCTGTTTTGGGTTTTGGTGATGCTGGAATAGAACCCACCAGGGGCTGGAACATGGCTGGCAAGTACATTACCACTGAACTGCACCCACAGCCCAGAAACTACGTTTGTATACAATGTTCCCCAAATGTGCCTTTTAAGAGATTAAAATTATGTTCTTCTTGGTAGAGGGCAAGTGCTTTTTAAAGTTTTGTTGTTGCTTTTAAAAAACACATACACACTCTCTAGGATTTGGGGTACAGATCAACAGAGCATCTGACTAGCATGTGTGAGACCCCAAGTTCCAACCCCAACACTGAGAAAAACAAAACTTTTTTTACTTTGTCTTTCCTAAGAGTCTGAGGAAATCTAAAATAATATAAAAACATACTAGTCAACCCTGTTGGTAACCTAAAATTATTTCAACAAGTAAATATTTTACAAATTTAAACATATTCCATTTGTTTGTCTCTCAATAATCAAATTACATTCTGCAAAAATGCATTTCACTGTGATAAAGTACAATACCTATCAGAACAGTTAACCATATAAGCCTCAACTAAACTTTACTAATTTTATTTAAAATTTAATGAAATATAACATTCAAAGAAATGTACTTTTTCTTGTAAAGATTTTCAAAATCTTCAACAGAAATATGCAAGATACATTTATCCTGCAGGTAATCTACTCATAAAAGTATTCTGTTTCTTCAAAAGCACACATCTCGTATAGTAAGCAGCTCATTTGTTTGAACAAAAATTAAATGTTTTTCAACCCCAAGCGTCTTTCCAGGTAGTGACGAGGGCTGTTATCCCCTGTGGACAGTGGTAGAACTGAACCCCCTCCCCAGGCAGGCACAGTCATGTGACCTACTTCTCCAATGTAAGGTGACTCAAAGGAACAGCTTGCAGGCAGAGTACTAAGAACCAGCACCTAATTCCCCACACTCTTTCCTTCTCCTTTGTCACAGTACCTCGTGACATCACAGGCCTCAACTTCCTAGTAAGGATGGGCCTACAGGTACACATAGGCGTACAACAAGTGTAAGAAATAAATCTTTGATGTTTTATGGTATTCCAATTTGGGAGGTTTTGTAGAATATTCTATAAAATGTTTTCATTATTGTAGAATATTCTAACTAATCCTAACCAATACATCAAGTTAGGTTTGACTAACCTTATAATGGGAAATATGCAATTCTCATACTTTTTCCTGAAGAAAGTTAAAAAAAAAAACTAATGCTACATGAAGATTGATTTGAATCTTTCACGTCAGAAACACCAAAATGATTCTTTAGAAAATGATCTTTTAGAAAACATCTACAGTGGTCATTGTTTTTAAAATTTTTGTATTTTAATTCGTTATATATGATAGCAGAATGCATTACAATTTATATTACACATAATAGAGCACAATTTTTCATATCTCTGGTTGTACAAAAAGGAGAGTCACACCATTCGTGTCTTCGTACATGTACTTAGGGTAATGATGTCCACCTCATTCCACCGTCTTTCCTACCCCCATGCCTCTCCCTTCTCCTCCCTCCCCTTTGCCCTATCTAGAGTTCATCTAATCCTCCCATGCCCCACCCCCCAAACCACATTATGAATCAGCATCCTTAAATCAGAGAAAACACTTGGCATTTGTTTTTTTGGGACTGGCTAACTTCACTTAGCATTATATTCTCCAACTCCACCCACTTACCTGCAAATGCCATGATTTTATTCTCTTTTAATGCTGAATAATATTCCATTGTGTACATATACCACAATTTCTTTATCTATTCATCCACTGAAGGGCATCTAGGTTGGTTCCATAGTTTAGCTATTGTGAATTGTGTTGCTATAAACGTTGATGTATCTGTGTCCCTGTAGTATGCAGCTTTTAAGTCCTTTGAGCATAGACCAAGGAGTGGGATAGCTGGGTCAAATAGTGGTTCCATTCCCAGTTTTCCAAGGATTCTCCATATACAGTGATTATTCTTAATTTTAGCATTAGATTGAAGGGTGACTTCAAATTTTTACTTTTTTTTTTTTTTTTTTTTTGCTAATAACATTTGAAAAACTTAAGAGATTCCTATATATTCCATTTAGTATATTTAGGAGAATTTACAGAAAGAAACTGGATTTTTAAAAAGTTCAACCCAATATTCTTTATTGTGTTTAAGTTCCAGAGTTCAGGGGACACCACATCCATCACAGGCATTCCATCCATGGTGGATGGGATTATCACTTGAGTCCCTTTCCTGTCTGCCCCACTGTGGTCTGGCCTTGTGTTTTGCTTTAGCCAAGGGAACACAGGCAGATATGAGATTAGGCTTAAATGTGCTTGCATGATTTGGCTTGGATTCCAGTTATCCCCCCTTATGTTATAAAAAACATCCTGCTCCACAGAGTGGCTGTGATCCTCACCTGAGTCCCATGAGCTGTGCAGAGGAAACCTGACCCTGACCTGCAGATGGGAGCCCAGCCCAGTGAAGCCCAGCCCAAGCCAGCCCCACCCAGTGGAACCAAGACCACACTTCACCTGACCGTATGTACAGCCACAGACATTTTGTACTCACTTTACCAGGGCAAAATGTAAAAGCCGTACCATTCCTTCAACATGTCCTCCTAAAGGCAGTGTCTTACTCTAGGTCCATCCCATCTCCAGGTGCCCTTTGTAGACAAACATAACCATGTTTGCCATGGTATTTATCACACAGAAGGCCAGAGAACATTTCCATAGTTCTGACCTAATATTCAGAACAGTATATCCGATGGCAATTTAAAACCTCTGTTTTAAGTATTATAATGTTATATTAATAAAAGGCAAGAATTGTTTTCCTTTTAATGATACAAGGATTACATAGTTTTATTATGTTCATATGTACATATGCAAATCCACTCCGAATAACTTTTCAATTTTGAAGTGAATGAAGAAATCCTACAATTTGATATTTGGAATTAAATTTCCTAGGTGCTTAAAATTGTGATGAATAAAAATCATTATTTTCTTTAATCACAACAAATTAAGCAGGAAAACTCATTGCCTGAATTTGGCACCCTGTTATGTAACTAGTTTGTTAAGCATGCCTGAAGAATAATTGTGAATAGAGATAATCTTGTGTTTTTTGGATGCAACATTCTAATTTAAGACTTTTTATAGCTACTAGGAAATAGTTTTTAACTCTCCCTCTCTTCCTTTCTTCCTACCACTACCAACAACTCAACAAATATTTCCTGACAACTACAAAGGGTGTCAGTGAATAAGACCAGGATTTCAGCAGGGCACAGTGGCACACACCTATAATCTCAGCGCCTTGGAAGTCTGAGGCAGGAGGATCACAAGTTCAAGGCTGGCCTTAGCAACTTATCGAGGTGTCTCAAAACAAAAAAGGGCTGAGGGTGTGGCTCAGTGGTTAAGCACCCCTGAATTCAATCCTTGATACAAAAAAAAAAAAAAAAAGACTAGGGCTTCACCCTGACAGCTTATATTTTGGGGTGAAGACACTGGAATCCAACAAGTGGACATGGAAAAAAACACTGTGATATGAGGGCAAATACCTAAAAGGTCACTGAAGAGCCTCTCAGCTGATGTTGCCTCCTGTGCACAGCCACAACAGCCAGGCCAGAGAGCGTAACGAGGCCTCGATTTCTGTTTACTGAGGATGGTGGATTTATCCTTTCACGAGAGTGAGCAAAGCACGTATTCTGTTAATTTTCACAGGATATAAGTGTAAACACAATTGAGACTTTTGAAAAATTTTTGTTGGTCAACAGTAATCTCAAGAATATATTTTATAAATTGTTCCTACAGGGGATGGCCACAATGTCAAATAGCTGCAGAATTTAAACAAACAAACAAAAACATGGTCTAGAAGGCTTGTGGGATGGGCCACCATCACTTCTTCAGTGGTAACTCCCACTGTCCTCCCTGGGCCCTGCACAAGGAGCACAAGGAGCCCCTGGTGCTGTCTAACCACCCGCGTCAGTGTGCTTGCCATTCCTCATCTGCGGCCCAGGCAGCTCTCTCCTCTCCAGTCCCAGCGCTCAGACATCAACAGCAGCCAGGCAAGTCTACGCACCGACCCGGGTTCCTAATGCCACCACCTGCTCTCCTGTGTGACTCTCCTCTCGCTCCTCCCCACACATAGCCCAGCAGCCACGGGGCGAAAGATGCCCCCCTTCCCCTCATGGCCATTTCTCCTTCCTTCTTCCAGGTAAGAATGGAGCGGAGGCCCTTCTCCTAGTTCTGCCTTTCTGCCCCTCAGCCCTTGACCTTTGCGGGCTTCCTCCTTCTGGTACCTGCTCTCAGCACTGAATGCTCAACCTTATTCTGGCTTTAGGAAAGAAACCTCTCCCAACCACCACGCCCACCTCCTTGACCTCTTAAAAGCGTCATTCATGACACTGGTCCATGGATCTCAACTCACAATTTCATTTCTGTCCCCAAGACGTCACTGACATTGCTCTCCCATATTTTTGCGAGGTCCAGTGGACACATTTTAGTCCAGATTGCTTTTTTGGTTTTTCAGCTGACCTCTCAATATTCACTGACCTTGACTTTGACCTCTTCATCTTCTTAAAAGAGTGTCTTCCTTTAAATCCTGAGACACGCGAGTTGAAGCGGTCTGTGCAACTGCTCCGTTGCAGTGCCTGCTGCCCATCCTGACGTCCTCAGTGAGCCGCGGGTCTCTTCTTCCTGACACCTGCCCTCCTCTCTCCTTTCCTCACAGCCCAGCTCCTCCTCAACTGCCGCTTAACTACTGGAGATCAAATCTCTACCCACACCCTCACCTGGGCCACAGAACCTGCTCTGCAATGAGCCAGCAGCAGCTCCAGACCCCGAAGTGACCTCCTACTCCCGACTCCCTGTGCACCCCGCATCTCAGCAGGTGGCACTGTCGACAATCAGCTGGTCAAGCCGGCACTTCCCCACCTCCCCTTTCTCTCCGTCTTCACTGTGCCTGGTCAGGGCTGCGGTGAGACGGTGAGACGGCTTGCGTGTGCCTGAGACAGCGCAGGAAGCAGAGTGGCACCCCGGGTCTGAAGCCCTGCTCTACCACTGGCTGTGTGACCTTGGGAAAAGTAGTTAACCCCTCTGCACTTCGGTTACCTACACTTAAAACGAATAATGATGGTATTTATATTTCCTAGGCTTGGTGCAAAGACTAAAGTGACCATATAATTATTATTAAATGACATACTGCGTGTGGGCCACTTATAGTGCCCAATACACAGGAAATGGTATATTAGGGTTATTACTGGTCAGTAAGTGCTGGTTTTGTCATCCTTTTGTAGCTCCAGCTGGTCCTACATCTTAAATCTCTCACGTCGGGCCATTTTATTCCATCGCTAAAACACCCCAAGTTGAGGCTCACGTCTCCCCTTGCGCCGCTGCTCCTGCGGCCTCCTGAGGGGCTCCCTCAGTCTTACCCTCCAGCTGTGCTAAGGCTTCTGTGGCTCCCCACTGCCCCGGGCTCAGTCCAGACCATGCGGCCTTGGTGACACAGGCCCAGGTCTCTGCCGGCTCCCACCATCCAACCCTCCTCACCCTTCTCCCTGCCACCAGCTCCCTGCCTCCAAGCTTCCCACGACCCCAGCACCCACACCCCTCTCATTTCCTCACACACATCATGCACTTGGGGTTCCCTTTATCTTTTTTAGTATGTCCTCAAAACTCTGGACTCCGGCCCCTCCACTGCCATCTCCAGGTCTTAGCTTGCTGCTGTTCCCAGCCTACAACCTCACTGACCTCCTCCACTGCAGGTTTGGGGCTCCCCTAATGTGCTCTCCGGGTCACCATTCTCTGTACAAACACAACCTTTGTCACCCCCAACAGATGACAGTCTCTGAGGAGTTCAGACACAACTTCTCTCCCGATTACCACTGTTTCTCCAGGACCTGGGCCACAGGACACGTTCAATAAACAGCTATTAAATCACAGCACAACTAAAATGATAAATGCATAATGGCCATGATACATAAGAATTCATCTACTGGCCAGGTTGCTCCTCGAAGGCATTTTAACAGGTGGCTTCACTTCATTTATTTTATTTTAAAATATATTTTAAAGAGAGGCCGATAATATCACATCAAAATTAGTACAGTAACTTTGAAAAAACATTTTCTTATAGAAATTTTGCCCACACAGGCTACCAAACCACTATGTTCGTTTAATAAAGGATTATAAAACTGAACTGAAATAAGCTGAATATCTGGTGTTAACATTAGACATTTTATTTCTAAGTAAAATCTTTCAGAGAGTGATGAAAAACCAGGGGATACTACTAAAAACCACTTGAAGTCTTAATTACAGTATTTGCCAACTCTCACAGGTCTTCAGCGTTTTTCATTTCTAAAGCAACTACGTTCTATAACTTATTTTTGTTCTCCACTGAACACCATAACAAGTTACTTAACTCTTGAGCACAACATGACGGAGCCAGTTAAGAGGGCACAGGTGCAGCCGGGCTCTCAATTAGACAAGCAATTTTCCAGATTACATGGGCAGGATCTTCACATTTTTATGAAAATTTAGTCCTGTGGTTCCAAAGTAGAGTATGACACCCACTGTAAAGGCTGTGAGTAAAAAGTAAACAGCTCAAGCTGTGCGAGCCTCCCCTTCAGGCCTGATGTTTCTACAGCCTTGTTTATCTGACCCCCTTCCACTGGATGTCAAGCTGGTTTGGAAGCATTTGCTGTGGAAGGATGTTCTTCAGCCTGGGGTCAGAAGATGCCCAGGTATGGCAAGCCACTTTTGGACCTTCTTCCCTAAACCAGCAAGAGGGAGAATCACCCCTTCCTCTAAAGCAACCCAGTGAATTAGGACCAGGGGAGTTACTATGAATTCAGGGACCCTGAACAAAATGTTGGAGTGAGCTCACAGCCTTTGTAACTCTAACTCTTCTGTACAGTAATCTCTTTGGGTAGTTTATACACCTAAGGAAGGAAAAATTGGAGGCTTCAGAGGAATTATCCAAATCTGTTCTGGCTCAGCTTTCTTGCTCTGACCCATGTTTCAGTCCTTTCTTTGCTTTTTCCAATTTCTTAATTCAGATTTAGTCAGTCTCTTAAACAGAGTCCGCAGTGTGACAGCCAGCCCCACCTCCAGGTGCAGAGTGGTGGCCAAAGGAGCTCCAGTGATCCTACTGTGCGTCCTTACCACACGCACAGTAGGACCACTGCGATCTATTCAGGGAGCCAGCTGCTCATCTGATTGCTTCCCTGATGGCCAAAGCACTGCATTAGTTTCTTGGCAGATAATTAGAACCCAATTATTTCAACAGTCACACATCTTCCAGACCCTTCCCTATACAATTCTGAAATTTAAATAAAAAGGTAATATACATAAGATTCAAACTTCAAAAATATACTAAAGAGACATGGAGTATAATGTCAGTCCCCTTCTCAGTTCTGGGAAGTAGACAGCCATCCAGCTCCCCACTCAAAGGAAACCAGTGACCAGTTTCTTATGGCTCCTGCCAAAGGTCTTCTCTGCACCTAAGAAGCTTGAATACACATGTCCTGTCTTACACCAATGAATGAACTTTTCTTCTGTCCCTTAATAAAGCAGTTCATAGGAAAGGCCCACAACCTTTTCAATGATGCACAGAATCTCAGAATTAGGATGGGATCATATTGAAGGAACTATCCCAGTGTGACAGCTTGGCGTTTCAGTTGTTTCCAGGCTCCTGCTGTTACAAACAATACTTTCATGAACTTTCTTACACAATTCTTACATGTGAACATAACCAAAAGTATAAATTAATTTTTTTCAAATTGCTTTCTCTGGATGTTGTAACAATTAGTATTCCAACCCATAAAGTACAAGATCTTATCTTTCTACAGCTTATGAAATCAGGGAATAGTCAAATTTTTCATTTTTGTTAAAATAAATGTACATGGAAAATGGTATCTCATCATAATTTTACTTGAATTTCTCAGTGTGATTTAGGAACTTTTTCTCATACTGCAAAAGCCATATATATTTCCTTTGCTATAAAACATCTTTGAACATTTTTCATCTGGATTGTTGTTCAATGTCATTTTCACATTGATTTGTAGAAGTTCTTTATATGTAAAGGACTTTCCCCATTTTTCCTATGGTTTGATGGCTTTACTATGATGATTTTATATTCTTTGAAGAACAACTTTACATTATTTTATTTTTTCAGCATTGCCTTATTTCCCTAGCAATTTTTTTCTCAAATGGAAAAATTATTTTATCAAGAAACTAAATTCTTACCAAAGTGAAAGAATTTAAAATGTTTATATATTATGTTTTTCTTTGTAAAAATTCATCCACAGAAAATATTTTTTAAAAAGCTTTTGGCTGCTTTGTTTAGTATACTTTTATAGAAGTAGTTTACATGATCAAAATGTAAAAGGAAAAAGTGCTGAGTATGATATATCATATAACTTCTAAACCTTACCTGAATTTCCCACTGCTTATCATGTACTGAGTCAATTTTAAAAAGAGGATTATAGTCCTTTATCATAAGCTCCTAGTGGTATAATAATATTCTTTTTTAAAGATTTTTTTTTCTTGTCAATGGAACTTTATTTTACTTATTTATATGTGGTGCTGAGAATTGAACCCAGTGCCTCACACATGCTAGGCAAGCACTCTACCACTTAGCCACAACCCCAGCCCTATAATATTCCTTTTTGAAAGCTACTACAGAACTGTTCTCTTCTGTCTTCCTACTGTGCACTTAAATTGTGGATAACTTTTTCAATAAAAAAAAATCTGCAGTAGACATAAAAGTAATAGTTAACTGAATTTATTTGTTTGTATCCTTCTCATATTCAAGAATAAGAAACTTGGGGCTGGATGTGTAGCTCAGTGATAGAGAGCTTGCCCTAGCATGTGTAAGGCACTAGGTTCAATTCTCAGCACCACATATATACAAGTAAATAAAAATAAAGGTATTGTGTACAACTAAAAAAAATAAAAATTTAAATACACACACATACACACATATTAAGAACCTATTCTAAAAACTGACAGTAGAGGCCAAAGGATAATATAATGTCCTAATTTTTCTATGAAAGGTATTTGAAAATTAATTACTTAAAAGAACTGAGACTCAACTATGAGTCTTATCATATTCTTATAAAAATTGTAGTAACTACATGATTTAGTATCACTATATATACAGGAAAACATAAAGAAAGCTTATTTTGTCTATGAGTTTGTTTCTTGGCATATTCTAAGGTCATTCAACTATTGTTTTTTTACAAACATGTTATACAAAAATGTTTAAACATCTACTTAAAATCAAATTTCCAAAGTGCTTTTTAAGTATCCAAAGAAAATGTGGCAGAATGTTTTCTTAATTAAGAAATCCAGAACAAAATACACAGTAGTAGAACAAAGAAGAAAGAATTAGTTATATCAGAGAGAGAAAACTTCAAACAATGCGTATGTAATTATTTCTTACTATGCATCCATATGTAATTATTATTTTTTATTCTTATGTTCATCACCATATCCTTTCTTTGAGGAGAAAAACACAGGGTGGTAATTTCAATGATATGAATACTACAAAACATTTCCCTCCCTCCACCACAGGCATCTAAAGATGAGATAATTTTGCATCAAGTAAAAAGAACATTACTAAGAAAACAAAATGAAAGTACAAACTCAGACACAAAATCTTATCTATCTCAAACTTTATACTGCTCTCAAAAATTATACTTACTTGCATAAAATGCAAAAATCATTACTAAAAAATCACTATTTTGAATTTTATCAATTATTTTGAAAAATAAATCAACATCCACAAGAGGTAATTAGATTTTAAAAATACTAATAGCTGCTCCAATTTAGTATCTCTAATTGAAAGAGAAATAGCATGCATATTATTCCTTATATTGACAATGATTTATGCACAGTATGGCAGAGCTAAACTTCCAAACTCATCTGTACACTGGAGCCAGTTATATCTATTTACCAGGCTTATTACAAAGACTAAATGAGATAATGCACGTGAAGCACTTACCATATGCTTGGGACAAGGGAAATAGTAAATGTAGACCAAAGTCATCAGTTGGTTCATCAAAATGCTTTTGAATAGGCAAAGATAACTATTGCAAATAATCATGCAGCTAGAAAGAGAAACCCTCGTTCCATTTTTTAATGGCAAAGAGTAAAAGTAAGAAAGCACATACTTTCATAGTAAGAAACTAGTTACTATATACAGAAGATGTCTTTAATATTTCAACAAACTTTGTTCTCCCACCCTACTGCCTTCCAATGTTTTCCTGCATCTGTTTCTAAGATGAGTGTGAAGTGAGTTCTGCTCAGATAGGCAGCATGTTCACAGCTGTCACTCATCAATCCTGTCTCCCAGGTGGAACTCCACCTGCCCCAGGTGGCGGGTGCTTCCTTCTTCCCTTCTTGTGGATCTAGCTGGGTGAAAGCATCTCTATTAATATGTTTATCACTTCCATTTTAATTGCTTCCATGGCTGCCTTCCCTTTACCATCAGAAGAAAAGACTGTTTATACAGGTATTCCAAGACTCACTGCCTTTAATTCATCCTTTTTATTCAATGAAATATTATGTTTACATTAAGTAATTTTTCATTGCTTTCTTGGGATATAGTTTTAGAAATGGAATTAGTAGATGGAACAATGTGAATGGTTGTAAAGGTCTCTGATGAATTGTTACTAAGTTAGCTTGCAGAAAGGCTAAGCGAATATATATACATAAATAGTTATATAGATATGAACATATGTGTGTGTGTGCGTATATGTGTGTGTTTGCGTATGTGTGTGTGTGTCTGTGTGTGTGTATTCCCCTATTTTATATATATATATATATATATATATATATATATATATATTCTACTTTAAGACAACTATTATTTGGAAAAATTACCTGATATTATTTAGAAGGTAAACTACACTCACCATGGTCACAAGGATATAAATAAGTACTTTTAAAAATATGTAACACTAAATGCTCATGATAGATAAGCCAAGGTTCTGGACAACCCAGATAGTTAAGCTTCCAGAAAATGCCAGGTTGTTTTGCAAAGTGGCTGCACCATCTCAGCTCCCTACCAAGAGTGTTCAAGGGCTCCAGTGCTCGACATCTTCTCCAGCACTTCCTATCACCTGGTTTTTATCAGACCATCCAGGCAGATATCAAGGGCTATCTCATTGTGGTTTGAATTTGTATTTCTCTAATGCCTCATGATGCAGATCATCTTTTTATGTGCTTACAGGCCATTCTACATGTTCTTTGGAGAAATGTCTAGTGGGATCCTTAATCCTTTTTGTAAATTGAGTTATGCGTCTTTCCGCCATGATGTGATATCTTACTCTGAGTGCCTAGGAATGGAGCCAGCCTTCCCCTTCCATGGACTGCTCTTCTAGAAGTAGGTCACTGCCTTTTAACTTTTTTTTTTTTTTTAGTTGTAGTTGGACACAATACCTTTATTTCATTTATTTTTATATGGTGCTGAGGATCCAACCCAGCATTCGCACCTGCTAGGCAAGCATTCTACCGCTGAGCCACAACCCCAGCCCCTGCCTTTTAACTTTTAATACACATTTTATCAATATACAACTTACTTGAAATTGGGAGAATGAAAGAATTCTGATTCTAATTTAAATTTCAGTAGTTTCATGCCTATCAAAAAGATTGATCTTCTGATAAAAGAAAAAAAATCCTATTTAGTAAAATAAACTAAAAAGTCTTTAAAACACTGAAAAAAATAATTACTTTCATTGAGCATACTGTGTTACTTTTTTCCCCCACACTCTTTTAATTAATTAATTAATTAATTTAAATTAGGTAAAAATGACAGCAGAATACATTGTGATTCATTCTACACAACCTGTAGCACAACTTTTCATTTCTCTGGTTATACACAATGTAGCATCACACCATATGTGCAGTCATACACATATCTAGGGTAATGATGTCCATCTCATTCCACCATCTTTCCTGCCCCCATGCTCCCCCTTTTGCCCAAAGTCCCCCCACCCCCCCATTATGGATCAGGATCCACTTATCAGAGAGAACTTTTAGCCTCTGGTTTTTGGGATTGGTTTACTTCACTTAGCATGATATTCTCCAACTCCATCCATTTACCTGCAAATGCCAGGACCATACTGTGTTACTTTTGATCATTTAGATTTTTCTTTAGTCATTAGCATAAAGATTACAGTGGTATAACAAAATTTGACAATCTAAGAATTCTGGTTATTTTTTAGTAGTAGTTTATAAAGTTTTTACAAACTTTTTTTTTTCTTTGCTGGTTCACAAAGAATGTTCTGTATCTAGGATTACATGCAATTGCTTTCTAGTTTATTAGTACTTAACATGAAATGTCAGGCAAATTAATATTTATCCATTCATTTTCTTTGTTGAGCAGTACCAGGGACGGAACCCAATGACACTAGGTTCAAATTACAATGATTATTGATTATTGTGAATTTAGTCCTCATCATCTTTAAGACAATGAATGCATTAATCTTTTCATTTCTCATGCTGTTTTGACCAGTTTTGCTTTATACTGCACAACAGAGACATGGGAAAACCTCGTAGTGATCCAGAAGGGAATCATGAAAATGATTATAAATAAAAATCAGTATTTGTAATTGTTGCATGTTTATCATCCTGAAAATATTTTAATAATATTTGCCCTCTCAGTTCAGCCAGTTTATCCTTTTCATGAATTCTGCTGTTCTCAGAGTGAAGACCTAAGGCACAACGTCACTTCTACTTCTTCATTCCACCTGGACTTCAATCATGCATTCTTCATTTCTCAGAAATTTCACTTTTACCACTGCCTAATCTTTTGTTATAAATACTAGTCTGAATTGCTTTGTGTATTTTTTAATTGTGGAAAAGACACACAGAATTTGCCATCTTAATCACTTGTGAGTATACAGATGGACGATGTTAAATACACTCACATCTTTGTTCTTCCACCCCCATCTATCTCCAGAACGCTGATCTCAGGAACCTGAAATTCTGTACCGTTGAAACAATAATTCCTCATTCACCCTTCTCCCAAAACTTGGCAACCACCACTCTATTTTCTGACTCTATAAAATCTGACTATTCCAGGTGCCTCCTTGTGTAGGTGGAGCCATGTAGTACTTGTCCTTTTAGAACTGGCTTGTTTCACTTGGCATAACGTCCGCAAGATTCATTTGTGACATAGCATACATTGGAATCTACTTCCTTATTAAAGATGAATAACATTCCTGTGTGTGTGTGTGTCTGTGTGTGTACATGTATACACACACACACACACACCACATTTTGCTAATCCATTCATCCATCAATGGACTCTCAGGTTTTGCTACCTTTGGGTTATTGTGACCAATGCTGCTGTGAACATGGATGTACTCCTATCTTTTGGAGGCCTTGCATTCAAATTTCTTACTTATGTATCCAAAAACGAGACTTCTAGATCATACAGTAACCTTATTTTAAATTTCTGGAGAAACGCCACACTGTTCCATAGTGGCTGTGACATTCCTACCCGCAGTGCACAAGGGTTCCATTTTCTCCATACCTTGTCAATAGTTGTTCTTTTCTGTTTTCTTGATAGCCTAATGGGGAGAGGTGGTATTTTACTGTGGGTTTGATTAACAATTTCCTTACGAGAAGTGATACTGAGCAACTCCTCATGTGCTTGTTGGACATCTGTAGATCTTCTTTGGAAAGCATCTGTCCAAGTCCTTTGCCTACTGAATTGCTATTGAATTGTAGGAGTTCTTTATATATCTGGATAATAACTCCATATTAGATATATCTGACTTGCAAATAGTTTCTCCCATTCTGTGGGTTGCCTTTCTTCACTCTGCTGAATGTGTGCTCTGATGCATGGTAGTATTTAATTTTGATGTAGTCCAATGTATTTTTTCTTTTGTGGACTATGACCTTGGTGACACGTGTAAGAAATCATTGCTAAATCCAATGCCATGAAGCTCTTCTCTTTATTTTCTTTGAAAAGTTTTGTTGTTTTCATACTTAATGTTCAGGTCTTTGATCCCATTTTGAGTTAATTTCATATATAAAGTAGGATCAAGGCCCCAAATTCATTCTTTTACATGTGAATATCCAGTTTCGGCCACACCATACATTGAAATGGCTTTCTTTCCCCTTTCTAATGCTCTTGGCATTTTCTCAAAAACCATTTGATCACACACCTGAGGGTTTACTTCTGGCTCTCTATTCTAGCCCATTGTTCTATATATCTCTCTTTATGCAACATCCTCCTGTTTTGCTAAATCTAACTTTGTAATAAGTTTTAAGACGAGCGGGTGTGAGGCCTTCAATTTTGTTCTTCTGTCAAGATTATTTTCAGTGTTTGGGATCCCTTGAGATTTCATAGGAGTTTTGGATAAACTGTCTATTTCTGTTAGGAATGTCATTGGAATTTTGATAGGGATTGCATTGAATCTGTAGACTCTGATAAACAACATTGACATCTTAACCACATTAAGTCATTTAATCTCTGACATAAGACTTCTTTCCATTTATTTGTGTCTTTAAATTCTCTGAACAACATTCATAGTTTTCAGTGTATAAGTCTTTTGCCTCCTTGGTTAACTGTGTTCCTTCCTAACTTTTGTGTTGGGGAAGGGAGCTGGAACCGGGGATTGAACCCAGGGCTTCACACATGCTCCGAAGGTGCACAACCACTGAGCTACACCCCAGCCCCTTATTCCTAACTGCTTTTTTTCTTTTTGAAGTTATTGAAAATGGAACTATATTTGCTTTGTGTACTGCAACAACATGCATAAATGGGATCATTTAGTAGTATGTATATCTTTGCATCACTCTTTTTACTGCTATTGTGATCTGTACCTATGTGACGGCATGCACAAGGACACACAGCACCTTCAGGGAAGCTGCCACAAGGAGGAGGAGAGCAGAATGGAATGATACAAAGAGAAGACTCTGCTGTATTTGTACATATTTTTCTTTTTAAATTGGAGATATATATAGAAGATCTATACATTTATTGTAATTTCCTCATGTGAAATATAATTTATAATACCTAATTTTTTTTTAAAAGGACTCTGAAAATGTGTGGTACCTGAGCTTTACCAAGAGCTAAATAAATAAGACTTTGCTTATATAATTTCTGGAATCATTAACTTGGATCTACACTGTCACATTTTGGCTCATTTTTTTCTTGATGTGACAGGAAGTCAACAATCACAGTTCTCCGTTCTGTGACCTAAAAGAAAATAATCACTCTGCAGAAATCTTCATACAACGTGCCTTCACTTACCCTGCACTGTTCAACCTGCCTCCTTTCATAATGCTGAGGTCAAATGAAATCAGCTCAACTCAAATATGCCCAGGACACAGGGCCCCAGCAGGAGCACAGGCTTTTCCCGGGCTACAAGATGCTTCTGAAGACCCTGAGTACGGGAAACAGGTAACTTTTAACTATTTTTCCTTTTTAATTGGGAAATCGTTTTTTATATTATCTATCAATGTGGATATTTTTCAGGGAAAGTTTTAATGCACTAATTTCAGTGTGTTTTTCTCATGAGCTAAAAAGTGAAGCAGGAGGTAATTCTAAAAGACGAATTCAAAAGACAGCACTTGGGCAATCAGATCAAGGGTTTCTAGTTTTCCAACATAGAATCTGAAGCAAGCACAAAGAACTAACACCTCTAAGACATCACGGGGCAACCTTCTGGTTAAGGCAGGGTGCTGCTAGGAAAAACACTGAACTGCACTATCGGATTGCAAGGCGGCTTCAGTGGTGACTCAATATAGAACATAAAACTGGGCTGAAGTTCACATTTTTATAAAGTCAACCTCCCCCGGGGAGACACTGCACTCTAAGAGTAATACTCTTTACTACTCAACTCATATAATCTGCTACTCAACCTGACATTTTTTAAAAAAATAATCATATAGATAAGAGGAATGTAAAGAATGACAAAAATTTATCACCAAAGTTATTGTTAAATAATTATTTAATCATTACAGCTTTCATGTTTAAGTGAGCTGAGTGAATTATCTTTTAGTGAGCAAAGCTTTAGTTAGCATTTTGGCATGCAGAATGATTCACAGAACTTAAAGAAAATCAAGGAGACTTAATTTATGAATTATCTCCTTTTTTGTGGATATGATTCCCACACAAAAATGTTGGCCTCTCAGGGCCACAGTCCAGCACTCCTCTGGCACACAGTAGGCCTGCAATAAGTGCTTGTGGAACAATGAATTCTCCTGAATCCCCAGCTTGTCACATTTTGTCACTGAGACCAAGAAACCACCATGCCCCTCAAGCCTCATCAGGTTTTAAGCGAAACATTATCATTTTAAGTTTCACATCCTGTTCCTTCTTCTGATTAAAAAGTCGTTTGTTTCTCCAAAACAAAATGACTTCTCAATGCCACTTGGGAGTGCGAAGAGAAATGAGGGTAAACATAGTATTTGTCACACTAACTGCATAGCAGCTTTCTTGAGCTCAGGTTGAAAATATAAAATCATAAAAGTTCAAACGGCAACTCTTCAGGTATTTATCTGGCAATTCCCAGTTACAGATTTAAAATATATCATTCAGCACAAACATTGAAATTGTAATGAACTTTGTTCACTACAGACCAGAACTCAAACTAGTGCCAATTCTATCAGGGACACCATCCAAGTTTTTCAGAACAAAAAGAATGTCACCACACAGTGAACTTAGCTTCAAGAATGTCACACACAACATGAAGCCTGAAGACAATGTTGTATGAGGCTTCACGTTACCTGTATGAAAAGAATGGTCACCTACCACCACAGCCATCACACATTTGGAATTATAAGTAAAGATGTTCTTCTCTATAACAAATGCCAAAATATTACTTTTCATTAAACACTCAAGGGAAAGAGTCAGGTATCAGGAAGCAGGTTTAGAAAGGAACTAAATCTAGGTATGTATTTCCAAATTAGCATAAGAAAACACAGTCTCATTTACATCAGCTTCCTGAAGAAGCTGAAACAAATATGTAGCTATGCCAGCAATTCAAAACAGGAGAATCACTGCACAGGTCAAATGTGGTTTTAAATATTCACAGATAATTTCAAGATTGTCAAATAAAGAAAGAAATAAAACTCACAGAGAATGCTGAGCCACTGCTTGATGCTATGACAGTGTGATCTTCATGGTGTAATTTTACGGAGAGCTCCCACTTAGCCACGTCTGGCTTAATAACAGGCATTCTGGAGTCAAGAAAAGAAAAAGAATTAATAATTTTATATCATTCTTTCTCATTAAACAAAATTTCCTTTGATACTAAGTGTGTGGAGTAAAACTGCCGAAGAATGTATTTCTGAACATTTTATTCTAAAAGGTTCCTGGGGTGGAGGGTTCAGATTTAAACTACAGAGGTTTAAAAACCAGTTCAGCCAAAGACAACAGCAGTCATCCAGGGGAAACTGGGTGCCTTCATTTCTCCTAAGGGCCATCATCTATTACTTTATGAATTTAAGTTGTTTAATTGTGACAGTCCTTTGCAAATTAATCAATGCTAATTTTTTCAATATTTAGTTTTCATTCAAGGCAGTTTTAAAAAAATTATAATAAACCACTCTGCCATACATCTTAAAAGTTCAGAGACATAAAATGGATTAATTATGGAGCCAGCGTGATCTGGCATAGGGAATTGTTTTGGTTTGATTTTTACCCCTCGTAGTCAATGAGATTAAAAGCATATTAAGAAGGAACTTCTATGCATTATTCCATAATGCATACAGAATGTCCCTTCATGATATGAATTAGAAAAAAAATTACCTGAGTATATGAACTGGAATATAGCCTCAAGGAAAAATCAAAACAAAACTAAATACTAAGTGGCTGTGCTGAGTTCAGGAGCACCGAAGCAAAGTTAAGTATTGGTTTCTTCTTGGGAGCTTACCATGTATGCCTTTTGCAAACCCAGTTTTCCCCAACACCTAAAATCCAAACAAACTTTCATATCTCTTAACGATGCTAGTTTTTTCATGTGTATGATCACATGGGTTTTTTCCTGTGTATGATCAGTATTTCACAGTCCAGGAAAACTAGGTCAAGCAGCCAGCAAAAATGAAAAACAAACAAACCATTTTTAGAATATAAATGTTTCCCACAATATTTAACAAAATATAATGATTTCTGAATTATTATGTATTTAGATTACTTATACTTATGAAATGTTATTTATTAGGCACTAAACATTAGCACTTTGTAGCATCCGGTCTCCAGCTTAAGTCAGTTTTGTTGTTGTTGTTGTTTTTTAAGTTGCAGATTATGTTTTCACTTTTTCCTCCCAAATTTCAAAAAAATTCTGTCATCAGTGTAAAAAAAAGAAATCAAAGTCATAAAAACCGTCATTAACAAATCACCACTAGTCACAATGTCCAGTGGGTGATGATTAGTAATTAAGGTGAATATCTCTTATTTGGCCGACAGCCTGATCGGTTTCCTGAAGATGAGGAAATGTTTTAAATACTGAGCAGGGGAAAATGAAAGGAAAGTAAAGAAATATCAATGGTTTGTTTCCCCTGTACATTGCATGCAAGGGCTTGGAAGGTGCTTTTCCGGCAACCTGAAGAATGTTTCAGAGGAAAGAGCTTCTCCAAGGAGAGTGAAGGGAAGGGGAGGACTCCAGGAACAACTCAGGAGAGGAGAGAGGTGCGGGCAGAGAGCAGAGCAGGAGAGGGCCCGGCATTCCCCAGGACATTGCAGTTCCTGCGCTCGTCTCCCTGGCTGACCCGAGACCACTAAGAGAACACGACCGTCTCTTCCATTTGCTCATCCTGAGCTCACTCTGCAGTGCTGGGAATGGTGCCCAGAGCCTTGCACACGCTGGACCAGTGCTCTTCTGCTGCCCTGCACCCCAGCCCACTCCTCCCTCCACAGGCTGAGGAGAAGGTGCCAGGAGGTCAGCAGAAGACCATGAAGCAACTGCTCTGTGCCAAACTGGGCAGGAGAGGCAGACCTGCCCAGAGTGGAGGTGAGCCTCGCATACCTGGATACTCCCTGGGGCCCCTGGACTTTGTGTATCACATCTCTAGACTTCATAACTTGCTCACCTTCAAATGGCAAAACACCTGACCTTTCAGGGGCACTGTGGTGGCAGAGGTAGCCCCACGGCTGAGATCACCCTACAACCAGGCTTCCTCGAGTCATGGCTTTCCTCAGTTATCTACAATACTCCACCATCCTTCACCCCAAGTCAAATATTAACCTACCCACCACTCGAGCCCCCTTGCATGCCACTTGATTTCTGATTTTCTCTGACCTCTACATCTGCTGGGCCTGACCCTTAAGCCAAGCAAATAGGAGGCAGAGGACCAAGGCTGTGGCTATAAGCTTAAGCTCTGGAACTCGGAGAAAATGCACAAAACCTGGCCTTGCCCATTACTACTTCTGTCCCTGAGCAAATTAAGTCTTAGTTCTCTTACATAAATAAAATTAAGATAATAACAATGTCTGCAGTAATAGGGATGTACTAAGGATTAAATAGGGTGTATAAATGCTCACTTTTACTATGATGATTCCCCAAGGCTAGGCCTATCCTGTCCTCTTCCTAATCTAGACCTCTTCCTTTAAGACAACTTTGGATGCCTTTCCACCCTGCACTCCAACAGGAGGACACCTCCTCCCTCAAGAACCGCTCCTTAATTCTAAGTGATCTCCCTTCTACTGGGCCAGTGCTACACGGCCTGCTGTCATGCTTTGACGAGATTCAGTGGCCTGAGGCGGCAGCTCTTTCAAGTAAACGGAGGAGACCGTTTTCAGTGATGCAAGTGTCCTCTGCCTCCAAGGAGGTGGGAAGTTGCTGATCCTGACATCCTGTTCCAACCCAGACACATTTTCCCACAGAAAGTGATCTTGCAGATGGTGGCGAGACACAGTTGCCACTCTTCGGGACCCAGCTACTATTTATTTTTCCATTGTTTTATTTTGATCCACATCTGTTTCGTATATGTTATAGCTGGCCCCAGGAGAGACCTTCTGGTCAGAGCACAGGCTTCTGAGGCTAAGTCTCAGCCCTTCTCTCCCTAGAAACATGCCCGAGACCACTGTCAGCCCTTTGGAACCAACACCCCCACACCTGTAAAGTAGGCCCAACAGACCAGGGTAGGGGGTGGGAAGCTGTTGCTTCTAGGCACTGAATCTGGGGTGCAACTCTTCCAACAGTTTTTTTTAAGGTGATACATTAAGCAGTATAAGAGGCTTTGGTGTGAAAAAAGACCTTAAGAATCCAAAGAGAGTCAAAAGCAGGGAATCTCTCTACGAATTCACTCTTACAAACAAAATTCACTAGGATTCCTCTGACTTTCCATAGGTTTGAAAGTAGTTTTGTTTTCTTTTTTGTTTTTTAAAGAAAATGGAAGGACTGAACATATATGCTAGTTAATGAGCAAACATAAATATGTTCAGAAGTAACAACAGGCTATAATAAAGTATAAATAAGGAAAATCGTACATATAGACCTTAAAGTATTCATGTTCTACTTCTGCAAATTCATTGAGAATATACTAATAGTAATTACTTTGAAATGCTGATTTCAGTTTAACAAACACATGCTTATGATGGTAACAAGTGCCTAAAATTATATTTTAAATTTTAGAAAAGAATCACACATATCCACAAAACTCAACATAGTGCACAGGAAGATTTCTATAAACAACTCCATGAAAGAGGGAGAAGGTCTGGAAGCTTCCTTGGACAGGCCACAGTAATGACACCCAGAACACGGTTGCCCCTGCTGGAGTCCATTTCTAGAGAAAAAGGCCGCCACCACAGCAAGAGTTCAGAGGTGCAAGAACTGCAACCAGCAAAGCTGATGTTAATTTACAACTTCACAAAAGAAACAAAACCCCTAGAAAAGTGGGACCCACATAAATAGTAACTCACAAGCAAATCAAATAACAGCTCTCAACCGGGCCTGTTCACTTGTGATTATCACCAGCCAGCCCCAGTGAAGGCTCAATAAAATCTAATTTTTATATATTTAACGGTGGAAAACTGTGCAAGTTATACAAATGAAAATACATTGCTGTTACATGTCACTTTTAAAAGTAGATTTCTGTATAGACTTAAAAACTGACAGTATGTCCATTAGCAAGGACTGTGATCATCTCAAAGGCATATTATTTTAAAAAAACATTATATCAGAAAAACTAGTTTTCGATTGTGTCACTACCTATACAGGAATGAAATACTGAGTTAAAACAATGATAATGGTCAAAGAATCATTAAGAAATGCTTCATCATAACTTTCACAGTGGGTGGTCTGTAAAATGATCTAGAATAATATGCTGCATTCCACAGCCACTGAGGTCAGTTCCTGCATACAAATCTTCGCAGGAAGAAAAAGGCCTTCAGAAAGTGGGCCATTCATCTGAACCCAAGTTCAGAGAATTTCCAGCACGGTGAAAAGCTATGTTATGCAAGCACATAGACGTATTCAGTGGGGGTAGACACACCAGCTACATGGAGACTACAAAGGAGCCCTCCCATGGCTCATGAATAAGTCGAGGAAATGATCAGAAAAAAAAAAGAGAAAGATGTTTAGACAGATGGCCCACTTAAAATGCCTGAGACAGGGCATAAGCAATTTTAATGAAACTTTAGATCTGGTATATGAATTGTTTCTTATTTCCCCAGAGTGGAGGAGGAAGAAAAAAGAAAAAAAGCAAATCCAAGGAAGACAAAAATTTAGCAATTTGCTAGAAAATTGACTTTTAGCAAGTTTTGAGGAAGAGTCACAAATGCAAGTTTCAAGAGTGTAAGAAACTCATGCAAAACTGTTCAGGGAACCATCGGCTATCAAAATGAATATGGAAAGCATGGAATGAACAGATTAAAAGAATTTTAAACAGAAGTCTACTGCCAAACCAAACAAAAATGTACACCTTATTATGTGAGAAGTTAGGACAGTCAGTTCAGCATTAAAGTTCATCACTGCAGAAAATAGATAGATAAAAGCACTTTCAGAGAATCCCTTCAAAACCAGAAATTAGCACAGAGGAGGATTACAATTTTGCCTGTACACAATCTGAAATGTATGTATGTTCAAACATAGGAGACCTGTACAAGAATCCCCCACAAAGCTACGCTGAGAAACAGGGAGCACCCTTGAGTTTGGTGATGTTAGCATTACAGATGACACGCATGACATCAAATCTAGATTGAACAGCCATGTGACTTACCATCTTACATGTTTTAATGTTATGCATACACCATTTCCTCTTTCCACTGATAAGGACTTAAGGTTCTCAACATAGATCTGGGCCACACATCAGCTAAGAAAGAACACAGTCCAGTTGTCACGACCTCCACAGAGCACTTAGCCTCTTCATGCCTCAGTAAAACAGAGATAGCAAGAATACCTGGCCTACATGCGGTTAAATGAGATAGAAGATATAAAATGCTTAGGCTAGTGCTGGGCACATAAATGTTAAATAAGATTTCTCATCATCACCGCCACCACCACCGTTATCATAATTTGTTCAGTGTAGAAATATCTGAAATCTTCCTCTATTCTTTTGACAAGGCTACTCAAGTTTTTTAAAAAAATATCAATATATAATCTGAAGTCAGTACATCAAAGAGATTCCTGTACTGCCATGTTCATTGCAGCACTGTTCACAATCATAATCAACTAAGGTGTCCATCAACAGATGAAAGATAAGGAACACATGGCATGTATGTATGTGTATGTATGCAAAGGAACACTATTCAACCATAAAAAACCTTGAAATCCTGTCATTTACAGACGAAATGTAGGAAATTACGCTCCGTGAAATAAGTTAGACACAGAAAACAAACACTTGGCAAGAACTCACTTGTGTTGAAGTGATAATAGTTGCTTTCATAGAAGTAGAGAGTAGAACAGAGGTCACAAGGGTTTGGGATGGTAAAGAGGAAAGGGGAACAAGTTATACAGGAGAGTAAGTTCTTATATTTGACGTCACAGTAGGACGACTACAGTTTACAATAATTTCCTATATTTTTACAAAGAAGCAGAAGAGAGGGATTCTAAAGCTCAATATAGAGAACAGGAAATGTTAAGGAGTTGGAAGTGCTAGTTACCCTGATTTGATGTCACACATTGTGTACATGGGTTACATTAGCAAACCGCACACCATCAACATATATAAGAAAACAATTTCCTTATATACAGTGAGATTTAAAAGGCTTAATTTGCCTTTTCAGTGCATCCACCCCTCCTTTCTCCATAAGTTAACCACAAATTACCCTGCGTATTCTAAAGCATCATGGAAACCCCCAAAATAAGGATTCTTTTTTTGGTGGTGGGGGATGTACTGGGAATGGAACCCAGGGGTGCTTAACTACTGAATTAAAACACTTTTTATTTATTTTGAGACAGGGTCTCCTTAAGTTGCTTAGAGCCTCGCTAAGTTGCTGAGGCTGGTCTCAAACTTGCAATCCCAAGTTTTTGGAATTACAGGTGTGCACCACTGTGCCCAGAAAAATATGGATTCTTGTATGTCACATTTTTGCTCAACATGTTCTGAAGTTCATCCATGTGGTTGAAGAGTTCACTCTTTCTTTTTACTAACAAGAAGTGTTCTATTACACTAATAGACTAAAATTAGTTTATTCTTCTGTTGACAGACACTTGGATTATTTCCGCTTTAGAGCTACTATGAACAAAGTTATTGTAAATATTCTTTGTACAAGACCTTTTAAAATTTTCTTTATGACATGTTTTAATTTCTCCTGAGGGGCAAATCTAGAGGAGAAAATGCTAAAGGTAAATGCGTGCTTAATTTTCTGCAAGCTGCCAAGCTGTTTTCCAAAGCATTGTAACACTGCAATGGTGGTGTTCTGTATTCTTGCCACCATTTGGTACAGTTGGTCCCTCTGAGCCTGTGGCTATGAAAACTCATCTCATCAAGGTTCAATGTGTATTTGCCCTATGACTGATAACGATGAGGACCTCCTCGTGTGTTTATTGGCCATTTGTATTCAAATTTTTGTCCATTTTTATTAGTTGTTGGCTTTATTAAGTTCTTTATTTTGGACATTAGACCTTTGTCAGATTTATGTACTTCAAGCATTCTCTGTCACTTGATTCTTAATTTTTTTTTTTTTTTTGCAATGTCTTTCAGCCAGAAGTTTTTAAAAATAATAGGCCTTATTTTTTCAGTTTACAATAAATTGAGCAGGAAGTAGAGTTCCCATATCCATCCCCACACCCTCCAGCCTCCAGTTTCCCTGTTACTAACGCCTTATATTAGTGTGACATGTTACAATAAGGAGCCAATACTGATCAAATACTGATATGAGCTGAAGTTCATACTTAAGGGTTTATTCTGTGTTATATATTCTATGAGTTTTGAAAATTTATAATTCTATGTATCCAGCATAACAGTATATTCTGAATAGGTTTTCTGCCCTAAATATTGCCTGTGATCCACCTTTTTACCCATCTCTCCCTCCCCCAATTGCCTGGCAGCCACTGATGGTTACTGTCTCCCTATTTCTGCCTCTTCCAGAATGTCATAGCTGGAACTGTACAGAAGGCATCCTTCTCAGACTGGCTTCTTTCATTCAGCAATATTATTAAGTTTTTACCACATCTTTTTGTGGCTTGATGGCTCATTTCTTTTTATTGCTGAGTGGTATTCAATTGCTTGTATGCAGTGTATTCATCATTCACCTACTGAAGGGCATCCTGGCTGCCACTTCTCTGACTGGGAATTGTGGATAAAACTGCTAGAAACACCCACATGCAGGATTTAGTGCAGGCATTCGTTTCCAATATGTTGGTAAATGCAAAGGAACACGACCACTAGATCTTTTGGTATTAGGTTCAGAAGATACTAGTCTTCTGAAGGTTTTATGTGTAGACCTAGGACTGATTTCTAATTTCCTTGAGTGGTAGGAAATGGGATGGGCGCTATTACAAGCAAATCTGCAGACCAAGTCCTGCAATTCAGTCCACCTATAAAACTATATTACATTTTCTAGGCCCTTTTGCATTTCCACAGAAATTTCCAAACCAACATGCCAATGACATCCACCTCCTGCCCCAAACACAGACCTAATGGGACTGTGAGTGAGCCTGCACAGAATCTCTACTTCAATGTAAGGAAAAGTGACATCCTGACAATATTTTCCCCTCCAATCCAAGAGTAAGCTATATCTCTTATTTATTTAGATATTGAATTTCTCTCAAAGAGTATGGCAATCTTGAGATCTTTTTATTGAATCTATTCCTACCTTTGTTTCAGCTGTATGACACACTTCTCAATGAGTTTTCTTAAGTAACCCTCTAAGTTGTCCCAGAAAACTTTCTTTCCAACCTTTGTGCTATAATTTTCCCATGCCTTCTTATTCTTACTAGTAAATCTAGAATACATTTTGTTCAAATGCTTGCCTAAGTTCTTTTCTTTTATGCTGCACTAAATAGAACTTTTTAATGTGTGTGTGTGTGTGTGTGTATTTTAGCTGTTGATGGACCTTTATTTGTTTTCATGCGGTGCTGAGAATCAAACCCAGTGCCTCACACATGCTAGGCAAGTGCTCTACCACTGAGCCCCAGCCCCAGCCCATACATTAAATAGAACTTCAATTTTCATTTTCCCATTGCTTCTAGTTTACTGAAATACAATTTACTTTGACTGACTTTTTATCCTACAAACTTGTTAAATTAACTAGCTCAGGCAATTATAGATTTCGTAAGGGTTTCTATGCAAATGATTATGTCCTATATGAATCAAAATGACTACTTCTTCCTTTGTGTTTAGATGCCTCTTGTTTCTTTTTCTTTCTCCTGCTCCATCATCTAGAATCTCCAGAATAATACTGGTAGAACTGATAAAAACAGACAATTTGTTCTTGTTCTCAATCTTAAGAAAATGACATTCCTTGTTTTTTCCAGCACTTGTTCCCCCTTGCTCTCTATCCTTTCCTTTTGTGGCTCTTAATAGATGTAAATTCCACTTCCTGATGTTATCCCACAAGTCACTAAGGCTCCCTTCAACTTTTTAAAAGAGCATTTTGGAGGTATAATTAACACACAAAAAACCCCATATGTTTAATGTATACAATTTGTGAGTATTTTTGGACATATGTATACACCCATGAATCAATCACCACAATCAAGATAAGAAACCTATCTGATCTCCACAAAGGGTATTCTGTCCTTGGGCTTCTCTTCAAGTTTTGGAAACATCATTTTCTCTTTTTCAGACTATATAAACTCGGTGCTTCCATCTTTAAAACTGCCCATTCTTTACTGTCGCACAACATGCTTTCCCATTCTGTGGCAGACGTACTACATTTTACATCGGGAATTTCTACTTAGTAATTCCTTACAGTTTCATTTCTATGCTGATATTACATCTCTGTGCCCTCATTTTGATCTTTAATACTTGAAAATAATTTTAATAGCTCTTTAAAGTCTTTACCCATGATTCCAACATCTTAGGAATCTCGTAGTTGGTTTCTACTACTACTTTTCTCTTCAGCATAGGGCACCTTTGCTCTTGAATTGTTTGCCAAGTGGATTTTGCTCGAACACTGGCTTGTGGTGCTGATGTAGTGCTCTAACACGCTGCCTTTCCCTGAAAGTATCACTACAGCAGGCAGTTCAACTACTACTTACAACTGAATTTATGGAGGCTTGCCTTTACATTCTGCTAGGATGTGCCTATTTGGGTTTTTTGTAAGTAAAAATTCCAAACTTTTGATTCTAGAAGCAACATTTTATCCAAGTTATGGTCCTTCTGGGGTGCTAACAAGGTCCTCAAATTGGTGAAACTCAAAATTCCCGGCATTTTTGTCTCCATGGTAGGCAATATGAGATTTACGCTCAGTTCTCTGGGCATTCTGACAGTGTTTACATGCTGGACTCCCCAGGTCATCTTTATGCAGAACTCCTGGGTCCCTCCCTCTGCATATTTCTTTATGCATATTTCAAGGGTCAACCAACAATTGGAGGAAAGCTAACTTCAGATATGAAACTCCTCATCCTGTCGCTCCCTCTTTGTTCTGATATTCCTGCTCAATTTCTAGCAGTGATCACAACTTTGAAGATCATCATCTGACACCAGAAACCAAACAAACAAGACTGGCTTTGAGTTCCAGCCATACCAGGATGCTCAACAGCAACTGCTCTCAGGAAAAGTCGGGTAAATACGCATCCACTGGAGGGTCACCTTGCTTTTAAGGGTCATATTTAGGTGTTCATCCACATCTTTCTAAGGGTCGTAATTTTTTTTCTATCAGCAATTGACATGTGAGAAGGGTTTTTTGGAAATATGCTACAGTGCCATGAGAGGAACTGGAACTTTCCTATGCTGTTTGAACTTTATGTCACATTCAGAGGCAGAGAAAAGAAAGGGGAGAATACAGGCTCCTACCTTCCAGGTGGCAGCCCAGGAACACTTGGCGACTCTTCTGCCAGATGCTACTCTGTCCAGTAAACCGAGAGCAGTCACATAAACTTATTTCACAGTTATGAAAAGAAATACTCTTTAAGAGAACTCATTAGACCAGAAGAAAGATATAATGCTGTCTCATTTAATTCCTAAATTTTGAAGTTCTATCATAACTTCAGGAAAACAAATTCTTAAATACCAAATGAGTAGCAAACTATAAATAGCTCAATTAGCTTTACTGAGAGAAAACTCACATGCCATAATTTTAACCTACCTGAAGTGCCAAATTCAACAATCCTCAGTATATTCTCAGAGTAGGGCACCTGCCTTCCATAAGCAATTTTAAAGCATCATCTCATTTTTGTATCCTGCATCCTTATACAAGTCACAGTAGTTCAAACAGATCTTTTTAGTGAACTCCTCAGGATTTTCTAGACACAAGATCATGTCACCTGCAGATAGTTTAACTTCTTGCCAATTTAGATGCCGTTTATTTTTTGCTGTGGGTTTATTCTATGTGGCCTTCACCAGTCTGAGAAAGCTGCCTTCTATTCCTGTTGTTTTTTATTTTTAAATCATGAAAGGACACTAGATTCTGTTAAATGTTTTTCTTGCATTTGAGATAATCTTGTGGGATTTGTCTTTTATTCCATTAATTTGGTATGTGAAATTGCTTGATTTGGGGATGGTAAGCCAACACTCTGTTCCTAGGAGAAGTCCCATTTGGTTATGGGCAGAACCATTTTACATATTCTTGGATTCCACTTTTTGATGTTGTTTGTTTGTTTTGTTCTGTGCAAAGCTTCATGCATGCCACACAAGCACTCTGACACTGAACTCCATTCCCAGTCCTTGATTTGCTAATATTTTTAGTGATTTTTGCATTAATATTTGTGAGGGATACTGAATTTTCATTTTCTTCTTGTAATATCTTTACCTGCTTTTGGTATCATGGTAATATTGGCCTTGCAGAGTGAGTTCGGATTTTTTCTCTTCTGTTTTTGGAAGAGTTTGTGAAGGATGACTGGTGTGACTTTGCCAGTGAGGTCGTCTGGCCCTGGACTCTTCTTTCTAAGAAGTTTTGTGATGACTCATTCAGTCTCTCTACTTATGATAGGTCTGTTCAGATACTCAACATCTTGTGTAAGTAATAGCCTGTGTCTTTCTGGGAATGTCTCCCTTTATCTAACTTCTTGGCATACACAAACAGTATTCCCTTATAATCCTTATTAATTAGAACTTGTTCATAATATTGTAAGGTCAGTAGGTACACAGCTCCGCCTTAGTAAGTTGAGTCTTCCTTTTCTCTTGGCCAACCTCTAAATCGCTAAAGATTTTCATTCTGGTAAACTTCCCAAGAACAAAATACTTCTTTTATTGATTTTCTCTCTCTTTTTTTTTTTTTTTCCTATTCTCTATTTCCTTTATTTCAACTTTGATCTTTTTTTGTTTAAGTAAAACTTTATGGAATTTCTTTTTTTATTAGTTTTAATCAATTATACATGACAGTAGAAAGCTCTTCGATTCATTGTACACGAATGGAGCTGAATTTTTCGCTTCTCTGATTGTGCATGAAGCAGTCACACCATTCGTGCAGTCATACATGTACCTAGGGTAATGATTGTCTCATTCCACCACATTTACTACCCCCTTCATCTTCCCCACTCCCCTTTGCCCCATCCAAACTTCCTCTACTTATTCCATGCCCCACTCCCATTATGGATTAGCATGCACTTATCAGAGAAAACATTCAGCCTTTGGTTTTTGGGGGATTGGCTTATTTCGCTTAGCACAATGTTCTCCAACTCCACCATTTATCTGCAAATGCCATAATTTTATTCTTTTTTAATGCTGAGTAATATTCCATTATGTATTTGTACCACAGTTTCTTTATCCATTCAACTATTGAAGGGCATCTAGGTTGGTTCCACAGTTTAGCAATTGGGAATTGTGTTGCTATAAACATTGAAGTGGCTGTGTCACTGTAGTACACTGTTTTTAAGTCCTTTAGGTACAGACTGAGGAGTGCTTCAAATGGTTCAACCCTGATCCTTAGCACTTCCTTCCCTCTGCTCCTACTGAAATTAGTTTGCTCTACTTTTTCTAGTTTCCTAAGACGAAAGATAAGGCATCTGATTTATTTCTACTCTTTTCAACGTTTTGTGTTTTCAGCTCTTTATTTCCCTCTAAGTACTGCTATAAGTTTTCAAATGTGGTGTTTTTAAAAGCCCTATTTGTTTTAATGTTTTTAAAATATATTCTTGTTTCCTTTTGACTTTTTCTTTAACTTATTGGTTACATAATTCTGTATATTTACAAATTTCTCAAATTTCCTTGGTCGTTGATTTCTAATTTCACTGAATTGTTATTTGGGGATGTATTTGGTCTGATTTTCAATCCTACTAAATTTACGGAGGCTATTGATGGCCTAGTGTATCATATGGCACAGTAGATACAGCCTGTCCTGGAGAACATTACAATGCACTTGAGAAGGGGTATAATCTGCTGTTGGTGGATGAATTATTCTATAGACATCTATTAGTTCTACTTGGTTAATTGTATTGTCCAAGACTTATACTTCATTCCTGATCATCTGTCTAGTTGCCCTATCCATTATTGAAATTGGGGCATTAAAGTCTTCAATTAATATTTTTATTGAATTGTCTATTTCTTGCTTTGTCCCAGCTCTGCTTCATATATTTGGGAACTATGTTATTAGGTCCACATATTCAGACTTGTTATGGTTTACTGGTTAATTGACTTTTTATCATGATAAAAATAACCCTTTTTATCTCTAATACCAATTTTTACCCTAATAGTTTGGTACCAGCATTATTAGTAATAAAATACTGATATCAGTATTACAAATATATTTCCTTGAAACTGCTTTTCATCCTTTTTACTTTTAGTTTATTTATTGCTGTACCACTGACTTGTACTCTAGCCCCTATCTTTTTTGGAGCAGTTTTTCTATATACTATTGCAATTACTTTAGCATCAATCCAAACATTGTTTAAAGGTAAGTTACTAATTATAATGCCCAGTATAACTACTAAGAAGATAACTTTAAAAAATAGTAAGACAAATATCAAGAGAATTAAAAGAGAACACTAGAAAATATCTATTTAAAAGGAAAAGCAATAATTAATGGAGGAATAAAGAAAACTGATATGACATACAGAAAACAAAAAGTAAAACAACAGATGCAAATTCTATCTGATGAATAATATGATGAATATTAGGTCTATAAAGACTGAACCTATCAATCAAGCATAGATAATTGACAGAGTGGATAAATTTTAAAAAGATAGGTGCTCTACTCAGAGGTAGAGCAAGAAATTCAAACACATAAATAAATTGAAAGTTAAAAGGATGAAAAGCAATACCAGGGAACTACATTTGTAATACTGTCTTAATTGACATATGTTCAATTGAAGACTGATCTGCCACCTCAAATCTATCATTGATACCATGTAGTGTATTTTTTCAATTTAGGCATTATACTTCTACTTCCAATTTTATTGTTATCTTACCATTTATATCTGTTTATTGATATTTTATATTTAGTGAATTATTTCATGTAGTTCTTTAAATGTATTTGTAATGGCTTATTTCAAGTCACTGGGTAACAAACCCAACAGTTAGTTAGTTAGGCTCCCTCCATGACACTTCCTAGTGACTTCTTTGTCTATGAATGGGTAGGTCATACTCTCATGTTTCTTTGCATGTCTTAAAACTCTTCATTGAAAACTAGACATTTTAGACTTTTTTTTTTTTTTTAAAGTGACACTCTTGGAAATTAGGTTTCCTCTCCTCCACAGGACAACCACCTGGACTTTGCTTTTCCCCTGGGGCATCTGACAGAGTGTCTATCAGTCTATCAGATCTGAAGGTGCCTCAAGGACAGGGACTGTTTTGTTGTAGCTGTTAAGCGCATGCATTTTATCACCATGGAGCATTTTTCTTGTTTGGGGGATGAACTAATTCTGAAGGCAAAGATTTGGAGGGATTTACTAAAAGAGGAATTTGAATTGAAACTTTGGAGGGATTTACTAAAAGAAGGTGACCTTTGTGAAGTAGATGGTCAGAATGCTAGTCACCTAGATCAATTCAGGATCATTAGTGACATATGAAAACTCAAAATAGCAAATCAGTCTCATAGGCTTGAGTAACCAGAACATCCAAAAAGGAACCAAATCAAGAGTAAGAGAATTTTATAACATACACACAATTAAAAGTTAAAAGAAAGATGGAAGCCTAATTCAGAATTTGTCCTAGAAATTAACATGAAATCTTTAGTGATTATATAATGAAATATAACACACTTAAAGCCACTGTACTAATATTTTTCAAAACAATAATACTTTCAAACAAGTTTAGTATTCTCTGCTCTTCTTTTTCTAACACATATACTTATGTGTCTTAGTATATTCCAAATTTTACAGAATCTATTCATAGAACAAATTTCACTGAAATATTATTTAGGATAAAGCTGAAAATCTGAAAAGCTACTTATATAAAGAGAAATTCAAGTCTAGTCAAGTCAATCAAAAGAATCAAGAATGAAGTATGTAATTTTATCTTATTAATCTATTACAAACTATTTATTTTATAGAAAAGACAGTACTAAAGGGAACTGAAGAACAAGAGGTCAAGGAACACACTGCCCAAATCACTTCTAGAACAGACCCACCTTCCCGCCATTTTTTTTTCTTTCTTGGTACCAAGGCACTTAACCACCGAGTCACATCCCCAGCCCTCGTTGATTTATTTTTTATTGTGAGACAGAATCTCCCCAAGTTGCTTAGGGCTCTGCTAATTTGCTGAGTCTAGCTTCAAACCTGTGATCCTCCTGCCTCAGCAGAGCCACTGGGATTGCAGGCCCATGCCCCCATATCCAGCTAAAACAGACCTTTAATCTTACTCTAGTATATCTTCTACTTAATCCATCATCAAATATATAACTCTTTGTGGCAAAATAGAGAGAAAAAGTATTATGCTAAAAAAATCAAGTTATATCTTTAAAAGACATATTTTTCTATTTGTACCAATTCCATTACTCTTTAAATTTTTTATTTATCTCACTGACAAATCTTTCCAAAGCGATTTAAATCCTTCTTCGGAACAAGGCTGAACACAAATATATACAAATATTGCTCCATTACCTACAGAAAATTGCTTTACACAGATCGGCTAACTTGAATTTTTAATAATAATCTTTGTATTATGTAAATTAATCTTTTGACATTTTATTATAAATGCACTGATGGTGTTGATTTAGTTTCAATTCAAAAATCAAGGATTTCATTACCCTATAAAACATATCCAGAGTTCAAAGTATTTAAGGGGGGTTAAACAAAATGCAAACATTTAATGCAACATTAAGCATGTGAAATAAAAACTTGATTGCCTAAAGAAAGCATGCTATGCTGTTACCCTGGTGACAGGTTAAAAAAGGGATTGTGAGCTGAATAGCGGTATGATATGAAATTAAAATGTTTCACATTGAACAATCCAAAATGAATTGGGAAAGGTTAGAGTAGAGGAGAGAGAAATCAATTCTCCAATGGCAGTGGTGAATGGGACAGAAGCATGAATAGGATTTGCCAGTGGGGTGCAACAGCTGCCAAATATCCTGCAGCCAGAGAATTACAATAATACTGATGAAGTGTGCAAGAGCTTTTGGAATCATTGCAGGGAAGAGAGAAATTCTCCTACAATAATGAGGCTATTCTGTCTCCCATTCAGCTCTTATAGTACAATCAAATTTAAGAAAAATATTTAAAATGCAATGTTTTGCAGAAAATACGTATATATGTATATAATAGGCCATTTTTATCCACTTAATTAATATTCTGTGCTTAACATCACTGAGTCTTCTAAGTCATCCAAGACATAGCCATATTAAATAAAATATCATAATAGAGACAATAAAAAGTAAAAGGAAATGACTGAATTCATGTTTTCTCCCCTCTTATTGCTTTTTAGGGATTTATTTGAGCAAATGGAAATAAGTATTTCCAAAGACATAGCCTGCCTATGTGTGTTTGTAAATATACAAAGTATCATTTTTATTATACATTTGGTTATTAGAACATCAACCTCAATGTGGTAATAATGTGGCTTATCGGAAAATACACATGAAACAAGTATTATGTAAAATCCATGTTTTATTTTTATAGATGGTGTACATGGGTTATAACATGGCATCTCCTTTTAAATTCAGAAGACATTTAAACAAAAAGGCCAAAATGCAACTGTATAACAACATTGGTTTTTCCTTGGGAATTATTTTCACATGGCTACTTTTTTCTGTGTTCCTTTACCACTGGCCTTCAATGATGAAGACTGCATTTTAAAACCTGAAATTTTTATCATCCAATTGAAAACGTAGTCATAGGTAAATGAATTACATACCTGAAACCAGAAAAGGCCACATTTTTTTAATAGCAAGAAAAAAATCTCAGATAATTTCATCTGTCAGGTTGGAATCACTAGGACATTGATCCTCTATTTTATCAGGAAGCCATATGAGAAAAGAAAATGCAATACAGACATACACACAACAGCACATGAGAATTCACTGGAATGTAATTTCCCCGATCAACTGTGCTTGAAAGAGTTAACTGGCGACGGGGGCCGTGGGCCAGTCAAGACACCTGATATGTTCCCCAAAGTCTGAGCACAAAGTGCTTGTTATACACCGACTCCATAAGGCTGAGGTAATTCTCCACTAAAGTGCATGCTTTATTTTAACCTTTCAGGCTGAACTATTTTCATCAATATTATCGTAGGCCACAGGGAGGGTGTTCCGTTTTCCCAGTCTTTAAACTGTGCTCAAATATCATGAGAGAAATTATAAAGTAAAACCTGTGACCTCATGCAATTCAAATCATATCAGAGCTGAAGACAACTTCAGTAGCCAGCGGCCCAGCGCTGCCATTTTTCAGAGAATGAAACCAAAAAACTGGAGCACTTTGTCCAGAGGCTGTGCCACTTGATACATGGCAGTGGACCAGGGGCCAACTCCTGACTCCTCATTCAGGGCTGGCTCCACTCACGGCACTGGGCCAAGCACCCTGACAGTTCAGGGCCAGGCCACAGGGCCAAATGAACCAAAGGCGACTGACCCTGGAGGTTCCCAGCCTGAATAACAGACTAGAGGAAATGCCACAAATAAACAAGCTGTACAGAGTTGAGTGCGTGCATTTTCAGATGTGGCGGCCACAATCGTACTCTGTAATGTCAGCGAGCACTATAATGTGTTCTCAAGCAAACTGAGTCTCTAGATTTATCAATTTCATCAGAGCAAGATTTTGTATCTTAGGTTGATGTTTTAAAAAATATTTATTTTTTAGTTATAGGTGGACACAATATCTTTTTTTTTTTTTTTTTTTAAATGTGGTGCTGAGGATCAAACCCAGTGCCTCATGCATGTTGGGCAAGCGCTCTACCTCGGAGCCACAACCCCAGCCCATGGGTTGATTTTTTAAAAGTGCTAATGTACACTTTTTGAAAACTACTTTTTTGAAGAGTATGTAACATGGCAAAATGTTGGCAAAATACTAGTATTTAGGGGAAAAAAAAAAGTATAATAGCCCCTTTTCTATAAAATCAAAGGAAGGCATAAGACTTTATGCAAGTGCCTAGAAACAAGACAACCCTGACAAGAGTGGCCAGAAGCAGTCTCCAGCTTCTCTCTTCCCACTCTATTGGGCTCCCATCATTCTGACCTGAACCCCCACTCTGCAAGTGCCACCCTCTAAAACAGCGCTTGTGTGGTCTCCTGTGGCCGCCTCATTGTTAAGTGCTGTGGGCAATGGTCGCATTTGGTCCTACTGGTCACAGCGCAATGGACCCAGCCTCTCTGCTCCCTTCCTCCACTTGGCTCCTGAACTCACCCACACTGTGCTGCCCTCCCCCTGCTGTTTTTCTCTGCCCCCTTGGCTGGGTCCTCTCCATCCTTCAGGATCACCAGTGCTGCAGTATTCTGGGGCTGGGGCTTGGGACCACGACCCCTCATGGTCTCCCAGCTTCCACTCTCACCACCTACAGTAACTGACACTGCTGCAGCCAGGAAGCCTGTGGATGCATATGTCACACCAAGGTCTTTTCACTCAAGACCTGCAACGGCTCGGCTCCCTGTTTCACTCAGAGACAAAGCCTCAGTCCTCACCACAGGTGACCCGACAACTCTACCTTCTACTACTGTATGACTTACTTGTTCTCTCCTTGAAAGTTCTGCTCATCTCCTTGCTATTTTTCAAAAATGCTAGGTATACATACTCCAGCCTCGGCCCTATGCATTTACTGCTTCCTCTCACCAGAAGGCTCTTCCCTAATATCCACAAGATTCATTCTTTTCCTTCCTTTGTGCTAATGTTAATTTTCTCTGCAAAACATTCCCTGCAGTCTAAATTAAAACCATAACTTTCCACCATCTACCCTAAGGGCACCCACCCCATCCTTCCCTCTTTTGTTCTTCCTTCATACAACCAGGACATTTATCTTTACCAGATACACTAGAGATCTTCCTGATCTCCTGTCTTTCCTCCACTCCAACCTAAATTCCTTGGAGTGGAAATTTCATTTTTTTTTTCTTCTAATCATTTTGTCCCTTGGTAAATTCTCTTAAGCTTTCTAATTCGAACTCCTGATGACCAATATGTACACTTTCCAAGGCAGATGACATTTAATGACTATGTTTGATTCTCTTTTTCAATAAGGAAAGAAAAGATCCATCCTTAATTTAAGAGAATATTTCAAACTGACAGAGAATATACTTGTTGCCACTGCAACGGTCAAGGCTTTCTGTTAGGAATAAAATGAGGGTGTGTCACTGCCACTGCCCTTGACACAGATCTTTGTCATTACAGAGAAAAAAAGAAACCAGGGAAGGGCAGCTAAAGTTTAGTGGGCACTACGTTAAGTAGTTTATATCTCACAGAAACCTCTTTTTTTTTTTTTTTTGTCCAAACTGTTACTATCTCCTCATGGCAGAACCATGGAAAAATCCATCTCAGACACAGAGGTCTGTGCTCCCACACATCAAGATAACTGAGATGCTGGCCCTGCCCAGAGTCACACTCCTCAGGGGTCAAGGAGGAGTGTCGCTTAGGCCCAGGAGGTTCCAGACCAGCCAGGGCAACACAGCAAGACCCTGTCTCAAATAAACAAAACAAGTAATGAACACACAAGCCAGCAGAAAACCCGTATGACTCACAGCAAGGAAGACACGGAGCCACCATCAGTGGAGGATGTAATCGCCTGAAAGCATCTCAAGTGATTCAAAGGAATAACTGTTACAAAGAAAATACAAATGCTGAAAGAGTCAAACTCCTAGAAACAGGAAGCAGAATGGCGGTTAGCAGGGGCAGCATCGAAGGGGCAGTTCTTCAAGGGATATGGAGTTTCATTTTTCAAGATCTAAAGGTTCTAGAGAGCTATTGCTCAACAATGTGCATCCAGTCCACACTACTGAACTTAGAAATGGTGAAGTCCACTTAGAAATGGTTAAGATGGTAAAAATCTTTATGTGTTTTCTACCACAATAAAAAGAAATGTAAATATCATCAGTACTCCTAATCATACGTAACTTCCAGATAGATTAAAAGAGTTGCTATTGTTTCTAATTGTTCATTTGTAAAATAAACGTTTAGGATTCTGAACACATCCTCTGGAGGCTGGAGAAAAAAATGAAGAAAGAAAGAAAAGCAAGCAAACCAAAAGAATCCAATAAAACTAATGTATTTATTACATATTTGCAATTAATCTTTTTTTTTTTTTTTTTTTGTACCAGGGACTGAACCCAGAGGCACTTAACCACTGAGCCACATCCCAGCCCTTTTTAATATTTTTTTTTAGAGACAGGGTCTTGCTGAGTTATTTAAGGCCTCACTAAGTTGCTGAGGCTGTCTTTGAACTCAAGATCCTCCTGCTTCAGACTCCCAAGCCACTGGGATTACAGGCATGAACCACTGCACCCCGCAAAATACTTTAATAAACCTCAGAGTTGACAGTTACCCTCACGTGCACTCAAACACCCTGAAATGTATGCAAACAGATACCACTCGCCAGGCCCCCTGCAGCAGGGCTCATCCCCCAGCATGATCTTTAAGAGGAAGTTAAAGGCTTGTACTGAACCAGGCCCCCGCCTCAATCTTAAAACATGCAAAGCATGCCCTGTCTAGGAAAGGTGGATCTAGTCACCAGTTACTCCGCCACGGGGAAGTGGCCTGCCCAGCACTAGAACCGGTCATCCCTACAATGATGAGTTACCTTAGCAGAGAGATGACACTCATGGAACTAGGAAGGTTGAGTGACAGATAAGAAAGGATGGAGGATAATTTTCAGAGTGACAAAACTGACCAAAAGAAAGGAATCACAGTAACAAAAACAATGCAGCATGAAGGACGTACAGCCATTGGTGAGGGCAGAATGGCATCCTCACCAGGTGGACAAGGGCAGGACCCAGGCAAATTACCCCAATTCTCAGCAAAGGGAGCAACATTGGGATTCTAGGAGAACAGGCATTTCAAGCAAAAATAAAGTTGATTAGAAGAAAAAAGAATACAGGTAATCATTGTCAGTGAAACAAATTATTACACCAAACTTCAGTGCCAACGAAATCATTTGGCTTCAACTAATGTGAAGTGGTCATTTAATACAGCTTTTGATGGTTTATTTCTGACAAAGAAAGTGGTAGGTGGTAGGTTGGTTGGTTTTGGTGCTGGGAATTGAACCCAGGTCTCGCGCATGCTAAGCCAGCACTCTAGCACGGAGCGACACCCTCCAACCCAAAAGTGTTTAAAAAAAAAAAAAAAAAAGAATGATCGTGAAGAAATATAACTCCATAGCAAGTCAGCATGTATTTATGTAAAAAAAAAATCATGTTCAAATTTTATTCTCTTCTTAATAAAAAATTGCTACCATTTCTGACATTGATGTTTCTTTTTTTCCCTAAAATATACTGCTATCATTTTACTATCTAAATATTAAGGATACATATTATTGTCCTTTTCCAAGTCATAAATGATGAAAGAGTAAAACCCACAGACAAATTGGGAAAATAAGATCAGTAGCCAAAACAAGCAGCACAGAGGAAGGGCTGCTGGCTACTGGTTTGGAAGCTAAAACATGACAAGAACACGCCCACGACAACACAGGGAGCCACACCTGGAGGTGACTCAGCCTCCGTTCCGAGCCAGTCATCTGACACGCCTCAGAAGCCCAGGGTACAGACTCAGCACCTACCTCAGGTCTGAGGACATGGGGCCTGGGACCTCTAGCAACAAGCAAAAGTAACCTCAGCTTCACCTTGGCCAAACAAGACTGTGCCTTGTCCAGAAGAGGAATATATTTTGCTAGATATCAGAGGCCTCTGCTGTTATGGGTGGTACAATGTCACAATAATCTGGCCTGTTGAGTAAATGATGTGCTCAACCAAAATTAAACTCCCCCAAGTGAATAATTATATAAGAAATGTATGTACACATAACTGCATAACTGAACTTTTGATCTACATACTTTATTAATTAATGTTTTTCAATATCTACAGATACGAGCTTAAAAATAAGATATTTAAGATTCTTAATGTAGCAATTAGCAAACTTATAATTTTAGGCAGAAATTATGCAGAAGACAAATACAAAGGAAGATCACTTTAAGGATTAAATCTATTGAAGGCAGCACTAACAGCTGGGGGGGGGAGGGCACTTCCTGAGGTGATGGTAATGTTTAGTACCTACATACAGGGGTGTGGGTTGCGCTGGAGCATCCATTTGTTAAGATCCTGCAGGTCAGACCTCTCTACTTATATGTAGGTAAATTTTACCTTAAAACACAAGTAAAAAAGTGAGGAGTGGGTAGAGGTCAAGCTGGAACAAGGCAGGCAGATTTTTGATGTTGTTGAAGCTGTGTAATGATTACTTCAGGGCTCGTTTTACTATTCTGCTTACTTTATATTTGTTTAAGAGCTTCCATAATCAAAAATTGATTTAAAATGTTTCCAAAGACCACTTAATAAATAGAAAATATTCACAACATGTTTAAAAAAAAAACAGAATAAAAACTACATTCCCAGTATGAATCTAATAATGTAAAGCATACATGTAGCATGTGCACTCAGATATGTGTATGTACATATGTATGAGTATGTGTGTATGTATGTGCGTATATATATATATATGGCTGTGCTGGGGATTGAACCCAGGACCTTGTACATGCTAGGCAAGTGCTCCACTACTGAGCTACATCCCCAGTCTGACCCTTTTTAAAAATTTTTTGGAGACAAGGTCTTGCTAAATTGCTGAGACTGACTTCAAACTTGCAATCCTCCAACCACAGCCTCCAGAGAGGCTGAAATTATAGGCATATACTACCATGCCCAGCTACCTTTTTGCTGCCTTTTATCTTTTAAAACCCTTGTGGGATTCTCACCCAGAAGTTAACACCCTCTAAAAATAACTTGCATCTGTTTCTTAAAAAAATCAAACCAGTTCATTTTTAGCTACATTAAGACTTCTGAAATAATAAAGATCCAAATAATAAATGGAGATAAGGGAATCAGTATAAATATTGCATTTGTCAAAAGAATAATAAAAAGTTATACTAGCCTGTAATTCCAGCATCTTGGGAGGCTGAATCAAGAGGATCACAAGTTCAAAGCCAGTCTCAGCAACAGGGAGGTGCTAAGCAACTCAGTGAGACCTTGTCTCTAAATAAAACACACAAAAGTGCTAGGGATATGGCTCAGTGGTTGAGTGCTCCTGAGTTCAATCCTTGGTGTCCCCCCCCAAAAAAAGTAATATGAGGTATGCAATTCAGGTTTTAAGGCCAAAGCTAGGATCTGCAGGAGAGATTGTGCACACACATCCCTCTAGAAGAATTCTGTCCAAGAGAACTTGATGGAAACAGAACCGCCATGATGAAGAGGAAGTTGGTGTAGCCCAACACACAGCCACTAACCACATGTGGCTCACGGGACTACAAAAGCGGTTTTTAAGTCAGTTTTAATAGCCATCTGTGGCCAGCGGTCATGTATTCTGGAAAACACAACTGAAGGAAAACACCAGCACCAGACTCGCGGTTCTGTTGAGCGTTTCCCTGCTCCCTCCCCTGGTGCAGTGATGTGCTGGTACCCACATCCTTTCTCCTCTCCCTGTGTATCTACCAGAGCGTAAGGTTAAGAAAGTGCACACCAAGCTTCTTGTACTTGCTCTTGAGAAATACCGCAAATGAAGAGTACCAGCTACTGTGAGATTTTCTGAGCAAAATCACATCATCCATTAAAATACAGCCTAACCTCATTTTCGTTTTTCTTCTACCTGCTTCCTCAGAAATCGCTTCTGAGTTTCTGATTTGTGCTTTTGGTCAACTTTCACCTTTTTGTCCTTTTGTTTTTGATCTTATCCTTGTAGAAAAGCAAAAGGGAACAAAGAGAAATTGAAGTAACACAATTTTCTCAACAGAATTACTCGAGCAAGTATACACACACACAATACAAAGTCCAGTCACCCAGAAGCACCAGTGTTACTGGGACTGTTTTCACTTATCCTTTCACCTGGGTCCTAGGAAGCTAAAAGGTACGCATGGGGCCAAGAAACTACCTCATACTGGTGTTGAGTCCTTTTTACACCTCATAGCTTCTGAAATACACCTTTTAACTGCCCAGATTAATTCCAAATTTTGAAGACTATAACACTTCTCAAAACTTTTAAAAACACCAACAAAGCAATAAAATAGAATAATAAATTGAATGGATTTTCTAAAAAATGTCAGAAATCTCACCTCTCCTAATATCCAAGTCAAAGAGGCCAAGATCTTTTTTCCTTTAATTTAAAAAACTTGCTTGAACAAAATATACAAAATATCATATTTAAACAATGTCTTCATTGTATTTCCCCAAAAGAACCATCAGAAGATATAGTACTGAGACCACCCAGATCTTTTATCGACTATTTCCTATGCAGATCAGATCAGCAACATTTCCTGCTCATTTATTCAGTTGTAAAAGATCCACCGTACCTTGAATGGTCTTGAAAATGTTGGGCTCGTAACTGGGATGCCACAAACAACGATGATGCAATTGCCAATAGCTGGTGTGTCTCATTCTCTGTTAACACATGTCCTGAGGGAAATCAATCAATCAATCCATCAACCACATGTACAACGTTAACAGTTGTGCCTCCATCTTAGAGAATTAGTAGCCATTCAAACGAGTATTTTATCAGGCATCTATTATGTTTTAGTAACGTACAAGGTGCAGGAGTCAGGGTGCAAGATTGTTCAGTAAGACAAAAAGCCCTGCTGGAAGTTTACTGTCACATTTGGGAAAGGAGATCTTAAACGGACTCACAGAACAAAACAACTGTAAAGACGCCATGCCCACAGAGATCTCCAGGAAAAGCTTAAGCTCCTCGCATCTGCTGCTTTCTCACTGCCACCCACAATTTTACTTCTAAGGAAATGGAGACTAGAAGAGGAGTGATGCTGGTCAAGGACAAGGGCAGGTTCACGTTTTTTTAGTGCAAAGGATTCAAAGAAAATAAAGGTGTGATTCTCTTGCCTGTGTGTGTGAACTCGGGGCCTGGGGCCTCTTCCACCCATTGATCAGTGAATTTCTCTCTCCCTCACTCTCTCTTCCCACCATAAGTTAGCTGACCCAAGGGGCAGTGGTCTAGCCTGGGAAGGCCTGGGGAGGACCACTGGTGTGGCTGAGAGCTGCGCGGCAGGGAAACCTCCTCCACGCACAGAGTTCCTCAAGAAGTGCAAGGGCGGGGGGAGTCTCCCCCTCCAGGGCCTGAAGGCTAAGACATCCCACAAGAGCTGTGCGACCACAGAACTTCTAAAGCTATTTATCACAGGACTGTCTGCAATAGTAGAGCATTAAACAGCACAGCAGGAGCAACCTGAGTGCTGGACCATCAGCAGTAAGATGTGTTTATACAATTCTGAATTTATTTGAAAGAAATAATCTGAATATTATGTCTAAAATCACGCTAAATAGAAATGAAACTAAAAATATCCAAAATTAAAATATAAATACTTTCAAGATCTGCAGCTCATTTTTCTATGGGAAGGTGTTTCATGAAATTGAAGGGTCAGGAAAGCCCAAGAAATCTATTCCCCTTCAAGACAAACCCGGAAGCTACGTAACCCTAATGCAAATGTGGTTCTGGGAATTCAACCACAGACCTCCATGGGAGCTTCCAGGTTTTGGAAAGTTCCTGGTCATCCCCTGACATTGGAACAGTGATGGAACCATCCCATGTAACTTCATAATTAATTATCCTATAAGAAAGTGTTATAGAAATTTGTCCCCACTCTTCTCAAAATGAGCAGTGTAGGAGCCATTCAGGGTCCTGCAAAGTTAAAATATTTTTCATAGTCCTAAGATTGATTTTCCTTTTCAAAACAAACAAACAAAAATCTCTCATTCTATCAGGAGTCCCTCGATCTGCAGAGGTTCCTAGTTCTGAGGGATACATACACAACATGTGATGACGTCATTGCTCTTATGTCAAAGCAAAATGGATTTATTATCATGAACTTTAAAATGAATTGATACAATTTTTACTTTTTAAATTTTCTAGTATTAGGGATTAAACACAGGGGCATTTTGTTACTGAGCCACATCCCAATTTTTTAAATTTTGAGACAGGGTCTCGCTAAGTTGCTGAGGCTGGCCTTGAACTTGTGATTCTCCTGCCTTGGCCTCTCATTGGGATTACAGGCATGCACCACCACACCCAGCTAAAAAATAAATTAGTAAAGTTTTTTAAATTTCTCCAGTTTTAATTTATAATGTGGCAAAATCACAAGGCCTTTTGGAGTATAAAGAGGATCAGTTCTTCTCAAATGTCACTGGGCATTTGAATCACTTGGATTAAATGAGCCTCCATTCCTGCATTCCACCCGCAGCATGTGACCAGTAGAAAGCATGGGGAGAGGTTGGGTAATCTGCATTTATAATAAGCTCTAAGGGCAAGAGATGTCATACCTTCAAACAGAACTGCTTTGGGTCATATTTATCAACTTGCATAAAGAAATCAGTCCATGAAATCAGCCTAGGTGCCCTTCAACAGATGAACAGATAAAGAAAATGTGGTACACACACACAATGGAATATTACTCAGCCATAAAGAAAAATGAAATTATGGCATTTGCCAGTAAATGGATAGAAATGGAGACTATTATCTAAGTGAAATAAGTCAATCCCAAAAAACCAAAGGTCAAATGTTCTCTCTGATATATGGATGCTAACACACAATAAGGGGTGGGAGGGCGGATAGACAAAAGGGAATGAAGGGAAGGGAGGGGGATGGGAACAGGAAAGACAGTAGAATGAATTGGACATAACTTTCCTGTGTTCATAATATGAATACACAAACAGTGTACTCCACATCATGTACAACCACAAGAATGGGAAGCTATACTCCATGAATATATGATATGTCAAAATACATTCTACTGTCACATATAACTATAAAGAACAAAGGGAAAAAAGGAATCAGTCCATAAACCCAATTTAGTGAGACATGCTCAGCAAAACCAATTATCAAAACACTTTGAACACAGTATTTTTCATGACAATTGTGTGTAATTATGTGTAATTATGTGTGTGTGTGTGTGAAATGCATTTCCTCTAGTGGTTCACAGAAGACTTGACAAGCCCCTTCTTCAGACACGCATGCATCCCACATATCATCGGGAATGGAAAGGCAACACATTCTGGGACCCCTTTAATGGCAAGACATTCATTACTATTTTACTTGGTCTGATCACCTGCTGGTGTGCCAACTCAGGCCATATGGAGAAAGGAAGTGCCCAAATTGAACGCACCATCTTTCATCACATCTCAGACAAACTGATATGCTCCACATCAACTTCCGCCCTTTTGTTGATAGCCCACTTTGAAAGGTATTCAGGTCCATGTGTAGGACTTGATCGTAACTGACCCATTCCACCAGCCGTTCTAGCATAAAGCTATTCCTCCTCATAACCAGAGTGGCTTTATCTCCTGCAAGTTCCCCTGTGGCCTGATACCCACACAGCCTCCCTGCCCTGGCTCGACCCTGGACTCTCCTTGAATGCTCCCCGCTGTTGGTCCTCTGGTGACAGAATGCTGGTTTCCATTCTTCGCTCCAGGCTGACAGGCCAGACAAAGGTCCCTTCTCTTTTCTGAACAGGATCTCATCCACAGCCGCCTGCACAGCTGCCCTGGGGGAGCTGAGAATGCACACAGCCTGCCAGCCTGCAGGAAGGCAGATCCCCAGAGGGCAGCCAGCGCTTCTGCTTGCTGACAAGTCCTACCTGCCCAGAACTCTGCCTGGGACACACTCACGTATTCAGATGCTTTGGGATGCGTCCATCCGTTTCCACAGTGGGAACATAAAGTGATAATGATCAACTCTTTCTCCCTTGCCAGTTTAGGATTCAACTTTCCTATATTGCAAAGTCAGTAAAAATTATCTTTTACCTTTTCCTTTTCTAAAATGCAATTCACTCTCTTTCCCTTGAGGGCCCATGTCTTCAAAAACTTCAGTTTAGTGGGGTTTGGAGCGGGAGTGCATAGGCATATTTAAGCAATCACATTTACTTCAAAATTAGTTGGAGGACTTTCTTCAGCAGTTTCCTCAAAATAAATACACATACTGAGACATTTCTCTATTTATTTGAAAACACCTTTTTAAAACACTGACACAAATGTATGAAAGATGATATATCATGAGCTTTGTAATGTTTTGAACAACCAATAAAAAAAAATAAAAAAATAAATAAAACACTGACAAATGCAGGCTGTCTTGATTGAGCACAGTCCTCTGGAACCAATTTCTTTCCTATGCAACAGATCTTGCCTTTAGGTTCTCCACCTTCTGGTTTATGGAGTCTGAAGAAGATCTCAATAAACATTCTTGGCATATCTTTTTTTCTTTTGTTCTTATTTCTTTTTTTCTTTGTGGTGCTGGGGATCAAACCCAGGGTCTTATTCGAGGCAAGCACTCTACCAACTGAGCTATATCCCCAGCCCACATTCTTTATTTTTTCTTTCTTCCTTTCTAGAAGCCTTACACAGTTTTTTCATTAATCCTATCTGAAATCTGGTGGATCTTTCCAAACCCCAAGGCTTCTAAAGAAGAGTGAAACCAAGACTCCCCTACAACTTATTTCATCCTTGTTTTGTCCATTTTTCTTTCCATTAAACTCCCATGATATATATTCATTTACATGCAAAATCTTGTGGATCTTCCCTCCACATTTCTTACTGCCTGAATGGTTTTATTTTCTTTACCTTTTTGCTAAATATTTTGGGACACTTCGTTCAGTTATTGCCTTGGGTCACTCGGTTCTTAGCAGTGACCTTCAGACACTTGGACTGCTGAAATGTCTTGGCTCATCAAGCCTTCTCTAATTTAACCCCTCTCTGCTCTGTCCGTTTTCAGTGAGTGCAGGCATCTGCATCTGTGCTTCGTCCTCGGGGACCCGCTGAGGTCTCCGTCTCAGATGGGTGACCCTCTTCCTCTTCACGCTAGTGGCCCTCATGTCAAAGGGTTAGGCAGTGGTTTGCTGGGAAGTGTTTTAACAACCCACTGGGTGTGGGGGAAGGAGAAAAGCCCGAATGTGTAGCATTTGCTAATTTCCTTTTGTATTTTTCACACACAAAAATACATACATATATATATATATATATATATATATATATATATATAAAATTATGACAATTTCTTTTGATGGGGCTTCAGGTCAAAATACAGCAAGGCAATAGGGAAATAAGTTCAAAGAGTTTATTACATTCCAATTGAAATTATGATTCTTAAAATATTTTCTTCTTTATTTCCTCTTGATTTCAGAACCAAAATATCTTATTCTTCATTTTCCTTATCTTTAGAATCAAAGTAAAAGGAAATGACTGAATTCATGTTTTCTCCCCTCTTATTGCTTTTTAGGGATTTATTTGAGCAAATGGAAACATCAGAATATAAAGAGTGGACCGGAACAGTTTCTTGTGTATGCTTTATTTTAATTTTGGACACAATAATTTCCAAGTGCAAATTTAAGAAAATTCAGTAAAACTATCTTAGTCCACAACAGATCTGGGGAGGTAAGCTCATATAATAGAAAATTTTAATGCAGTCATAAAGACAGACACTGTCTATGAGCAGCGCCCAGGAGAGCAGGACAGATGGGAAGCAGATGGGTAAGCCCAAAGGGACAAAGTGACCCTGCCTCAAGCATGTTGAGAGGGTCCTGGACTAACTTCAGTTGCCACTTCCTGCTGTCTCTTTCGGGCACATGTATCAAACAGTCAAAGACGATAGTTCAATTTATCTAAGACTTGCTCTGGGTTAACATAGGAAGGAAAGAGCGAGCACTAGGAGACGGTGGCCATTCAGAGAGGAACAAACTGACCACAAACCGTAGGCGGGAGTGAAACAGGAGGCATTAGGAACGGCAGACACAGGTGTGCATGCTGCGAGTCCTCGGCGGCAAGACGACACGCAGTGGGCCCAACCGAAACGTCTGGTGATTTATGAATCTGAAGCCCAGCACAGGGAAAGAGCCCTCGCGCTGGATTCGGCTGGGATGTGGCTCAGTGGTGGAGGGTAGCAAGCTCAAGGCCCTGGGTTAACCCAGCACTGGAGGATGAACAAATCAGGGAGGAGAAGCGAGAGGGAGCAGGGGAGACAGAGGAAGAGAGGGAGGGAGAAAGAAAAAGAAAAAGAAAGAAAATCCTAGGATCTGTTCCTGGCTTCCTTATTTTACTGGTCATTTAGCCTCATCAATTGCTTTGAGTTTTTGTTTCCTTGTATGGAAAATGAAGGCTGAGCTTAAATAACTGCAAAAAGTTCTTCTAACACTTGTAACAATTAAAAATACTGTAATCCTTTCTTGCATAAGCTAAGAGGCAAAATTACAGTGTCCTGCTGATATTCCTAACCAAAAATAGAAATTTAAAATGTATTAGGCATATTACAGAAAACTGTAATATATAGGTTTTTAGTGAATTTCTGAAGGGGATTCCCTGATCTACAGAATGTGGAACATTTCCTATTGTTGCTAAATGTACAATACACGGTCATCAACTCCAATTAGAAATTTTTCTATGGGATATTTTACCATTTATGCATACTCATGTGAATGTGTGTGTATATTTAAATACCCACACATGCATATGCTTGTTCTAAAGGTTCTCTGAAGTGTTTGCCTGTTTTCTCCTTCGGCCCACCATTTCCTATCATATCACCTTCACAGATGAATTTGGTCGGCAGACACAAGAAAATACTGAGTCTACCTAACAACTTACCTCAACTTTTAATTAAAATCTCAGTAAGCACAAGAGGCCAAAACAGTAGAATCAAAACAGAGTGAATGGACTACCTGGAAACATGTACAGATAATTAAAAATATGCAAAGTAATCCCCTCATCAAAACTACCAATAAGATTCTTTTAATTAATTCAACAATTGTTTACTTAATGTCTGTCATGGTTTGTTGCTAGGGACACAGTAAGAAGCAATGACTTAAGTGATTCCTGACCTCATGAAACCAACAGACATTAATGAAATCATTACACAAAAATAAAACTGCAATCATGTTAAATATGCATTTTCTTTTATACTCTTTCAAATTTGTAAGTTTTTAAGTACTAATAAATCCTTGGATTTTTAAAAATATTTATTTTTTAGTTTTAGGTGTATACAATGTTTTATTTCTATGTGGTACTGAGGATCGAACCCAGTGCCTCAGATGTGCTAGGCGAGCACTTTACCACTTGAGCCACAACCCCAGCCCTGAATCCTTGGACTTTTTTTTTTTTTTTTAAGAGAGAGAGAGGGAGAGAGAGAGAGAGAATTTTAATATTTATTTTTTAGTTCTCGGCGGACACAACATCTTTGTTTGTATGTGGTGCTGAGGATCGAACCTGGGCCCCACGCATGCCAGGTGAGCGCGCTACCGCTTGAGCCACATCCCCAGCCCCTGAATCCTTGGATTTTAAGAACCCAAATAAAAGAACTTCCTCCTTCCCCTTGATACCAATGATAAAACTCTAGCACTAATGTTTAAAATAAGATTCAAATCTATTTCTTAGGAAAACTCTAAATTGTAAATTTTAAATTAAAAATTACATTGTAAATGCATTTAGCAGATCAACTACATGAATCTACATATCGCTCCTGACGTGACTATGTAAGTCCTTTCATAGACTAGAACACTTTAAATGAAAGACTACCTAACCTTTGTACATCCCACCATCACCAGAAATTCGTGTAGAGGCTTCTGGATCTCACCTTGTCTCTTTTCCATGAAGTCTCAGGTAAATCCTGTGAGTTTCTTAATAACACATTAACCACGTCTTCAACACTCACAGAAGAGTTTCCTCCGTTTCTCATTTTTTCCTCCTCATCGACCATTTTTTTCTATTACTTGGAAACACTCACTGACAACTGTCCAGTGCTAAACATCATATTCCACTCATTTCTTTATTGAAAACTTCATTTTCAGACTAAAAACCATCGTCTTCTTACACATTGTCTTTTTTTTTTTTTTTTTTTTGTACAAAGGTTTGAACCCAGGGGTGTTTTACTACTGAACCACATCCCAGCCCACTTTATTTTTTATTTTGAGACAGGGTCTCACTAGGTTTCTTAGAGCCTCACTAAGTTGCTGAGGCTGGATTTGAACCTATAATACTCCTGACTAAGCCTCCGAGCTGCTGGGATAATAGGCAGGTGCCACCATGCCCAGCCGACATCATCATTTTTATCAACTAGGGCAAGCATCTGGATTTCTGAAAATGTCAATGCTGTTTTTCATAAGGATATACAGAGTCACTAAAAAAGGGTTCCTATATATACCTATATCAGAAAGTCAGGTAGGACAATGATCTATTAACATTCTCTGCCCACAGGCTAAACTCACAGAACATTTCACATGGTTTCATTCTTCACTCAATAAAACTGCAGATTCGTATATTCAAGAGTCACACATGAACACTTAAAATCATGAATGTCACTAGTCTAGGATATTGCAAATATGTTAATAAATCAAGTATAATATAAGTCAAAGGCCAAAATTTCAAAATGGAAAAATTGTGTGTGACAATAAAGCATGAAAATAATGACTTTAAGTAACAAAATAACTTGGAGTAACTAAAATATTTCAATCATACAAACCTTTAAAGCCATCAGGATATACATCCGACAGAAATTTAGTACTGATGTCTCCTTTTACAAAGCGTGAATTGATTATCACCTCTCGAAGTAATGCGATATTATGTGTAACACCTAAAAATAAAATGACATAGGTTAAATTGGGGAACAATGAGTCAGCTAAAAACCTAATTCTTGTAACTTGAAGAAATTTATCATCAGTGTCCAATGGCCTAGGGAGAACACTCAAGAGTACTTTTCCATTTGACTCTCAAATAACAGCAAACCCCTGAACATGAAGTAGCACTAAAACACCCACATCCACTGTAAACTTCAACAGCTTGCTACCATCGATTCAATTGGGAAATAATGTCTTTCCAACAAATAGCACTAGAACAACTAGATATTCTCGGGAAGACGGGGAGGGAAAGAAATTGAACCTCACTCCAATTCACATCAGAGACAAAAATCAACTCAAAATGGATCACAAACCTAAATGTGTCTTAAAAGTCTAAAAACTATTTTAAGATTTATAAAAGAAACAAAATTTTTGTTACTTTGGGGTAGGAAGCAGATTCATAGTGCACAAAAAAAATGAACCATAAAAATATCAACAAATTGTATTTCATCTAAATGTAAAGTCTGCTGGGCACGTAGATATAAACCTGTAATCCCAGCAACTCAGGAGGATGTGGCAGGAGGATTACAAGTTTGAAGCCAGCCTTAGCAACTTAGTGAGACCCTATCTCAAAATAAAAAATAAAAAGGGCTGGGGATGTGGTCCAGTGGTAAAGAGTCCCAGGTTCAATCCCCAGTACCAAAAAACAAATAAATAAAAATAAAATAAATTTAAAGTCTGTTCTTCAAAAGATAGTTTAGCACATGTGAGACACTGGGTTTGATCCTCAGTACCACATTAAAAAATAATAATAAATAAATAAAATAAAGGTACTGTGCCCATCTACAACTAAAAAATAAAACATTAAAAAAAGATAGTTTAAAAAGTGAGCTGCAAATCACAGACTGAGAAAAAATATTTACAACACCATATGTCAGACAAGAAACATGGAATTTTTTTTTAAAAAAACCATTTTTACAATACATCTTATAAGACAACAAACAAACCAAGCTTAAAAAGAAAAAAACGGGCAAAAGATCTAAACAGACAGTTTGCAAAATGTCCAATAAGCACAGAAAAATGTACAGCATCATTACTGTCAAAAATAAGAGATGCCACTACACACCAATTCACATGGCTAAAAATTAAACCATGGCTGCTGGTGAGAACAGGGAACAATCCGGACGGCCCCACCTGGAGGTGGCAGTATAAAATGGTCCACCTATTTTGAAATAGTTTGGCAGTTTCTGAAAAAGCTAAACACATCCTCATCTCATGATTTGGACAATTCACTCCTAAATATTTTCAAGTTCAATAAAAATATGTCCATGCAAAGACTTATACACAAAGGTTAATATCAGCTTTACTTGTAATAATCAAAACTTGGAAAAAATCTAAATGTCCATCAACAAATAAATGAATGGATTAATATAATGTGGTTTTTCCAAACAGTGGAATTCTATTCAGCAGTAAAAAGAGACGAGTCATCAACATACAAAATAACAAGGATGAATTTCAGAATAATTATACCCAATTCAAGAGGCAAGACCAACAATAATGCATAGAGTATAAATTACTAAGAACAGATTTGAGAAAATGCAAAACAAACTATAGCAACAGGAAGCAGATCATGTGGTCACAACAGAATGGGGACATGGATTACCCAGACCCTGAGGAAGCCTCTGGAGGTGACAGAAACGTTCAGCATCTAGTCATGATGGTTTCATGGCTGTACGTGTCTGTGTCAGTGATCATCAAACTGAACACTTTACATGTTAGAAGTTCATTCTATGTCAAATGTACTTCAATGAGTGTGTGGAGAGGGAGACCAAAAATGTGTGCTCAGCAGAAAAAAAACTGAGCCTAGCAGATAATGACTATTTGAAAGTAAAGTTAAACTAGGTAACTGCTGCGAGAGAAATACAAACGGTGCGTGGGAGAGTCCTATGACACAGAAGGGTTTATGAAGAAGAGCCTGGGTCATCTTGATTACAGGGCCTTAAAAGTAGCTCACAAAGTCTAAAACCCTCAGTCCACGGCCAAGGAAGCCCACATCTGTTCCTGGGTCTTAACAGTGTTGATCTTCAGTCAGCATTTATTCCTCACCTATCGTTCACCTGGCAATCAGATCCCACAGGAAGGAAGCTGAGAGCACACCTGATTTGGAAACTTCCATTAACCAGTTATGGAATGAGAGAACCACAAAGAAACGCGAGGTGCCTCAAAGTGAGAAAACTGTGGTCCTGGGAGGCTGGATAATGTAAAGTCCAACAATTACAAACTACAATGGCAACAAATGGTAGCACTAGTTTTCTCCAAGGAGAAGAAATATGGGTAGGGGAATGAGGTAGGAAGGGCAGCTTCCTCTTCACTGCATCGTTGGCACCGTCTGAATTTTGCATCGTGATTTTTGCAACAGATTTTTTAAAATTATAATAACAGTATGTGTAGAAGTTTTTGAAAATATAGAAGCATGTTAAGATACACTGCTAGCTCCCCTAAAACCTTTTTCCTGTTCCCACAGAAATCAAGATTTACATGAGCAAGACACCCAGACACAGCCTGTATCTCCCCACCTAGCTGCAGCCAGGCTGAAACTAACTCCCAGACACGGGAACACGAGCTAAAGCGAGCGCTCCTCACCTGCTGTACTTGCTTATAAAACAAAGCGCTTGCTAGACTTCTCCTCATTCCCTCTTCCTGTGAGATTCCTCGTGTGGTGGGAACTCAGCTTTGTCAAGGGGAATGAAACACAGCCACAAGGTGGGGGGTGTCTTTGAAAGACCTCATGAAGCTGACCCGCCCCACTAGCTCGGACTGGAAGACTATTGCATGAAAGCTAATACATTTCTATCTTAATTTACACCAATGTATTTAGAAATCTTTATCACAGCAGATTACCCGGTGCCCTAATGCATGTACATGGGGGAGAAGAGAGTATATTTTTCTTCCCATCTTTAAGCTTATCAATATTAGCAGCTTACTACAACCTTACAGGCATTTTTCTATGCATCTCTTTATATTAGATCATATGAGCAACTATATGAAAAATTCTGAGCCTCTGTTCCTGCTCAGAAGATGTGCTGTGTTCTTATTTTATAAAAGCCAATTCCCAAACTATCCAAACTACCCTAAAACATTTAGAGAAAGTTCTAGAACTCAAATATTAATGGTATTCCTTCCTTCAGCTATACAAATACGTCATCTTTGTTCTCCTCCTCCTCCTCCTCTCTGTCCTTCTCCTCATCTTCCTTGCCCTCCTACCATGTAAGACACTACCACACACAGATGATGGTCCTAATAAGTACCTTTCCTAGCACACACCCAGGAGAAATGCACTGCTCTCAGCCTTGCTCCGTGGGCAATGCCAGCTCACACACAATAGCTACTATTTCTAAGAACTTTCCCTCTTGTTAATGGGGAAAGGATACACAAAAATTATTACATGCCTGAGACATGGGTGTTATCAGACTCCTCTAAGAGCTTTCATAAATAAATGTTTTTATAATGAATGTATTAGAAGATATAGGAAATTTCTGATGACACAAACAGACCTAAAGAATCATTGAAAAAACGTTACATTTCAGCATTTACATCAGTAAAAATGAAGCTGAGCTGAAGCAGTGTGCTTAGAAAGACAAACTAGGGAGGTAAGAATTCTTGAATGATGTCAGGCCATCAAAGGGCAATTGATCCACTGACCAAAACCAAAGAACTTCTGAAGAAGAAAGGGGATCTCACTTGGCGGAGCAGTCCCTATGCACAGGAACCACAGCTGCAGAGTTCCAGAGGAGGAACACATTTGTGACTTAATACATTTTTCTGGCTGGGAAAGAAAACAAAAAGATACAGAAGGACACCTAGGGTGGTTGAGATCTGGATGCCATCATGGAGAAACCTGGGTGCTTTAGGGATCTTTCACTGCTGTAAAAAGCAAATGGTCACCACCAGTGATTTCTGTGGGGAAAACCGAAAGAAAGACAGCCTTGCCCAAGAGTAGGAGAGAAGAGAGCCAGAGGGGCTAACAGGGCCAATGGGGCACTCAGGGTCTGGCAGGACCAGGCAAAGATGTCACTGTCCCTTCTAAGCAAAGAGGATGGCTGAGGCTGGAGGGAGAGGACCTTGTTTATACAGCCCAGGGCCACTTAGGCTGTGAGATGGAAAAGCGACTGCAAAGGGCAGGAATGAAGATGGGAAAATGGATCAGCTCTCAGCCACACAGTGAAGAATGGGCAGGCTGTGGTCCACAGCTAGGGTGTGGACAGCACCAACAAAGAAAAAGAGCAGGACCAGAGAGAGATACAGGAGGCAGACAGGGCAGAGTGACTTCACTGGGGTTGACAATGGGAAGATGAACCGAGCACAACACCCAACGTTTGTTTGGCAGTAGGACAGAAGATGCCATGTGCAGACAAGGGCTGAGCCGACAGGAGACAACTCCACTCATCATGGGCAAGATGGACTTGCAGTGCCTGTGAGATGACCACTTGATGTCCGACAGCGAGCAGAGGCGCAGGCAGAAGGCAGGCCCCTCGAGGCACACAGCCGTCCATGTGAGGCACTGCCCAGAAGAGCAGTGCAGAATGAAGCCAGCACTATGCAAACCTTTCATGTATCCCAATACCAGGAGTTTTAGAGGAAAACAGGGCCGCAAAGGAGGGACTGGGAAGGATGAAAGTTGAAATACCAAGGATCAGGAGCAATTTAATTTCCCCAAAAAGACGGTTCTTAGGTACAAATAAACAATTCAGAGTATTTCAACTTACAAGCTTTTTTACAGAATGGAACTTATAAGCAAGGCATTTTAACTCTCAGGATTTTTGTTCTTCCCTCTCCCAATATAAAAATAATACTGCTGTCTTATGTATTTACTATTTCGTACTTAACTTCACTGGCTTTTCTTTTACAGCTTTGTGCAGGTATAAATTTTCTAGCTCTGTATGTGGCCAATGCCAGAACAGCTGGAACCAGACCCTCCCTTCAGTAAAAGACAACACGACTTTCAGAAATAGTTAATAATTTGAACAGAGATTATTTTCTGATGACCAGTAAATGAATTTATAACTAGCAACATCCAAAAAAGTTGAAATGTATGCAGTCTTACAGGATAAATGATATGTTGTAATTTCATTCCACATTCAAATCTGAAAAAGAGGTGTTGATTTTAGAAAATATGTCTCAAAGGAATTATAATCAAATATTAATTTACATTTTTTATATCAAAGAATGGAGCCATTCAAGTACACATTTATCCTGTAGGACTTTTTAAAAATCCTTCAACTTGAATAGTAAATACAACATGAAAAAATATCTTTATCTCACTAAACAATGTTGTGAGAAGAAAATTAGAACACAAAAGCATCTTTTCTTTAATATTCTCTGAATAATAAATATTTTAAATAAATAATATTCTATAAAGAAAGTATTATATATTACTATGTAAAAATCAATCATTATCTGTTTTTCCCCTAATGATTATGTGGTAAAATAATGGCTAATGGCAGAAATGTTCTCAACAGTACTGCACATTAATTAATTAATTAAAGTCAAAATGGGATTAGCCAGAAAATCATTTTATACCTTAACGTTCAAGACATCAGACAGAAAAGAGCAGTCACTGAACTATTACACAGTATTCTACATATTTGAAAGTTCCCATTTTGTACTTAGTTTACTTTCTTCCCATGTACCAGAAAAGACAGTGCCATTTGAACAGCTCTTTGTGCAAAAGTAAGTGGACAGTAGAGGTATTATTTGGGAGTTACTTTACAACCTCAATGATATTATTAATCACATACTCATAAAAATTATGACTGGGAGTTTTAGATTGGGAATTGAGGATGACCTCTGCCAAAGTTCACCAGGTCCCATCTGTATGGGAAATCATGACCAGCCATGGCGAGAGGCCCCAAGAGCAGCCTTCTCCTGACTGCCTGCTGGTTCCAAAACACTGGCCAGACATTAGCTGTGCACACTGCCAGGATCAAACAGAGGCCAAAGGCACTGCTCATTTCATGGGGACTTAGGAATTAACTTTAACCAAGTTACATTTTTGCTTTAAAGTTTCTCTATTTAAAAAAAAAAAAAAAGCTCACAATCACTCAGAGAAAGAAATCATATTTGAATAATTAAGCAATTACCAAAACAAGATAGTAAATTGTTCTTCCTCATCTGTCCTTCCACAAAACAATTTTTCTAACCCACCAATCTTTTAGAATTATCCAGATAAATAAAAATCAAAAGGTTATCTTTGCTTTTATTCCTGAACTGTGAGCTGAAAGGAGCAGGAAAGCTCCTACTCGTGATGTTTTAAAACTCTTATTCTGGAATAAGCTTGGAATTTTAGAAAATTTGCAAAATAGTACAGGTTCTCCAGCTGAGAACATCTTAAACCACATTTATTTGCTGTATCATTAATGTTCTCTGCATGTATAGACCACACAATTTTCCCTTCTAAACAATTCAAAGTAAATTGTAGACAAGATGCCAGTTTAACCCTAAATATGTCACTGTATATTTCCTAAAAGGAAAGTCAGTCTCTATAACCACACACAGTGATCAAGACCAGTGAAGTATAACATTGATAATGATATCATTGTCCAATCTATAGGCTTGATTCAAATTCCACCAAATGTCCCACTATGACCTTTACTATAAGAAAAGCATTTTTTGCTGTTCCAGAATCTAATCCAGGGCCACCTTCCCCCCCATGCATCTTTTGCTTGCTTTGATCTAGACAAGCTGCTCCAGTTCCCTTTGTGTTTAGTGACCTTGACATTTTGAGGAGCAAAAGCCATTTGTTTTGCAGACTGTCTTTCAGGTGGGTTTGTCTGATGTTTCCTCAGGATCACGTTCGGGTTATGCATTTTTGGCAAAAATATCACACGAATGGTGGTGCTCAGCATTGTAAGGATAGGATGGTGATTCATCCATTACTGGTGAGGTCAATGGAGATTGCTTGCCTAGGCAGCTAGCACACAGCAAAGGAGTGTAACTTCCCTTTATGGTTAATAAGTCACCTTACAGAGGGATGTCAAGAAAATATGCAAATACCCATTTCTCATATTTTCACTATTAATTTTTGCATCCACTGATGATTCTGACTTAAACATCTGGTGTTTACCAGATGGTGATTTTTCTACATTTATTCATGAGCTAAAAACCTACAGGTAGAACTGTCTTTTCCCCAGAATATCCGCTCTCTCTCTCTGTTAGCATCAACTCAGGGCCTCATTCCATTTCATGGGTGACAGTCCCTTCCTGGCACTATTTAGCACTATTTATTTTCTCAGATTTGGCCAGTGGGAGCCCTGGCTCTCACGTCCTTTTGACAGATCATCATTTTTTGAGCACTTGTTTACTTTCTTCCACAAGATGTTTCCAGCTCACCTTATATTCTTGCTGAAATCAGCCACTGTATCAGAGAACCCTGGTTACATTTAATTATTTAGTGGGTGGAGGCCAAGGGTATTGACAAACACCCTACAATACAGCCAGCCACCCACAGCTCCAAACTGTTAGTACTGCCAAAGGTGAGAAGCCCCAAGCTAGATAATGTGCACATGTGCACACACGCGCACACACACACACACACACACACACACAGTGTATCAGTCTATGTGAAAACCCAGGAGTTCACACAACCTCCAATTTCAACCCAACACCACAAAGGCCATTCCACCCCTATGCATTCCCACATCTGCTACTGCCTTCTCCAACAGAGAAAAATTTGGTTCTTATTATCCACAATACATGTGTTTATTTCCTCAATTCCAGAATATGTCCAAATTATTTTCAGTACTGCTAATGCATCAACTATGAAAAACACCTACTAACTAGAGTTTAATATTTGTTTATACATATTTTCTCCTCGGCCTGAGGATATACAGAGTTAAAATTCTCTTAAAAGTGTTTGGGTTAGTTTTTTTCTTTCCTTTCCCCTTCAGCATGATTGTATTATTCATCTGAAATATAGTCCACCCATTATGGTTTCTATTCTGTTTTGAATTCTCCCTAAGAATGTTGATTCATTCAGAAATACAAACATGGATCTAGAAGTCAGAAGTGATTTTAGGTCTTAGTCCCAGGTCCTGGTACAGAGCTCATGAAACCTCTGAACTTTCCTGAATGATAGGGATGAGAAGAGCATCATTTATTATCATAATAAGCTATTTTTGACCATATCTGAGCTTATGCTGATGATGACAGCTTATGCTGGGAGCCAGACGAACCAACCATGTAATGAGAGATTTAGAACCTTTAGCCCGACCATCTACCTACCCAAACCTACGGCTGGAGATGGACTGAATCACCAGTGGCCAATAGGAACCATCGCCCTGTCTCTGAAGCTTCCATAAAAAGCCTACTCTATGGGGCAGGATCATGAGAGCTTCCAGGCTGAAGAACCCAGGAAGTGCTGGGTGTATGGCAGGCCCTGGGAGCAGGGGAGTCCTGCGGTCCTCCTCCATCCTTTTCCTAGCACCTCTCCCACTTGGCTGTTCCCAAGGTATACCTTCTATAGTAAACCAGTAACAGTAGACAAAGTGCCTCCCAGAGTTCTGCAGCCATGGCAGGTGGAGTGCCCCTATCTGAAATGTTTGGATCCAAAAGTGTTTCAGATTTGGGGGGTTCTTCGGATTTTGGAATACTTGCATAGACTTTACTTGTTGAACATTTCTATAGGTCTGAAACCAAATGCTCCAAAATTCAAAACTTTCTTCTGAGGGTCATCCTCAATCCACATTGTAAACTATCAAAAATGAGGGAGGGGTTGTGAGAATCCCCAATTTATAGCCAGTCAGTACAATTACAGGTGGCAACCTGGGCCTTTCAACTGGCACATGAAGTGGGCGCTCTCATGGGCCTGAGTACTTAACCAACAGTGTCAGAAGTGAATTGAGTTGATGGGCACACAGGTTCTCAAGTTCTCGGGTGGCTTACATCCTCCTCGGCAAGAAGAAGAATCCTCCAATGAGATGTTGGCCATCACTCTCTATACAAAGTCATCCCCCAACACTTCCAAACCCTCAATAACTGCACCATATTCAAAGTTACCAACTTAAAGAACACACTGTTCTAACTACAACCCCATCCTGCTGGCTCACTCCTGAGTGCCACCACTGGACCAGTGCTAACATCACCTGTCAAGAGTGGGGACAGTCTACATACAAGTCACCTGCCCCAGACTCTTCAAAAATGAAAAATGTTCAACATCTCTAGTAATTAGAGAAATGCTAATCAAAAGATAACAAATAACCCAATCAACAAATGGGCCAAGGACCTGAACAGACACTTCTCAGAGGAGGACATACAATCAATCAACAAATACATGAAAAAATGCTCACCATCTCTAGCTGTCAGAGAAATGCAAATCAAAACCACCCTAAGATACCATCTCACTCCAGTAAGATTGGCAGCCATTATGAAGTCAAACAACAACAAGTGCTGGCGAGGATGTGGGGAAAAGGGTACACTTGTACATTGCTGGTGGGACTGCAAATTGGTGCGGCCAATTTGGAAAGCAGTATGGAGATGCCTGGGAAAGCTGGGAATGGAACCACCATTTGACCCAGCTATTGCCCTTCTCGGACTATTCCCTGAAGACCTTAAAAGAGCGTACTACAGGGATACTGCCATATCAATGTTCAAAGCAGCACAATTCACAATAACTAGACTGTGGAACCAACCTAGATGCCCTTCAATAGATGAATGGATAAAAAAAAAATGTGGCATTTATACACAATGGAGTATTACTCTGCATTAAAAAATGTCAAAATCATGGAATTTGCAGAGAAATGGATGGCATTAGAGCAGATTATGCTAAGTGAAGCTAGCCAATCCCTAAAAAACAAATGCCAAATGTCTTCTTTGACATAATGAGAGCAACTAAGAACAGAGCAGGGAGGAAGAGCAGGAGGAAAAGATTAACATTAAACAGAGACATGAGGTGGGAGGGAAAGGGAGAGAAAAGGGAAATTGCATGGTAATGGAGGGAGACCCTCATTGTTACACAAAATTACATATAAGAGGTTGTGAGGGGAATGGGAAAAAAAACAAGGAGAGAAATGAATTACAGTAGATGGGGTAGAGAGAGAAGATGGGAGGGGAGGGGAGGGGGGATAGTTGAGGATAGGAAAGGTAGCAGAATACAACAGTCACTAATATGGCATTATGTAAAAATGTGGATGTGTAACCGATGTGATTCTGCAATCTGTATTTGGGGTAAAAATGGGAGTTCATAACCCACTTGAATCTAATGTATAAAATATGTCAAGAGCTTTGTAATGTTTTGAACAACCAATTAAAAAAAAAAAACTACTCTAAGATTTCATCTCTCCAGTCAGAATGGCAGTGATCATGAATACAAGCAACAATAAGTGTTGGCAAGGATGTAGGGAGAAAGGCACACTCATACATTGCTGGTGGGACTGCAAATTGGTACAGTCGATATGGAAAGCAGTATGAAGATTCCTTAGAAAACTTGAATGAAACCACCATTTGACAAAGCTATCCCACTTCTCGGTCTATACCTAAAGGACTAAAAGAGCATACTACAATGATGCAGCCACGTCAATGTTTATAGCACATTTCACAATAGCCAAACTATAGAACCAACCTAAATGTCCTCCAATAGATGAATGGACAAAGAAAAAGAAACTGTGGTATGTGTGTGTGTGTGTGTGTGTGTGTACACATACACAATGGAATATTACTGAGCAGTAAAAGAGAATAAAATTATGGCATTTGCAGGTAAATGGATAGAGAATATCATGCTAAATGAAGTAAGCCAATCCCAAAAAAACAAAGGCCAAATGTTTTCTCTGATAAATAGATGCTAATCCATAATGGACAAGAAGCATGGGATGAGTGGAGGAACTTTGGATTGGCCAAAAGGGAGGAAGGAAACGGGAGCGGGTATGGGGATAGGAAAGATGGTGGAATGAGATGGACATCATTACCCTAGGTACATGTATGATTGTACAAATGGTGTGACCCTATTTCGGGTACAACCAGAGAAATGAAAAGTTGTGTTCCATTTGTGTACAATGAATCAAAGAGCATTCTGTTGTCACGTAAAACTGATTAGAACAAATAAACTTAAAAACTTTTAAAAATGCTAGTGAAACACAAGAGGGCAAGAGAATAAGAATACACAATCAAAGGTATTGTGCAAAGTCTGGACCATGAATGGGCTTAAAAAGCAAATAAAACTCACACTTTGAGAGAAAAGTGTTGAGCCTGGGATCTGCGTGGGACGGCAGTGATGGCATCGGGTTTTTGTGGATCTTGTCTGCAGTGACAGTGGCTTTGCAGTTTGTGGGAGCGTGCTCCTACCCTTAAGCTGCCCTGTGAAGCCCTTAGGAGCCATGTCATGGAGTTCACAACCTTCTCTCACACAGAACAGAAAGAAAACAGGAAAGAAAGGAGGGAGGAACGAGGGAGGAAGAGAGAGGATGAAGGAGGGAAAGGCAAAGGAGGGGAAAAGAGGAAAAGAGCAAATGTCAGAGTCTGACGTCTGATGAGCCAGGGGAAGAGTGTGGTGTGGCACCCGTTTATTCAACTTCTCTCTAGGTTGAAAAACACCTGAAATAAAACTCCTAGGGAAAGCACTGCAAGAATACCCGCCTTTTGACAAAAACTTTGAGCTTCATGAAATTCCATCTGATATGTGCACATCCCTTTCTCTGTGTCCATCCAAACATAATGAAAAATATTTTAGGCTAAGAAGGGAGTTTAATGTGAGAACGTATTAGATAAGGCTCTGCAAATTCCTCCCCCACTTTAACAGCACACATGGCCATGGCTTCAAGTCACCAGCACACAGTGCTTTACGTCAGCCGGGCGGCGCGCTCATTCAAGCAGCGTGCATCTAGTACACACCGAGTTGCGCAGCCGTTTAGCCACGACAGTCAATGCTGTTATCACTGTCCTTGTGAACATCACCTTACAGCTGGGACCATCAACTCCATGGGAAAGAGTCCCAAAAGCTGAGTGGCTGAGTCAAAAGGTTGGTACTTTTATTTTAAAATATCTTACCACATTATCGTCCCAAAAGACCACAGCACGCAGTTGTATTTCTCTGTTCATGTGTTTTTCATACCAGGGGTGTTAGAAGTGCCCTGAAATCAGGGACAGCACCACTCACTTGCCCAACAAAGACTTATTCATCATCTACCATGTGCCAGGCACTACTCAGCACCAGTAACACACAATTAAACACGGTAAGCACCACCGTGCCTGCGCTTTCCTAATGTTCTTACGGGATGATCCAACAGTGAGCCATTAATTGCACAATTAATAGTCTCTTTACGCTGACAGTAAATGCTTCAAAGAAGGGTTGGGACAGGTTGCCATGAGCGTTATGACCCCAGCACACAGCTCTGGGAATGACTATAGATGGGCTTTCTTATTATTTATCTATGGCTTGATAAATTTCACGCCACTGATAATACTACGATTTATGACATTTAAAAATGTGGTTTTGTAACTGTGGTGAGAGAGGGAGAAGAGATGGACCAAAGCTGATGGAGAACATGAATCAGGAGAGTACCAGGCCCTTCACATGTCTCATCTCTCCTAAACCTCACCACTAAGGATGGGGCAGAGACTGTCACTCCATTTCAAAATGTGGAAAATGAGACTCACAGAGACAGTAAGTCAAAAATAGTATGCACACTATTACTACATGCTGTGACATGACAAGAGGATGTGGATCCCAGTCTCCCAGGTTCACTCCACTATATCACGATGATTCAAGGCAAAAATTTCAGACTCAGCTTAGAAAAATCTATATGCGCAATAGAACACATTTCTACATGTGATCCATGTAAAGTTAGGAGACTAAGGGAAGCCACTTTGGTATTTAAGCCACTTAACTTAAACACCATCATATTGTGCTCTACCAGTTGGATGGACATGTGACAACAACATATTCTTACTCAAACTGTCTACTTCAAACTCAAGATTTTACCATTTGAGCTTGTTGCAGTAAAACTTAAATTAACCAAAATCTAATAATTCAACAACCACAGTAAAAAAATTCAAAGATCAAGGTCAGGGGACCCTCCACTCCCAGAAGACACAAAGACATAAAAGTCCTCCAGGAGTGAGTTTCCCATACAACTAATTTATGACCATGTATGCACAGTAGTTATAGCGCACACTCACACACACACACACACACACACAATGTTCCAAACGTGTCCTAATGTCCTCTCGGGGAAAAATCACTTCTGAAGGAATACAGACACATGGGCCTATAAAACCAATGCATAAAAAAAAAATATTTGCTGCTTAAAATAGAGGAACACAGCAAAGTTATAAATCAGTAAATACTCTAAAATCAAGGCTAAAAAAGGAAGTAGAAAATAAACTAGAAAGAATATGAAGAGGATTTTATCGATTTTTAGATACAAATTTTAGATCTGCAGATTTTCACACTTGAAAGCTTCCCGTTTTCCTTGTTTGACATGGACGAATCCCTAACACAGGAGACGAGATAAAATCACGATTACCCGAGTGAAGGGAAGAAGGCAGTGCTTACAGGGAGGAGAAAGAAGAATTTGTTCTGATCTAACAAAGGAAAAATCAGAAGAGAAAGGATGAGGGAAAGTGCGGACTGCATGAGTTAATTGTCATCAGATAAAAATGAGCTGGGAAAGTAGATTGCTGAAAAAAATGGGTCATGAAATTGCTGCTACTGGACAGTTGTACAAACTGTTCACTGCACAAAGTAACTCGGTCAAGGGGGCAAAGCAAAGGCTCGATGTGCTTGCTGCCAAGCTGGACTTCCCGTTGAACCCTGAGAACAGAGCATTTTTTCTATTCCACACAAAGCCTGAGTCTACTTGCCAAGCCTCAGGACCCAAAAGCTGTGTCCACTTGAAAGAAGATTTTCTGAAATCTGCAAGAGTGCTTCCTTTGGCCTTGAGGAAGGCTGGCATCATACATGACAGCTACTCTCTTCCCTGGACTCCCAAAGGAGCCTCCCAGCCCCACCAAGCCCCCAGCCACCAAAAAAGTACATGAACTTTTAAATAAAAAGACCCCCTCACTACTTGTTCAAAATTCAAAGCTAGCTTGGATCTCCCCCTTTCAATTTGGTGTTAAAATCCATTATTCTACAGCTGATAACAATTTATGTCGGGCTAAAATAATTTACTTACTAATAGAAAATTTCTAATAAAATTTAGAATATGACTTACTCCCCCCAAAAGGGATAAGTATAATTTGGAGTTAATTCTTTAAATGCAAGTGCTGCTCCTATTTCTGTACCTCTGATAGCTCATAGGATCTCATCTTGTTAGGCACTACAAATACCAGCTCCAAACAGGGGGAACAAAGCTTCACTTCCTAGAAAACAGTCGACCCCTAGGCTGTACTCTAAAGCAAAGAGCTATTCTCCCTTCCCCCAAATCTATCCAACGGTAAGTCACTATGTTTCTATCTCCATACATTCTCAAGTTTCCTACTTCAAAAAACAAATAAAAAACTCCATAGACAATAATATAGCAAAATTGTTACCAAACTGCACTGGCCAATGGTTCTTTATGCTATAGATTCTCGTTTTACATACAATAGTAACTGCAAAATGGAAAATGCTTATTTAGGAATGGTTACTAATCATAAGTTTATTAAATAACTTAAGATGCATGTATAACATATAGGACTGTTAACGAAAAGGAAGCGGGTCTAGTATGTCAGTTGAATTAATTCAAGCTTTTCTGATTTCTACTAAATACATAGTAAACAACTGCTTCATGAATTCGCTAATTAGTAAAACTTCAAGCTGTTTGCTAGAACTAGACACCATATGTAGTAACAGGGTCACAAAGTTTTCTTTTTACCTCGAATAACATAATTATCCAGTGCGTCCTCCATCCTCTTCAGGGCTTCCGTTCTATCAGAGCCATAGGTGATTAACTAAAATCAGACAGGCAGAAACGACGTTTATAGTTACCTACGTGATAAATGATTCAATCCAGGAACAAGTGAAGTATTTCATAAAGACTTCCCAAGATAGCTTTTGAAACTTCACAGTGGTTTAGTTTTTAATATAAAATGTGCCAGTTAAGATTTCTCAAGTAAACAAATATTAGAATCTAGCTATTTCAAACTTATACATTTCATTATCATGGTAAAGAGCTATTTGAAAAAACAAAAATCACAAAAACAAGCCAAAAGTTGAAAAGGAGATACATCAAAAGTGAAGATTGGGGACAGGATGTAAACATGTGGGACTGGGTAAGACTTTTTTATTTCCCTTTTTTTCCTGTTGTTTCCAACTTTGATACACTGAACAGGGAACATGTTGATAAGCCACCAAAAAAGTACATAAACTTTTAAATAAAAAGATGAAAGTTTTAAAAAGTCTATTTTAAGAATTGCTCTGTTTCATACTTAATAGAACACAGAAGCAAAGGGCACTGGTACTAGAGTAACGTGAAGGCCTTCCTGCTCTATAGAATTCTGTGCCTGTTTAAATATACCTTATATAAATTAATAAATAAGAATTTAACTATTCATTAAGGATTTAATGACATTAGTTATCCTGTATACGACAATAACTTTGGTAAATTTTGTAAGGTCTTCAACATTAAACCAGCTTGAAAATTAACTCATAAGCCATTAACAGAAAAGTATACATCTAAAAATGGAATCTTAGCGATTTAAAACTCCATTTATATATTTTAGGTATTTTTATTTTTAAATTAAATCAGGTTTCTCTAACAAAAAAAGAGCTAAGGTTCACTTTAACAATATTAGTGTAAAAGCAAAGTTAAAAATAAATAAATAACTAGTTTGTTTACTACAATTACATTAAAAAGTACTCTTGGGGAAAAACCATCTTATGAAACAGAGTTTAATAAAGAAAAATTTTAAAAAACATTCCTCAATGTAGATTTAACATTTTTGAGAACACAATATTTTCAAATAAAATATATAGTTTTAACTACTGTAATACTTTACATATTATAAAGTCTTAAGATTTCAATACTAAAATAAATTAAGTTGATTATTCAATCTAGAAAGTTAAACTTGGAAAAGACAGGTGGACAAACCACAAATTATAATCTTCTATAAAATGTAATTGGACTGGGGGTGGAGCTCAGGGGTAGAGCACTTGCCTGGCATACAGGAGGCCTTGGGTTTGACCTCCAGAACCACAAAGGGAAGAAAACAAAGAAAAAAACTAGAAACTTAACTATGTCAAATCAACAACGTAAGGACTATTAATTTGCAAAGAAAAACTGAATAGGTCAAAAGCATTCCAACAAACACTGCCTATCAGCCCAACTTCTTGATATCAACTGACACTTTTTTACCTTAGGCAATTTTCTAAATTTATCCAAAAAGCAAACAAAACTTAATGCCTTCTTACTACTATGAGCTGGGTTGGTGCCCCTGAGTGGATGTTTGTTGGTGGGGTGGTGCAGGTGGATGATCTGAGAGGGGAGGACAGACAAATGAATATGGTCTTAAAATTTCTTAAGAGAAAAAAATCTGCAGTTTCTATTTTACATCAGTCTATAATTACTTGTTTAATTATAATACATGATTCAGGTAAAGGCTCTGTGTCAGACTTTTTAACTAAATACGTACATTGTTCAAAAGAACACTGAAAGAAACCATTAAGAAATGGAACTAACTTTTGAAATCATAGGATCATAATAAATGCTGATATCACTTCCTGGTTGGATGCCACTGTCAACCCGGACCTGGGAGGGAGAGAGAAAAATGAAAGGAACTTCATATTGGGCAGAATTTTTTAAAGCCACAAATTTAATTTCCACAGAGAAACTAGATAGTTTCGATCTCAAGTAACATTCCCATTCCTGAACATTAGAAAAACAACCTCAAAATGCACAGAGACCAACCCGTCTTGATCTGTTAATATGCACTACAAGACACGCTTCTGTTACTAAATGAAGGAACTAAGGAATGAAACGGGGACTTTATACACCCTACACCAGTGCCCCAGGATGCATCTGCAGCTCTCTGCCTGTGTGGATGACGCCCCTTCTCAGGGGACTCCCTGCCCGATCCCTCTGAGCGGCCCGGGGAAGCCTGAGCCCTGGCTGCCTGCCTCTCAGTGCCAGAACCGTTCTGGCCTTTCATGTAGGCAACACTTCCCTTTCTGCCGCACCCTCTGAACTGTAAAACGCTATTTTCTGTTACTGTTAGTCCCCTGAGGCTTCCGTGTTTACACAGCTTTTCCAATGGCTTTGCTTTGTGAGGACACAGCCCCAATTAGAGTTCTGATTTTGCAATTTTCATGGGGGGAAAAAACAGCAAAAGTTCAAAATACCCTTTTGAAGAGCCAGATTGCTGTTAACCAGCCAACAGGTTAGTTAGTACATCACTGATTCTTGTTTTCATCTCCCAGTTTGATATCAGCAGCGAGGCATGGAGGTTAGCCATGTACAACTTCTAAAATGAGCAGTTGCTGAGGACAGAGTAGTTATTAAATTATTGTGACCAAGTTTTGGAATCTGAACTATTTAAAAACTAATCAAAATATGGAGCCTGTCAGGCATATCCTAGGGGTCTTGAGGATGGAGGAATTTAATCGAAGCTGCTGGAACAGCAGGACTTTGATGCCCAACATTGCACAGGGGTGGGCAGAGAAGATCGGAAGCTCCCGCGCATCACCTGTGGGAAGAGTGGGCCTCATAAACAGCAGCTCAGCTGTCTGCAGCAGGCAGGAAAAGGTCAACACAGCGGCTGTTAGGCCTTTAATATTTTAATTTAGGCAATTATCAAGGGACCGCATGTAGAACCTCTTGTCTAAGATAGCCACATGAGGGTAAGATGATGGCTTTATTACACAGTGACGTCAAAAGATAAGCCATGGTTTCACTCTCTTCAAAAAGAAAAAAAAAAATTACACCAATATATTTTCCCTGTAAGGTTTTAAAAGAGAACATTATGCCCAGAGGGCTTTTATTTCCAAATTTGCAAACACCAACAAAAATATGGATATTTCTATTCACAGTCATACATGAAAATCTTTAGGTGAAAGCCACTCAGCATATTACAAAGCATACTTGGGCTTCTATTTTCTGAAAACATATTTCAGAACATAAACTAAATTCTATTAAGTTCCTGGTGTTAATTTAAAAAGTTTTAAAAAGAACTAGAAAAAAATAAATAGAGCAGCTTTGAAACAATGCTATCAGTCTACACTCTCCCCACATTCAGGTAGCTCCAAAGGGCAACAGACGATCAAGTTATATAACCAAAAAGATGACTGTGTACTTTAGTTGTCTCCGTTTTAATGCCAAAAAGTTAAAGAACTAACTTTACCATCACGTCACATGTAAAACCACAGCATACTTGCTAATGAGGCTGTGTTCTAAAACCTTTGACTTTCAACATCTCCTATCGTTGCTACATTAACAGCTATAAGCTAGTGAGAAATTCTGATGTTTAACTCACTGGTGAAATAACAGGCAATAAAGAATATTTATTACATCCTCCTATAGTTCATAACTTAAAAATTTTAATTACCTTGAATAATACCATCCTAAAAGTTAAGTGACTCAGAGCTCCTACATACAACTATGTCTCTCTTATTTACTAAAATCATGATCATGGGAAATACGCCATTTTAATTTTAAAACATATGGGGTAAAATCAAAATATGTGTAATCAACACATGTAGGCAAATTGACATTTCCAATTTGAAATTGTAACAAAGCATGAAACCCCTGTTCTATAATTTACTGTTTACAAAGTTTTTTTCCAAAAAACTAATTTCTAACAATTAAGAGTCAAATCGAGTGCTCATTCCTTCAGGGAAACAAAGGCCATAAAAATTTGCAGTGAGTGCTTTAGGAATAAAATCAAATGGAAATTGAACCAATTTTATGAGCAGAACAAAACTGTAGTCTGAAAATAAATTATAAAATAAAATATGATTATCAAGAATTAGAAAGGAAATCTTCATATTTGCCCTATTGATAAATTTCAGGTTTAAAGATGCATGTGAAAAGTACAAACCATAAGTCAACTCTTAAGTATGTATGCTTGTGACCAAAAAAGGTAAGAGTAAACATGGTTCCTCAAGTTAAACTGACTGATCTAGTTTTAATAAGGCAAGGAGGAAACCTAGGACGCTCACAACAAGAACACCCACACAGCTCTGTATGAGATTCCTAAACCACTGCTCAGAAACCCCCAGCATAATTGAAACTGCTTTCTCCAGTACCACAGTGGGCCCTGGGAAGTATCAGACGTCTCCCACCCTTCCTTCTCAATCTACCTCTCCCCTGAAGCCCAACTCCCAGCCCGCCATGTCTACCTGACAAGTGACAGCCCAATCTGATTAAATGCTTCCAAGGGAGGGGACTCATGGGCCTCCATGACAGGCCAAAAGTGATCACCATGGAGATACATAATTACAGCTGTCAACGCATCTACTGTCCTGCTGACATCAATTTGATTGCTCCCAGCAATAATGATAGACAAAGCTTAGTGTGCACTCTCCTGCACCCAATCACTTTATCTATTCCTTGGTCCATTTAGCTGACATGCAACATTCACACAAGCAAATAACAGCAGTAAGCAGAACATTTAAGGCATTTTAATTGTTTTTTCTTTCTATGGATGGCTCACAACTGCAAATGTTATTACATAAAACTCCTGCTGCAGCATTAATTGAAGAAAGATTTGGTGGGACAAAGCCTGTAGGGGGTATAGTTTGTCCATTATCACTTGTACTTTCAACAGGTCTCACGTTTGAAAATTGCAAATTACAAAAACTTGCGAGGGCAAAATGTTTGACATCCTGTTAGCTATTACAACGTGGTGAAAACTTCTAACAACTCGAGTAATCATTATCAATTCTTATTTAATACTTTTTTGTTTGATTAAAAAAGTGTTTAGATATGTCCCTATGATACTTATTTTCTCATCTGCTATTTAACGTCACATAATGCCTGTTAAATCTTTACAATTTTTTTCTGCCTTCAGGCTTTGAACACAGCATGGAGTCTCCCAGCCTAGAAAGGGTCAAGTCCCTTTAGAAAGCACATGGACAAAAACAATTTAAAAAGTGAAATAAATCATATATCGAATAACATCTTCAAATTTAGAATTCTTCCTGTAATCTTTCACCATCTTCTTGCCAGTAATCAAGCTGAATAATCATATTCACAGATGGTGCAGCCCTGTCATCCACCAGCTAACATGGTGTCATATCTGTGCACTTACTACCTTGATTAAGGGAAAGGGAATGTCCTTGTTCTTTTCATGCAACAAAAACTATTTAAAGAGCAGTTATTAAAGATAGAAAGACTGTGGAATAAAACAGGTCACTTTTTCTTAACTGATATAAACAATATGTATTCTTAAAGTCAGTGACACTTAATGGACTGAGGCACACTCTATTTTTCTTAATCCAGTTCAATTAATGGGATGATTTTGTGCTTAAGTTTCTTGACATTTGACTATCTAGGGAAGCTGCATTCTATTTACTAAAAAGATTAAACTGTAACACACACACACACACACACACAAAATCATTTACAGTTCTTCCTTATGATTACATGATCTTTTTCATTACAATTTTCAAAAGAACTGGGAACCTCTTAAACTATCATTTATGTTATCAGATGTCTCTGAGCTTCCCTTGTCAAAAGAATTCTGTCTTTCCTGAACACTATAAAGTACAAAAAAAATTTTTTTAAAACAAAAACACTGATTCCCCATGAATTACACTTGTCCCTCAATTTACACCCTTTGGTGTTGACTTGCTTTCACATAAAAGTATGACATAAATCAAGATTTTAACCCCTCAGCTGGTATTACAGCTTAATGACTTACACCAGGTAGATGTATCGGCTCTTGGTACTGAGACAATCTCCCAATAGACGGTAAACCAAAAGACTTGTAGGGGTCCTGAAAGTTCAAAGGAAAGGAAGCACAGTCTTTGAAATATAAATCAGCACAAGTAAGGTCAGCTACAACGAAGAAGCATTCATAGCTCTATTTTTAACATACGGTATTTACCGAATCACAGATTTCGGAATGCTACTATCTTACCCACTAGACAACTCAAAAGTGTATTTAAAAATCAAACAGAACTGCAAGCAGAATTTAGCCTGACCTTGATCGTACTTTATTGTAATTGGTAAAATTCCAACTTTTTATAAAACTTCTTAGAATGCCTTGGGCAAAAATAAAATAACCTAGGCTCTACATCAAAACATACTCAAGTTCAGAACAACAAATGTGCTGCACTAAAGATATTTGTTTTTCTTACTTCTCAAAACAGCTCACATATGGTAAAACTTGAGAATCTGGGCTCTTCAAATAAAGACCTGAAAAGAATCGCTCCACGTGCTGCTAGATATGTATTCCATTTACAAAGATCTTAGATCATCAGAATAAATAATAAGTAAGATCAGTGTCACAAAAAAGACATACCCCTTAACACATGATGCAGAGCAGGAGGGGCAGTAACAGCGATGACAAAACATATTTCAAGCTACTTTAAAAAGATTGACACAACATTCAGTAGTCTTAAACACAGATACCACACTGATTTTTTTTTTCTATATGGATAGACATTTTAGATAGACAGTCTAAAAGTAAAGGTGCAAATGTTGCCTTGCATTCTTGTCTTAATCATTTTGAAAAAAAAAACACATTTTTAGGTACTGAGTGCTCTATTTCCTGATTCATATAATTATACAGTAATATCAAAATACTGAACTAAGAACTGATGAGTAAAATTATGAAATAAGAGTACATGCTTTATGAAAAGCTCATTCAAATTTTAATCATAATGTCCATGTAATCATAAAGGACAAACATTAAAAAAAAAAAACTGTTGGAAAAAAGTTCACTAAACATGGAATCAACAATAACCTGTACCCAGGGTAGGCTCTTTTGAAAAAGCCCACAGAAAGTTATGACTATTTCTTATTAATGGGGTTGAAAAACAAAAGCAAACAAAATAAAAATAAAACCATAGTCCATTCATGCTCAGAAATGCTCAACCAATGCTTGTTGCCTCTGATTGGAATGGCAGCTATTTCCCACCTGGAAATACATAATTCTTTAAAATTATGGTGAATTATGTGGAAATCATCTAACATTTTTCTGGTTTGATTATGGATTACATAATCAAACACCTGACACAGGACCTAACACCCTGCATTACCCGTGGGCTAGCTACACCAGGTCTCCTGACTCTGGACACCACCACCAACCTTGCTCCCAGCACCACTGACTTTACCTCAGCGTAAACCCGGCATTCCACGGCCCAGCCATTGATGGGAATATCAGCTTGTTTGTGCCTGAGCGGGTAACCCTTAGCAACACGGATCATTTCTTGGACTAGGTCCAGGCCAGTGATGCATTCTGTGACAGGATGCTCAACCTGCAAGGCCAAGATGTGCCCGTCAGTGGGTGAAGAGCAAGGTGTGCAAGTAGAATTAAAGAAGAGAGTTTTCAAAAGGTGCTGGGTAAAATGAGGTCAGTTATACTTATCAGTTATACTTGGCTAAAATACCCTCAGACAGGAGAATAAGATGAAAGACTAAACACAATAATCAAAAAAATTCAGATCTAAAAAGTATTTGTAAACTATCTGTGTTACTTTTCCCAATTTTGATTTACTTGTGGCCCAACAGTATTTAACAATTTAACTTGAAACTGATTCTCAACTGAAAAACACATTCACGCATTCATTGTGCTGCAAGTCTCGCTGTGGCTGATAGTCAGCCTGTTCTGCTACACTTAACATGGCATCTGTAGGGGCTGCTTATGATTTTCCAAAGCACTGGTCGAGCCGCGTCTCAGCCACTGCATGCTTCCACTAACCTGTCCTGACAAGCAGCCAGATTAGCGTGGTCTTGCATCAATGCAGTGCAGCAGAAAGGAGCAGATGGAGCCTGCAGGTTGCTCTCCCTTCAGACTGACCTGGGCAGTGCTTAGCATGCACAATAGCAAAGCAGAGCTAGTGAATCACTCTGCGCTCTCAGCAAATTGCGGAGAACTGCTCGGGTTGGTGCTGTCAAGGGAGTACCTGGCCTTCCACACTAACACATGGGATGCATATGTGCAAAAACATGCACTGACAACGCAGGCGCACCAACAGGGATACACGTCATTATAACTTGATCGATCGCCTATAAATTCCTAAACTTGAGATAAAATAAAGCCAATTATGGCGGTACAGAAGATAATCTGCCCATCCTTGAAAATCTTAAAAAAGCTTTAGGATTGTAATAAAACTTTGGCTATAACTGCTGCTTTGATACTGATTTTCTTCCTTATAGAACTTAAGTATGTCCTAAATGCACTTCACAATAGTGAAGTGCCATGGCATGTCATATTTCATACATGGGCACAGGAAAAGGTCAGTGAACAAGCAAATTATCTTTCCATCTTCAACTACACTAATTGAAGGACAGGGACTTAGTCATTATAATAATCTTGAAGCTTATCATAAGCAGACAATGCCATGGTTTTGAAAAAAAAGCTCAGTAAAAATAAACAGATGGCATCCATAATTAGCTCTGTGTGTGTTATGAGTTTGTTTACAGTTTCAACAACATTTTAAGACATTTTGACATAATTTTAATGACAAATCATTGCTAAAATAAGCATCTACCCTTTATAAAATAAATGTGACACTAAATAAAGATATTATTAGATGGTTTAAAATATATTTTTTGAAAGTAAACCATGGTTTGTGAGGAGTAAGACTCCATATGATAAATATAAAAAGAAAGAAGGAATGTGAAGTCTCGATTATCGTTAGAACCCATTTCATGGAAGAATGCATCTCAGCCCTCTGGTCAATAGGAGAAATCTACCCATGCCCACTGCCATGTAAAATGATGCTACGGGCACATCCTTGCTGGGGGAGAAATAATTTTAAAAGCTAAGTGAAGGAGGCAAGTTTCCTCTTGCTATTATTACAGCCAGAAAAGTTGAGTAATACACACGAGGCAAGTAAACACATATGGAATGAATAAATAAATGAAGGAACAGCAATCCCAGCCATGTCCACAGCAGGTTGCAGAGATAGGCCTGCAACTTGTGGCCCTCCAGAGGTGTTGTCCCAGCCTGTTCTTTCACATAAGAAAATGCTCACAAAAGCAGAGAATAAATAGAAACGTCTGTGCAGCCATGTGCTGTTGTGTTCATACCACTACGAAGGCTTCAACACCCAAATTTATTTTGAGGCACTATTTTACCTTAGAAGATATCCCTGTAACTGTGTAGAAAAGTAAGTACATTAAACTCACTTTGAATGGAAACCAAAAATGGACTCACTTTGTTCCAATCTTGGCCTTGTATAACAAATATAACATAACATTTCACAATTAGAGAGACTGGACGAATTCAAAACTAAAAGTAGGAAACCAAAAAAATAAGCTTAAAAAGACAAAATCTTTACTTACAGAACTGTCTTAAAAAATATTCATTTAGGGCTGGGCTGTGGCTCAGTGGTAGAGCGCTCAACTAGCATGTTTCAGTCGAACCCTGGGTTCGATCCTCAGAACCACACAAAAATAAATAAGTAAAATAAAGGTATTGTGTCCATCTACAACTAAAAAAAAAACTATTTAAAAAAAATATTCATTTAGGTACATGTATTGTCAAAGCCCACAAAGTAGTTTCACACATCTGAACTTCTCAGGTAAAATATAACTTCTTTAAAGTAAAACTTAACACTTTTGAAAGAAACCCTTCTCTAGACATTGAACTCCAAAGCTACTCAATAAAATGTGAAAATTTCCTTGAGGCCTTGTGGTATCAGCAGCAGCATCAAGAATCTTCCAAGGGTGACAATGTTCATTAGACACTTTCCCCACTTCTGACGACTCAGCAATGGTTCTTTCTTAACCAGTGACAGATCACAGATACACACTGGAGCAAAATGGCTCCCAGGCCTAAATACCACTGAATAGAAGGTTTTAAAATCTCTTTAGTAAGTAGAAAGGAAGGGAGGGAGAGATAGAAACAGGGAGGGAAGAAAGAAATGGTTAACTGAAACAAAGAGGAAAAAATGAGTTAGAGATTAGTGTCTGGTGAACCAAATGTTCCTCTGGTCTCACCTAGACAAAAAAAACCTAACTACAGAAGTCTGATGCTAATAAACATCTGTCCCAGGGCTGTTGTGTGAGGGAGGTGTGACTAACACAAGTTTTTTAGACACCACCTCGGCCATTAGAAGGTCACATGCCTTGCTACTCTGCAAGAGGAGGGGTCTTGTGTGCTTCCCCCTTTTGCAAAAGCATCTCTATGGATGGGAATCCCAGGGAGCACACTTTTCAACTTTCAAAAGAACAATTCCCTTACTGTGATTCCACACTCACTAAGCAGACTTTTGAGAACCTGGCTTCCTGTGTTTTTTCCTATCCAACAAAAATTTTATTGTTCCAAAGAACACATAAATAACAGATTCACTATGTCTTATTTTGCATTGTAGTTTAACATATTAGGATTTAAATGCATAGACCTTGTAGTTTAGTCAGCAAGAATAAGCCCTAACCAACACCCCCACCCCCCCCCAAAAAAAAAACAAAAACAAAAACACACATACAAAAAAAGGAGTAAGCCCTACCAACTTAGAATTTTTGAATCATCAAAGACAAACTTCTGGTTGAAATACATTCATCACAGTAGAGCCATGCTGCAAGGTTTATTAGCAGTTGATAAATCAGTTGGTACCATCAAATGCCAGATCATGGGATATAATCATGTGCAGGAAGTAGAATGAATTTATACAGTTCTACATACCGACACCAGATGCTCACAAATGGCTATCTTAAAAAAAAAAAAAAATAGATCTTCTTGCTATTTAAACTGAGTTTTGTTCAAGCCAGGCACTGTGGCATGTCTATAGTCCTAGCTACTCAGGAGGCTGAGGCAGGAGGATCACTTGAACCCAAGAGTTGGAGGCCAACCTGGGCAACATAGTGAGACCATGTCTTAATTAATTTTTATCTTGTTAGTAACCATCAGGCTGTTTTTCTAGACCTCTCTGCAGCTCCCTCTTAATTATCTGATGCTATCAAACTGACTTCCCTGCAAAATAAGCCCATCAAACACAAAATTGAGGTAAACTAGGCTTTATTTCATCTGAGCACTTAATTTCCATAGTGATGAACTTAGGAACTAAATCTTTTTGCTGCTCTCCACCTTCATGAGTCTCAGAATCACAATTGCAAATCTGACACTTCAGTTGTCACCTTGAGCCTTACACCTCAGTAAATATAAACTAGGAAGAATGCGAAAACTAGTGAGTCCTGAAGTCTCCTATCAGACACTTCCTGAATGACGAAGGGAAACACAGTAAGTATACAATAGAGAAATGTGGAGACAGGCCCTGAACCACAGCATCACACCAACAGGGAACCATCCTGGGCCACCCGTGGTCTCACAGAGGCACCTCCATGCCAGAAACATCAGTGTCGGGAATCCCCCAAATGTAGAGACTAAATGTAGTCAGGAGAAAGCACAGGAACCCCAGAGGAGGAGGAGCACTCCATAAAGTAAACGGACTGGGCTCTTCAAAACACCAGCACCCGAGGAGAGGTGGTGCACATTTACAATCCCAACAGCTCGAAAGGCTGAGGCAGGAGGATCGTGGGTTGAAGGCCAGCCTCAGCAACTTAGTGAGGTCCTAAGCAACTTAGTGAGACCCTGTCTCTAAATAAAATATTAAAAGGGCTTGGGATATGGCTCAGTGGTTAAGCACCTCTGGGTTCAATTCCTGGTACAAAAAAGAAAATTCCAGATCATATGGACCAAAAAAGACTGGAATTGTGCAGATTAAGATGGATTTATTTCAGATTAAAAGAGAGAAACAATAAGGGCTGAGGATATAGCTCAACTGGCAGAGTGCTTTGCTCATATACGCAAGTCCCTGGGTTCAATCCCCAGCACCAAAAAAAAAAAAAAAAGTCAGAAAGGAGACATAACAACTAAATGTAATATGTGATTCTGAGCCAGAATTTCTTTCGTTTACAGTAACAAGCCTTAGTGAGACAACTCATGAAATTTGAATATAATCGGTAGAGAGGATGATAATAATATGCGAATGTTAAAGTACTAATTTTGACAAATACTGTGGTTATATTTTTTAAAAATTGTCCTATTTTAAGAAACACAGACTTATTTCATAGTAAAGAGGCGTCAGGCCTGCAATTTACTCTAAAATATTTCAGGTAAAGAAAATGTATATGAATACACACTTTATACCTATACATATGTGTAGGTGTAAAGAGGGAAAGGGAAGGTGGTAGATGTCGGTGAATACAGAAATCCCCTGTACTTTTGCAACTTTACTATAAGTCTGAAATCATTTCAAATAAAAGTTAATAATCATAAAGTGACATCACTTAAGATTTTATTTTTCATATCACAAAACATGATTAAAATAAAGATGATTGATCAACATTTTTTTCTCTCTAATCAGAATCCTCCCACTGTGTCAAATAAAAACAGCTCTCCAACAGCAGATAATTCATTCAACATGTTTTCTGGGACCTAAACTTTTAAATATTTTACTGTGATATTTACCTAACCAGATAACAAGCAAATCTTCCTCAAGAACAGTGAGATTCAGGCAAAGTTTAATGACGTTTATATATTAATTTCAAATGAAAACTGGCAATGAGAAGAGGGGTGGACAGAATCACAGGGATGAAAGGTGTGCTGATCCAGGCAATGACTGAGGGTGGGAAGAGGCACTTGGTGGTCCCTGAACAGAGGGGTCTTTGGCCTTCACCGTCTAGCAGCTAGTGTCCACATGCACACCCTTGCTCAAAACTCCATTATCATTTACAGAGAAAGAACGCGAGACACATTCAAGGGGCATGTGGTGAGAGACTAGAAAGAATGTGTAATTTCCAAATAATGTCATTTTAAATTAATATGATTTTAAGTGACGTCTTTATTAAATACATCTAGTCTAAACGGACAGATGACAAAGAGTTGGTTTGCGAATGCCATCTTTTGTAAGCTTAATCTGTTGGACTCAACTCAAGCAAGCAGTGTAGGTGTGACAAATTGCCCTCTTATATAAAATTGAGTTTCATAACGGTGTTTGGCATAACAGGTCTCTACCTTTTTAGCTTCTACCTTTTTAGTTGGTTGTTACTCCCTCGTGAAAAGGATAGCTGATGCCATTATTATTGGTTCTACTCTTTTGGTTCAGAGAGATTCTTTGTCCAGAACAGAATCTAACATGTACCTATTAAAATTCTGAAGCTTAACCTCCTGAGAATATACGATTTCAAAATAAAGATCTGAAGTTATTAGATTTTGATCTATAGGAATCAAAGATAAAAAGCATGTTGGGAAACAGGTCCCAACACACCATTCCTGTAAACTCACCTTGAAAATAATGCTGTGTTCAACAGGAGCTGTGCAAACAGCACTGCTTCTACCCTGGAGCTCCCCGGCCGACCGAACAAGAGTGAACAGATGAAAACAGGATCAGGGACTGTAGGGACTGAATCGTGTCCCTCCTCCCTCAAAGTCGCATGTGGAAGTTCTAACCCCCACATCTGAGTCTGTATTCCAAAGATAATTAGGCTTAAATGAAGTCATTAGAGTGAGCCATAATCTCACGACTGAAGTCCTTACAGAAGAGGCATTAGGACACAGACACTGCGAAAGGCCAATGTGAAGGCACAGGGGACCGGCACCTGCAGGCCAAGGAAAGGACCCTCCAAAAGAACCAGCCCCAATGACGCCTTGATCTGGGACTTCCAGCCTCCAGAAGATAACTTATTGTTGAAGCCACCCCAGGCGATGGAGTCCTAGTAAACTAGAAGAACCCCTGTGAAGGATTAAAATACAGATGAAGGACTCCAGATCTCAAAGACAGAGAAGAACTTACCACAAGATTTAAAAAGAACCCTAGTAACTGTACGGACCTGACATGCTTACTTAGGCACATCTGTGTGCCAAAACTTCTGTGCTGCGACTTTCTCATCAGGCTCAGCAAGCAATACAAGAAAGCTGAGCATGAAGGCACTATATGTCCTACTTTTTATCCTTAGTCTACCAGACTGACTTCAAATGTTCCAGAATATCCCAGTTCTGGCTGACTCTAGTCATCCTGACAACCCTAGCCTCTATTGCTTTAAATATAATTTTTTTAAAATTTTTTTATTGTTGGTTGTTCAAAACATTACAAATTTCTTGATATATCATATTTCACACTTTGATTCAAGTGGGTTATGAACTCCCATTTTTACCCCATATACAGATTGCAGAATCACATCAGTTACACATCCATTGATTTACATATTGCCATACTAGTGTCTGTTGTGTTCTGCTGCCTTTCCTATCCTCTACTATCCCCCCTCCCCTCCCCTACCCTCCCCTCTTCTCTCTCTAAATATAATTTTAAAAGATCCATTTTTCCCCAGATCCAAAACTTCCCTCTAGCAAGAGGGAAATTTTACAAATTAATTAAAAATCCACTTCCCTATAAATTCTTTTCTTTCTACCAATTATTCTTTCAAATGCTCCAATCCCATTTTTAAAATATTTTAGTCTAGAAAGTCCTTGATTTTTTTTTTTTAACATTTAAAACTACTCTAGCCAGGTATAGTGGTGCTATCTATAATCCTAGCAGCTTGGGAGGCTGAGGCAGGAGGATCTCAAGGTCAAAGCCAGCCTCAGCACAAGTGAGATACTAAGCAATCAGTGAGACCCTGTCTCTAAATAAATACAAAATAGGACTGGGGATGTGGCTCAGTGGTTGAGTGCCCCTGAGTTCAACCCCTGGTACACACACACGCCCCCTGCCAAAAAAAAAAAAAAAAAAAAAAAAAACCTACTCTGAACATAGAATGGGGTATTTGCCCAATTATAATCAATTGTCAGAAAATAAAATTTGGGTTGCAATAGTTCTCCAGTGTTGGAGAATTGAACCCAGGATGCATGCCCAGCAAGCACTCAACCACTGAGTTACACTCCAAGCCCTGGGCTGTAATTATTCCCAATTATTTAAAAAATGAAACTGAAAAGGGCAAGAATTAAGTTACTAAAAAAGAATTCCTAAAGCCTTCTGGAATATCAACTTTCTATATGACACAGAATTCTCTCTGGTGGAATATGAGGGTGTTTGGCTTTCATACGTTTTCAACAATTCTATTATGCTTTCTCTTCTCCAAAAAAACAAGATTCCATTCCTTCACTGTAGCAATCAATATAAGCTACTGACTCAGGTCTGACAAAAACAGGACAATGTATATCTCTGTCCTCAAGGATAAAGGAAGAGCCAACTGATCACACTGGGGTTTTAGTTGTTTATCATTAAAGATTTTACTCCTCTATGTGTAGCATGCTCTAATTCCTATCATCTTTGGAGACTCTATTAAAGGTGGCTTTAAAAAAATCTAAACTAAAATCTCAAAATAATCTAACATTTGAAAACTAATAATTGCACACATATACACACAACTAGAATTTAGAAAGGTGTAATTTGGATATTAATCATATCCAAACATGTAAGCAGAGCTAGCTTATCAATGTAGCAAATACTTTTTATCTATTAGTTGCATTTATATGTGTGTGGGTATATGTATACACATATATATGTTTTAGTTTTCAATAGACCTTTATTTTATTTATTTATATGTGGTGCTGAGAATCAAACCCAGTGCCTCACACATTCTAGACAAGTGCTGTACCACCACCACAACCCCAGCCCTCTGTTTCATTTTTAGAAAATTTCCATCTCCACCCCCATCCCTGATTCTTAACATAAATGCTCTATTTATTAAAAGAAAACTCTTTCATAGTGGTTAATATTGAGTATGTTCATTTGCTTAACAGTAATTTTATAGCTAAATGACAAAAGAATATGAAGTTATTGTGACTCAGTATACCAACTTTACAGATGACTACTGACAGGCTTTATTAACAATAATGACAACATTAGCCCCCTGCAGTGGTGCATGCCTGTACTCCAGCTACGCCGGAGGTTGAGGAAGGAGGATCATCAGTTCGAGGCCAACCTGAGTATCTTAGTGAGATCCTGTCTCAAGATAAAAAATAAAAAGGGCTGGGATGTAGTTCAGTGGTAAAGTGCCCCTGGGTTCAACCCCTGGTACCAAGTAAATAAATACATAAATTTTAAAAACTTTAAGATTAGCAATGCAGATGTGTACACATACAGAGATGCATGCCCCAACACACAACTGGACCTTCCAAAACAAAATAATGATTTTCCAATTGTGGAATAAGAGGATGGTCCCTATCAGAACACAAACTCATAACCTCGAAGATCAATATAAAGAAATAATAACAAGAAACAAAGCATAAATACAAAAAGGACAGTAGTCTTGAGGAAAATTACAAGCCTCAGAGGCTTGATCCAGTATATCTAATCTGCAATAACAGGTTAGAGAACAAGGGAAAAGATGAGTAGATGGAGGAAAACAATAAATAATAGAAATTTTCCCGAGAATGAGGAATCAAACCCTCACACTAAAAGTGGATCTGGAATACAAGTCAGGGTGATGGACAGAAACCCACACCTAGGTGTAACCTGGTATGGGGGACTGGGAATCAATGAATTCCAGTGATTAAAAGAAAACCGGGCCAGCTTCCAGACAGCAAGAACTCATTACTTACAATGGAAAATAAATCAGACTTAATATCAGAAATTAGAACACAGTGGAATTCATGAACTACTGAAAGACAAGAACTGAAACCCAAGAATCCCAAACTCAATCCAATACCATTCCATCTTCAGGCCTAAAGAAACATGTTTGAGGATATGACATTTCAGAACATACAGTCCACATGTTGCAGCTGAGGAACGTTCAGGGAAAAAAATTCTAAACAAACAAACAAACTAGAGCAGAAACCACAACATCAGGGAAAAATGAAGAAGATACAGTAAATAATGAAACATAATTCCAGTGAGATAATATGAGAAACTGAAAAAGAACTTTTGAAACAGGTAAGTACAAAGCAAAGTCAAAAGTAGCTTGGAAGTATGAAATCAACTCGCGAATCTTTAGTGTTAGAAAGTCAGGGAGCTGGTTACACAGTCTTCACAAATACAATGTTTGTGTGAATAGGATGATGAACAGAGTAAAATTTTAAAGAACAGAACTTCCAAGTTATCAGTGAGAAGAATAGTTAGTAACCTGATTCAAGCAAGAGTAGAAGAAAAAAGAAAATAGAAGCAAAACTGGGAAAAAACATTAATTTGAAAACAAATAAAAATGATAAAAATAAGTATATTAGATTGAGGCTACATTTTTACATAATAAAAAGGGTCAGATTGGGTGTTTTAAAAATTGGTTATAAACTTAGAAAACAATTAAAATACATGATAAAGAATACTTTAAAGGATAAGGTAAATAAAAACAGAAAGGTGGACATACAATATGATATAAGTGAACTTTAAAATTAAAGCCCTTAAATATGACAAAGCTACTAGTTAATGATAAAGGGTACAAAATTCATGTCACAAATCTACACATGCCAAATTCTACTATAGATAAACATGGAGATATTAGGAATACAAAGAAAACTTAAAGCTGTATACTGAAATCACAGAATGTCTGAATCTTGGGTTAAAACAGTCCAGCCGGGGGAGAAAAGGACGGTCAGGAAACAACACTAGCAAAGCAAATCCAATGCCAGGTTTCAGGTTCTTGGGGCCTTATCGTTGCTACTCTCACACTTTTATATGTTTGAAAATCACCATGAGCAAAAACAGCCTGACTCATGGAGCGAGAGAAGAAATAAGTAAAGAAATGCAAGAAAGATTTGGATGCAAGGATTTTTGCTTCAAAGTTTCATCTCTGCCCTAAAAATTTTTTGAAACAAGTGAAATCTGACTCAGATTTTAGACTCAGAAACAGATATATAATGTTTTTCATCACAAATAGTTTTTAAAATAAACATGATTTATTTTTTAGAGCAGTTTTACATTAAGAAAAATGAGTTTTAAGTAGAGTTCCCACACCTTTCCTTCTTAAACCCCCTCCCCACTGCCCCTATGTAAACATCACCTATTATTGTAACAATTTGCTGCAATGGATAAACCCGTTTCAATGTTTTTAGTTAAAGGCTACAATTCACATGCTATGGATGTTGACAAATGCATAATAACATGCATCCACCACGACACTACCACTATTTCAGTCCTGAATCCTGCACTCAGAATACCAGAGGAAACTCAGACTTTCCCCTCTGTGTGTGTGGTGCTGGTTATTCCTGCCCAGAGCTGCAGCTTCCCATCCACCCACTTGTCACTTCAAAGACCCTTCCTGTTTAAAGGATCTCTCCTTGGCTCCCCTCCCTACACTGTGGTGGTTACTCAACAGCTGATGCTAGTTCAAAAAACCAGTAACATGTTAACTCAGCTTTATTTCAAACCCTACAAAAGTGAAATCTTGGGGAAGAGGATCTTTTCACCCATATAATAGTTCAGAGACTATGGTACCTATGGGTACCTGGACAAAACAAATTCTCAATTTCAAAAAAAGGAAAAGAACCTAACTGTAAGCTGAATCAAAACGAAGAAATCACTAATCATGAAGCTATGGTAAGAGGCTGATGGTATCCAAAAAAACAAGTTAAGATACACATAGTTTAACCCCTGGGAGAGACATGCCCGTGAACAACAAAATAAATATGATGATATAAAGTAATAATAAAAATCACAAAAATGAAAATTTAGGGACAAAACAGGATTAGGTATAAATGAACCAATTTCTTTCTTTTTTAAAAAATACTGGAGATAGAACCCAGTAATAGGGCATGTTACCACTGAGCTACATCCCAGTCCTTTTAATTTCCTTTTATTTTTATTTTGAAGCAAGGTCTCACCAAGTTGCCAAGGCCAGTCTCGAACTTACAGTCAGTCCTCCTGCCTCAGCCTCCCAGGTGGCTGGAATTACAGCCATGTACAAATGCACCCAGTTCCATTAATTTTTTAAAAAGGAAAGCAACATATTATTTCAAATTAGAATATAAAGAAAAATGAGGACAGATGAGTTTTTCATAATCACTTTTCTTCTTGAGAACATATTTTAAGAATTAATATATGTGTAGAAAATTGCAAGCATTTATCTAATCATTTAACAATTCCATCACTTTAATTTCTTATGCTAAATATAAATAAAATAAGCTATCCATTGAGGCAATTTTTACCACAGAAAAATAAAAGTAATGAGAAAGAAACAGTTCTCTTGGATAACAAATTATAATACATAATATACAGATATAATATCTAAAACAGTGTGGTACTAGCACATGAATAAGCAGAAAGATTAAAAAAAGAAAGTCAGACTGGGGATGTGGCTCAAGCGTTACTGTGCTCGCCTGGCATGAGCATGGCGCTGGGTTCGATCCTCAGCACCACGTACAAATAAAAATGATGTGTCCGCCGAAAAAATCTAAAAAATAAATATTAAAAAATTCATTCTCTCTCTCTCTCTCTCTTTCTCTCTCTCTTTAAAAAAAAATTAAAAAAGAAAGTCAAGTAACAGATCCGCATACACAGGAGAATTCAGCATGCAATGAAGGAGGCACTTCTAATTGGTATGGAAAGACTCACTATGCAATAACAGTTCAATAATCAGGTAGCCATTTTTAAAAAATTAATAAAATAACTTCTAAATGAAGAGAGGACTTCACCATGAAAGAAAAATAATAACTAGATGAATACATAGAAGAAAACTGTGATTTACCATGGAGTAGGAAAAACCAAAGCACGCCACAACAACAGAACTGTGAAAATAAATTCAAATGTCAACCATGAACAAATAAAAACTTTCTTCATATGAAGAAAAAAATACTGTACAAGACAAAAAGACAGGCAACAGATGAGGAGAAAATACCTCCAAATCCTATCTGTTGCTTTTATATCTGCATTTATTTGTCGATCCTACCAGAGGAAAGAACGGTTGCTAGATTAGAGAAGGGAACAATCACTTGCTCACAGAGCACTGTAGAACCATTCCCCATAACCCAGGCCCCCAAGGACAACATGGTGCAGGCTTGGCGTCCCTAAACTCACAGAGAAACATGTATCTGGGACAGGAATGCCCAAACCATTGAACTCAGGGCTTATGTAAGAGATATTGGCATATTTTTTCTTCCTGGGCTCTGGGAAGACAGAGACAGAGAATATGCAAACTTTGCTCTGGAATGTAAGCAAACCCTCTGGCAAGAGGAGAGGAAGCCCCCTCCATTGAACAAGTTCATGTACCAACCTGGACTGTCAACAAATGGCTCTGAAAAAACAGAGACATCTTCTACATAGCTCTCTATCTTTAGGGTTGTTATCCCTTCATCTAGGAGCTGGGGGTCAGGGGTGGGGAGACTGTGGGAGTCTTTGCTTAGAAAACCCCAGTCCTACAGAAATGTCAAATATTCATAGAACATTCTACTATCATAAACTAAAGGACATTCTACAACTCAATAAGAAAACTCAAAGGGTAAAGGATCTAATAGTCAACTCACAAAACAGGAAATGTGAATGAATCTATGAAGAAAAATTCAACCCACTCATAATAAGGGAATAAAAATAAAAACAATATTCCATTCTTCACTCTCATACAGGCAAAGATCACTTTTGGCCAGGGAGAGAAGAAACAAGCTCTCCTGTAATTTCAAGGCAACCTGAAAATACTTAATAAAAGTACATATTGTGGGGCTGGGGTTGTGGCTCATTGGTAGAGTGCTTGTCTTGCATGTGCAAGGCTCTGGGTTCGATCCTCAGCACTGCATAAAAATAATAAATAAATAAATAAATAATAAAGTTTTGTGTCCAACTACAACTACAAAAAATATTTTTTTTAAAAAAAAGTACATATTGCTTTCCTGGAAATTCTGCACACTTATATGCAAAATGGAGGTAGAGGGTTCCTGGTAACTGCAATATTTGTAATAGAAAGCTACTAGAAAAATGATCAACACAGAACTGGTGAAATTATATGACTAGACATCTATTCGACAGGCTATTGCAAGTCATTAAAATAAAGGTTATAATGTTTTAAGTTAAATATGCCACACTCCTGAAGATGTCATGTTAAGTAAAACAGAGTTTACTTCTACAGAGGAAAATAAACAGCTGTGACAAAATGTGGTATAGAGTGGAGGGAAGAGATACAGGTCATAGGGCTGGGGTACAGCTCAGAGGTGGAATGTGTTCTTAGCTGGATTAGAACCTCAGCACCAGAAAAACGACAGCTCAATATGGTATAGAGAGTCACTATTCCAATTTTCTATATATCTGTTTGGATTTTTTGTTTTTTGTTTTTAAACAGAATACTACCAATTCTATTACCATTCCATAAACTAAGGAACGGAAATTTAAGCAAGATTATACATGATATACTTCATTAAAATAGCATATTAATAAATCATCTTTTTGATAGAGTATTATTCCATCTCTCCATCTATCAAATGTGGAGACAAGGCAAGATGCGTAAGAGAAATGATAAGCCAAGGGGTGTGGAGTGTGAAGGTGGATGGAGAAGTGAGTGTCCACCACAGACGTGGGCAGAGACCACTCCAAAGTATGCATAGGCGAAAAGGGATATTCAGGGAAAAGAAAGGAGCCTCATCTCACCCACAGGGAGCTGGCCCTAGCAAGGGGCAGGAGTCCCATTAGGGCCACACGAAGGAAATTTTACTGTGATGCTAAAGCATTGGAATTTTATATTTAAGCCTTGAAGCAAGTGGCTTAAAAAGCATAGATAATTCTAACACATAAACTCTGACCACACTGAGAACAAACCCAGTCAGATGGATAAGTGTTCATGGGCCAAATTTGGTGACTTTCTCAGAGGCACATTTCCTTATAGAGAAACATATTCATTATCTCAAATTTCTCTCTTGAGGAAATTAGTAAAATGAACACACTCCTCACATTTCTGTTACCAGAAAATACATACAAGTTCTAAAGCTGGAAAAAGTGACAGTTCAGTCAGGAAATTTCAAGTTAAAAAAAAAAAAAAAAAAGACAAAGAAAATTATAGCCCTCCTGGCTCAAACTGAAACAGTAATTAGAGATAAGATACAGTTTAGGAGCTAAAGAATTTGGTGAATGTGCCTTACACATTATAATTTAAGGTTAGTAAAGAAATTTAAAAGAGAAAATCCACAGTTAAAAGCACATTTCAATTGCTTAAACAATGTTAGAAAGAAATGTTTGGCATGTGTAGTAAGAACGGCTTTCGAATACCATAAAGTCTAAGACTCCTCGATTATGGGCCCATTCACTAATATCCTACCATCAAATACCCCTACACACAAATGATTCAAGTCAAAAATGCATTTCTTTGACTGGCAGGATCAGAGTTGCTGCAAATAAATAGAAGAGAGAAAAGAAAGATGAGGAAACATTAAATGGGAGACACATGTACCAAAGTGTGGTATTAGCACAGATCAGGACTATCAGATCTGATATGATGCAATCTTTATGAATTGGAGTCTCCCGCCCCACAAACTTATTTATGACCTTTCTTGATGGCATAGCACACAGTGTCCTGGCAAGCTAGCCAAGATACAAAACATGGGTACCTGGATGGGTTTGACCAGCAGCACAGAATTATTTAAATATTAACTTTTAGATCTTATGCTAAAATGACTGTAGAACAATCTTGAATAAACTTATAGGCTAAAATAAATGAGCCAGGAACAAATACCAAAATAATAATAATAATAATAATAATAATAATAATAATAATAATAATAATAATACCATAACAGCTGGACACAGTACTGCATGCCTATAGTTCCATGAGGACTACTTGAACCCAGGAACTTGAGACCGGCCTGGGCAACATAGCAAGGTCTCATCTGAAAACAAAACAAAAACCAAAAAGGAAAAACCACAAGCCCATGGTAACAAACTGCACTTAAAAAAACAAAAGATATTAGTTGTCAATTCCTTAAATACCCATGAGTACCTCAATTAAACAATCTTGTATTTCTTGTATGTGGAATGAAATACAAAGGCTTTGTCACTTCGGTTTCTATCAGAATCACATTAAAAGCTGTTATTCTCATGAAGACACGATAACATCTACCCTTTAATAAAAGACATGATTTTCTAGTTAATTATCTAATTACATACACTTAATTATAAAACACATAAGAAAGACTCTAAATCCAAATAGACCAAGCCAGGTGTGGTTGGTGAACCCGTAGTCTCAGCTCCTTGGAAGGCTGAGGCAGGAGGATCAACTGAGCTTAGGAGTTCCTGGCCAGCCTGAGCAGCGTACTGAGATCCAGGATAGGTGGATGGATGGATCCACCATCCATGGATGGATGGATGGATGGATGGACAGATTAAAAAACTGAATTCCACAAATATATCAGAGTTTACATTAACTTTCTATGGACCAAACTGTCCAGGCAGATATAAGACAAAGATTGTTGACTTGGCTAGGAAATCATACACTGCTTATAGGGACAAAGTAAAAATGTCTGGCTGACGAGGTCATGTAGAAGAGGATAAAATCAGATACAGAACACAAAAAGGCAACTACCAACAAAGAGGCAGAAAACCATTTGGGGCTCAGACCTCAGATTCCCTATTGTTGAGGGAAGGACAGGACCACTGAGGAAACCCACTTCAAGGACACAAGGTCACAGGGCTGATGAAGACAAGGCATGGAGAGAACCCAAAACACTCTTCCCTGCAACCACCAGCAGGCAACGAGCATAGTCACAAGAAATAGTCCACCTCTGGGGAAAGGGCCTGAGTATGCAGGCACATTCTGAGAAGGACAGGCTCAGAGGAACTGTGAAAGACCCTCAGGCTCCCAGTGGCTTCTGAAGAACAATCATCTCAACAAAAGAAGACTCAAGGCAGACTTGGCTTCCTCTGGGAGCACCACAGCCAGCCCTCCCAGCCCCAGCCCAATAAGGTGTGGAAAGGCACAAGTGTGTTTTCCCCCAGTTCTATTGGCCAGCAGCCTGTAACCCCACCCAACCATCCCAGCCTCTGTGGACAAAGGTGTTTTATGAATGGCATGATGTACTGAATAGAATCCCATCAAAATTCACATCCATCAAGAATCTGTGCATGTGACCTATTTGTACACAGGTCTTAGCAAATATAATCAAGTTAAGATAAGGTCACGGAGTGGGGTGACTCCTAAATCCAATATGACTACTGTCCATACAGAAAGAGGGAACTTTGGGCACAGAGATGCTCAGGGAGAAGTCCAGAAGACAACTGTGCTGTGCTGCCACAAATCAAGGAAGGACAAGGAGTGTTAGCCACCACTAGAAGCTGGGAGAGGCAGGGGTCAGGTCCTTCTCAAGGCCCCAAGGAAGAAACCAATTCTTCTGGCACCCTGAGGCCGGGCTTTAGCCTCCTGAAATGCGAAAGAATGTGAAATTCCTGTTATGTAAGTCACACTTTATCATCATTTGTTATGGTAACCCTAGCAAACAAATGCAAACCCCATAAAACTGGAAGCAAACTAAAATTCTATAGAGATTGAATAGTTAGATAAATAGTGGTATTTTCTTCAAAGGAGTACCATACAGGAGTCACATGAAACACCCTGGAAGAACCTCAAACACACAGTGTCAGAAGTCAAGCCCAAAACAATGTAGACGATTAAGCCCATTAATACAAACTGTAAAGAAAAGAAACAGGTAAGAACTAACCATGCTACTTGGGTATACAAAATTCGAAGGAAGAACTATATGGAAACATGAGAAAGTGCTGAGAATCCAGTCAGAAGAGGAGCTGAAGCTAGAGAAAATGGAAGGGGAATAACTGAGAAAAAGAAGAAAACAGGAAGCTGGCTAAGAAGTGCTACAGAAGACACGGTGGAACACGCGCGGAGTTTTGCTTTGCTCAACATCGCATTATGTTCTGTGTGTATAGTTCAAATTGAACAAAACAACGAAAGAAAGGAGGAAGCCAGGAAAGCCACCTATTATAGCACTGGCAACTTCCTGAGATCCTGGCTAGAACTGACGGATGATGTCCACAGATGCAGGGGCGGCCACTGGTTTCTGATCCTCATAACAGGGACAGGCCTGGCTGGGCACTGTGACTATCATTCCTGAAAGTTTACTCTAGGTTCCCTTCCTTTTGAAGATTCTGGAAGCACTTACTCCCTTTCTATTTGCAATACCTAGCGTAGTGCCCCTGAACAGCATATGAACCCTGACAAACAAATTCATGCTGAAAAATTCAAGAAAAAAATCAAAGTGGAATTTCTACCCACCAAATACTATCAGTAACAAAGCAGAAGCCTAAACCCTGATGTTAGGTTCACAGGATTCTTACCTGTCCCTTCTTGGTAGACAGCACAAGCATAAAATCGAAATCTTTATTTAACAGTTTATGAAACTAATTTTTAACATATATTAAAAAAAAAAGCCAGACATGGCAACACATGCCTGTAATCCCAGCGACTCAGGAGACTGAGGATCACAAGTTCAAGGCCAATCTCAGCAACACAGCAAGACCCATAGCAATTTAGTAAGAGACCATCTCAAAATTAAAAAAAAAAAAAAAAATTAAAAGGGCTAGGGACATAGTTCAGTGGGAAAGCACCCCAATTAAATCCCAGTACCACAATAATGAAAAAAAGGGGGGGGGGGGAAGTGGTGAGAGGAACAGAACCAGGTGTTACCTGCAGTCTCGTATTCATTTCTAGGAAGTAGAAGTTCTTCCTGGAGTCCACCAGGAACTCCACGGTTCCAGCTGAGGAGTACTTCACTGCTCTGGCAAGAGCCACAGCTTGTTCTCCCATGGCTCTTCGAGTCTCCGGATCCAGAAAAATGCTATGGATACAGAAAGCATTCTTGTGCATTTTGAACAAAAGTCAAATTATCTTGTTCTTAAATGTTACTCAGATATAGATCATCTCTATCAATTTGTGAGTTCACAATGTTCTATTCCTTGTATGTTTTATATTACTGCCTTATGTAAAACATGCTTAAACAAATCCATCTCAGACTTTTATAAAACATCTGAACTTTTCACATTATAACTTCAATCTATTTGTAAAATATACAACTACTTATTAGCAAAATTTAATAAACATACATTCAGAGTTGCTTCAAGCTAAATTAAGAGAAAATAATTTCTTAGAAACTGGTATAAAGTCAGTCCTCCTTACACATGGATTCCATGTTTGCAAGTTTGTCTACTTGACAAAATCATTTTGTAATCTCAGAATCAATATTTGTAATACCTTCGTGGTAATTTATAAATACATAAGCACAGAGGGGAAAGCTTTGAGATGGTTACTATACTGAGGTTGGACAAGATGACACTCTGCCTCATTTTAGTGCCTACCTCCAAACAGTGTCCTCTTAGGCCTATTTCGTATTCTGGGTTTTTTTGTTTGTTTGTTTGTTTTCATTTTTGTGCATTTTCTCTTTCTTCATTTGTTAGGGAGTGGGGCTGACTTCACTGTTTACCTGGCACCTGAATACTGTGCTTGAGAGCAGAGGCTGTGAAGGGCCTTACAGAGAAAACCCATTGTAAGATTGGCTCTGTGCAGGTGTGTCATGGTCTTTGGCCTGAATTGTGGGCTCACCATTACTAAAGTAATAACAAAGGCTGAATAATGTGCCCTTCAACAAAAACTTACAGGAAGTGAGATTATGAACAACTAGTTGCCTAAAATTGTTAGATACTGTGTGAAAATGTGATGGCCAGAGGCTTGCAGAGACCTACCCTGTATTTCCTTTAGGAATAATGTATCAGCTAATTCAGTGTTCATGACACTTTACAGAACATAGCTGCCACAGATAACAAGGGCCAACTAACATCTAATAAACCACAGCACCTTTGTTTCAAAATAACCTTCCAGCAAGCAAGTAAAGCTAAAATGTTCTTAACAAACCCTGAAGAAAAATGCCATCAGATAGCCTACATTTTCACATTATGCTTTTATGCAATAAAGGCTTTGAGAACAAAACATTGACTCCTTTTCTATTAGTGGGTTAAAGTATTTTCAAATAAAATTTAGATGACATGTTATAAAATGTTATTATAAACTAGCATAATCCCTTTCGTCAATATGCCAAGATTAGTAAGAGTCGCTCTTGGCTTAACTGTGTTGCTATGCCCCCTTCTCTACCAGGCCCAGGCCCATTCATTTTGTTTTGCTGTTTTTAATTTTAAAGCAAATTCCAAATTAGTTATCATTTCATCTACAAAAACACCCATATCCATTTCTATCTGTATTCCTTCATTCTTTTTATAACATAACCACATTTTGAAAAACTAAGCACTCTTTAACACTCTCTATATAATTAATATCCAATACTCAAATTTCAGTGATTAAGTCATAAATCTTTATACAGCTAAATTTATTTGAATTAGGATCCAAGTACAGTGCAGACATTGCGTTTGGTTGGTTTGGTATTTTAAGATTCTTTTAATCTACAATGCTCCTTCTCTTCCCTTTTTTCAGGTAAGGACCAGGTCATCTTCCTATCTCATTCCTTGATTTCTGGGTTTGGCTGCAGGCAGCCCAGGTGTCCTTTTACACTAGCTTTGTATTTCCATTCCACAGAAACTGCTAGTTAGAACTCATGCCTGTAACAGACTGATTTGGATCATGGTGGGGGTGGGCAAGAATACTTCGCAAGTGGGAAATAAACTTTCTACTGTTTCCCTTTGGTGATGTCAGGATTATCAATGGGTTCAGGTGTTATGAATCTTACCTATTAAAAATATTGTTCTGCATTAACTTAATGAATATAGGAGTTGATGAATAACTAATGCAACAAAAGAAGAAAACCAATGGAAGATAATGTAATGGAGAATTTTAGTACAGTTAAGAACTCAATTTTTGCCCTGTCTGGTCTTATCCTTTCCCTTACCATAAATCCTAAGCAGTGAAACACAAAGATAATAGCCAGTTTAGCACTACCTTCAAAGCACAGTGGTAGATTCTTACTTTAGGATCTGAAAACTACCTAGGCCATTTATTTTAACATTTTACAATGCACAGGTACATAGCAAGTCACTACTAACGATCAGTCCTAGCTTTTTATTTTGATTCCTACTGCTTGAAATTTCCCTCTTTTCTCTAAATTAATAGATGAGATGGTCATAGACAGAAGAAACAAACAAAAATCATGATTCAAGGTTCCCAGTCTATGAAGGATTTCTAACCCAGGTAAGACTTGAGTAAATTTAAAACAGAAAGTGGAAATGGAGATGAGATGGTAGGCAAAAAACCACGAAGTTGCAAAAGAACTGGATCTGAGCCCATCACTGTTCTGCCAGCGTCCTCTCCCCTGGGTCCCTACAGCTAGAATTTCAGCTGAGCACGTGGTCACGGAAGGAAAAAAGACATTTCCGAGTCTGCAGTTGGCTAGGTGCCTAACTGAAAGGTCAATATCAAGCAAAAAGGACTGCAGCTTCCAGGACCCTTCCTGGGGAAAGACCCAGGGAGGACATTCCTTGTCCTTTCTTCTTCCCCCCTTACGTCCTAGGCCATGTGACACAGGGCCCCATGCCACGTGGCTGCAGTGGGCCATTCTTCACAGTATGGTGGCAGGCTTTTAAGAGCATGCATCCGAAGACACAAGAAGTAGAAGCTGGGAATTTCCGGGTGCCTGGGCCAGAAAATGGGACCTGTATTCCACTGGTCAAGTGGAGACAACTCAGTCCCCTCCCCCATCACACCACGAGAAAAGTTCACAGGAGTTGGGAAACATTTCAAACTACTATACCATATATGATTTTTTCAAACTATTACAACTAAAAGATGGTTTAATTTTACCATTACCTTGGATAAAAACTCATTCACATTCACTCTTCATTGTATCAAGGTATGCTGGCTATGCTAATTAAAGCTAAAGTGGGATTTTTTTTTTTTTTTTTTTTTGGTGCCTGGTAATTAAAGAAAAAAAAATCTATGTACATTCAATTGGGAATTTTTAAGAAGAAATATCAGAACACATGCATCAACCAACCTAACATCAACTTAGAAATAAGGCTTCAGGAAACCACCACACAAAACACATGAAAGGTAGCCTAGAGTTTACCCAAAGTGGCTCTGATAAATCAAGCAATGGTCAAGAACTAAGCCCCACAAGTCCTTTCATGGTAGGAAAAAACTGAGGATCCACGTATAAAACCATTAACAATACCCTTGAAATTCCATGAAATACCAGCAGGTTCTACACTACCTAAAGTCAGCAGAAGTCAAAGCTGATTATCTACCCAAATTTCTCTTCTTATAAAAACACTTCTTCTTCAAATACTCCTCACTTTTTTGCAATATGGTACTGAAGAAGATCAAGTAACAAATTTTGAGTTATAAAAATAGGCATTATTAGAGTCTATGCTAACATTAAAGCAATTTGGGCTAGTAAAATGGAGAAGAAATCTGGAAGATATATGGAAGCAGGTTCATGGGGAGAGACTCTTACCTTGGTGCTTCCTCCACCACCTTCTGGTTTCTTCTCTGAACTGAGCACTCTCTTTCATTAAGCCACAAAGCATTTCCATGTTTATCACCTAAAACCTGAACAAAAAGCGTCACTTGTAGCCGGGCGCAGTGGCGCTTGCCTGTAATCCTAGCAGATCGGGAGGCTGAGGTAGGAGGATCTCAAGTTCAAAGCCAGCCTCAACAAAAGTGAGGCACTAAGCAACTCAGTGGGACCCTGTCTCTAAATAAAATATAAAATAGGGCTGAGGATGTGGTTCAGTGGTTAAGTGCCCCTGGGTTCAATCCCTGATAACAAAAAAAAAAGAGCGTCATCGTCATTTGAAAACATAGCCACACCCATGGATAATGAGTCCAGCTAACATCTTCCCCACCATACAACAGCTCCTGATTTTTAACATACATGCCTCTTGAAGCACTCTTTATAGAGAGTTATAAAGAAAACCTTTATATTTCAACAAAATTCAATGAAACATTTTTACCAAAAATATCTAAGGAAGCCAGGCATGGTGACGCATTCCTGTAATCATAGTGTGTGTGTGTGTGTGTGTGTGTATTTTTTTTTTTTTTTTGAGGAAAAGATTCTCATGTTACATTTCACATAAGATATAAAAAGCATTAGAATCCACTGTGCCCTGTGAAGGACTCAAGTGTCGATGGAGGGGTCACACACTTTGGTTGCCTGTGGTGCTTAGGAGAGCCACCAGAGATATCTGTTTGTTGTTCACCTTATTCAACGTTTGTTCATCAGGAAGTGATACTTTGTGCATTTGCATGCAATATTTATATGTGGATATCTTTACTGTGATTTGTTTTTATTATAGGAAACTGGTGAAAAGATTACGACTTTTCACATTTGTAATAATTGGAAATAAGCTGGGGTTGTGAGGTAAAAGTGGAATTGTCTGGACAGCCATTTGTACATTCCTGAATGCATATTTTAGGTTCACAGAGGCATTAATTTTATTTCAATTATCAGACCTCCTGGGGCAAGTTATTTTGTTTCTTCATAAATTATAAACCATAGATAATATCATCTTAATATTTTATATGGCTTCTGAAATATCAAATTAAAAAATATTACAGTTGTAACAGGTATAGTAAGCTATAAAATGAATAGCTACTATATGACTGCAACATTAATTTTTAGGAATAAAGTGTATTTAAGACTCAATAATCATTCCAAGTAACGAAAGAAAACATTACAATAATAAAATGCCAAGAACTTGGCATTTTATTTCTAAGACTCAGAGGTAGAGCTAAAAATATTTTAAATCATTAAAATAACTCTAAATGTCCTTTTTTATTCTAGTTGACAAGGAAGTGAAAGTAGACTTAAAAAATAAAGCAATCCAAAATAACCAGTAGTTCTCAGGAATATTTCCAACTGCAAAATATTAGATTCATTTATAGTCTCCAGTTCATTTTTTAAAGTTTTGGGTATTTACCAACCATTGAACAAAAATGATTTGAAGATGATTTTTTGGGAAACAATTAAATGAAAAGTGCTTATAAGAGAAGTTAATCCTTACAGGTACCCTGAGCTGTTTTAACTTTAAATATAGCCCTTTATAGATACACATGCACTGATTGTGGAAAAATCTCTAAGCTACTCTATTTCCTGATAAAAAGCTGCATGATAACAGAGAGCTCCCAGTAACCCGAGCCATTCGGTATCCCTGAGCTGGGCCTGGGGAATGCCTCTTTCCCTCCTTCAGAAATCACTGGACGTAATGTAAAAACACAGAGGTGACATTTGCATGCCAGGGCACAGCTTCAGTATTGCAGAAGATGCACTGTTGTTCACGTAAAGAACCACAGGCAATACACACGCATATATGTCACAGTCTGGATGTGGGTAGACATTCAAGAAATAACAGTTGTGCATGCACATAGGAACAGAAACCAGGGGGCCTGGAAATGGGAAGAGAGACTTGCTTTTGCTGAATACCCTTTATCATGTGCACAAGTTATCTAATATAAATAATTAGATGAAAACGACATAAAAACAATTATTCAAAAACCTTCCAAGTATGGATGGGGGTTATAGCTCAGTGTAGAGCGCTTAGCTAGCATTTGTGAGGCACTGAGTTTGATCCTCTGCATCACATAAAAATAAATAAATATAGTAAAGGTATTGTGTCCATCAACTACTAAAAATATATTAAAAAAAAAAAAACTTTTGAGTAGAGATCAGATATGGGAACCACTGTGTTGCCCATTTAAGCTACTGGGAGACATTTTCACCTATGTTTAAAAATATCTTGCAGATTATGGGCAATGGCTAATTAAAATACAATAAAATAAGCTAAAAGGCTGAAGCAGTTACTTAATTAGTTAACACAGACCAACAAACATTTATTTGAGTGCCATCAATGTGGTTGCTAGGAAGAGCAAAGAACTAAGATCTAGTCTGTGCCCTCAAAGACCCCATGGTCGATCAGCAAACTCAGGTATCTAAAGCCTGAATAACAAGTGGTATTCCAGCACAATGAATTTATTTCACTGCATTCTGAGGTAGTTTTTTACTCAACAAAAAATAACCAAAGGACATAGATCTCAAAAATATGACATCATATGGGAAAAAAAGGAACAAACAATTATAAATTGTATGATTCCATTCAGAAGAAGCTTGTTTTTGTGATGGTGGAGAGGGAAGCCGGGGCCTCAGGTATGCTAAGCATGGGCTTTATCACTCAGCTCTATCCCTGCATCCTCAGCGATGCCTGAAGTTTACCTGTGGGGCTTAGAGGTAGAGTGCTTGCCAAGCATGGCAAGGCTCTGCACTTGACCCTCAGCACAGAAGAAAAAAAAAAGAAAGAAAGAAACCTCCTAATCTATGATGCTAGCTGTCAAAACAGCAGTCAGATATGTGCACTAGCCAAGGAGAGAGACCAACTGGGAAGTGGTGTGAAAGAATATATCTTTTTTTGTCTGTTTCCTTCTTTTTATTTTTTTAATATTTTTTAAAATTTTTGAATCTTTTGATTTAATAGAAATTTTCATATCTGGATCTTGTTGGTTATATATTTATACTATATAAAAATTTTATTGAGTTGTACAGTTAGGATTTATGGACTTCGCTGTATACATACGATATCTCAATTAAGAATATCTAAAACCAAAACCCAACAAACAAAAACAGATCTGGCTAGCCTGGGAAAGAAACAGCTGAGCTCCATGTTTCAGAACTACCACTGATGATATGCTTCCACATTTTTTCTACTCTAGAAAATTTGAAGATTTATAAGATTTTCTGCCCATAAATAGTATCTATGTAAAGTGATCACTAAGTTTTAAATTCAGTGGTTTCTAATTTAATATTCATACTTTATCAATTTAAGTGTGACCTGCCAATTCTTAGTCATAATGTGTAAAGTTAGCATGAAGGCTTTTCTGACTAATGAAAACTTCAGCAGAGTTCCTGTCTTCTATGTGTTCTTTTTGCTGACATCCACATCCACAACTTTAACAACTGGATTGAATCTTAATCCAAACAGAAGACATGATTTGCTCATCTCCATGCAAGCAGCTCCCACCAGAACTCCTGCCACAGTGAAGCACAGACATTTGGTGAACTAAAATGATACAAAGTACAGATCAGGACTCCTTTCCTTTTAAAAATGGTCCAAGATGGCCCAATCTTGGAAGGGGACTGAATGATTCTGCAGGTGGAATACATTCAGTCTGGTAGACATCTTAGTACTGTTTCTTTTGGGAGGTGGGTTCTATATTGCTTCCATCCCAACCAACATCCTAGCACTTTGACCAGAATTATACAAGATTCCAAAAACAGGTGGTCAGTTTATTTTGGACTTATTCAAACGTACCGAAACAATTCACAATCATTCTAAATGGAAGAAGGGATGTGTTTCCAATAACTTCAAATGATACTGTTTAAAAGACATAATTAGAAAGCACCTTAAAATGCACCAACCTGGATTTCTATATGACGAGGGTTATCAATAAATTTTTCTATTAGTAGTCGATCATCACCAAAGCTAGAAGCAGCTTCTTGAGATGAAAATCTAAACCCCTCCCTGTAAAAAAAAAAAAAAAAACAGAAAAGTAATCAGACTAACAAAACAAATACAACCTTCATTATAAAGAAAACAAAAAGAATTAAGTATTTATTTTGGCATATTTCAGAACAAAGCAGAAAAAAACTTAATCAATATACAGATAATTAAATTAACTCTGCTTGAACTGGAACCCCTCCAATTACTAGCTCTATGATCTTCAGTGGGTTATTTAACTTAACTGATCATAAACTTTCTATTGACACCAGGCCTTATTTCACCAAATGTTAAGTAAGAGATTTTAATCAACTAAACCAAGCATTTAAAATTAATCTCATTTCTTCAACCTTAATCTATCTTCACTGCACTCACCACCGCCCCCCAATTAAAATGTACATCCACTAGTCTCAGAAGATAGAAAATGCAAACAGAACAAGAAAGGGCCTGGCAAACGGCACAACTACCCCAGAACCACAGCAAACGTACCCAGGAGACCAGACATGCAGTATGAAGATTCTCAAGAACACTTCCTCATATTCTAAATGCATACAATGTTCTCCATTATCTCCCATCCACCACACAGGCCCTTTTATTTTTTTAAATTGTTGAAAATCAATAATTAAAAGAAAAAGAATTTGTGAAAATAACATGAATTTAATTATTTTCCTCTATGTTGACCCCAAACTAAAATAATTTAAGTCATTATTATTAAAATATGCTTACTAAAATGCATATAAAATCAGCATATTTGGCCAGTCCATTAAAAACAAACTTACTAAAACTGATTGAGAATTGTATTGTATGCTCATTGATATATTCAGAATATAAAACTTAATTCCTTTTACTTTTAATAAACAGTTAAACATTTGTATTTAACATAAATCATTAAAACCAAGTTCTTTTAATCCTTTAATTTCCAAACAGTCCATCTGGTGATATTAAAAATAACTACCTGATGTGTTTATTTTTGTGCATGAAACATATAACATTGCAGGTAAACAATGACTAGAAGACAAATTTCCAAATGTGGCAAAACTCTCTGCTCTCAGATAAAAGGCATTGAGTTTTCTTAGTCTTCGATTACATCTTTGATTTAGGGATATGGAGTTCAGATCTCAGGAGACTGCAAACTTCAAAGAAACCAGAAGTACAATGAATCATTGTTTTTAATACCACATAACCAACTTTTATTAGATGGGATATTATAATTCACAAAGAGAAAACACAGCGCTTTGCAATTTGTCTCTGCTATAATGATTGAGAAGTTCCATTTTGCTTTTAAACCAAGAATTCCAAGAGTAAAAAAACCAAAGTCACCAAGGTCAGTATGAAGTTTGAAAGTATCACAGATAAATTTCAAACTGAAGGAAATTTGTATTAAGAATATCTTTGGGGCTGGAGGTGTAGCTCAGCAGTAGAACACATGCTTACCATGCATAAGGACCTAGGTTTGATCCCAGCACAAAAACAAAAACAAAAAATTTTTGTGGTATTCAATCATAACATTCTCCCAATAAGTAACTACTAGTCACCAAACTATGTAGGTCCTGGGATGACAAAAATAAGACAGAAAGCACCCTCAAAGAGCCTAAAGTCTAGTGGGGACATTCAAATGGGTGGGACAATCACTTATATTCATGTCATACATCTCACCTAAATTTGGATAGGGAAAAGAAAGCCAGAGATAATTATGAAAATATCTAAGTCTGTGTTCAACACCTTCATTATTCTCTTCCCAATTTATTGTATAATATCAAACATTTTTATAAAAATCTTTCCAATGTCCTAACGATTCTACGACAAGTCATAGACACCTCTTAGGATAAAATATAAAAACAAATAATGGTCACTAAATTTTATACTGCTTCCAAAGAATACTAAAATGTTGTGGCTTACACACAAAGAAAGTTCTTCAAGAGTGGGAGAGAGGAAAAGAAAGAACGAATTAGTTGTGGCATAATATCCACAATGAGTTATTACAGAAGTTAAATACCTGGGTGTTCATTAGACCTTTCTCTCGTTTATTCTGGAATTTGGGGGTTTTCAAATGAACAAAGGACATAGAGCAACTTTTAAAAGCAAAGAGCATATAATGTATTATTAAAGCCAACAGAGCTACACTTTTGTTGATCTAAACAAAAGAGATGGCTTGTTTACCAAGTTGCACAGAGTCATATTTTTCAGTAGAAAATGATCTATATTTACAAACTATATAAATATAATTTGAATCAATGTGCCTTTTACTTGCCAAGTAAGGGTTAAATTATTTAATAAAAGATGCCATATGAATGGCTATAATAACTTCTTTCGTGAAAACACTAAACTCTAAGTTAAAATTCAGGATCAACAACAGCACAACAAGTCCCACTGCCAACAAGTCCCACTCCCATAAGACAGCCTGTTCCCTACAATAGCCTGGAGCAGGTCTGATAAGAAATCTGAGAACTAGGGGCTGGGGTGGTGGCTCAGCGGTAGAGTGCTCGCCTAGCATGCATGAAGCACTGGGTTCGATCCTCGGCACCACATAAAAACAAACTATTGTATCCACCTAAGAACTAAAGATACATAAATAAATAAATATTTTTTAAAAAAGAAATCTGAGAACTAAAGAGGAGCAATAAAAAATAAGTGTTGGGCTTTCAGTGAAATTGCTATATAATATCACGCAAAAGAGGAAAACAATGAGGAAAAAAAGTAATGTTCACTGAATATACACCTCTCACAAAACCTGTAAATGGTTTCCAGCATCTTTCTTATGCCATTCTTTCCTATGAAGAGGCTGTATGTAGCAACGGTCTTCCCAAGGATGACAATGGCAGTGTCTCCCATCCAGGTGCTGTTCTAGAATCCTGCCACTCCAGGTGAAGAAGTGGAGTCACATTGGATTTGGTCAGAACCTAGTACTCCCTGGCAATCACCAGAAGGTGGTGGAGGGGAAACAGGGTGATTTCTAAGAATGGGCCATATATAATATGAAAAAATATACTCTACTTAAAAAAAAAAAAAAGGTAATACAGCTTCCATGTGGATTTGAAACAACTGATCTTGTAACTCCGGGTCACCTTGTAGAAGTCCCAAACCACCAGACTGTGAGGAAGATCAAGCCACTCATGGAAGGGTCCTGTGGTTCAAAGGGTTCTATTTAAAATTGTGAACAACAAACAGGAAAAAAATCTTTGAGACATTAAACCTGAACTTTGATAGATAAATGTCAAATAGGATGGACTGTGAGGTCAAATGGGACTAAGCAGCCTCCCTGCTTCTGCGTGCTTCTGTCCCCACACAATATCCAGTCAGCCCAACTCCACACACCCATAGTTAATTCATGCTCTATGAAAAGGTGCTAAGCCAGGCCGAGAGAGTTCCAGAGAGAGGCTAAAAACCAAAGCAATGCAGCATTCTTCAACTTGGAAGACTGAAGCCCTCACTTTGACCTTCATCTCTCAGCATGTCCCAAGAAATTTTCAAGTGAAACAAAGTTGTGTCATATACATTCAATTCATATAAATTCAACACTAAGACAAATAGAAAGTAGGGGAGAGTCCACGCGTCATCCATGAGCACTCTCACTCTGCCTCAGTCCCACAGCACTCCTGTCTCTACGTTCAAAATCACACTCTTTTTTGACACCGCCACCAATCACACCATTTTTCTTGCACAGATGATCACAGCAGCCTCCTAACTGGTTTCTCTGATTTCAAGATCATGATTCTGCCCCCCTCAAGTCCACCACCAAATAGCAACCAGAGTGGCCCTAGTAAGACCTCAGTCACAAAATCTCCACAACTGGTTAATCTGATAATACACCCAGAAGTTCATTGAATTCTTCTCTATCCTCTTTCAAATGTCTGGAATTTGAAGTTCCATGATGGTCTTTTCTACTCAAATCACTCCAGCAGCTTCGCATCTGACTGAGAGCCAGCAGATCTCCCCTGACCCCACAAAGGCACTCTGAGCTGCCTCCTTCTGCCTTCCCTCCCATGCCACCCGGTCTTGGTTCTCCTGCAAGAGGAGGGCTGCCCTTGCCGTTCCCTTGCCTGGATCCTCACCTCCTGGCTCCAGCGCTGGCTCCTCAAGGACAGGCCTAGAGGTGGTCTGAGGGGAATTACCTCCAGGACTCCTCAAGTCTCCGCCCATTTTTATGTTTCTTATGCTATTCTCACCTTCCACAGTGATTTTGTTTGACTCCTACTACCACCTACAGAATTTCCCAACCTTGTTTATGCCATGGATCCCTTTCACAAGATGATACAGCACAGAAACATTTTGTCAAAATAAGGCTTAAAGTGTTATAAAACGCATGGGGTCACCAGGCATGATAGGACAGACCTGTTGTCCCGGCTACTCAGTAAGATGACCTAGGCCCAGAAGTGCAGGGCCAGACTGGGCAAAACAGCAAGACCCTGTCTCTTTAAAAAAAAAAAAAAGTAATAATTATAACAGCTTATAGCATGAGCAAGGCCCTGGGTTCTATCCCCAGCACTGCAAATAACAGCAAAAATAATATCAATTAATAATTTAAAAATTAAAAATACGTAGGATTCCAGAGGAAACAAAATAATATTGAAATACAGATATTGAAAATTTTTACACATTTAGAATATAATACAAGTGGTTCCTTGTTAAATAATGAGCACCAACGATGGGTCTAATGATCAGCGTAACTTATCTGCAAAAACATAATGAGATAACACATATGACTTTCTAGCAGTAAAAAGTTCTACAGATACTACTATTCCCCTGGCTTGTTACCCAGGAGGAAACATGCATCCCAGGCAGAGGCTGGTAAGAGAAATCTGTGGTTTTCATTCATCCACATTCACGAACCTCCCCTTACCAAGAACCCCTGATCTAGTACATAAAATATGTGAAGGAATGGATTATTTTCTGATTTTATATTGCTATGTCCCTGAAGCCTTACTAAAACAGCACCTGTCAACAGCAGGCTCTCAACAAATATTGCATTTCTTCTTGTTGGGTTAGCAGAAGAGGGAAGAGGAGCATCTCTGTGATCTTGGTCATTTCCTGGTGCAGAGCCACTGTGAGAGTGAGGTTGGAATTTACAGACTGTCATCCTCACAAAACAAGCGAGCACGTCCTTGGTGTCAACCAAAGAAACAGTGGTGTTGTGAGTCAGTTGTCCTGTAGAGCTGACACTCCATAAGTCCCAGACACAGTGCCTTCCCATAAGGCCTTAAAGGAGAATGCAGAGTAGCCAGGAGATTTTCAAGGTAATTGCTCTCTTCAGAACCTCCTGTTTTTAGTAAGGTTTGGTCCCACTGTACTGGATGACTTTCACACTAATAAATCCAAATTCCTGTCTTTAGGAGCTTTATGAGGGAAGTGAATGGGGAAAGAAATGAGCAAAGGAGGAAATAGCACAATTAAGCATCTGAAAGGCCAGATGACTTCTGGGTGGAGAAAAGGCAGGAAAGACAACATAACAATAAAAAAATAAATAAATTTGTGATTTCTCATCCCATCATCTCCCAAAATAACAACTCTCCTGCTGTCAATTCTGAAAATAAGGAAAATAAATATGAACAGAGTTCCTTAAACCTGCTTCTACTAGGCAGTTTCTTGAACTACTCCTTTCTAATCACTATAATGTCACCAATATGTTTGATTTTTAAAATTTTGTCTCTTGGAAGTTACTTTTGATTTCTGAAACTAGTAAAAAGAAAGTGACCTAGATTTACAACAAGTGCATTGTATATAAAAGACATGCAGCAATTTCAAACTCAGAAAAGAATACGTTTCACATTATAAAATATCAAAATAGTTCACTACTTTTATGGACTAGCAAAGTAAAACAAGTACATAATGAGGTAAGACATAAATTCTTTTTATCATTGTTGTGTTTTTGTGGGGAGGGGTTTTTTTTTGTTTTGTTTTGGTTTGGTTTTGCATTACTGGGTATGGAACGCAGGGTTCTTGTGCATGCTGAGCAAGCACTCTACCACTGAGCTATACCCACAGCCCTGACATAAACACTCAATGAAATTATGTCTACTCTTAAATATATTTGGTTCAAATTTTCAGATTACCTTCCAAATTAGAGTCAAATGTTAGTAACTTCTGCCTAAAAAACAGAATAACTATAATTGTTTAAAAATATACTGTAAAAACAAAAAGTCCCTTGTTAATGTTTTAAAATACCCTTATAAAAGCCTCTCTATAATAGGATACTCATCTCAAAATATAAAAAATGAAGGCTTTTCCATAATTTCTATTTTTCCCCATTCAATAAGTGGTTATTGTAATTACTCCATTATGCTGTTAGTATCTGTTTACTTGCCAGCTTAATAAAACTCTGGCAACTGCAATTTTCATCAAAAGTACATTTTGGACAGAGGCTCACCTGGTCTCCTCATCATTCCAAGCGACGCGCATGCCTTTCCCGCCACCACCTGCTGAGGCCTTGATCATGACCGGGTAGCCTAGCCGCGGGGAGGAATTGGACAGAAGTTCAGACTTTGATCATCTGGATGTATGAACATGACAACTGACCACATGTTCAATAACTCAGAAGACAATAACTAATTTATTTAAAAGTTCCTTTCTTCAGAGTCGAAAAAATAACACCAGTGTGATGATCAAATATACATTTTTAAAATGAGAGTGTGGCCATTTTAAAAGAAAAAAAAGGTTACTTGTATCAATAAACATAACATTTTCTCTGGTAATAAAATAAGAGCTAAACTAAATAAATAATTTGACAGTGAATTCCAAAATCAGAAATAGATGAGTATTAACTAGCCAAAGATAAAAGAAGCAACTTATGTAAGACTAAGAAACACAAACACACAAATTCCCTTCATCTGTTTGCATGTTTAACAAATTGAATTCCCTTTTTTCAAAAGTTGTGATTACCAGGTACTATAAGTATTTTCATCTAAAAAGTCACAGGGAATGCCTACAGCTTTATCAGCAAAACCTGATGGAATACAGATTGCAGGATCTGTAATCTGTATACGGGGTAAAAATGGGAGTTCATAACCCACTTGAATCAAATATATGAAAAATGATATGTCAAGAGCTATGTGATGTTTTGAACAACTAATTAAAAAAAAAAAAAACCTGATGGTATTGAGAAAAATCACACATGGCTGCAGAAAAGATCTAAGTGAGAAGCACCACTCCACAGCATCATGAAGGTACAAAGTGAGGCCCAAAACTAAGGACATCTCCAGCTAATGTTTATAAAAGAAAAGGAAATCATAAAATTGTTGTTAAAAGAGCAAGAGTCACCCTGACAATACATTAAGAAAAGCTATAACATCCCCTTCTCTGGAGGTTTGCTGGAAACATTGTGGAAATGCTCATATGTATAAGACCATTTGTTTATGATCTTTCCCAAAGAAAGAAGCAGTCAGTGATCCCTTAAAGGACCCTCCCTGGCCTGTGATTCTGTAGCAGCATTAAACTCTAGCTAAAGGATCCTGAGGGAAAAGAAAGAAAGGCCAGAAGTCACAGACCTTTGACCCCTCCACCACAAAACATCACCTTAACTTCAGCTTAGTTAAAATGACACTTGCTTCCTGAATATTTTATAGTCAATTCAATTTAAAATGTTTTGTTTGTTGCTTATGTGGGATAGCATTTTTTAAAAAGCTAAATTGGTGAGAAAAAGACAAATAACACATTGTTCTTGTATGAAGGGCCTTATAATTCAGGAAAAGAGGCAAAGCACCCAAATAACTTATCAGTGGGGACTCAAAGAGCAGAGGATCACAGGAAGGTGGAGAGAAAAGGGTAAGAAAAATACAACATAGGAAGTGTCATTTAAATGAGGCTCCAGAGGAGGAGAAAGATTGGAACATTTCAGACAAAATAGAGGTACTCATGAGATGAGTTTAAGAAGAGAGTGAAACACTCCTGTTGAGTACAGACTACCTTTGGGTTAGCATAAGAAAAAGAAGTAAATACACAGACTGGGCAGCATATGAAAGATTTCACCTGCTTTCATTCTTGAAGCTGCATGAAATCTTGCATGAGGTTTGATCCTGAGGGACAGTCAATGCTGTGGCCTCACAATGAAAGTCACATATAGGAATTAGTTTGCAATCAGTAAGGAACAATCAGCCTGCTTTTTAGGAGTAAAGTAACTCCGCCACCCGCCCCCCCCAACAATTCAAACCTTGTTGAACTTTTTGCCTACAAAATTCCATTTACAAAAATTTAAGGTCTTTTTTAGACAAATGGATCCATACCCCTCTAAAACTGTGTTATCAATTCACCACCACATATTATCTATCTCTGCAACAGGAAACCACAAGAGATGGGATGTCTATGTCCCACGTGTCTACCATTTTCAGATCCCTCTAAGGATTAGGAAATATGGCATTTTTTTTTCATTCTAGTATTAATCTCATCTTAGTCATTTAAGATGGGACCTGGACCAAGCAGTGATTTGTGAGTTTCAAAATCAGATGGTTTAAAAAAGGGGGTGGGGGGAGTCTAACTGGGAAAAGAAACCATAAAATTTGGCAATAAGAAATTATTCCATGTTCAGAAAAGGGGAGAAGTGATTAGAAAATAGGGCAAGACATGATAAGACAATTTGGGCTCCCAAAAAAGAGACAATGAGGTATCAGGCCTGTGAACACATTAACCCAGGAGGCAGGACTCTCTGATCAAAGCCTAAGAAACCAGATATAACAGGGTCAGGAGGAAGAGGGGGAGAAACTGGCAGAGTGACAGTTAGGCTAACTTTTTGAGATATCTTCGAAATTAATATAAAGGTAAACTTTTCTACTCAAGTTCTTATGCAAAATAACTCAATGAATGAAAGTGATTCTGGGATTACCTATTTCTGTGCTGTCACCATGCCATGAAGAAACAAGCCAACCACAACCAAAGAAGAATATTCCACACAGCTGATGTTAAATAATATCAAATAGCTCAGTCCCTCATCCCTACTCTCTTGCTGTCTCTCCACCACTCTAGGTAAGCCACAAGGTATAGGGATAGAGAAGAAGAAGGGAAAAAAGATTTAGTGAAAGTTAATTTTTCCCAGAAAAATCAGAAATGATCAACAAGTTGATGATTGCTGCTACCCTCCTACCTCAAATGGACATGAAATGCCAGCTAATCTTCTCCTGCATTCTCTTTTCCAATGGAGCCCTCGATCTTCTGTTTGGTTTTTGTCTACAATTCATTTATTTAATTTTATATTCTTCAACTGACATGTTTCCTTAGCACAACTACATACAATTCCTACAAGTTTTCAGAAGACACCTCAAAAATTGAGACTAAGAGTTAGTGTCATTCTGCCAGTTTCTCCCTCTCTTCCTCCTGACCCTGTTATATCTGGTTCTTAGGTTTTGACCAGGGAGTCCTGTCTCCTGGGTTAATGTGTTCAAATCTCCTGTTATGAAGATTACTTTTTAAATATTTATTATTTAATTGTAGTTAGACACAATATCTTTATTTTGTTTATCTATTTTTATGTGGTGCTGAGGATTGAACCCAGGGCCTCGCAAGTGCTAGGCGAGCACTCTACTGCTAAGCCACAACCCCAGCCCTGAAGATTACTTTTAAAAAATAAAAAGCAGAACTCAAGGCCCAGTGTTATTTGTTTTCTCACCTTTATGGTCCTCTCATGGTTACCTATTGCCACTGCCTTCCCTATACCCCAGACCCAGAGACAGATGCAACCTGCCTGCTGACATTCTGAATCCAACATAGAGGGGACCTCCATTCCTCACTTCCCTCCTACACAACAAGAGAAATGAACACTTCCAAAAATGAATGTATCAAATGCTACACTTGAATGTATCAAATGCTACACTTGAACAATGAATGTATCAAATGCTACACTTAAATGATTTCTATTCCTACTTTTCTGGATTCCACTTTCAAAGTGACATTTGACTATGGGACAAGACACCTTCTCTGCTTCTCTTGGCTCCCAACAAAAAGCATGGCATACTGTCCACCACAGAGCCAGCAGCCTTATTTCTACCTCTACCACCAGATTTTCATTCATTAGCTCAAAATGTTTACTGAATACATATGATTTGCCAAACATGGGTCTGGTTCTGGGGAATAGGAGAATGAACAATTCAGAAAGATTCCTGATCTCACACAGCCTACTACCCCTAGAAAATGCCACATGAATATGCATACACCTCATACAAATAGGCATCCACCCAAATACACATTACCACGCTCATATATACTTCTACATATATGTATACTATACACATGTGCGCGCAAACACACACACACACACACAAATGTAAGAGTGGGTAAGAGCTACCATAGAAACAACACACAGAAATGTGATTAGGGTAACTTTTCCTTGAAAAGGGTTCTCTGAGGGAACATTTAGACTGAACCTGAATGATAAATAGAGGCTAGCCCTCACAAAAATCAACAAAGAAGGAATATTCCTGACAAAAGGGCAAGTTACAAAGTGTCAGACAGGATAGGGAAGTAACCTGATAGAGTATTTATGATCATTTTGGCTGCATGCAATGAATGAATTGTGGGACCTGGGAGACTGATTAGGAAGCTTTTGCAGTAAGCATTCCAGGTGACAGACAGCTGTGATTCAGATTTGGCTAATCCAAGAGAGAAAGACAAGACTTGAAGTTTGTTTTAGAATCTGAGTCAGTGATAGTTTGGACATGGAAGATAAGCAAATGAAGGCAGACTCCAGGGACTTAGGCGCTTTCCTGTGTAGCTATAGATTCCGACTCAAAAAGGAGAATCTTCTGTAGGACTGACAGTGTTTTGTTCACCTATGGAAGACACGATGATTTACTCTTCAAGCAAATGCCGCCTCACACACAGGGCATACCCTGGTAACTGGGAAGCTGATAAAACAACATCTTGAGGCCAGGCATGGTGGCACACACCTGAAATCCCAGTGGCTAGGGAGGTTGAGACAGGAGAATCATGAGTTCAAAGTCAGCCTCAGCAAAAAGCGAGGCGCTAAGCAACTCAGTGAGACCCTGTCTCTAAATGAAATACAAAATAGGGCTGGGGATGAGGCTCAGTGGTTAAGTGTCCCTGGGTTCAATCCCAAATACAAAAGAAAAAAGAAAAAGAAAAAAAAAAAAAAAAAACTTGATCCAATACTCATTACTCACAGAATAAAGAATTTTATTTCAACTTTTTACCTACAGTCTCTTGAACTAAAATTTCATAGGAAATAATAACTAATGGAAAAGAAAAGCAAAAAGGAAGAGGAAATGATATTTTGGGAGAAAGGCCCTATTCCAAATTTAGTGATGCCCATCAGAAATCTTTAGTGGATCAAAGGGAAGGTGTGACTCTTGGTGGTGGAGGGATGTCTTCTTTTGGAAACATTTGGGAAATCTAGAATTAATTGCAAGGCTTTTGTTTCCTAAAAGAAAGGTTCAAAGTAAAAAGAAAATAAAAGGTAGCCCGGGAGTAGGCGCTGTCCTCTCCATGGATAGGACAGGCCCCATCATGGGCCTCAAAGAAGAAATAAAGGGCCCTGAAGAAAAGGTCCATGACAGAGAGGAAGGACCCCCAGGTGAAGGCTGGGTATCGGATCAGGGAGTCAAGGGTGTGCACTGGGGTCCTCAGACTTCCTCAGAGAGGAAGGACCCCCAGGTGAAGGCTGGGTATCGGATCAGGGAGTCAAGGGTGTGCACTGGGGTCCTCAGACTCCCTCAGAGAGGAAGGACCCCCAGGTGAAGGCTGGGTATCGGATCAGGGAGTCAAGGGTGTGCACTGGGGTCCTCAGACTTCCTCAAGCTCAATTAATATAAAGCAGTTCACTGAACTCGGGGGGTGTGTATTTTTGCTTTTTGGGGGGGATATCGTTCATGACAGTGACATTTTTTGAAGAATCTAGTATGGTCATTTTACAAAATATTCCACAATCTGAATGTATTTGATAATTTACTCATTTAATTCAGATTAACAACAAAAAATTTCTAACAAGCAATTTTTACATTCTATATAACTGATATTCTATCTTGATTTTTGTATCACACAAGGAAAAAAAAAGACTCCACTAGTCTCATTACCCATAAAGTTAGGTTTGAGTACTTAGGGTGGTGTATATTAAATTCCCTCACAGAAAACATGCCATTTTCCTTCTGTAACCAGCAAACCGTCACTGGACTGACACTTCGAAACCATGAATATCTTATATGCAAACAATATCTCACCCACTGGTAATAATGAATATTAATGATTTTTACTTTAATCAATTTCTACATTATTCACTGACAAATGAGCTTTTTAAAAATGAAGACAAAGATCTTTGCCTGTCTTCATTGTTGCTTCTCCACTGACTAAAACAGGGCTTAGCCAATAATGTGCAAAATCATAGTTACTACATGAATGTTCTAGCTAACCATTTAAATAGCTCCACATCATTTATTTTTACTGCTGTAATATATTTTACCTCATGAATATGTTATAGCATTATCCTATGAAGGCTCGGATGTTATCCACTTGTTTTTACACATAGAATGCTCCCATGAATATCTGTGTACTTGCTGTCTAGAACCCTGCCTAAGTGCTTGGAATACAGTTCTGGGAGTACAGCTATTGGATGGTGTGCAACTCTTATCGAATCCTTAAGAAATCAAACTTATTCACTTTTCTTTGTAATTACGATCATAATTGTACAAACTAACCATCCCTTGCTAGGACTCCTACCATGGCCTCCTATTAGAACTCCCTACCACTGCCTCTGCCACACTCGAGGTCAGTGAAACTTTTAAGCCATATAGGAAACCGTACCTCCTGCCAGACATTGTGATGAGCTTACATAAGACTAAGAAAAAACCACAGAGGTACATTGAAGTACAAATCATGAACCCCAAGGACAGGTATGTGTGGAAGTAGAGAGAGGTAGCGTTCATACACCAGAAAGGACTATTCTAGACATGTTAAAAGACTTTAAACAGGCCGGAGGGCTGGGGTTGTGACTCAGTGGCAGAGCACTTGCCTAGTATGTGCGCAGCATTGAGTTCAAACCTCAGCACCATATAAAAGTGAACAGATAAAATAAAGGCATTCTTTCCATCTACAACTATAAAAAATTAAAAAAAAAAAAAAAACAGGCCTGAAAGATATTAGCCTGCACATCAATTAATTTACCTGACAAATAAAATCAACTTCAATAACTTTTAGATAAATATTTTAAAAATCCGAATACACAGTATTCACAATGTCCACAATTCAATAAAAATTAAGAGACTGTGTGATGAAGAGGCAAAATGGGATCCATGAGAAAGAAAATAGGCAACAGAAACAAACTCAAATGAAGATCCTTAAAACATCCGTCACAAATACTACAGACAGAGTACACTAACCCAAAATGACTGGGGACAGAAGTATTTCAGATTTCAGAGTTTTTCCAATTTTATAATATTTACATAGAATTACTAATAGAGTATCCTGAATCCAAAAACCTGAAATCTGAAACTCAAAAAATTTTAGGCATTGAAAATTCCAAAAAAGGAACAAGGCAAGGATTTACCTTCTTAGCATTCCAGTCAAGAAAAGGAAATAAAGAATAAAAAGATTATGGCCAGCTGCACTCCTGTAATCCCAGCAGCTCAGGAGGCTAAGCCACAAGAATCATGAGTTCAAAGCCAGCCTCAGGAACAGCAAGGTGCTAAGCAAGTCAGTGAGACCTTGTCTCTAAATTTAAAAAATTGAGCTGGGGATATGGCTCAGTGGTCAAGTGTTCCAGAGTTCAATCCCTGGTACCAAAAAGAAGGGGGGAAAAAAAAAGAATAAAGAGATTGGGAGGAAGAAATAAAACTGCCTTCTGTGACAGATAATATGACTGACTACAAAGAAAATCTATTTAAAAATCCAAACAAATTCTCCAGAATTAATAAGCAATCATAGCAATATTGCAAAATATAAGGTTAAAATATAAGAGTTGATTGTGTTCCTGGGCTAGGGTTGTAGCTCAGGGGTAGAGCACTTGCCTAATACATGGGAGGCACTGGGTTTGATCAGCATCAATAAAAAAAAAAAGTAAATAAACAAAATAAAGATACTATGTCCACCTACAAGTAAAAGTAGTTCTTTAAAATTGATAGCATTCCTGTATACAATCTACGAATAATTGAAATATGAAATTTAAGACATGATATCATTTATATTAGCACTCAAAAATTGAGATAGATGTAAATCTAGCAAAATTTATATAGAATGTCTATGAGGAAAGCTATAAAACTCTGATTAAGGTTATCAAGAAGACTTCAATGGAGAGATACTCCACATTTATGGATAGGAAGATTTGGTACTGTTAAGATCAATTATCTGCAACTTAACATATAGGCTGAACATAAATCAAAATCCCAGCAAGCTATCTGTGGGTTTTGTGGATATCAACAAACTGATTCTAAAGTTTATATGGGAAGGCCAAAAACACACAATAACTAACATAATTTTAAAAGATAAGGACAAATTCAAAAGACAGATACTCTACAACTTAAAGATTCATTATGAAGCTACAGCAACCAAGACACCAGGATACTAGTGAAGGACTCAATGAGTTAATTAAAGCAACAGAAGAGAACCCAGAAATAGTGCACACAAGTATACTCAACTAAACCTTGACCAAGAAGTAAAAGACTTCTTTCCAACAAGTGATATTGAATAATTAGATATTCGAACCAGAGGCGGGGAGGGGGAGAGAAAGAGAAAGCATCTAGACAGTTTTTATGTTTCAACAAAAAGGAACTCAAAATGAATCTTATGATGTAAAACTATATAATCTCTAGCAGAATCAGAGAAAGGAAAAGCAACACTGATAAATCAACCTTTACTAAAATTTAAAACTTCTATACAAAAGACATGCTTAAGAGAATTAAAATACAAGTCACAGATTGGGAGAAAATAGTTATAAAACACATACCTGAATTATATATATATAAAAAAGAAAACAAAAAAATTGCATTCAAAATACACTTGAAACTCTTGAAACTCAACAATAAGAAAACAACTTAAAACTGGGCAAATGATGTGAAAAAAAAAAAACAGCTCAATAAATAAGATATATAGAATGTAAATAAGAATATGAAAAAATGTGCACATATGTCAGCAGAGAATTGCAAATTAAAACAACACAGTAATATATTACCACATGCCTACTGGAATAGCTAAAATTCAAAACCCTAACAAAACTAAATATTATCAAAGATGAAGGACGGCTAAATGATACCGTGAAGTCTAAATTTCTACAGCAAATACTGAAAGAATAAAAATAGAGAACAAAATTTCTATCACAGTACAAGGGGTGAGAAAGGAAAAGAACAAGATTTTTTTTTAAATCATCAGCATCAAAAAGAAGCGAAGAACAGAGAGAAAAGAGAATATAAACAATAGAACAAACAAAAATTAAAAAGCAGATTACTTAAATAAACCAAAATATAGTAGTAAACACAACAAGTATAAATGGACTCAACTCTCCAGTTAAAAGACAGGAACTGCTAGTCTGAACAGAAAAAAAGTAAAAATCAGTTCAAATACCTACAAGAGGGATGTAAAAAATAATAATTCACTGGCAGATGAAAGATGGGAAAAGGTAAAAGAACAAGGCCAAGTTAAGCTTGTTTAGACATATTAATATCACATAAAATCTGACTAAAAAAATAACAAATTAGTCACAAATTTTTGATAAAAAGTAAAATTAACCAAAAAGATACATGTTACCTATTAATTTAACACAGGTAAAATCTGGCAAGCAAAAAATAAAATTTGGAAATCCACTTTTTAAATAAATGATCAGATTAAATATCCAAAAACATCATTAGAAGACTTAAATATCTTAACAGGTAGACTTGACCTATGGGTCATCTGTATAATACAAATAATATTTTGAGACTATGCATTCGTTTTTACACATGGAATATATATTTAGAGTGACTGGCCAAAAACAATGTTCTCAAATATAGAAAATTCTTAATTAAAAAAAAATCATATATTCATTGATCATAAAGCAATTAAGTCAGAAATAACAAAACAAAATTTTGTATTTTTTCAATTATTCTAAATTATTTTATCAAATAACATGTCAAAAATCATAATGCAAATTTGAAAACACTTAGAACGAATAATTATGAAAAATACATATCAAAATTATAAAATAGGGTTAATTGCCAATATCCCTAGTTTGATAGTTTCTCCCAACTACTGGAAGTATTGGCAACTACAGCTGACTTTTCCTCAATTTTCTGCCTAGTCTTGTCTCATCCTAGGGGGAACCTACACCCCAGCGGTTAGCTTTTGCCTCAACTTGACAACTGTGAAACATTAACCCACATTTAGAACTCTGAGGCCTTTGTTAACACATGATGTCAACTCAGTTCAATTTCTCCCTTAGTCTAGTTTCCTTTACTCTCCCACAGGTGTTTAAGGGTATTTTTCCAATACACTTCCAGGGTCTGTCTGCCTCCAAAGATTCTAATTGTAATACAGGTGCCATGTGAAAAGCTATTATAGTGTTGTGAGCAAGAGATGACACTAACTTAAAGAAAGGAGTAGTAGAAATTAAAGACAAGTGGATGAGTTCAAGAAATATTTAGGAGAAGATAATGATGATGATCTCTTAAACAAACTGAAAAACCACATGAGATACAACAGTGGAATACCAAATCATGGATAAGGCTTCACAACTAATCATCAAAATTGTGACCTCTACTTCCTGCCTCCATAACACCTAACGCTGCAGATGACAAATTCTCCATCAGTCTAGCTGCCTAAGTACAGCCTACACCAACTCTTCCTTCCCATCCTACAACCTGACAAATAGGCAGAGACCATGTGTAATACAGAAAAAAAATAAGGGGAGGGACAATTAAAATGTGGTGCACTGAGCTCTGATGAACTTAAGAAAACTGCACAGAATCAGAGAAAAGTTGGTACACTGCTAGAATTGTCCAAAAAATCTAATTCAGAATCTACCGGGGAATTTGGCCACTAAGTACCAGGGTGGTACACTGAAAAGTGCCTGTTGTGAATACTATCAAAGAAGTAATTTAACTTCAAACAAATTAGGGAAATGAATTCCATTTTCAATGCATCATTCATTTTGTGTGTATTGTATCATAATTTTCCATTGATTTTATTGTTCTCTTAATTAAAAATTAGTTACATTTAATCTCCCTATGGACCTAGGTTAATCATGCCATTTGATTTGCCACACTTTAGACTGAGGTGATACACATTTGCATCAATACTACTTGGGATCTATAATATCCAATAAAAAGGAAACATAGTAAATATATATATTTACTATTTCTGGCAGTTCAACTATGAATTATCCACATTCATACTGCTACTATCTCTAAAGATGGCTAATTCTCAGTTTTTCCTGTTGGAAAAAGAAAAGGTGTGAAGTGACCACAGAATATCTTGCCTTTCCTCAGTTGTCCATACACATACATAAATACATAAACAACTGTTTATGAGTTGTATTTATTAGATATAATAATTTATTACTGAATCATATATTTATAAATATATTCTATTAGTATATTACATATTGTCTAAAATGCATCCAATGTAAATTTTAATATACTTATTTTTAATTTATATATTTAAAATGTATTAATAATAAGTGTGCTGCTAGTCAGTCGCTTTCTGTCACTGTGACAAAATAACCTGACTAAAACAACTTAAAGGAGGAGAGACCTGGGCTCATGGTTTGGGAAGTTTCCATCCACGGTGGCCTGGGTCCCTGTTTCTGGTCCTCTCGTGAGGCAGCACTCATGGTGGGAGGCTGAGGTGGAGCAAAGCTCTCACCTTAGGGGGCCAGGAAGCAGAGACAGGGCAAGTAAGGGAAGAAAGGCCAGGACAAGATGTAGCCTTTAAGGACACACCCCCAAAACCCATCCCTCCTACTAGGCCCCACCTCCTAAGTTTCCAGCACCTTCCATAGTCCATTAAATTATGAAACCGTCATTGGAGTAATCCGTTGATGAGGTGAGAGCCCTCATGAATGAATACCAACAAGCAAGAGAAAGAAGATGAAGGACTGAAACACAATTATGTGGTCTTTCAAAAGCCACACCTCCAAACAAACACTGCTGCCTTGGGGGGCAAAGCTTTCAACACACGAGCTTTTGGGAGACACTCAGATCCAAACCATACATTGAGTATCAAACATGATATATTCATTTAAATAATTAAATAAGAATGAATCAATACTGCACACACACAGACACCATCATGGTATGCTAGATAAGTTAAAATAAACTATTGATTTGGTGGAGAACCACAACTATACTTTATTGAAAACCTGATTATACTGGCCTATTTTTCTTGGCTTGGATAAATAAAAAACAATAGATCCCCTACTCTGCTCCAGGGATCAGAAATCAGTGCACTTCATTGTGCAGATTAGAGCAGAAGGTGTTCACAGACAAGAAGTTTCCAAACAAAAACCAACATTTTTTTCCCATTACAATGTGTTTCCACATCACGCCTGAATGTTTTGCAGTCTTTTGCAACAGAGTAATAGAAAAAGGAAAACATGCAAGAATGAACACCAACAACACAAGAGGAAGAAGACGAAGGACTGAAACACAGACAGAGGCAGCACAGTAAACTCCACAGGAAACAAAGGGAAAGTATGGAATCATGCTTATGGCTAAATGTGTATGTGGGAAAAGAAATACAAGCACCAAAAGATGGTGGGAAACAAAAAGAGAACATGCATTCCCGTCTCCAGGGGAGTATCATTTCAACCTCAAATGACCACACTACTTCACAAGAATCTTTTTGTTCTTCGGGTGTTGGGAATTGAACCCAGGACCTTGTGCTTGCTACATGCACACTCTACCATGGAGCCACACCTCCAGCCCCAAACTTCTCCACCTAGAATGGATTTCATGAAGTATAGTTCAACACCCCTGCACCGTTTTTCTTAAACATAACTTTTCCTTAGGCATTTTTTATTACACCTCCCTGGATACTAAACCTATCTTCTCCTGAAGACCAAATTAGCAAATAAATTAACAGTACCTAAGATTGTGGAAAAGGTACATTTTAATATCTTCTCAAAGTGTCTTCAAGAAAGCTTTAACCAAGAGTCATAAACAACATTTAAAAATATTCTAAGCAGCATGAAATTGAGATTTCAGGAGTAGTATTTTTTTCCCTCTTAAATATGAACAATTTGTTCTTCTATACAACCAACTTTTAAAAAGCAACCTTAGAAACAAAACAAGCCATATCATACCGAAAGCAAGGTGGGAAGCATGGTGGAGGAAAGCAGCCAGAGCAGGGAGGAAAGGCCACCAGGGTCCTCGCAGTAATCAGAAACAGGCCGAGGCAGAGGCCATCAGAAGACTAATGACAGAGTGGGAAACGGGAGAGCGCGGCTTCCAAAAAAAGAAGTCCCAGGTTAGCGCAGACTAGTAAGATGTTCTAGTACACTGGAATCTGACATTACTAAAAACTTCCACAAGGGCTGGGGTTGTGGCTCAGGGGCAGAGCGCTTGCCTAGCACTAGATTTTTTATGTGGTGCTGTGGGTTCAAACATAAAAAAACTAAATGAACAAAATAAAGGTATTTAAAAAAATACACTTCCATGAGTCCAGCCTAATAAACAAGGATCAGTCTGCAAGAATGAATGATGGGCAGAGTGCAGTGGCACACACCTGTAATCCCAGTAGCTCGGGAGGCTGAAGCAGGAGGAGTTCAAAGCCAGCCTCAGCAAAAGCAAAGCACTAAGCAACTCAGTAAGACCCTGTCTCTAAGTAAAATACAACTCTGCCACCGAGAAATACTACTTCATGAACACTAGGATGGCAATAATTAAAATAAAATAAAATTTTTTAAAAAACCAGAAAATAACAACTCTTGGCAGGAAACTGAAAAACCACACATTTCTGGTAGAAATCTGAAAAGGTACAGCCCCCATGGAAAAGAGTCTGGTAGTTCCTAAAAAAGTTACTATGTAACCCAGCAATTCTGCTCCTATGCATGTAGCTCTAACTGAAAACATGTACTTGAACTAGCACATGCACACCCATGTTCACAGCCACACTATTTATAATAATTAAAAGGCAGAAACAACCCATTTGTCTATTAACAGATAGGCAAAATATATATTCACACACAATGGAAGATTATTCAATCATATGAAGGAATAAAATTTTGACACATGGTAGACCACAGCTGAAAAACACTTCTAATTGAAAGAAACCAGGTACATAATTTCATATATTATATGCTTCCATTTATATAAAATATCTGGATTGGGTCAACCCATAAAGACAATAGTTAATTAATGGTTATTGGGGGGTATGTGGGGGAAAAATAGGAAGTAAATACCAATGGGTAGAGTTCCTAGGGGGAGTAATGAAGATATTCTGATATCAGAAGATTCTGATGGCTATAAAATCTTATGAATATGTTAAAAACCACTGAATTGGGCTGGGAATGTGGCTCAAGCGGTAGCGCGCTCGCCTGGCATGCGTGCGGCCCGGGTTCGATCCTCAGCACCACATACAAACAAAGATGTTGTATCTGCCGAAAACTGAAAATAAATATTGAAATTCTCTCTCGCTCGCTCGCTCTCGCTCTCTCTCTCTCTCTCTCTCTCTCTCTCAAAAAAAAAAAAAACCCCACTGAATTATGTACCTTGCAAGGCTGAATGTTATAGTATTTAAATTTTATCTCAAATTTTTAACATTTTATCTTCAGTGTAAAAAATTTAAAGCAGGTTGCCTCCAGGAATAAGGGGTAAAAACTAATTTAGAAAGAGCATGAAAGAACTTTCCGGGGTGACAGAAATGTTCACTATCTTGGTAGGGTCCACAGTTACATAGATATATACATATATTAAAATCAAAATCGGCAAATATAGGCAACATTTACTCACATTTACACATAATATGCAAATTTGCACCAAAACTATATATAAATACTGAATTCAGTTTATGACATGTATATGGAAGTTCTTCTTTCTTTTTCTTGGTGAGGGGGTGGGAGCAGTACTGGGGATGGAACGCTAGGCATTGTGAGCATCCAGCCCTATGCTGAGGTATTTGGTAGGACACGTACCAATATGTGCAGTTTACTTTAAAATACAACAAAAAACAAGATGGGTTAATGATATGGTTAGATAACAGTGGTATTGAGTATATAACATGTCTTTGTGTACATACAATACAATATATTATATATGGATATATAATCTTGGTGTTGAAAAAACAGTATACTATAAAGTTCTTTGAAAATGCTGTTTGATTGAAATTTTTCAAAACAGAATATTGGTGAGGAAATTACTGGCAAGTAAATTACTGAACAAGTAAATTACTGGCAAGTCACAAGTACCATGCAGAAACTTAGAATATGGTCATCAGACACGTATCTGGGTGGCAACATCGGGGCATCTTCCCTGGAAGACATGATATTTAAGCCCAGATATGAAGACTACATGAAGTCATCTATGAGAGGATATCAGCATGAGTCTTCCAGGTCTCCTCTATACCCCTCCCCCAGAAGACCTTAATCCTAAGGCTCTGAAAGTTGGTGTGTTCAAGTGAGCCAATGGGACAAGGAGGGAGGTAGCAGAAAACTGGAGACAAAGACAGGCTTGAATCACATGGCATCCATATCAGCAGGGTACTGTGAATTCATCCAAGGGCAATGTTATGTCATTAGCGGGTGCAAAGCAGGGACGGGTGGGACGGGAGGGGATGAGATGTGCCCTGATCATTAAAGTTTTAAAACATTGCATGACGTTCTATGAAGAATGGTGCTAAATAAGGGGTACAAAAACTATTGCCATAGTCCTTGCTATGACAAGGGTAGTATGGAGGAGAGAGGGGGTGACACACACAGCAGGCAGTGACTATGGGGTGTGTGCAGAGAGGATGGCAGCACCTGCACAGGGACTTCCATCCTACAGGACAACAGGGAAAGAGGCGCCCAGGACACATCCCAGGTCCGGGCCTCGAGGAATCGGGTAACACTTACTGGGATGTGGAAATCTTGGGAGACTGGGTTTGTAGGATGTTGGACTTCAGGATAAAAGAAAAAAACATTTTAATTTAAATTGAGCATAATTTGTGATCGTGAGAAACATAGGCAAAAGAAAAGAATCAGAATAAACAAGAAACTGTCAAAAGGCAGGTTTAGACTTACAATTTCTTTTCCTTTCAATAATCAATTTGACTTAATTGTACTAAGGACCTTTGGTCCAGTAAAAAGATTACTTTAATGGAAGTCAAGCTCACTGATTACTGATATCTACCTTTGGGGTTAAAGGTAAACTGGGGATCAATAGCTCTCTATCTCTACACTTAGGGGTCAAAGGAAAAAATCAGGAGTTGAATGTAGGAGGCAAGGTAGTCCACAAAACTAATACACAGAGGGAACATTTTAATTCTTAAGTGTCTATCATCCCACCCATGGGCAGCTGCTGTCTATTTCAGTCCCACACACATAAGTACCTTATGACGTTTTATACTAAACAGTGACTCAAATTTTAGCATCCATCCTGAAATCTCATTAGTTTAGCCAAAGTATAATGAAAAAACCATGGTCTTTGGAATCAAAGAAATCTAAATTTAAACCAGTAGCTTGGTGGCCTTGAGCAAATTAATTACTACTTCTACTCCTTAATTTCCTATAAATGAAAATGAAAATAATTAAACCCAAGAATTAGCATTAAAAATAACATTTCCAGGGGCTGGGTTGTGGCTCAGTGGTAGAGCGCTCACCTAGCACGTGAGAGGCCCTGGGTTCAATCCTCAGCACCACATTAAAAAATAAATAAATAAATAAGTAAGTAAGTAAAACAAAGGTATGTGTCCAACTACAACTAAAAAATAAATATTTTTTTTTTAAAAATAACATTTCCAAAGTACCTGGCACATAGGAAAATGTGCTATAACAAGGCGCCTAATGCTCAGTTTCCAACTTCAGCAGCATAGATTCCTATTTGCAGAAGAGAAGACTCTTATGAGGAGGAACCACACAAAACAGGATGGATTTTTTTTTTTCAGCATGTATCAAAGAAAGAAACAAAAGAAATCTATGAATAGGTCTGATAGATAGGAAATCAGAAACTTACAAATGGACAGGTTGGAAGATTTTATTCAGTTGTTTAGAACAAGGAATGTATTATTTCCTGTGGAATCAATGTTTAGTTCACCTCTTAGATAAACTCAAAATGGCCCATGGCAATAATAATAGTTAAAATGTGATATATCTCAATAAAAGTAACAGGGGGAAACCAAGAGGCTTTAATATGCAATTTGACTTATGTTAGCAACTAGCCCTTGAAGGAAAGGTTTTATGGGGGACTTCTGTGGTGACTCAGAGACGTTCTCAGGGGAATTCCAAACACTTATAGAAACTGATGACCCTGGTTCTTTATCATGTTTTATTTCACCTCAAATTTTATGGCTTCCCTTTCTTTCATTGTAAGCAAAACACTTGCACAGTTAACAACCAAGATTGTGATCATTTATTTCACAAATGAGAAGGGATAATAGAGGCAGAATCAGAAGTAAAAATAGGGAAGCAGAAGAAATCACAAAGGATGTGCCCAAGTATAAAGAAAAGAGACTTACACTGAATTTAGGGGAGCTCAGAAGAAAAAAGACTGAAAAGAAGGTAAAGCACAACATTCAAATGTTGAAGGAAGAAAACAAAGTATTGAGAATCAGAAGCACAGGTTATTAAAAAGGTAGAAGAAAAACATAAAACGCAAGCAAAGCCATCTGCAGTTTGCCATCTGCACCAAGGAAATGCTCACAGGTTAGTGATTCATAATTCTAAGTGTGGCACAGCAATAGAATTCTAGATTTTCCTTCTAATCCTCTATTATTTCCCTAAATTCCTCCAAATATTGTTTTTATGTAGATACTATTATGATAATGTTATTATTCTGTCCTATTAAGTAGGAGATAATAACATACCAATCAGAATGAGAAAGAGGATCTTTAAGTTTAAAAGTATATGCTAGAATAAAACTAAACTACATTAGGAAAGTCTCTTCAAAAGCCAATAGGTATGTTCTGTGAGTTGTAGGCAAATGAGGACTCCCAATGATTTCAAATCACAGACAGCAACTTTTGATTTATCCAGCAGACCTCACTGTCAAGTAATGAGATGCTTTTAGAAAATGTTGACAATTCTGAAAAAATGATTAATGAAGAGATGTTATAGACAGATAAAATAAGATTTCTCTATGGCCTGGTCTCAAATCCAGGGCATTTTTGCAAAACAAATGAACAACAAAACAGAATTAATAATGAGCAAAACAAAAATAATTTAACCAGATCCAACTAGAAACAGGGATACATCAAGCAAAACAACTTTCAAATCACCAAGGCCCAAGCCTGTCCCAACTGCAGGCGCTTACTGAGGGCTGTGAGATCACTTTCAGACCAATGTTTCTACATATCACAACTATACACACTTTGCCAAGTCAAATGCTTTCCACCTGCGGACCTCATTTCTAAATGATCACCTTAATGAGAAAACACGACTATAGAACTGCTAGTGGGGTACAGGAGTTGTAGGAATGCTTAAGCTGCTGTGAGTCCCTACCAGGCCTTATCTCTCTCATCTGTCTACAAATCTCTGTCAAACCAATATGACTGCTGATTTGATTAATAAAAGGTACAATTTTTAATAGCTTTGCTAACCCATGATAACAGTATGCCCTTATACATTTTCTCAGCAGAAACTGAAAATACAATCATGCTCATGAGTAGTAGGAATATATTTGAAACTAAAAAGTACAATAGCCACTGCTGACCTGTCTTCCAGTTTACCTTTTACTCCAATTTAGAATACTCTGTCCTAATTTCCCACATTCTATTTTATCTTTCCTGGCAAGATCATTAAGTCAACATTTAACATCTTAGGGAAAGGCAAAAATTTTGAGAATTTTGTCCAACATATTATGTTCACGTTAATCATATACATTCCTTAACTTTAGAAACTGCATTCAGCTGCTTACATACAAATTTATATTACATCCAATCTTGAGGATTCTTGACAATTCCTTCCTTTAATTAGTGAGTGATTTCATCTTACAAAAGAGCTATAGCTAAGGTCAAATTACTCTTTAAAGTCCAGTTTAATAACAGAATATGATAATTCAACTGATAAATTCTTTCAGAGGGACAAGTAATCAGAAACCTAAAACTATTAAAATATTATTTGCTCTATGGGAATTACTTATTACACGTTTACTCAACCGTATCTGCTCAAAGACATAGAAACCCTACCAAAGTTAATTTAAGAACTTACCAATTTCCCTTGCAATTCTGACAGCTTCATCTGCATCCTGTAAAAGCAGGAAATGAGACTCAACATTAATCCCATGAGGCACTGCGCAATGTCCTTAGGGCAGTCGTATATTGCACTACTGTCTCCTCTGATTCATTTAATGCTCAATTTTACAACCTTCTAACCCTTTTCATTCAGAGAAATGTAAAATTAATACCATAAGTGGAATGTAAATTCTACCTCATCATTATTATATTAAGAAACTCAAAGCAGTTTGAAATGAGCTGGCAGGAAGCACTACCAGAATTGCCAATGACTTGGTGCAGTTGCGGGAATTTAATGGCAGAATTTAGATGTTTACAATCAATACCGAATCATAAATCAGATCATTAAAGCTTGTCTGCAGCCGGCTTGTTTCTGTGTCGGATACTTGGGTGTCATGTTTTCCTGGATTCTGTCAGCAGGGGGAGTTGATTCTCTATTGTTTGGGAGGAGCTTGATCGATTTTCCAGAAGTCAAAAGGTAAATTTCCAGGATCTATAGGACTTACCAATTATTCAAAGAAATCCCTTTAGTGATCTCCTTGACGTTTTCTATTTTATTTCACCTTTTTTTCAGGTACATATTTTATCTTTAAGGTTGCAGTCTGTTACACAAAGCAAAACTTTAAATTCAATCAACTAAACTAGTATGGTTTAAAAAAAAAAAAAAAAACTACAAAAAGCCAAATACAAATGCCTTCCTAAACACCACAAGGGAAGAGTTTATTGATATAAGGATTAGTCACTGCTAAACATCAACCAAGACCACTGTACCTCTCACTAGCTGAAAGGCAACAAGTTTCCTGCATCTATATCACCCATTAACCCCCACCCAACACACCCAACAGGACCCTCCGGACAGGTTCCCATAGAAAGACCGCTAAAATTCTGAACTCCAAGTTTCCTCCTTGGTTTTATTATTTTTTGTAGTTCAGGGACACAAGCTAAAATGACTGAAGTTTTAGAAAACAACTTCAAAATACTGAAGTCTGGTATTTTTAAAGCTAATTTATTTAAAATGTAGAGTGACCATGTCAGAATCCTCCCCCCAAAAGGCAGTGGGGGATGTTTATAACTGGTTCGTTTATGTCTAATAAAAAAAAAAATCTTCCTTGAAAGTCTTCAGTACCTAATAACGTCCCCCGAATAAGGAGGTTGGCAGGGGAAGTTGTCAGAAAAATTTAATTTCCTTTCATTAGCCAGTCTGCTCCACAAATAGGTGCTTGTTAAGTTCAAAGCAGTCCTGAAAGCGACATCAGTTTTAAGTCTTTTTTTTTTTTTACTCCAAGCAGTCACATCTGCTAATGAGATTTCCAAATAACAATTGTTTTCAAGTCAGAGATAAATCTATAACCTCCCACCCCACGCCCCCCAAAATCAAGGTTTACTGCTTTATTACACCTTGCTGTATTCACTGACTTCACATTCTCCAAATTTTAGCTTAAAAGGATAAAAATCCATGAAAAGGGTCATTTAAGAACGTTAGTGGTTTCCACACATTGAGTTGGAAGGTTCTTTGTTCCAGCCAGTGACAGTTATTGGAGAATACTTGCCTTTAATGGCCTCTCTGTCAGGAAGTGTTAAACCTGCCAAATGCGAACAATTAGTGCCTCTCCAACAAAATACAGGAAGAGTGATGGCTGATGAAGACTGGATTATAATAAGCCCAGAAGGAAACTTTTAACATTTCTTTCAGATGCCTAAGAGTATATTTACCAATGATAATCTGAGAGAAATTAAACTGCTATCCAGAAAGTTACCTGTAGAGAACTAATAGGAAATTTTTAAAGGATAATTCATTAGCAATATTTTATCATTTACACACACACACACACACACACACACACAAACACTAGAGATGTGTGTGTGTGTATATAAAAAGAATAATATATAAACACAGAAAAGCTTCTAAAATTTCTTTAACTGCTACCAATCACTTCTGTAAGCTGCCGCAAAAATTATCTTTTAACTGGTATGCTTACATTTTCTTACTGTGAAAATTAAAATCCTACTAAACAAACTTTCAAATAAAATCAAACTGCCTTAAAAATTAACTTTATACTTGTTGCCCATTCATCCCCCCTCCCCAAAAAATTATGTACTAGACATTAGAAAACTTTATTATCAGTTTCAAAAAATAAACTGTCAAGTACACTCAGTTCCCACATGGTCTTTCAGTATGCAGTTTTATTACTGAAATATATAAAACTACTTTTAAAAAGATAAAAAGGCTCATTTGGCTCCAAAGTCAACAGCACTGACACATGACATTGTAAAACCTCCCTATCAGGTTATAGAAAGAAAAAAAAATTAATAAAACTTTGAAACACCTATGAAAAGACCAACAACCATCAGAAAAAAAAAATGTGAAAGTGATTAAATAAGAGGTTCAAATAGAAAGAAATCCATTACGTGGAAGGCTGAGGCAGGAGGATCGAAAGCTTGAAGCCCATCTGGGCAACATAGTGAGACTGCCTCAAAATAGTAAGTAAAAGGGTCTGGGGACATGGCTCTGGCAGAGAACTTGCCAGGCCCTGGGTTCCATCCCCAATACAGCCAAACAGAAAAAAAGAAAGAAAAGGAAAAAAAAATCCACAAGAATACATATGAAATATGTCCAGCCTCAGTCCTAATCATGGAAAGGCTGATTAAAGCAAGGAGATCCCACTTCTCATCTAGATACTGAAGTCGATAATGGCCAGGAGTGACCTGAAGGTGACTCAGGTAGAAGAGCACTTCTCACACTATCAGTGCTGCAGGAAATATAATCTTTTTAAAAATAAACTGTTAGTATCCATCAGTACAAAGACATGTATCTTTGACCCATCAATTTTACTCTTGGGAAATTATCCTATAGATATCCTCATACACATTCATACAGAGACCAACCTATAAAAGAAATGTGTTATTTTCAGTGTGTTATTGTTCTGAAAGGAAAAACTCTGAAAACCAATTTGATAGGCCTTCTGAAGACTAGAACACAAATGGTACATTTATAAGAAACAGAATATTACACGGCCTTTAAAAAGAATGAGGGTGGTCCATATGTTCTTACTCATCCATTTATATACTAGTTCAATAAATGTTTACTCAGCAACAGTGCATGAAATACATTTTCTGCCCTCATGGAGCCTGTCAAAGCCTAATATGGGAAACAGAAACTGGAGTAAAGAAATCAATTGAGAGTCAAAATAAATGTTACACTGCACAAAGAGTTCTAGAAAATAAGAAAAGGAACCTGTTTTTGATAGATTACTCTGAAAAGGCCCTTCTGAAGTAAAATTTGGAACCTGAGGACAAAAACGGCTCACTGCCTTCCGAAGATCAGGAAGAAAGGATCCCGGACAGAAACAACAGGTGAAAAACCCTAATTAGGAAGGAACTTAATATGTTCTAGAAACAGAAAGTCCACAAGGCTGAAGCCGAAATGCACTAAGGAAGGGGGTGGGGCGGTGAGGCACCGAATCCTAAGGCCCAGGCTCCAGTGGCTGGGATGGTGAAGCTTTGGGACCTTAACTCTTAAGTGCTAAATATATGCAAGTCACACCTACCCTAACTTGTTGGGGGAAAGGAAGGGGTGGACTGAATTGTCCCTCCTCCCCCCACATGGAATTGGGTGAAAATTCCTGAGACAACTCATCCCTCCCCCCCCACCACATGCAAATTCCTCCTACTGAGGGGAGGCTGAAGGACCACAGCCCCCACCCCTCACAACAGGTGCCAAAGAAGCTGAGAGCGGACTCAGCCCCCTCAGCAGGCCTGGAATTCAGGATAACCAGTTTGCATATGTGCATTTCCTGCCTTTTGTCTGTCTCAGCCCCAGTCTCTTCCCCCAGGCCTCCCATCCCTTAAAAACCCTGCTCACCTTTAGAGATTGCACTTATTGTTTTATCTATCTTCCTTCAAAGGAGGCTTTGAATAAACCTATTTTCCTCCCAATCTCTGAATATTTCTGGAGCAGTGAGCTGAAGTCCAGCCCCTTCCTGGTCTTTGTGTGGAAGAAGGGCCACGTTCTGACCCAGGAGGGAACAGGAAAGGCACCATCTAGCCATCCAGTAACTTACAAGCTAATGGAAAAAACAGATCTTAAATGTGATTACATAGAAGCTAAGAAATGTCACTTGTCACCCATGTTACATACAAGTGGTAAGGAGGACCCGTGACAACACAGCATCTCTAACTCAAAAACAGATTCCTAGAAATCTTCTCAGGCAGAGTGACTTTTTAAAAAGGCCTGACAGGGGCTGGGGTTGTAGCTCAGTGGTAGAGCACTTGTCTTCCATGCGTGAAGTACTGGGTTCCATCCTCAGCACCACATAAAAATAAAATAAATAAATGTATTGTGTCCATCTATAACTAAAAAATTTAAAAAAAAAAAAAAAAAAAAAAAAAGGACCTGACAAATAAAAGCATGGTGGAAAACAGTGGCTGGAGCCTCAAGGAGCCACACTGAAAGACAGAGCTTCAGTCCAAGGGCGGAATGCAAGGCCTCACTCTGACTGCATTTAGAAGAAGTGTGGCATGAACTTTACCTATTTATCGTGTGTATATCCTTGAATCTCCATCTCCCTTCTCCTGTCTAGTTGGTTCCTTGAGTATCTCAAATGCCTGGAGCAGTGCACAAAACAGCTATTCAACAGACAGCTGTTGCATGAAGGAATGAAGGTGGGGGGACACAAGAGCACTGGAAGGCGACACTGGGAGAAGAGCAGGGTCCTAAGAGAGTGGGGTAGCAGCAGTTTGGGTGAAAGAAAAACCAGCATCTTCTCTAGAATTCGTCTGTGGCATGCTTCTGTTTTCACCTAAATGCTACTCTCTCTGGGATGCCTTTCCAGGCCTCCCATCCAACATTATTTGTTCAATGAATAAACAACTCTCATCAGCTTCCTTAAAAATAAATCTGCTGGTGTTAGAAGAAAATGTAGGGTCAATGCTCCAACATTGACGCAGCCACCGACTTCCTTAGCAAGACCACTAAAGCTCAAGAAATAAAACCAAGAATCAATAAATGGGACAGAATCAAATTAAAAAGCTTCTGCACAGCCAAGGAAACAAGAATGCAAAGACAGAGGGTAGGGAATGAGATCTTTGCTACCTGCTCTTCTGACAGGGGATTAATGCCCAGAATATATAAAGAAATCAAAAAGTTCAACACCAAAAATAAAAATGACCTAATCAATAAATGGGCAAAAGAAGTAAACAGACATTTCTTAAAGGAAGACACACAAATGGCCAACAAATATATGAAAAAATGTTCGGCATCTCTAGCAATCAGAGAAATGCAAATCAAAAGTAAACTGAGATTTCATCTCACTCCATTCAGAATGTCAATGATCAAGAACATAAATAAATAATAATAAATGCTAGCCAGGTGCGGTGGCACATGCCTGTAATCCCAGTGACTCTGGAGACTGAGACAGGAGGATCAGAGTTCAAAGCCAGCCTCAGCAACTGCAAGGCACTAAGCAACTCAGTGAGACCCTGTCTCTAAATAAAATACAAAATAGGGCTGGGGATGTGGCTCAGTCGTTGAGTGCCCCTAAGTTAAATTCCTAGTACTAGTGGTGATGGTGGTGGTGGTAGTGGTGGTGGTAGTAGTAGTAGTAGTAGTAGTAATAAATGCCGACAAGGCTGTGGGGAAAAGGCGCACTCATACATTGTTGGTGGGACTGCAAATTAGTGCAACCACTCTGGAAAGCAGTATGAAGATTCCTCTAAAATTCACTAGCATGGAGATTCCTCAAAAAAAAAAAAAAAAAAATCATGACCTAGCTATACCACTACTTGGTATTTATCCAAAAGAGCTAAAATTGGCATACAATACCAATACAGGAACATCAATGTTTATAGCAGCATAATTCACAATAACCAAGTTATGGAACCAGCCCAAGGTGCTGGTCAATAGACAAATGGATAAAGAAAATGTGGTGTACATACACAATGGAGTTTTACTTAGCAACAAAAAAGAATCAAAGTATGGCATTTGCTAGCAAATGGATGGAACTGGAGAACACCATGCTAAGTGAAACAAACCAGATTCAGCAAGTCAAGGGTCAAGTGTTTTCTGAAACTAGAGAAATGTTAGGGGGGGAAAAGGTGTGTGTTGGGGCTGGGGGGGGAGGGAATCAGACATCACAGAGATATAGGGAAGATAAGTGGACTAGAAGTAGGAGATTGAAAGGGAAGGAAATTAATTAATTTGACAAAATCATGCTATGTGCATGTATAAATATACCACAGCGAATTCCACCTTTATGTATGTCTATAAAGCACCAATTAAAAGTAAATAAATAATGAGTGTGAGGAAAACTGGTGGTATAGAGGGAAAAGAACAGGAAGAGGGAAAGTGGGGGGCACACAAAGACAGGAATGGAGTAAATTGAATTCCATGCATGTACGGTTTTGTCAAAATGAACCCAAGTATTACGTATAAATATAATGCATGAAATATAAGCATAATTTAAAAGTAATAGGTGTGTTAGAACTGGGCACAGTAACATGGACTGTAATCCCAGCTGACTGAGAGGCTGAGGTGGGAGGATCATGAATTTGAAACCAGCCTTACAACTTAGTAAGACCCTGACTAAAAAAAAAAGATTGCGAAGATAAGGCACAATCTCATAAATGCAAAAGAACTACTCATCTCTAGAGCATCAGTTTTGTAAACAAGTAAATTGATTTCCAAAGAGATGTGGTGGCCTGTTCAAATTCACCTGAGTGACAGCGAGGAAGGATTCAGAGCAGGGCATGGGGAGTCAGACAGGCTTCAGTTTCAGTACAGTTTCGGTTCAAAACAAAGAACACTCAGTGGAATACCTGGCAAACGCCCAGTTCAATATTTACTCTTATCTCTGAATTCTTAGCCTAGCACATTTTTTTCACTACATCATGCAACTTCAAAAGTTGAAATTTATCTTTCAAAAACCTTTTCTTACAAACAATAGAGTACTGCCCTATTGGTAATTTGGGGTGGAGATGCTGGGAATTGAACCCAGGGCCACAAGCATCCTAAACAAATGTTCTGTTGAGCTACAGTCCTAGCCCTATTTGAAATATTTTTCTTTCCTTTTTTTTGGTTCCATGGGTAAAATACAGGATTGCTTAACCACTGAGCCATGTTCCCAGCCCTTCTAATTTTTTAATTTGAGTCAGAGTCTCACTAAGTTGCTGAGGCTGGCCTCAAACTTGCATTCTTCCTGCCTCAGCCTCCCAAGTCCCTGGGATTACAGGCATGTGGCCACCATACTAGACCCTATTTGTAATTTCTAAGTTAAATATTTAATTAAGTAAAATAAAAATCAAACTTTCTAATAATATAAAATAATCATTAACCCGTACTTTATCAAACCCACTTTGCTCTTTATTTATATAAATCTCTTATAAGCAAAACATTACTACCACTTTGCAAATCCAATCTGGCATTATTTGAAAGGGCAAAGCTGATTCAGTTCAACAGTGTTAGCCTTAGAATATTCTTAAGACAGCACTCAGACCGGATAATGATATGATACCCAGTACAACAGGTGAAAATACTCATAGGCTCAAGACAGTAGATTCTACTAAAAATATTCTTCAACACAGTAATATTCTAAAATTTATTAAAATAAAATTTCTAACAGAATGGGTAATAATCCCCCCAAATGGAAGAAAAGTAAAATATAAAAATTTCAGCTGAAAGAACAAATCTGATCTATTCATTCACTTACACTATTTTCAACTGAGTGCTCAGAATATTTTTATTTTCATAAAACAAGTAATAAGCAGAGAAAAAAACAAAAATAAATACAAATATGTCAGCAAACACATATTCTAATGGTTCAAATCAGGAAGTTAAAAAAAGGAATAGTCCACAGCCGTATTTTACTCTCTTCTTCTAAGCAACAAAAATCCCTCCATCCATTGTTTCTTCATCCCAGCAGGTCCTCAGAGCAGCCACGCTCAGGCTCTGAAGCAATTGAATTTCTGATGAGGAAAGGGGTACAGAAAAGAACGTAACTCCAAAGCGACAATTCAAGAAATGGAGAAAGAGGAAAGCAGCCAGGGACCAGTGCTCAGTCCCTTGACTCCTCTACAATGGCACAACTCACACCTTCCAATCCAGGAGTAATGGTGAAAACTGCTGCGTGACTCTGAGCAGGCTGGGGCAGGGGGTGCTGCAAAAATCAATTAAGGAGATCACAAAAATACACAAAAGATCTGCCAAAAATCAGTTGCCTTCTCTGTAAGTCTGTTTGTTAGGCCCCTAGAGCATCCACCTGGGGGCCGACAGGACTAGCAGTTAAGAGCACAGGCACAGGGGCGAAAGGCGTGGGCTCTGGGACTAGTATGCCTCTCTGGAATGCAGTTTCCTCACCTGGAAAATGAACATAGTAAGAGAATCTCTGTCGTGGGGTCATGGAGAAGGTGATATTGGTTAAGGATGAAACTCCCTAGAACAGGACCTGGCCCGCAGCAGAAACTCGATGAAGGTTAGCAATCTGTGGTCATTAAAATGGGCAGCCCACACCCCAAACTACAAGTGTGTTCCCTCTCTGCCCAGCGTTAATTGTTGCCTCCTGTGTGATTACCCATCTCTGAATCTGCATGGCACAGAACTAACACTGGCACTACACTACTGCACAAAGTGGGTGTTTCATCTCTTGATCACAGGAATCAGATGACCTGTGAACTCGTTATTGCTGATGAGCATGGAAAAGGGCAGGAAGGGCAAGAAAAACTACAACAAAGACAAGCAAACTCAGTCACTCTCCCCAGATGCTAAACACACAATATATTTTTACAGTGACATTAGTGTTGAATCCTGACCATACCATCCAAGATCCAGGGAATCCTGCTACACAGGAGTTCACTTTTCTCGGTTGGTTCTAGAACAATTGTTCCACAAAGGTCTAGGGCTGTATCTCAGTGGTAGAGCACTTGCCTACCATGTGTGAGGCACTGGATTTGATCCTCAGTACCACATAAAAATAAATAAATAAAATAAAGGTACTGTGTCCATCTACAACTTAAAGAGTTAAACAAAAAAATACATAAATCAGCTAGGCGAGGTGGCACCTGCCTATAATCCCAGCATCTTGGAAGATGAGGCAGGAAGATCAAGTTCAAAGCCAGCCTCAGCAACTTACCAAGGCTCTGAACAACTTGGTGAGACCCTGTCTCAAAATAAATAAAATGGGCTGGTGATGTGGCTCATTGGTTAAGTACCCCTGGGTTAAATCCCCAGGACCAAATAAATAAATAAATAATCACTGTTTTATTAAGACATAATGAACCAGGAGTAAGAGCTAATCTGTACACAAAAAGTAATTCTCAAACTATTCTGCATAAATATATAAAGTTAAATAAAATTTCTTAACAATCCTGGGCTCACAAATGGCTTCCAGCTGATTGGATTTTCCAGTTCATCAAAGACAAGCAACAGAACCCTTCTATTTTAATATGCAGTTGTCCCACAGAATCCATGGGGTGGTTCCAGGACCACCTGAAGATACCAAATGTACAAATGCTCAGGTCTCATGTAAGAAATGTCATACCATTTGTATATAACCCACACACATCTTCTCATACACTCTGTCATCTCTACATTACTTATAATGCCTAACACACTCTAAACACTGCACAAACAGTTGTCAGACTATTATTGCTTAGGGGATGGCAAGACAAAAAGGTATGTATACGTTCAGTACAATTTTTTCCTAATATTTTCAAACCCAGGTTGGTTAATTCTAGAGATACTTCACCCAGAGGAACTCAGGATCAACTAACTATACTTTCAAATTTTTTGAAAACTTACTACAATTTTCTATAATTAAAAAAGCAGCACAATAAACATAATTGAATCTTTAAAAAAAAAAACTTTTAGGCATCATTGGAAAAATCAGTTATTCTTGGTTTAGCAGGGAACACTACACTGATGTCTAATAGTAGAATTCTAACTGCTAGGGAAGAAGGGAAGAGCTTGCTGCCATTTTTCTTTCTTTCTTTTTTTGCTTTTTAATGACTTCTTTCACACTAGCATTTTTTTTTTTTTTTGGTTATTTGCTTCTTTCTGTTAAAGCAAGAGTATGGTTTTTAAAATCATACTGACTAATTAGGTGGCAAAAACAATTACTACTTCAAATCTACACTATAGATTACAAAAGCCATGCACACACATTACCATACTCTGCTCTGTGGTATAAATGGGTATTACTGCTCCCTCTTAAGGATATAAGAACTCAGAGACATTAAATAAATTTCCCCAAAAAAACTGTGCTGCAGGGTGCAGTGGCATACATCCATGATCCCAGCAGCTGGAGGACTGAGGCAGGAGAATTGCAAATTCAAAGCCAGCCTCAACAGCTTAGCAAGGCCCTCAGTAGGGAGACCCTGTCTCAAAATTGTAAAAATAAATAAATAAAAAGGGCTGGGGTATGGCTCAGTGATAAAGTGCCCCTGGGTTCAATCCCAAATACAAAAAAATTTAAAAGCACAGTACAATGATAGGTGTTAAAACCAAATGAGGCAACCTAGTCATCAGAGATTTATGACTCTGCCTCACACTTGACATTAAATAGACCATATAATCCTGCCAAATTCCACCATCATTGTCAATATTATCTATTTTGCTGCATCATGATGCAATAAAATGTTTTCACCAGCAACAGAGCTATGTCTCCCCATCTCTCTCGCTTTTGAGCTAACTCACTACTGCTCAAACTTCAGGAGTCCTTGGCTGAATTTCCACTGGAAACCCTGACATGATCTCCTAAACTAGGTTCTATGCCACTCCTATGTGGGCTCCATGCACCCTGGGCTTGTTAAAATGCATTGGGACTGGTAGACCTCCCTTTAAACTCTGAAGTCAGAGCTATGGCATGTAACTGTGGATAAGCAAATGAGTTAGTATTCTAATTCCTGTTTTCCAACATTGTCACAAGCACTCTCTGCTGTCCACACTTGCTCCTGAGATCAAGGTAATAAGATGTTGAATAAAACCAAATTTGTTAAAGGCAAATATTTGATACTAGAGGACCACTCGAGAATTACATTTTAAAACCTTAGTTTCTCTCTAATAAAAAGAATGATTCAAGAGTGAATAACAAGCCATAAAGAAAACAGTGCCAGATGACCACTTAAGTACTACTTCGCAATGTTTTTTTTTTTTTTTTAAAGTGCGGAAAAACCATCTCCTAAATAATCAAATAAGAAGGGGAAAATAGAACAAATTGAAACCTAGCTAATTTACTCAAGTTGATGATGACAATTACTCAGGGAAAAAAGTAGAATACAATTTAGTCCAAAAAAAAAGCTTAGTCTTCAAAATGTTATAGGCTAATTTTAAAGAACACTATAGAATTTTAAAAAGAATTATCTATACTAAAATTAGCACAATGCAAACTATTGTGAACACAGTTGCTAAAACCACAAGAAATTTATTCGCATCAAGAAACCTCAATTTGAAGTCAGGGGTGTGGCTCGGTAGCAGAGCACATGCCTGCGATGCACAGGGCCCTGGGCTTGGTCCCCAGTCACAGTTTCAGATCTTAAATTTGGCATCTGCATTCTCCTCTGATGCCCACTGCTGCTGCCCCACTGGAAGTCTCCCCAACACAAGGTGAGATGAGCCTCACAGTTGGTAGAGCTCTGACCTCCTTTTCAAGAACCCTGAGAATGAGAAACGATTGGGTTATCTGACGGGATTTGAAAAAGTTTATTACTGGAGGAAAAAACTTTCCTTATTACTGACAAAATATCAACTTTCTTTTGTTCAAAGTCATAAGTCAAAGTTCACATGGAGGAAGACAGGCGGGTCTATGAGTCCATCATCATGCCGGCTCCAGCAGACAGTGGGTTCAGAATGTTTCGGGAGCCCAACACCCAAAGAGAAGGAAACTTACCTGAGAACCTTGAGCACTTTCCTGTCACAACCTGTTGTGTTCACTCAAGCCTGGGCCTGGGAGAGAGGCCTCCAAATATTAGGCCACTGAGGCATGGCAGATACTGGCAGGCGTGTAATTAGAGAGGGCCAACCCCTAGGTTGGCAGCCCAAGACTCAATATTCTACTGTGAGACTCTCGGGGTTTCTTAGGCCAAGTCTGAGCTCTCTTTGAATCAGCCTCCTGTTCCTCAACCACATTCAATCTTTCACTCAAACCCACGTTCGCATCTTCTTACATGGCACCATTTCACTAAGCATATTTCAGAATCACAGCTGACTGTTTTGGAAACTTTTAGTATGAATGAGTTGTGTAAGAGAGCCATAAGGTAAAAAAGGAAGCAAAATCTCAGACATCCAGTGTGGTGCATTTTTTCATTCATATAAGGAAGCTTCCAAAAGGAATTCAGATTCCAAAATTATTTTCCTACAAAATTTATGGAGAAGACAAAGTTCATACAGAAGCAGAAAAGACAAATGAACGTGTGAAAAGCTGAAAACTCTCTTGAACCTGATAGTCTTCATCCTGCTTTTTCTCTTCCTCTATGGCAATCCCCATTTCTCTGCCCTGTGCTTTCTTTCTCTAAGCTGCTCCCCTTTCCTTCTTCCTGGTCACAAACCCCCAAAGCAACACTATCTCTTGAAATGAAGCCACTGCCAGGGCAAGCCCCTAGGACTGAATGAAAGCCCAGGCTTCTCCATGAACTGAGCACTGGCAAAGACTTTCAGAACCTACCAGAACATTCAGGGTCTCCTGATTTATATCATTAGTTCACACTGCTAGTAAGAACCTCAGATAGAAAATACTGGATGAGAAGGGAGAAAAACCGGAGAAGCTTAGGAAACACGGTGAATGTTGGACAAGGCCTCTTGGAGACCTCTTGGTAACTCCAGTCTAGATGCGCCAGCAAGGAAGGAACAGGCTCCTCCAAATTTGCAGGACAGTTCTTCACCACATGTCACCAGCACTCAGGAGTAGCCCTGGAAGTGGCTGTGACTCCAGCTCCCTCCTCACCATCTACAAGGAGCCTCAAGCCAGAAACAGAACATTTATAAATGAGCAAAAACAGACTGGGAAGAACCACATAGTCAGCTTTTCAACTCTATATTGTATATTTTCCAAGAGCTTAAACACAAAAGTCAAATAAGACCCAGAAAAAGCTGGAGGCTTTACACATAAAACTAAATGTGTAATTTTCATCAATTCAGGTGATACAAGATTGACCTTAATTCCTGCCATGATTACGAAAGCACTCCCTCACAGTCAACAAACTACTGGTTCATGGTTATCAAGAGTATCCCTCACATTTCCCGTGTCCCTACCCACAACTGTCACCTTTGGACCTTTAATCAATAGATAGTCCCCTTTTCCAACAAGGAACAACACCCACTAACTTCATAAGAAAAAGTCCACTGTGCAAACAGAAGTGCAGATTGAATGTCCTCCTGGCCACCCCTCCTTGAGCGGCCCCCCCCCCAAGGACTCCATATTCACCATCAAATCAGAATTTATCTGAACTGCGTCATCAGTACACTTGGGACTAAATTAAGCCCAAATTGAAAATCTAAAAAGGCCTGATTCAGTATCAGAAAAAATAAAAATAAAAAATATAATGGCAGAAGCATACAGACTGACTAGATCAAGATTCATAACAACTAATCCAAATCCCTACCCAAATCTGCCCAAATCTAAAATGAGATGGCAAAGCTGGACTAATGCCCAACAACTGAAGGCCTGAGAAAGCAAAGATTCATCATAGTCTGCTCAGGGTCTCCCAAGGCTGCGATCAGGGAGTAAGCAAGCTGCATTCTCACTGAAGGCTCAAGAGGGGACAAATCTGCTGCCAACCTCATTGAGGTTGGACAGTAACATTTGTCTCCTTGTGACTGTATGACTGAGGGCCTCAGCTTTTTTGCTGGCTCTTAGATAATAATAATTAACCTCTGTTGTAGTTTGTATCTGGAACATCCTCCCAAGGCTCATGTGTTGAAGGCTTGGTCCCCAGCCTTCATTGGGAGTGCTATTGGGAGGTTGTACAGCCTTTAAGAGTTAGGGCCTAGTTGGAGGAAGTAAACCACTGAGGGTGAGTCCTTGTAGGACCTTCTGCTCTCTGTCCCTCTCTGCTTTGGAGCTGCCACAGGTGAGCATATTATGCTCCCTGCCATAATGTTCTGCCTCATCGCAGGCCCAGAAACAAGTGACCATGGAGAGAAACCTCTGAAACCATGAACCAGCTATTTAAAAGATTTGAATGATTAGTTACTCAGTAGTTCCTGAAGACTTGCATATGAACCAGCGTGGATTTCAGAAAGATCACTAAAGATGAGATGTTGAGAATTCACTGGATTGGAACCACAATGGAGACCAGTTAGAAAGCTGATGAAGTAATCCAGATTAGATGATGGCAACTGAACTTGGTGTTAGCTTGGCAAGAGAAAGAAGTGAATGGATTAGAAAGCTACTAAAGTGAGTTTTCTGCAGTGGTATTGATAAAGAATAATTCCAAGTTTTCCAAGTTTCTAGTTTGAGAAAAAAGCATCAAAAATGCCACCACTTTCTTAGGTAAAAAAGAATGAAGGATAAGAAGTTTAGAATAGGCATCAGCAAAATTTGGGGACTATATGGTCTCTGTCATAACTACCCAGCCCTACCACTGTAGCAGAGAAGAAACCATAGATGATATGTAAAGAAACAAGCATAACTGTGGTCCAATAAAACTTTAATGAAAACAAGCAAGCATAGGGCTCTAGCAACAATCCTTGGTTTAGAGATAAAGATGATGAGTTCAGTTTTTGACTTGTAACTTTCAAGGTGCCTCAAGGGACACTGAGTATTGACAGCTGCTTAAGAAGACATTAGATATGAATTCTGAAGCTCAGAAGATATATCTGGAGTATTTGTTTGTTTGTTTGTTTATTTATTTGAAATTTGGCAGAAAAGATGATAAATGAAGTCACGAAATACAACACAAGAAAATATCCTCCTGAGAATCCGAAAGAAAACCAACACGTAGGAGTGAAAGCAAGAGGGAGGATTTGCAAAAGAACTATGAAGGAGCATCCTAGCAAGTCAAAAACACTCACTAAAAACCAGAACTGAATAATGTGGCAGCAGAAGTTATTTCAAGAAGGAAAGATGACCAGGAGATGCAAATGCTCAGAAGAGATTTAGATAAGGTCAGGATTAAAATTATGTGTTGTACTGAGCAAAAGGGAGGGAGTGCTGGGAGCCTTGGCAAGAGACTCCAGTGGCAGTGAGCAGGGAAGCCAGATTGCGGCAGAAGGAAGAGGACTGAAAGGTGTGGTCAGGAAAGCTGTAAGGCAGGTCTAAAAGGAAGGGCATCGTGCTTTAGGAATGGAGAACCATCTGTGCCTTTCCACTAATCCTGTGTGTTCTGTTCATCGCCAAACCCTTCTCGTGCAGCCAAGTGATCAATATTGCTGCAGACTGAGCATTTCTAACACTAATGGAAATACAATGGGAAAAAAAAAGATGAGTGTTAAGATAGAAAACAGAAGAACTAATCTGTAAAAACTAGCTTGTAAAGGCTGAGACGGTGAGTCTGGGGTGCGGGAGGAGCCAACTCTATACAAGCTGCAGAAGCCCTCCTCCTTATGATGAGAGAGAAGGTATGACGTGAATGAAAAAAGACTAAGGTAACTACAGGTGTCCCTCAGTACCACGGAGGACTGTTCCACACTCTCCCCACCACAATACCAGGATCTGAGGATGCTCAGGTCCCTTCTGTGCCATGGGGTGGTGCTGGCATGTTGCCGAGCACATCCCTCCCTACACTCTACATCAGCCTCCTGCCCTGTGATCCGTGAATGACCTGCACAACAGAAAACTGTCCAGCAGGAAATGCCAAACACAACAAAAGAAACACGGAGATTAAGAGTTTTGCAGATTCACTCAGATCACAAGATGGAAAGTCTCTCTTCTCACCAGAAAAAATAAATGACTTTTCCTGGGATGGGGGGACTCACACATCCAGTTTCTGCATTTCCCCCTTAGCAGCTTTCAGCTGCAAGTCATGTGCGGAATGTTTGGGAATCTAGTCACCCAGGGCTCTACCACTGCCTCACCAGAAACAGGGTTATAATTTATATTGGTAAAGACAACATCACAATGTTCAAAACTTACATGAAATCCATAGATCTGACAGCACCATTTTCAATCACCAAGTTTTTCTCTCATGAAAGGCTAAGTCAATACTGATTCATTAAATACAATGCTTAAGGCACTTCTCTTTACACTGAAAATAATCCAAGTGTAAACAACACTGATTTTTTTTTTTATCTCATGTATATCCAAAAAAATGATAATTACATTTCATCCTAGAACTGTCACAAAATGTTTGGTTGGAGGTCGGGTACTATAAAGATAACAGAAATACAGTTTCTCACCTTTACTACCCCATCAAAGCCAGGGATTGTGTTAACCTTTGCTTTCTTGGCTAATAATTTGCTTTCAATCTTGTCACCCATGGCTTGAATAGCATGTGTGTCAGGTCCAATGAAAATAACATCTTCTGCTGCCTGCGGAGAAAAACAAGTTGAAATTTATAACAAAAACATTACATAGCATGATAAGGAGTCATAATTTTATTTTTTTAAAACCATACATGTTTGTATAATTACATATTAATAACTATAATTATTATATTTATATATCAAACTGAAAAGTAAACCTCTGCGCCAACACATTAAAATATACAATGCTGTATTGCTTATAGTACATGTGTACATAGACATATTGAACAAATTCAGGTCATAGAAGATCTGAAAATAATGCAGCAACTCAACAGCAACAGTATTCTTTGGAAAAGCAACCTCTATGACAAGATATTTTTATACAATACCCTGCACCCAATCAAAACAGTAAGTTCACCTTTAAATTGCCTTGTAAACCTTTGTATCCTCAATATCCTGCAGCCCAGAACTTCATACAAAACGCCCACACATACTGAATGCCAACTCTGTGCCAGGTTTTGAGCTACATGTCAGGGGATAACATGGATGAAGACTACAGGATATTAGCAAATCCAAGGAAACATGAGCAGATGACCAATAACCCAGAAATAAGGAGCAGAATTGTTTTACAACCTGTGACTACAAAAGGTGAGTCAGGAATACAGTGAGAACTCAACAAGAGAGTTATAGTTTCCAATAAATAAATAAATAAGCGAATTGCTCTGTATAAGTTACAACAGCTCTCTGACAACGGGTCTACCTTTGTGTGTTTATGTCATAATAAGCAAAATGGTAGATTGAAAATAGTAAGTAGGGACACAATGGAATACAATATAGTTAGAGGCAAGGCAGATGTTCTCTGACATAAAGGATGACGTCATTAAGAAAAGAAAGTTAACTATAAAAAAGGAAAAAGCTGATGTGCATTCTGGGCATCCCCAGGCAGGATGCCTAACTACTGGTTCTTCTAGGACCCATGGTCAGGGTTGGGGTGACCATAAGTCACACTGCTTGTATATCATGTTACGTCACCTGCTCTACCTGTTGGGGTGGCTGCTTGTGAAGATCCTGGCAAGGGAAAGGAGCGCCATTCTCCTGGTAACCAGAGCCCTCACAGCTTGCTGCTTGGACAAGCCTCCCAGCCACAGTGGCTGAAGAGGAGTAAACCCATCCAGAGCAGGAGGTAGAAACAGAACGGGAATCAACAAAAAGAATATGTGAGAAGATACATATTCGGGAGAAGAGATGATGACTTCAACTCTGCACATGTTGAGCTGAGATGCCCAAGGGACAGTCAAGTAACCCTGTCTAGAAGGCCAATAAGGCAAGTCCAGGCTGAGATATGGATCATAAAAGGTTACCGAGTATAGGAGGAAATTAAAAATGGCAACTGAACTCATTCAGAACAAATGTGTCGAAAAGCCACTGCCTCTACTGTATATTTCCTTGCTGCCCAAAAGCAAGATGGGGAAAGGGAAATTTTAGATTCTGAAGTCTGTTTCTTTGGGTGACCAGCAGTCTTCCATGCTTGATTTTAGGATTAAATAAAATAACATAAGGGAGGAAAAACACCTCTTCACTCTACCCTTCCAAGTTTATGGCTGAGTCATCCACTACTAGTGACAGATTAACAGAACAGAAGCACATGGGTTTATGTACTGTAAGTTTTACCTGACCCACAAGCCCTCATAAGAAAATGAAGACCCAAAGAGAGAGTTAAACTTGAGCATTTCTTATACAGACTTGATAAAGTGTGGTCAGTCATGGGAAATGACAGGGCAATCGCAGTAAACTGGGGAACCTCTCAAGGCCTGCTCACTTACTCGGGCATGCTCTGTGTCCCTCCACCCTTTCCTCCAGGACCAGGAAAGGCCTTACAACCTTTTTAAGAGATACATCAAAAAAATCCCTAGGTTATATCGTGTGCTTGACAGGAGAATGATGGAAAAGGGTTCTGCTTTTGGTATTTTCTCCAACTCCTTCAGCTCACAATATTCAATATGCCTAGAGGCCATATTTTGGGGTAACTGCCTGAGGCCCATCAATTATAAAGTGAAGCACCAAGCTGTATACCACAACTATTAGGTGTTTGTTTTTTCTGAAACAGAATTTTTTTGTTGTTCTTTATAGATAAACATGGCAGTAGAGTGTATTTCGACATATTATACATACATGGATATAACTGATTCTAATCAAGATCCCAGTCTTGTTGTTGTACAGGATATGGAGCTTCACTGTCAACTATTAGGTTTTCTCCACTACCCAGAAGTCCCAACAGACAGCGAACACTAGAATAAGACAGTTCGGTCCGCAGAACTCCAATATAGACTATAGGAACCCAAATACCTACAATCATTAGTATTCCAAATGGCAAATTTGGGGTAAGAAACTTCTTTAGCCACAAAAGATGCTCATAAAGTACCTCTCCATCAAATGTTTGAATCTAGTTTTAGCAGAACCTATTGTCATAAAAAAAAAAAAATCTTATACAAAATCATAAAAATATAAAACACATGAAAAGTGGAGCTGTTGTACCTGAGAAGAGTTGGCAGACCCACCACTCCCTGCAAACCAGGTCTCCATCTTTATAAGCCATCCATTATGGACCAGGGCAGTAATCATACTCATTTCTCTTTATCCCAAACCTGCCACTCACTAAATGCTATGGAAGGCAAGAGGGGACAATCATGCTTCAACACCAATTGTCTTTCCATATTCTCATTTTACCTGCTAAGACAGAAAAACTTCATTATAAACGCTGTTTTAAAAACCACTATGCCAGGCAGATGTAATCAAGCAATCAGAATACCCACACAGACGGAAGAGACAATGTAAATGAGAACATCCAAAATACATTATGATTATAGAGTAAAACTTCTGATTAACAGGAGCCTGAAGACCTGGACCACTGATTAACCGGATTTGTCTCGTGTATTCTAATTTGAGGAAAATTGCTCACCCCAAAATGCAAAATTGTCCAGATAAATGCTCACATCAAGTATTTAGTGACTATTCTTTGTCCCATCCAACACAAAGGAAAAATAGCCACTAGTGTGGTGGGGGACTGTTCAAACAAAGGTTCCAAAGAACTAGCTCCTTCTTATCCATGTATGGAGGACTCCCGAGGTTGGCCCTCACATGCAATTCAAGCAAAATAAGAAAGCAATATCCTAGTATCCCAACTTCCATAATTCTGTGACCAAAACAAATAAATAAATAAAAGGAAGAATGAGATCATGGTAAGAGAATACTGATGAAGCATGCCTCAGAAATTAATACAATACACATTCTGTTAAAATATACCTGTTAAAAACCTGTGAATAGGGCTTGGGTTATAGCTCAATTGGTAGAGTGCTTGCCTCACACCCCCAAAGCCTTGAGTTCAATCCCCTGCACCACCAAATGGAAAAAAAAAAACTGTGAATATACACACTTTATCTTCCAGCACTGTCAATTTAAAGGACTAGAAGAAATGATCAATCAATCCATAGAAATGACCATGCCTAGCACCCCAACTGTGGTCTCCAAATACCACTCAAATAAACTAACATGAAAAAGAGAAACAAACAAACCAAGGCATCTTGAAACAATAAAGCTGTTTTAGAATAAAAGGAAATGATTACTATAAGAGTCAAAGTCGTGGGGACATTCATAGAGAGAAGTTGGAGGTGAAGATTGAGAGGAGTGGGCTGGGGTGTAGCCCAGTGGTAAAGCATGCATGAGGCCCTGGGTTCCATCCCCAGCACTGCAAAGAAAACAAAGAAAGAAAGAGACTGGGATGGGTCACATGGGCAGGCCTTCCGGGATCAGATCAACTGTTTACATCTGGATGACAACTGGACGCTTACTTATTTGCCCTATAATACTTCATAAGATCAGGTGTTCCGACCTACTAGTGTTTGCCAAGAAAGAAATTGCCCCATGCCATAAGGTTGCTGGAATCGCAGACAACTGGGTCTGGACTTTCTAAGCACCCGAAACAGGTACCTCAGGCCACCTGTGCTAGGAGCATAGCAACGGGCTCTACAGAGGGCTGCCCAAGCAGTGACAGAGGAGAAATGGATGAATGGGAGGCCTGGTCCTGCTTTCCTTTCCTACCTCCAGTGGATTCGCTGGTGGTCATCCATGCTATACTGCATGAGTGCCACAAGCTGTATTTCATTATGCCTTTGGTAACAGCATATCACACTGTGCTGTAAATGTGGCAGACACAACCTGCAAACAGATTTCTTATTAAATGTAAATAGTTTTTGTTTCCAACAAGGCAACTTCTGGTCCTTCAATGTAATATTACTTAACCTTTGGGTGCTTTCTTTAAAAAACTGAAAAACAAATGAACAATTCATTTTAACACCAGTAAGGAATTTTAGGCACATTAACACCTGAGCTCCTAAGAGTTTCCTCCAGCTTAGGAAATGCATGCTGAAATCTATGTTGGTCTTTCTTTTTTTGTAATGGACCTTTATTTTATTTATTTATATGGGGTGCTAAGGGTCAAACCCAGTGACTCACACATGCCAGGCAAGTGCTATACCACTGAGCCACAACCCCAGCCCTCTATGTTGGTTTTTAACATAAACTCAGTGTACTTTAAAAAATAATCATGGGGGGGGGGGGGGCGGGTAGAACATTTAAACAGAGAAGGGAGGCACATTCCTACTGCAATATTTATGGTCATGAAAAAAATACCAGTCCGGTGGGTAAGGAAGAGCTCCACCACCACTACTACAGAGTATCCTGAGCCCAGCACTGAGACAATGCAGGTTGGAGAAGGCCAGAGTGTGAATCCCAGTTGATCCTCCCCAACACTGAACGGCAGCACCCTCTAAGAGCAGAGCAACCTGAAGCAGCGTGCCCTCAGCCAGCACAAAACCTATTTTATTCTACTGTTGGTCAACTCATGATAAACTAAGAACCCAATTTATATCCTAGGGATGTAGCTCATTGGCACAGAATTCGCCTTGATCCCCAGAACCATGAAGAAGAAAAAAATTGTGATTCATTAGGATAAGGACATACAGCTGGTGCTCAGTAAGCCTATAACTTCAGTGGCTCCAGAGGCTGAGGCAGGAGGATCACCAGTTCAAAGCCAGCCTCAGCAAAAGTGAGGCACTAAGCAACTCAGTGAGACCCTGTCTCTAAGTGAAATACAAAATAGAGCTGAGAATGTGGCTCAGTGATCAAGTGCCCCTGAGTTCAGTCCCCAGTCCCCCCCCACCCAGTCCCCACAAAAAGGATAAGAACATACAGGAAGCTGATGGTTATGAGACACAGGTAGCAAAAGAGGGCAAAGCGTCTATAGTAAGCTTCTAGATAAAAATATAAATCAATACAGTATTTTAAGTTGTTTAGCATGCTAAGTACAAGTTCAACTGAAATCTACAAACTGTACTTAATTTCTGGTACACTGTGTATTCTGCGACTTGGTTTAACCAAAGGAACCTGTGTCTTTGCTTCAATATTGCTAGGATCTGGATTTCATTTGGTCTGGTATATATTCTGTATTAAATGTCTACTTGGCACGATGCATTCAGGCTGCAATATTACTTCCAGATGACGGCTATGTACAGTGTTTAGTTAAGGACAGAGAATAGTAGGAACTTTCTCAACTTTATTGGCAGAAGTCAGGTTTTCTAGTTAGGTAAATTTTAAGGAATATAGTTAAATCTAAAACCTTGTTTTTCACACATAGGTGGGAAATGAGCATAAGGGCATAGGACACTTTCTAATATTTGGCAATGGAATAACTTCCATTTCTATTTTTCAGCTAATATTAACTCAAAAAAATGTTGAATTTCTCTTATGAAATGTTTTGAAGTTTCCAAACTACTTGAGAAATGGCAAAAAAGAAGTTCTTGGTACTTGTTACTTTAATAAAACCATCTAAGGCTGAAGTGTAGCTCAATGATAGGCCACTGGCCCAACATGCCAGAGGCTCTGGGTTCTAGCCCATGCAACACAAAAAAAGAAAACCCATTTAAACAAAGTGTAAACCTCTGGATATTTTTGTACTTTTTAGGTAAACTTTAAACTTTTGGGAAAAATATTTCTTAAAATTCATATTAGTATGTCTCATATTAATTTTGGAAATGTTCAATTCTTAGAAGACTCAGATTTCAGTCTGTTGTTGTTTGCCATTTCTTTTATGCATATCTGATTTTCTTCTTTTTATTTCCCTATAATCGGCACTGATATCTACTTCCCTAGTCTCATTGATTGTAAAGAAGAAAGGGGACTGGGCATTTATGCTTCAACATTCTGTGCTCTTTGTGCAGATCAGGATACTAAAAAGAGATGAGCTAACGTAAACCTGAGTGGGCCCTTAACCTTTCTTCTCCTGGGGACAGTAAATGCAATAACATTTCCAGCTGAAAGACTGGTTCCAAGTCCCTAATGTTTAAGAATGCAAATGAAGTATTCTGTCTTCTCAGTGCCTGGAGGTGTTCCGTGAGAAAGCAGAAAGAGGTTTCTAGGATTAGTTCCATACATCTCCTTTATCATGTAAAATGCTAGCTAGACTGTAGCACTAGCAAGAATTAAAGAAAAGCAATAGAGAAGATACCCAGAGAAAACTCACTAACTTGTTTAGCAGCGACACTGAGAAAATGGGAGTTAACAAAAACACCAGTCTTTGGAATGATTTTTGTCTCCCTCTTTTAAAGAGATAATATTAGAACATTATGAAAAATGCATTGCAGAAAGTTTGTAATCAGTTAAATAACACTAAAGTTCCTTAAATGAAATTACTAAATATCATTCTGCTATCTAGCATTTTCAGAAAGTTACATTTATGTTTGCTTTATAATCACAATAATTTTTTAACTAAAAATACAAATTTGACAGTTTTTCTTTTAGATGTGGCTTTTAAGAGGATGAGGGAAGATGGCTTCATGCCAAGTTTGGCAGGTATTGGTAAGAACCTCCTTATACAAAATGATCTTAGGAATCACTTGTTTTTTGAAGTTGTAATTTCTTCCTTTTATACCTTTTATATAACCCTCTCATTTTATATCCCTACAGTTTGGATATTAAAAATAAGCTGTTTTCATAGCTCCCTGATTCAATTCTTTTTGTTGCTTCAAGAATACTGAAATTAATTTTTACTTTTTGGTTACAAAATAATGTCTTTCTAGTTTAATTTTGCAAAATATGTTGCACTATGAATTTATATGAGCAATTTTATAGTAAAAGCAGAGAAAAATGGGGGTCTGATAGCAATTCAAACAGCATGAAGATGTAGATGTCCAGCTTCTCATTGTCTGTTAACAGACAGAGCTGCCTGCACTTAAGAATGGGAAGCTTGGTGGCTCAGTGGTAGAGCTGCTTGCCTTGCATGTGTGAGGTTCAATCCTAAGCACTGCATATAAATAAATTTAAAAGAAGATTTATTTAAAAAAAGAAGAAGAAGAAGAAGAAGAACTATTGACAACTAAAAAAAAAATTTCTTTATAAAGAATGGGAAGCTGGGATGCTAGGGACAGGCAAGAGACCTTTTATTTAGTTAGGATCACATATCAAATTGAATTTTACAACTTAGGATATTCTCCGAATCATGTGGGGTTGTAGCTCAATGGCAGAGTACTTGTCTAACAGGCCTTGGGTTTGATTCCCAGCACAAAAAAAATAAAGGAAATAAATAAAGTTGAATTGTGTGGTTCTTCTATTTCTTTTACATTTACTACAGTCAATGTTCCTCCCTATTTTCTGTACTGTGTCTCCTTTCTTTGAATCAAGGTCAGCTTGGTTTTCGATTGACGTATATTTGCAATTAAAGGTAATGTGAGATTTTACATACCATGTATTTCTAGATAGCAGGTGGGAAATAAGGACTGGAGCAAGTGCTCTGCCTACATGTGGGACATCCCATTCTGTCAGCACACTTAAGTTGCGGGGCTCTGGTATGGCCTACATTATGAAGCTTATTTCAAAAACTGAACAAAACACTAAAATAGGAGATGGCATGATTTCTATCTAATTGCCTTAAGTGAATGCTTACTAGTTCCTCACTCTTCTCTAAATCCTGTCACTTTTATACCTTCTTGTAGTCACTTTCAATGACACAAGAAAGTCAAAGTGGCATAAAGACATAGTGGAATGATAAAAGTTAAGATTAATCTGTGGATGGGAATCATTGTTTTTACGATAAAGGAAGTTTTGAAAAAGGAATTTAATACTGCTAATAACAACCACAATACTCATTTACTAAGCATTACTTACAAGGAATTACATTAGGGCTTTACCCTAAAAACCATTTTCTATAGATTAATATTTCAGACATCAGAGTCTAGTTTGTTTACACAGCTGTAAAATCTTCAATTTATTCTAGAATTATCTCTTACTTCTGCATGACATTTCATACCCATAAAAAAGTGTCTTTTATATCATTTCTTCCTCAAAAATGGGGGGAGGTCTAAGAAACCAGTAAAACATAAATGATATTTCTACTTAACATGTCAGTAAAATGAGGATCTGTGAGATGACGTAAACTGCCCATGTCACCAGACTGGTAAAACCGCAGCAAAAAACTATGACCCAAACTGCTGTAACTCTGCCACTTTCTCCACCATCTCACCTGCCTGGAGACAGGTTCAGGTGGCCAGTGCTTGGGTAACAAGTCAAAGGCCACAGGTTGATTTCTGGGAAGCAACCACACATCAGGTTGATTGGTGACCCTTCTCACTCAGAAAAGAGCTGGTTTGGACAGACCTGGGTTTTGCACAGAGTTTATAGTCTAGAAAAGCAAACAATACGCACACCCAACAATAAAAATCACACAGGGGGAGAGGTCAGCCAATGCACCAACAGAGGTAAAAATCAGACACAGTGAAGGAGTCCAAGAGGGGAATTAAAGAAGGCTTGTACAAAGGGCAGCCTTTAGGGAGTAGGGGTGGGGAGACCAGGAGAGACTGAAAAGGGGCAGGGGTTAGACATGCAGGAAAGCAGCTCTCTTGCTGACTTTAAAATGTTCTTTGATCATTAGAGAATGATGACAAGGCCACACTCGGCTCGTGCTCATCCACAAGGGTCTCTTCCCTTTTCCTTGAGTCCTGTTACAACCAGACCCCAGTTTTATACTACTTCGGTGTCTGTTGAGTGCTGGAAGTCATCATGCGCTCATTCAGCAAATGGCTGCCAAGTACCTGCTAGTTTCAGGTCTGTGTGGGCCAAGTTTGGGGATTCCCTGACAGAGAATTAACAAAGTAACCAGGAAGACAAATAGAACAAGCAATAAAAGCACGATAAAGCACCCCGGGGCGGCGGGTTCAGAATACTTTGGGGAGCTAGTAGTGGTAACTGGAATAACAGGGGTTTGCAAACTTTGTGAGCAAACTTAACAGAGGTTCCTGCAAAACACACACACACACACACACACACAGTGTTACAATTCAACATGGTCAGATGACCTAAGACTTCCATCCTTCTCAAAAATTCCAAGCAGTGCCATCCTACATCCTAACCTTCTAGTTAAATAAGACTTGAGAATGTAATCGTGTCCCTTCATTCAAGTCAAGCCTTGTGAGTGATGTGGGTAAAATTAGCACCAAATCAACTAACGGGAAGCATAAACATTAATCTTAGCAAAAGTCTTAAAATGTTTTGCCGCTCTTTGGGTGCATGTCATGACCACCACTCACGCAGCCTTCTGAAGGCTGAGACCACCTCCCCCACACCACCTCCCATACCACTAGACTTAAAATTCTTGGGCAGAGTTTTAAATTATACTCATGTGTAAAAGACAGTAATTAGAGGCAGTAGATTAATGGATAAAAGCAGGGACTGTGGCACCTCCTGAATTTTAGTTCTATCATATCGACCTAGTTGGCCACAGATGAGTGACAACCACTCTGTGCCTCAATTTCTTTATCTGTGAGCAATACATGAATCAACATGGGAAATAATTAGTACACAAGTTACCTGAAGATTAGGACTTCAGTACTACTTGAGTATGAAGGAATTCAGGAGTCACAATTGTACACCTGTTGGCTGGTAAGGACTCCCCACCTTCCTGAGTATAGATTTTTTCAGTATCTGGGAGTCTAAGGCCTGAGAGTGGTACTGCTGTTGCCTCTTCAGTCATGACTAAACCAGGCCCATTCTGAAGGAAAAAGGCTATGCCTTCCTCTACCCAAAACTCAGCTTGCCTACATCCTTGTGCTCACTACGTGGCTAAAGCAGAGGCAAGACACTGTTCTCAGAAGACGGAAAAAGGAATCAGAGTCAACATTAAAAGTGTCCACTATCATACACAACCATTTATCCTATCACAGTGAGAAGAGGCACAGATGGTGCTGGAAAACAGACAGAAATCAAGCTTTCATGAACACCAGCTTGGAGAATGCAGGCTCCTCAGACAATGGAAGCCTCTGAGAAAGTCTGAAGACTTAGGAAAGATCACCTGGCCACAGGCTCCATGGGAAGGCGAAAATGAAGAGCTCACTGGACCAGGTGAGGCGGGTAAAGAACAAATTCATGACCCTGGGGAAGATGGCGGCGAAGGGAGTGCATCACCCCCGTGTACCATGTCACGGTGCGGGAGAATGACGAGTTAGAACGGCTAAAGGCTATCTTGTTAGGAATTTCCAGCAAAATTGGGGTGCTCCAAAACCTAGAGGAAGGATTTCCATTGCACGAGGATCAGCTACGGGGGCTCAAACGCAAGAGATTTGTCCGCACGGAGGGTCACGCTGCTTATTTAGCAAACCACCCGTGGCTAGAGTCTGCGGCGCGCGCTGGGAAACGACGAGATACCAACGCAAAGATACAGCACTGCGGATCCTGCGGGCTTCTGCCAGCTGTGCAATCACTGTGCTCAGTGCTGAATTCTGGGTTTGAGACGGGGGAAGGAAGCGGTCCAATTCGGTTCTCCACACCGGTCAGACCACAGAGGAAGCCAGCGGCCACCATCTTGGAGAGCTGACGTCACCATCCCTGTTTTCGACTGACCGCAGCTCATTCAGCCATAGAACAGGTAATTTCAGGCTGCCATTCGCCTGTGGCTCGCAGACAAATTACTCAGGCTCAGTGCTAAAGAACCCGCGGAAACTGCTTCTTGGAGCCTGCTCCTATCAGAACATACACCGAGCCCAGAGCGGCCAAATTCCGGCTCCCGGAACTGCTCTGGCCCAGGGCTAAAGAACCCGCGGAAACTGCTTCTCAGTCCGGATCCTGCTGAATACTGTGGAGGTAAATACCAACCGAGCCTTCATAGGCAGTGGCAACAGGATTGAGACGGGGCTTGTGAGGGCCGGTCAGGACTCACCCGTTGCTTTGGTCACACGGCAAAGGGAACGAAATGCTGCCATTCGCATGGGATACCAACATGGCAGAGATCTGATGTCATCAGAAAGCGGCGGAGAAGAGAACTTCATCGATACCAGCGGCAACAGAAACAGTGGGTCTCCTGGTAAAGAAAGTGAGTCACAAACACCCGAGTCTCACTCACTTTGTCATCAAGCCAGAGGGGCAGAGCAGAGCCTTCGCCCGCGCCCAGAACAGGCCCAGCGGCCCGCCGGCGTGGTAGTCACGTCACCCCAATTGGAGTAGGGGCAGAGGAGAGCCGCCACCCACGCCCTCAAGGTACGCAGACCTGTGACCGACCGGCAGAACAGGCCCAGAGGTCCGCAGGTGTGGTAGACACGTCACACCAATTGGAGAAGGGGCAGAGCAGAGCCCCCGCCCGCGCCTGCAAGGTAGGCAGACCTGCAACCGACCGGCATATCAGGCCCAGAGGCCTGCCGGCGTGGTACACATGTCACCCCAATTGGAGTAGGGGCAGAGCAGAGCCTTCGCCCGCGCCCGGAACAGGCCCAGCAGCCCGCCAGCGTGGTAGTCACGTCACCCCAATTGGAGTAGGGGCAGAGCAGAGCCACCGCCCGCGCCCGGAACAGGCCCAGCGACCCGCCGGCATGGTAGTCACGTCACCCCAATTGGAGTAGGGGCAGAGCAGAGCCGCCTCCCGCGCCCGGAATAAGCCCAGCGACCCGCCGGCGTGGCAGACACGTCACCCCAATTGGAGTAAGGGCAGAGCAGAGCCACTGCCTGCGCCTGCAAGGTAGGCAGACCTGCGACCGACCAGCAGAACAGGCCCAGGGGTCCGTGGCTGTGGTAGACACGTAGCACCAATTGGAGGAGGGGCAGAGCAGAGCCACCGCCCACACCTGCAAGGTAGGCAGACCTGCGACCGACCAGCAGAATAGGCCCAGTGGCCCGTCAGCGTGGTAGACAGATCACCCCAATTGGAGGAGGAGCACAGCCGCCGCCCAACCCTGCAAGGGAGACTTTTCAACTATACAAGAGCAATATAAATATATAGGGGAAAAATTTCAAAAACACAACAGTTTCACCAAGCAGAAAGAAACGCAAGCAGTATGAAAAGACAAGGAAAGAAAGGACCACAAGCAATGCAGGTCGACTCAACTTTAGAAGAGGTAATAGCTGCAGCAGATGGAATGTCAGATAAAGAATTCAGGATATACATGCTTCAGATGATCTGGAGTCTCAAGGAAGACATTAGACAGCAAAATCAGACAATGAAAGATCACTTCGACAATGAATTACATAAACAAATCTAGGAAGCAAAAGATCAACTATACAGGGAGACAGACATTATACAAAACAAACAAACAGAAATCCTAGAAATGCAGGAAGCAATAAACCAACTTAAAAACTCAATTGAGAATACTACCAGCAGAGTAGAACACTTAGAAGATAGAACATCAGACAATGAAGACAAAGTATTTCAACTTGAGGAAATGGAAAATAACAATGAAAACCAACAGTGGGAGGTAGGACAGTAAAGGGGGGAAAAATAATCAAAGAGGAAAACAAACCATGTTTAGTAATATAAATAAACAAATATGGCTGGAAGAACAACCCATATCTCAATAATAACCCTAAATGTTAATTGCTTAAACTCACCAATTAAGAGACACAGGCTAATAGAAGGGATCACAAAACAAGACCCAACAATAAGCTGCCTACAGGAGACGCATTTGATAGGAAAAGACATACATAGACTGAAGGTGAAAGGTTGGGAAAAATCATATCACTCATATGGACTTCGGAAACAAGCAGGAGTGTCCATACTCATATCAAATAAAATAGATTTCAAGCCAAAGTTAATCAAAAGGGATAAAGAGGGACACTACATACTGCTCAAGGGAACCATACACCAACAAGACATAACAATCATAAATATATATGCCCCAAACAATGGTGCAGCTAGTTCATCAAACAAACTCTTCTCAAGTTCAAGAGTCTAATAGACCACCATACAATAATCATGGGTGCCCTTACTTCAACACACCTCTCTCGCCACTGGACAGATCTTCCAAACAAAAGTTGAATAAGGAAACTATAGAACTCAATAACACAATTAATAACCTAGACTTAATTGACATATATAGAATATACCACCCAACATCAAGCAGTTACACTTTTTTCTCAGCAGCACATGGATGCTTCTCAAAAATAGATCATATTTTATGTCACAGGGCAACTCTTAGACAATATAAAGGAGTAGAGATAATACCATGCTTCTTATCTGATCATAATGGAATGAAACTGAAAATCAACAATAAAAGAAGGAAGGAAAAATCATGCATCACTTGGAGAATGAATAATAGGTTACTGAATGATCAATGGGTTATAGAAGACATCAAGGATGAAATTAAAAAATTCTTAGAGATAAATGAAAACACAGACACAACATATCGGAATCTATGGGACACATTGAAAGCAGTTCTAAGAGGAAAATTCATTGCTTGGAATTCATTCCTTAAAAAAAGAAAAAAACCAACAAATAAATGATCTCATACTTCATCTCAAAATCCTAGAAAAAGAAGAGCAAAACAACAACAAAAGAAGTAGAAGGCAAGAAATAATTAAAATCAGAGCTGAAATTAATGAAATCGAAACAAAAGAAACAATTGAAAAAATTGACAAAACTAAAAGTTGGTTCTTTGAAAAAATAAATAAAATCGACAGACCCTTAGCCATGCTAATGAAGAGAAGAAGAGAGAGAACTCAAATTACTAGCATACGGGATGAAAAAGGCAATATCACAACAGACACTTCAGAAATACAGAAGATAATCAGAAATTATTTTGAATCCATATACTCCAATAAAATAGAAGATAGTGAAGGCATCGATAAATTTCTTAAGTCATATGATCTGCCCAGATTGAGTCAGGAGGATATAGACAACCTAAACAAACCAAAATCAATTGAGGAAATAGAAGAAACCATCAAAAGACTACCAACTAAGAAAAGCCCAGGACCGGATGGGTATACAGCAGAGTTTTACAAAATCTTTAAAGAGGAACTAACACCAATACTTTTCAAGCTATTTCAGGAAATAGAAAAAGAGGGAGAACTTCCAAATTCATTCTACGAGGCCAAAATCACCCTGATTCCTAAACCAGACAAAGACACCTCAAAGAAAGAAAACTACAGACCAATATCTCTAATGAACCTAGATGCAAAAATCCTCAATAAAATTCTGGCGAATCGGATACAAAAACATATCAAAAAAACTGTGCACCATGATCAAGTAGGATTCATCCCTGGGATGCAAGGCTGGTTCAATATACGGAAATCAATAAATGTTATTCACCACATCAATAGACTTAAAAATAAGAACCATATGATCATCTCGATAGATGCGGAAAAAGCATTCGACAAAGTACAGCATCCCTTTATGTTCAAAACTCTAGAAAAACTAGGGATAACAGGAACATACCTCAATATTGTAAAAGCAATCTATGCTAAGCCTCAGGCTAGCATCATTCTGAATGGAGAAAAATTGAAGGCATTCCCTCTAAACTCTGGAACAAGACAGGGATGCCCTCTCTCACCACTTCTGTTCAACATAGTTCTCGAAACACTGGCCAGAGCAATTAGACAGACGAAAGAAATTAAAGGCATAAAAATAGGAAAATAAGAACTTAAATTATCACTATTTGCAGATGATATGATTCTATACCTAGCAGACCCAAAAGACTCTACAAAGAAACTATTAGAGCTAATAAATGAATTCAGCAAAGTGGCAGGATATAAAATCAACACGCATAAATCAAAGGCATTCCTGTATATCAGCGACAAATCCTCTGAAATGGAAATGAGGACAACCACTCCATTCAAAATATCTTCAAAAAAAATAAAATACTTGGGAATCAACCTAACAAAAGAGGTGAAAGACTTATACAATGAAAACTACAGACCCCTAAAGAGAGAAATAGAAGAAGATCTTAGAAGATGGAAAAATATACCCTGTTCATGGATAGGCAGAACTAACATCATCAAAATGGCGATATTACCAAAAGTTCTCTATAGGTTTAATGCAATGCCAATCAAAATCCCAATGGCATTTCTTGTAGAAATAGAGAAAGCAATCATGAAATTCATATGGAAAAATAAAAGACCCAGAATAGCAAAAACAATGCTAAGCAGGAAGTGTGAATCAGGCGTTATAGCGATACCAGACTTCAAACTATACTACAGAGCAATAGTAACAAAAACAGCATGGTACTGGTACCAAAACAGGCGGGTGGACCAATGGTACAGAATAGAGGACACAGAAACCAATCCACAAAACTACAACTATCCTATATTTGATAAAGAGGCTAAAAGCATGCAATGGAGGAAGGATAGCATCTTCAACAAATGGTGCTGGGAAAACTGGAAATCCATATGCAACAAAATGAAACTGAATCCCTTTCTCTGGCCATGCACAAAAGTTAACTCAAAATGGATCAAGGAGCTTGATATCAAATCAGAGACATGGCGTCTGATAGAAGAAAAAGTTGGATACGATCTACATACTGTGGGGTCGGGCTCCAAATTCCTCAATAGGACACCCATAGCACAAAAGTTAATAACTAGAATCAACAAATGGGACTTACTCAAACTAAAAAGTTTTTTCTCAGCAAAAGAAACAAGAAGAGAGGTAAATAGAGAGCCTACATCCTGGGAACAAATCTTTACTCCTCACACTTCAGATAGAGCCCTAATATCCAGAGTATACAAAGAACTCAAAAAATTAGACAATAAGAGAACAAACAACCCAATCAACAAATGGGCCAAGGACCTGAACAGACACTTCTCAGAGGAGGACATACAATCAATCAACAAGTACATGAAAAAATGCTCACCATCTCTAGCAGTCAGAGAAATGCAAATCAAAACCACCCTAAGATACCATCTCACTCCAGTTAGATTGGCAGCCATTATGAAGTCAAACAACAACAAGTGCTGGCGAGGATGTGGGGAAAAGGGTACACTTGTACATTGCTGGTGGGACTGCAAATTGGTGCAGCCAATTTGAAAGCAGTATGGAGATTTCTTGGAAAGCTGGGAATGGAGCCAGCTATTCCCCTTCTTGGACTATTCCCTAAAGACCTAAAAAGAGCATGCTACAGGGACACTGCTACATTGATGTTCATAGCAGCACAATTCACAATAGCAAGACTGTGGAACCAACCTAAATGCCCTTCAATAGATGAATGGATAAAAAAATGTGGCATTTATACACAATGGAGTATTACTCTACATTAAAAAATGACAAAATCATAGAATTTGCAGGGAAATGGATGGCATTAGAGCAGATTATGCTAAGTGAAGCTAGCCAATCCCTAAAAAACAAATGCCAAATGTCTTCTTTGATATAAGGAGAGTAACTAAGAACAGAGTAGGGACGAAGAGCATGAGAAGAAGATTAACATTAAACAGGGATGAGAGGTGGGAGGGAAAGGGAGAGAGAAGGGAAATTGCATGGAAATGGAAGGAGACCCTCAGCGTTATACAAAATTACATACAAGAGGAAGTGAGGGGAAAGGGAAAAATCATACAAGGGGGAGAAATGAATGACAGTAGAGGGGGTAGAGAGAGAAGAGGGGAGGGGAGGGGAGGGGGGGATAGTAGAGGATAGGAAAGGCAGCAGAACACAACAGACACTAGTATGGCAATACGTAAATCAATGGATGTGTAACTGATGTGATTCTGCAATCTGTATACGGGGTAAAAATGGGAGTTCATAACCCACTTGAATCAAAGTGTGAAATATGATATATCAAGAACTATGTAATGTTTTGAACAACCAACAATAAAAATTAAAAAAAAAAAACCTTAATACCCAAAAGAAAAAACAAATAACCCAATCAATAAATGGTCCAGGGAACTAAACAGACACATCTTGGAAGAGGATATACAATCAATCAACAAACATATGAAAAAATGTTCACCATCTCTAGCAATTAGAGAAATGCAAATCAAAACTACTCTAAGATTTCATCTCACTCCAGTCATAATGGTAGCTATCAAGAATACAAACAACAATAAGTGTTGGCGAGGATGTGGGGGAAAAGACCACACTCATATATTGCTGGTGGGCTGCAAATTGGTACAGCCAATCCGGAAAGCAGTATGGAGATTCCCTGGAAAACTTGGAATAGAATCACTATTTGACCCAGCTATCCCACTCATCAGTTTATACCCAAAGGACTTAAAAATAGCATACTATAGCCATATCAATGATTACAGAAGTACAATTCACAAAAGCTAAATTTTGGAACCAACTTAAATGCCCTTCAGTAGATGAATGGATAGGGAAACTGTGGTATATATACACAATGGTACATTGCTCAGCATTGAAAGAGAATAAAATCATGGCATTTGTAGGTAAATGGATGAAGTTTGAAAATATAATGCTAAGTGAAGCAAGCCAATCCCAAAAAACCAAAGGCTGAATGTTTTCTTTGATATGAGGATGATGACTCATAATGGCGATGGGAGGGAAGCATGGTAGGAATGGAGAACTTTAGATAGCGCAAAGGGGAGGGAGGGGAAAAAATGGAGAAAGGGGGTAGGAATGACATCATTACCCTAAGTACATGTAGGAAGACAAAATGGTGTGAAAATACTTTGTGCACAATCAGTGACTTGAAAAATTGTGCTCTATATGTAATATGAATTGCATTCTGCCATCATGTATAACAAATTAGAATAAATAAATAATAATAATAAATAAAATCTGTGAAAGAAAATGGAAATTAAAAAAAAAAGAACAAATTCATAAGGAATATAACCGCAGGGGGAATGGAGTAGAGAGAAGAGGTGAGGAACGAGGCAGTGGTGCAAAAGGCATGCTGCGGTTGAGAATGCTTTGCTTTCAAATGCTCCATTTGGACAGTGCATTTACTGCACCTGACAAAGCTCGGACTCTGTTTTTGTAATGCTACTTAGTTACATATAGACTTGAAAAGTCCTGTCGGATCTGGGGCTTCTATAGTTCACACCAGAAGATGAATACAGGGACTATAAGAAATCAGCGTAATACATGAACAGTCACAAGGATGAAAATATGAGCAGGGGGTGGGATGCCACTTAGCCCGCCCCTTAGCAACAGGACAACAGTGCTCCATCACAGGATGCACACGGTCTATGGACTTTCCAACTACTGTAAGAGGAGCCTAGATTCTAGTTAAGACCTGCCGAGAAATCCAGGTCCACACGTCACAAAATGACAATTCACACAAAACCCACTTTTTCCTCCTCTCTGTTAACCAATAACAAAGCCTTCAGAACAATCAGGCCTTTCCAACATGGCTGTCCTGGTGAGCGCAGAGTTTCAAATTAACAACATGTACACTGCTCTCTAGCTTTGTGGTGAAAAGACAATACAGAACTTATCTTAGGCTGTAAAGATAAAAATTTATGGATTTAAAATAAAAATGATACAGAATTACAAAACAATAAAAAATTATAATCATTGCTGGCACAACTAAATGGCCAAAATATATCTGTAAATAATTGCTTTAAGCATACCATTTATAAATTTACAAATAAAAATAGAAAAACTTTCTTTAAAATAATTTAAATCTCTATTGCAACAACTCTGAATGATGTCCTAGGTCACCCTGAGACCACATACAATATATCACCCCCACTTTGTGGTCAGCCTCATGAAAATGAATGGGCTAACAATAGCACTATTTTCCTGCCTCTGCCTGAAAACCCAGTGCTTCCCACATTTCATTTCGCTTTAGAGAAGTCCTTTTTCCCAAGTTAATCTCAACCTGTGAGGTCAGAATTCTGATTCTTTCTTACAGTGCTTTATCTCTTTCTCTAATTTTTTTAATCAAAGAAAACAACATCTAATCCACAGACTCAAAAATTAACAAACAGATATGAATTTATTAAACATCCACAGAATAGGTTTTTGTTTTGTTTTGTTTTTTTGGTACCAGGAATTGAACTCAGGGGCACTCAACCACTGAGGCACATCTCCAGCCCTATGTTATATTTTATTTAGAGACAGGGTCTCACTGAGTTGCTTAGTACCTTGATTTTGCTGAGGCTGGCTTTGAATTTGCAATCCTCCTACCTCAGCCTCCTGAGCCACTGGGATTACAGGAGGTGTTTTTAAACTTGTTTCTATACCAACTTTGCAATCATCAGCTTCCAAATCTTACATTAGAAGAGCTATATTTAGGATAGGGGAGTGAAATCCTTGCCTCTAAAGTATAATTCAAATACTTTGGGAAAACCCAGAAATTTTAGAAATATAACCTAATACTAATGTCCACATAACCTACTAGATTTTACATGTTTTATCATGTGATTTTCAATTATCTCAGAAAATTTTAAGTTCTGAAAATAATTCCTCAAAACACTTCTGAGTTCACTTTCTCCATTCTCAACTGGCATGTACTAAAGAGAATGAAAATCTAATATTATTAAATATAATTATTTGGCTATGTACATTTAAACTACAGAACACATTCTCAGGTTTCCTCCATACTAACTATTTTGTATTTTCCATTTCATTGCATACTCCCCATCTGACAGCAGAATTAGCTTTACCACGTTTTTTTTTTTAGTTCACATAGTCTTATGGTTTTATATGAGCTATCCCCCAAAAGCTCCTGTGTTAATGAAGAAATGTTTGGAGGTAAAATGACTAGACTGGAAGAGCTGTGACCTGATCAGTCCATCTCATTTGAATGGACTAGCTGCTGGTAACTGTAGGCAGGTGGGGAGTGGCTGGAGGAGGTGGGTCACTGGGGGCCTGCCCCAAAGGGGGCATCTTCCCTGCAGCTCCTGCCCTTTCTCTGTCTGCTTTGGGGCCAACAGGAACAGAGCAGCAATCCTCTGGCAGGCCCTTCAGCCTTACCTTGGAACCAGAGCAACGGAGTCAGCCAGCCATGGATTAAATCTCTGAAACTGTGAGCTCAAAATACACTTTTCCACCTCTAAGGTGTTCTTATCAGTATTTCATCACACCAACAAAAATGTGACTCACACATATGGTCACCCAATGTCTCTTTCTAGTGATCATAAATAAATATGTGCTTATGACAAGGATGGCAAAATGTTTATTAAACTAAATATATTTGTACAGATAAATAGCTATTTCAAACATCATATCAGGACAAAATAGTTTATATTCAACTAAAAGTCATACTCTACCTTTAGTCTCCTTAATGAACATTTTTACTAATGGGTAAAGTTATACCAACATATTGATTGCCTAATTTAATGATGCACAATAGCTGAGAAAGAATCACAAAATGCTAATTCAAAGCTGTCTGAACTAGACAAAATAAGACTGAAACTGAATAGAAAACTGAATATTTAAGAATCAAAACTCACATAACAAATATAGTGAAAAAGTTTAGTACTTCTAAGCAGAAAACTAATAAACATTATTGAAAGAAATAAAACTAAAATCAATGGAGAAACACTATGTTCTTGGTTTGCAACACTCAGTAACATAATGATATCATTTCTCCCTTAGTTGACTTATAGTTTCAATGAAGTTCCAATCAAAATGTCATCAGTTGGGCTGGGGTTATGGCTCAGTGGTAGAGCACTTGCCCAGCACATGTGAGGCACTGGGTTTGATTCTCAGCACCACATAAAAATAAATATATAAAATAAAGGTATTGGGCTGGGGTTGTGGCTCAGCAGTAGAGCGCTTGCCTCACATGTGCGAGACCCTGGTTTCGATCCTTAGCACCACATAAAAATAAATGAATAAAATAAAGGTATTGTGTCCATCCACAATTAAAAACATATATATTTATAAATAAATAAATAAAATGTCAACAGGTTTTCTTCATTAACGTTGATAAGCTGATACTAAACAAAATGGTCCATGAATTCCCAAAACATTCTGAAATAGAGAAAGAGACTTGCTATAAAATCTTAGTAAATTTGACAATGCAATAGTGAAATAGAGACAAATAGACCAATGGGATAGAGAGCACAAAATAGACTCATTCATATTTGGGCACATGGACTATTTTTAAAGTACACTCTAGAGCTGTGAAAAAAAAAAAAAAGTCATCTTTTAAATAAGTAGCTCTGGGACAACTGAATGTCCATATGGAAAAAGAATGAAACTTGATCCTTAACTGAAGAGCACACCCCTCACCCCTCACCCCCACCCCCAAAAAACCCTATCTACCCAGGTCCACTTGTGAAAGCCAAAACAATAAGACTTTTTAAAAGATAACATAGCACTAACCTAACAACCAGAGACATGAAAAATTGTGCTCTATATGTGTAATGTGAATTGAAATTCATTCTGCTGTCATGTATAACAAATTAGAATAAACAAATTTTTTAAAATGAAAAAAAAAAATGAGCCAGCACCTCCAAAAGAAAAATAAAACTGCTGAAATCATAACCTAAAAAAAAAAAAAAAAGCCAAGAACAGAATTGTAACTCAATTCTACCTGAGTTCCATCTCCTTTTGATTCCAGGTTAATTTATTAAAATATTTATGAATGAAAAATGGACCTAGTTTGCAAATTTACACTTCCATGACGTGAAGAGATGTGGGACTGAAGAAAACGCGAGGCACACAGTTATGGAGTTGCATGCAGGGACACTAATGACAGCAGAATGGAGACCACCCAGGCCTGGGTTTTTTTCATGGTTTCTTCTGGGCTTCCTCCTCTAGCACTGTGATTTTTTTTCTCTTCTTTGCTGGGCCCTGTCCTACACAGACACAGTCAGCCAAGCTAATGCTCTGGACATTTAACAAATAGAATTCCCTTTCCACATGGTCTTCAATACATGGGCAAAAACAGTGATGACTCCTGGGCTCGGTGGCACACCCCTGTAATCCCAGCAGCTCAGGAGGCTGAGGCAGGAAGATCGAGAGTTCAAAGCCAGCCTCAGTAACTTAGGCCCTAAGTAATTCAGTGAGATCCTGTCTCTAAATAAATACAAAAAAGAGCTGGGGATGTGGCTCAGTGGTTGAGTGCCCCTGAGTTCAATCCCCACTACCAAAAAAAGAGAGAGAGGAAAACAACTGAAAGTAAATTCTCCAGGAAAACTGAGATGAGCCCACTGCCAGAGCCAGCTTGCTTTCCTTCATGGGAAAAGTGTAACTAATAGCAACAGCTCCCAGGTTAGCAAAGTCCAAAGGTCCTGGTTACCTTAGTAACTCTGCAGTCAGTAGTCAGGTAGCTGCCACCTTGGTGGTCTCCCACAACCCCCCATGGTGTTCCTCCTGACTATAGTGACCACTGACGAATTGCCATTGTGAAATTACAAAACCAACAATTTCCCAAACAAGTCAGCAGAAAAATGTTGACAAAAGGGTGAGTCTCCATCTCTAATTCAAGAATTTGAATGATCAGTTAAAGCTCTATAATTTCTCAACCATCCAAACAGAAGGAGGTGAAATTCAATGATAAAGACATAGAAACTGCCTCACCAAAGCTTGTCAATGTAACTAAGAGACCATTTGCTTTCCAAATATATCTTAGAGTGGTGTGTTCAAACTACTGGTATCAACCCATTAGTGAATTGTAAACTCAACCTAATGGATCATGACCAGGGTGTATTTTCAATTAAATGAAGTGGAATAAGATGAATGTCAAAGGACAAAAAAAAAAAAAGACAAAAAAAGCACTCACCTAAAAGAAAAAGCCTGATACACTTTAGAACATTGAAAAGAGAATTTCTTCATGGAAATGAAGACTGTGAAGGCCACAGGGTGGGGAAAGACATCTATACCACAGGATCAACCAAGCAACTTCAGAATGTAGGAGAAAAAAGAGAAAAGTCAGTAGAAAACAGTCAAGACCAGTCGTCCCTGGTGGAGCTTAAAAGAAAAGAAAAAAAGGCAGGAGCTATTAGGAAAATGCTAAAAAACTATACAGAGCTGGACACGGGGGTGCATGAAAAAAGGACTGTGATGTAACTGGGTGGTGAAGCACTCCTGCGTTCAGCACCTAGTACCAAAAACCAAGAACCATACCAAGATACCACTCTGGACTTTCTTAGGGATGTGCCACCTGGGCAGTAGGTTACACACAGCACTCAGTTGGCTTTACACTCTGCTGTAGTTGTCTAGAGATCCCTAGTTCTATTTGTTTGTTTGTTTACACATACATACATACATACCAGGGCTTAACCACTAAGCCACATGCCCAGCTCTTTTTTGGCAAATATCCAACAGAGAGGCACACCAAGAGATTGGTGAAGATGAGAATGTGTTGGAAGAAGCATAGTTTATAACAAACAGAAAACAACCCAATGTCTATCAAGAGTGGACTAGATAAACTAATTATAGTATACCCCAAGAGAATATTACTATAAAGAAATAGATGAATAGATGAATATTTGAATGAAACCCACAAATATAATATTAAGTGAAAGAAGCTATGGGGGGAAAAAAGCATATGATTCTAAATAAAATTCAAAAAATAAGCAGTGGGCACAGTGGCCCATGTCTGAAGTTCCATTTTGGGAGACTGAGGCAGAAGGATTTCTGATCCCGGGAGTTCCAGACCAGTCTGACCAACACGGTGAGACCCCACCTTAAAAAAATAAACAGGCAAAACTAAACCACAGTTATAGGAAGCATATTAAGGCTGCAAAATTGGAAAAAGAAACAAAGGAAATGATCTCCATAAAAGTCAGATAGTGGTTGCCCTGAGATGGGAGCAGGGGCAGAGGTTATTTTTAAGGAACAAAGGACTTCTGGGTGCTGAGATTTGTCCTTTTGGCCCAGATAATATGCAGGTGTTCACAATAATTTGTTAAGCTGTACACTTATATTTTGTGTATTTTTTCAGTATACATATTTTATTTCACCATAGAAACTATAGATAAATATTCTAAATAGGTTTCCTGTTAACAGGGAAGATTTTCTAACCATTAAGGGTGAGATAGAAAGGCCTATATCAGGTATTCATAAACCACAGCTCCCGGCCAACTTCAGCCACCTCCTGTGTCTACATAGTCTATGTGCTAAGAAAGGCTTTGACATTTTTACATAGTTGAAAAAATCAAAAGGAGAGTAATATTTCATGCTAAAGTTGCACAAAATTCCAACTTTTGTGTCTATAAACAGAGTTTTATTGGAACATAGATATACAGATTCACTGAACCATAGCTAGGGCTGTTTTCACAATTACAACTGCAGAAATGAATTTTTTAGGAGAGAGTTAAATAGGTGTGACAATAAGGCCTACAATACCTAAAATATTTCTTATCTGGCTCTTTATAGGCTAAAAGCTTGCCAAACAGTGACTCATGCAATAAGAAGGTTAAGAGTCCAGTCATCTCAGGCTGAATACCCAGCACACAGAGACACCTTAGGAGAGACTTGTATTTGAAAGTGTTTGTCTACTTAAGAGCATTAAATACGTCCCATGAATGGTCTAAAATAAAGGGAGACCATCTACCCCCTTAGACTTATTTTTGCTCATTAAGCAAATACATAGAAGCCAGAGAGTTCTGGGCACTAAGGAAATAATAATGATCAAAAGAGAAAAACTCTCGAGGTTGTGTAGGTCATATTCCAGTGGGAGACAAAGTAAACAAAATACATATCCAACAGCAAAAACTGCTACAGGGAAAAATAAATTAGGAAAATGGAACTCAGAATGTGAGGTGGCAGCACTACTTTGTACTTTTAAATAAGATGGCCAATAAAAGGTCCCTGAAGAAATTGACACCGGATTGTGGCCTAAAGAAGGTGAGGGGAGTGAGTCCTGCATATACTTGCAGACACAGTGAACCAGGCATAATCCAGCAAGCACAAAGGCCCTGGGGTGGTAAACCTGCCTGACCTCAAGGAACAGTCAAATCACAGTGAACAGGAGGAAAAGGATGTGCGGGAAGCCTTGCAGGACTTAGAGTCTTACTCTGGATGAAACAGGAAGCTATTCCAGGCATTTTATTGTCTGGTTTTCAGCAGAGGCATACTGATACCAGACCTCTATGTGGACAGGTCATTTTGCAGGCAATCGGAGAACACCCTGGAGGCAGGTAAGGACAGAGACCAAAGAGAGCCCAACGCCATGATGCACGTGAAAGAGGTGGTGGAAATCAACTGTAGGACTGGAGGTGGGAAGCAGTGGTCCAATTCTAGGTTTGTCGTGAAGGTGAAGCCAAGGTTAGTTAAACGTGGCCTATCAGCAAAAGTGATGACAAATTCCTTGCAGTTTACTGAACTGAGGAACACAGCAGGAACAGCAAGCTTGTACACACTGATCCCATGAAGCATTTGCAATGCTCATGAGTTTTTGGAAAAGCTTGAAGGTGTACACTAATTCAAGCCCGGCACCCACAGTCCTTTGTCATCTGAGTTTACCTTTACATCATACATGACAGTCCATCAAAACCCACTCCTCCACAGCAAAAGGAAGGGTTTCTTCTGCCTCACCCACATCACTGCCCACCCCTCCTGGAGCATCCTGTCCACTCTGTGTGTCCCTTCTCAACTCTGTCATCCCCTCTACCCAACTGCCCCCCATCTCCAATGACCAGTTCAAATGCCAACTCAGGACGAAGCTTTTCTAAAAACATCTCCCCATCAAAACAGACATGTCACCAGACTTCCTCATTCGGCATCTACGACTCTCCTCAGTTAAACTGTCTCATCTGCCCCGTAAACCTCCTCAGGGTAGGGAGCCAGCTTCACCAGTGTGTTCTCCAGGATCTGCCACTTCAAACAAATTCGGCAAGTTCTCAGGGCTTTCTTGCTCAACGAGCCATGAGTCCCTCCTAGGCTGTGTGTTTGATAACTGATGATACCACAATTAAACTTAGCTTCACGGGAGCCCAGGACTTTATGACAAGAAGAATTTCCTAGGAAGGAAACCAACACCTATACAAATACAATCAAGCAGCTCTTTCTTACTAATCCTCTCTCCCTGTCTCCCTCTCTCTCTCTCTCTCTCTCTCTCTCTCGACCCTCCACACACACACACACACACACACACACACACACACACGCGCGCGCGCGCCCTTATCTGAAGTCTGACAATCTTCTCTTCAGCTGTACCCACTCCCCGCAGTAGATTCCGCACACCCTCATGCAATGCCTACTCTAGACTGTGCTAGTGCAGTGGCCGTGCTGTCCCAGAATCATGTGGTATGAGGGACACTCTGGGGAGAGGTAACCAGCTCACAATGTTCCTGCACTATCGTTTACCCAACAGCAGAAGCCCCTCTGCTGCAGCCCTTTTGGATGACAGGACCCTGCTCCCTGGACACAGATGACTATGGCAGAAGGCAGCTGAACCAAACTAGAATGACTGAGTCCCAACGCTAGAAATGAGGAATGAGGACAGAGAGAAAGAGACTTTCCCCCTTTCAGGGTAACACGGAAGCTCAGGCACGACAGAGCCAGTGTGCTCCACAGGGCCCCGAGAGCCAGCGAGCAGAGGAGGAAACTAGAGAGGCATAAATTCAGTCCAGTAAGTCGGGAGAGCTGGCCAGTCTCAGTTTCCAGCACTTTCTTCAAGCCTGGCTGTCACTGTTGGATTCTCGAGGTACCCATGTGTCCTGCTTGCCCAGCAACATCATTAAAGGCAACTCACTGTCCTGACATTGGTCCACAAAAAGGAAGTGTTAACATTTTTAGGCCCTGAAATTCTAAAACCTTAAACTAAATATTACTAACCGAGTATTCTTTCACTCCCAAACCCAGTACAAAGTGAGAGTTATAATAGGGATAAAAAAATCTAATACCCACAAAAATGTTTCCTGCAAAGGCAAGTTCTGTATCCCATTTTGTTTTTTAACTAAATTCCTCAGTGTCCATCCCAATGGGTTAGGAAACTGTTCAATACATATCTGATAAAGAACAAAATGCTGTCATGAAACACCCCCACTTTTCCTCTAAATACAATATCAGCACTTTTTTTTTTTTTTTTTTTGTACTGGGGATTGAACTCAGGGACACTCAACCACTGAGCCACATCCCCAGCCCTATTTCATATTTTATTTATAAACAGGGTCTCAATGAGTTGCTTAGTGCTCACTTTTGCTGAGGCTAGATTTGAACTCACAATCCTCCTGCCTCAGCTTCCTGAGCTGCTGGGATTACAGGCGTGTGCCACTGTGCCCAGCTCCTACCAACACTTTTAGACAGAAATTCTAAAAATATATCTCCCAATTCTAGACTTCTCTGCCATTCTCAATGAACTGCCTTATTCTGTATGTCGGCTTTGTTGCATGGCCACAATAGGCTGCCTGAAGCAACCAAGCCCTCTCATTCACAAAAGGAGGCAGGAAGGAGGAGGATGAGTAAGAGCACCTGGCTTCCAATGCCTCTCTCTCAGGTATGAGAAAGTTCCTTTCCCGGGAATGCCAAACAAGCTTCTCCAGCATGTTTCATTGGTCCAAACTAGCTTAATCCAAATCATTAAATGTCAGAAAAGATAAGGTGATCATGACTGGCTTCAACAAATCACCTGTGGTGGAAAGGATGTTGGAAAAGTAAACTGTCCACAGGAAGGTGGCCCAGTGTGTGTGTGCAAACATGAGCCCATATAAAAGTCTGGTCATATGCAAGTATTCCTTCAAGCATATTTGTACTACACTTTAACAACAGAGAAGGTTAAAGAAGCAGATGAAGCCAGGTATGGTGGTGCACACCTGTAATCTCAGTGACTCTGGAGGCTAAGGCCGTAGTCTAGTCCCAGCAACTCAGCGAACACCTGTCTCAAAATTTACTAAGATAAAAAGGGTTGGGGAAGAGGGAGAGCACCCAGGGGCTCCATTCCCAGTGCTGCCCAAAAGAAAGCATATTAGTAATTAACCAGGGGAAAGATGCCAGAGGACAGAACTCAGAGCAGCTACCTTACACTGGATACCGCAAGATCCCTCGGGCTTCCACATCCACCCCTAAGTCAAAGGTTTCCAGGAGTTGTCTTTCTGGGGTGTTTTTCAAGACTGTGTCATCTAAGCCACTGTGGAAAGAAGAATCTTGGATCTTGGTATTGATCCTGGTAGGCAAGGATGAGGTTTACTGAAAAGTTGATGACCTGCAAAGTGTAAATTAGAAGATAGCTTTGTTTCCACAGAGAGATGGGATCCTGATCCCGAGAATAGTAAATGAAAAGTTACAGAGTGTGGACACACAGGTGGATGCACATGAGAGTTTAATTACTTCTAGGGCACTGCTTCTTATCATGTTTTGTAAACAGCTATAATTTTTCCTACTCCTATATCCTAACGGTTTTTGATCACATAATTCTTCAGTCTGATGTGCACTACTGTGGTAGTAATTGAGTGCATCACGTCAGGCTGAAGCTGGAACTCAGTGGTAGAGCACTTGCCTCGATCATATGAGGCGTCAATCCCCATCACTACCCCTGGCCCAAAACAAGAATGCCAATATGTCACTACATGCTTGAAACTCCCCCAGCAGCTCCTGGTACATTTGGACTGAAATCCCAACTTCTTGCAATGGCCCCAATGATCTGCTCCAAGCACCTCCTTTCCAGCCTCACCTCACCATGTGCTCCCCGGGCTCCCTCGCTCAGCTCTCCCGCCACACCAGCTCCTTGCTCTCTCCCAGCATGCTGCCCTCATCCCTGACTCAGATCATCCCCGACTCAGATCATCCCCACCTACTATTCCCTCTGCCCATCTCTGCAAGTGCTGGCTGCTCCCTCTTGTCTTTCTGCTGTTAGTTCCAATGTCAGCTTCTCTGCACCACCACCACTGTCCCCCACAGCCCCTCACCCACACACAATGACGCCCCTACAGATGACTGCCTTGGGTCCAGCATTAATCCCTGATCCAATCAACTGTCAACACAGTAACAGGATCCCATGATAAAGAAAGCATGGTGGGTCATTCACCAACAGGAACTGCGCCAAGAGGCAAATACAAGCAAGAATATAAGCTGCAAGTCAAGTATTCCTGACCAGACGCGCTGAAAACATAGAAAAGATTAACAAGCCCGGCTCACTTTCCTAAAGGGTCATGAGAGCAGCTGGGGCCCAAGACGTGACAGGCTTTTACCCCAATTCCAGCACTAGCTGTGGGTGTCCATCTTCTTTCTAGTAAAATGCAGGTGTCATCTGTTTGTCTCATGCCTTGAGAACACAGTAAGCATAAGAGACTGACTTGAAAGTCATTTTGAGCCTTTAAAAGACTGCACATTTGAGTTATTATTCATTTGTATATAAATTATATTTACTCATAAGGTCAAAATTTCTTGTGAGAACAATAATTATTACAATTTGGTACTTAAAGGTATAAATATTTAACTTTGTTATTATTCCATAAAATTCAAGATAAAAAATCCTTAGCACACAATTTTTTTTAATTAATAAGAAATGGCCCCAGTGACAGCTATCTGATATCTAAATTTTTTATTAAATAAATAGGCATTAAAACAAAATTCAAAGGGGGGCTGGGATTGTGGCTCAGCAGTAGATTGCTCACCTAGCATGGGCGGGGCGCTGGGTTCAATCCTCAGCACCACATAAAAAATAAATAAATAAATAAATAAACTACAACTAAAACAAAATATTTTTTTTAATTCAAAGGAAAATTCTATCAGAGAAAATGGTAATTCTGTATCCAAAACAAAACAAGAAAATCACCTCAGCACTTGCCATAGGAAAAGCTGCTGGGACCCCCCCTCCACCCCATTCTTCTAAATTTGGTGCTTCTTACAAGATTCTGTGTCAGCGATTAAAGCCAGAGCTGAAGCAGAACTATAGAAGTTCACTCTCAAAATTCTTAAAAACCCATTTGGGGCTTGTCAGTGGGGGGTAAATTAAAGCCGTATGTATTGAGAAGCAAATAATTTGAAAAATGTACAGGGGCAATGAACCCTGAAGTTATCAGGCATCAAAATGATTATGAAAGTGTTTTGTATAGTTTAGCAAAGAGACCAAAATTTTCTGTCTTGTAATTATTTTCTAAAAATGTATAAAATCTATAAGCTTACCCCTTACTTTAAAGATGCAACTTACCAATTGTATTTTAGTAGGTAGGACTATTAGCTCATTTGCCCAAGCACCTTTTCTATTTTTTAAGCTTAAAAAAAAAATTCCATACAACATCCAAGTAACCATACAGGACAGATTTCTCAAATCAAATTAACAACCCAATGATTTTCTGGTAGCAAAAATGCATTGCTACATAACACATTTATCAGGTACTCCTAAGTGGACGGAAAAAAAAAGAAAACCTAAATTGAACTGAAGTCTGGCAATACTGAGAAAGCCATCTCAGAAATACTACCACAAACCGTAACCACTATGAAAAACAGAAATGTACCTCAAATATACAAAACATTTGACTAAGAAAAAGAGAAACTCCACTTTCAAATAAACCATTAGCAGGGAACTTTGTGTCTCTTTCACAGGTGAATTTTCAAAAACTTTGTATAGAGTGACTATTTGGTGCCATGTTCTCATTTTCAGTAACTAGAAAATTAAAATGTAATCCAAACAGTAGTAATATTTTCTTTCGTCATTTATGGTTCTGAAAATGTCTGAGGTCCTAAGTTATTTTTACATGCTCTACTTGAAGGAACTAATTTCTTTATCCTTATGCTTCATATCTTAAATGTTTTGCAAATGGTAAAAACAGATATAATCAATTTTCTTTTCCAACAGGGGGCCGTGAAGGCTTCCTTTGCCAAGAGTCAGATACTCCCATCTCAACACAGGAAGATCGTGTGTGAATATGACTTACAGCTCACTTTAGGCTTTTTTCCCCATTTTCTTATTAAAAAGAATTCAATGTATTTGCTAGATAAATAATGAACTTGAAAAACAGGAGAATTCTACATTGCCTTATGTGACATAAGTCTACCAAACCAAGTATCACTAAAACCGGCTAAATACCCACTACACAAGAGAGGAGCAGTAATGGACAAAGTCTACAAAATTAACAAACAAACACTATTCTGACACTAGAGAACTGGCAGCGATTATTTAAGCGTTGGCCTTCTCAAGCCATAATCGGGACTCTGGAAGATTAATCAACTTTTTAACACTCCCCATATGTACAAGCGCTCAAGGTAGTGCTCACTGTCACTTGACAAGTTGCTTAGCATTGCAAAATTTGATAATTCATGTCTTACTGAATTTTTACTGACTTGGAAGAAAATAAAACACCAATTAAAAGCAGATGTCACCTTTAATTCTAACTGGCTGAGAAACTTAATTTTTTTTTTAACTCAATGCAGAGATAGAATGCATGCAGATGACAGTTTGGACAGTTAAATATTCAAAGTTACTGATATTCCTCACAACTTTGCAAGTGATTTTCCAGAACTCAATTCCATGGGGCTTTTCTCTGGCAAGCATCCAAAAAGAACAGTTTCTAGTAGTCATCTAGAAGTCAAATTTATTGTTACATTTTTACAGAGGCCTGTAAAACCCCAATCAGAACCCTGATCAGAACATTACTAAACTAATATTCTCCAGATCTGCATTTTCATCTTCATACATAAAAATTTTCCAAACACCACATTGCTTCTTATTACATCTCCATTAAAAACCTTACCTGATAAAAGTATATACTTACTAAACTTTGCTTAGCATGACTTTATATTTAAATGATTACCAAATCATCTAACTGAATTTATCATAAAATAATAATAATCTGACTTGAATACAGATATTTTTCTATATTGTGAATCATAAATTCATTCATTTTGGATTCTTTGGGGGCAGGTGGTACAGGGGATTGAATCCAGGGATATACTCTATCACTGAGCGACATCCTTTTTGAGACAGGAACAAGTTGCTGAACCTGGCCTCAAATCTGTGATCCCCCTGCTTCAGCCTCCCAAGTAGCTGGGTCTACAGGTGTGCACCACCATACCTGGCTTCATTTTGGATTCTAACCATGAATTCTGGGGGGAAAAAAAATGTCTTAGATTAAATATTTTGGCTAGCACCATAAATACAGAAGATCACAAGGATCATAAACACATATACAACAGACAATAGTAAAATCTACTTTCTTAAACTCAACCTAATTTTTTACATTAATGTGAAAAAATTCCAAATGTATAACACATTTGGAGTTCCTTCTACAGATAACTATGCTAGGGTTTGCTACCTTTACTTTATCTATGCATGAAGTGACTTGTAATAAAATCCCATGTTCAAAAAAAGCTTCTTTATATCAAAATTCTCTACAGAAAGAAAACTTCTGGATTTTCCCAAACACACAGTTGAAAGACAGCATTACTAAGAGCCCCAGCCCTGTGTCCTACACCACTGACCAGAGCCTCCCCAGTTCCCTGGACTGATCTATGCAAACCTTGGAAAGCCAGACAAGCTGGTACCAACCAGGCGAAGGAAGAAATGAATCCCAGAAGGCGTTAATACAAAGATCCCAATCACAATCATCTGATCTCTGGGAGATCCAAGGCCTATCAAGCCCTTTGCTCAGAAAGACCCAAGGCCTAACAATCAGACTTGGCTCAACAGCTGTATCGTTTGCTTCCTACATCTAACACAGACTTTACACTTTAACAGAAAGCCTGCCACACAAAAAGAATTTGGAGAGGATGAAATGGAAAGGTAGTCACAAAAAGAGGATTTAAGGGGAGAGTCTACCTGGGCAACTTTTGTGGGCCCCATCTTTGCATTTTCTTCCTGCTTCATGCATTGCTAATCAGAGATCCACTGGAAGCTTCAGAACCAATTGAAAGGCCTAGCAGGGTATTTGGCTTTCGATTCTTCTACTCTGTTTATTCCCAATATATATTCATCAGGCTTAGAAGCAACTCTGGAACAAGGGCGGCCTCTCTGCAATGAAATGTAAATTACTGACATGTGCTGAAACCTGGACTTGCCACCACTAATGAGCACATTAAAGGAAAAATGCTCACTAGATGCCTGAAATCTTTTTACTTAACCCCCTGTGCATGGGAAGCCACAATTCCACATCAATTAAAGCTAGCTGCAAAACAGTAACAAAGCAACGCTGTCACCACCCTTCATATCTCATAGATGGAAAGCTAAGACACATATGCAATTTTTACACTTAATTTACTAAAAACACTGTGTAAAATACTATTGTACATGTGGTCAGCTTTGGTTAAGATTTGTGAAACTTGTCTAAATGTTGCTGTTATTTCAGTTTCCTAAGAGTGCAAACAGACCTTTGGCTGTGAAAAAAAAAGAAAGAAAGAAGAAAGAAATCAACAAGTTGCTAATCTACTGGTTTATTCATTAATTTAGTCAACAAACTCTGGGCTTACTGAAACACCCACCAGAGACTTAGCAGAGGTTCTGAAAAGTTTAGGAATTTGTTAAACAAACAAACAAAAACTATATAAACCAATAAATTGGATATTAATACAAACAACATATCTCAGATAATCATGGGCTTGTTTATTAGAGCACATAAGATGATACTTTATTTACCAAAATCGGCAACTTACAGTGGAAAATTCTTAAATGAAAACAGACATCTAGTATTACCTTTAATAATTTTCAGAATAAAAACTTTTAATGAAAATTTTCAAATAAATGAGGCAAGAGAATAAATGGATAAAGATATCATTAATACAAGGAAGCATATCAATTAGCACATTGTTATCTTTCTCTGTTAACCTAAAAAGCATACTAGATTTCTGTTTGTTCTTCCTCAAAACTGGGGATTAAACCCAGGTTGTCCTACCACCGAGCCACATCCACAGACCTGTCTTTAAAAAAAAAAAAGCAGTTCTTGCTAAATTGCCAAGGCTGGCCTTGAACCTCCCATCCTCCTGCCTCAGCCTTCTGAGTAACTGTGAATTACAGGCACGCACCATTATGCTTAGCACCTGCCAGATTCTTAAACCCCCAAAAGAGTAAGCATAACAAATACTGCTCAAGAAAACAATAAAACCCAGATTATTTCTTTGTTTGGTCTTTTTTTTTTATTTTTTTTAAAGTTGTTGATAGACCTTTTTATTTATTTATATGTGGTGCTGAGAATTGAATCCAGTGCCTCACACATGCCAAGAAAGTGAGCTATCACTCAGCCCCAGCCACAGCCCTCTTTTGGTCTTTTGTTTGCTGATCACATGCTAGGATATGATTAAGAAAATCATATTTTTTTTTGCTATATATCTCCTCATAGATATAATGGCAGCATTATGTCTTTATGCAGATTTTTAAAGCACATGTAAAATATTCCCCAAATAGTCAACAATTCCCCAAATGAGAGAATTATTCCTCAGTCCTCATCCTTCCCCTTTCTTATTTGGATATATACTCACCTATCATAAGTTCAGAGATGTGGGCTTTCATTAACCCTGAAGACAATGTATACCTATCCAGGCAATTTCTTGGGAGGACAAAAACACTTGTCTACTGTTTCTAGAATACGTATTTGTATTACTGCTTACTTTTTTGCACCACAGAAAGCTGTTTTATCACCCATCTCATTTCCTGTTATCTTTCAATATCTGCAGCTCATCATCCCTTATTTCTAATATCTATCAAACACTGTCACTACTATCCCCTGCACCCAATCACTAAAACCACCCTGGCCAAGGCATCTAAAATCCGAGTTCTCCAACATGTGCAGTCTTGGTGCCACCTAGAGCCACCACCCATGCCCATGACAGATCACCATTCTCCTCCTTCTACATACTTGTCATCTTATCTCTTCTGTTTCTTTCTCCCACTTCTGGTTTTTGAGAGCAAAGTGGCCATTTTACAGACAGTTCTTTATGTAGTCCCTGTGGGACCCTGAATTGCCCTACAAACTAGAGATAGCAAGAGGCTGAAGGAAACAGTCTTACAGAGAAAAGGTAATGATGGGTGAGAGACAGAGAGCTGAAGACATTTTAAGGTCTGGTTTGTTCTGCCCTGCAGCAAGTGATTCAATGTCTTAGTTAGGAGCATGAGGCATGATTTGGCACTGATCACCAGAAGGTGACCCTGTGAATCTTCTGCTGCTCTACCTGTCATGGGAAGCAACGAACCCACCACCAGGGCTGTTGTGAAGAGCAAAGGAGTTGGTGCATGATGAGTATTTGGAATAGTTCCTGGAATAAAGTACTCAAAAAGAGTTAACGACTGGCTGAAGCTAGAAGTCTCATCCATTCCTGTCACAGCCACAGGCAACTCTGTTTTGCTTGTACTCTGGTTTTATAGAAATCTGTTATTACCTTTTTGTTTTTCTCTACAATTCACTTTTAAAGTTGCTATTGCTTATAAAACAGTATGATAAAGGATGAAGCTAGCAGGAATGATAATAAAAACCAAAGTCCTAAATATTAATAAATATAGGTCCAAATTAAATCTTATGAAGAATGCAAAAGCAAACTTACCACTACAAATAAGAACAGAAGACAATGCCCTAGAAACTAGAGTTGTGTACAAAAATCTAATACACAATTTTTTTCATGCAAAAGGAATGAATTTATTAGGAAATACAGGCCCCCATCAACATTTAAGTTTTTAAAATACATTTTAAATTAGTTTGGGGTAAACAGCAAAGAGACTGAAAAGTTTTTTCTCCTGTTTGAAAGTATATTACATTATAAGATGAAGAATCATAAATAAATTGATAAAGCAATAGGAATTCAGATAAGTAAGTCAAGATCCTTAGAAATAATGATAATTAACTAATGGTAATAAGGCCCCAAAAGAATGTGAAAGTGTCCTGGGGAAGAGTGGGCAGAGGAAGCTGGTCTAGGATGCTCTACCCATGGGATCTCCGCAAGGTCCCTCATTACGAGATCTGAAGCGGTCACTTAGTTACCTTCCAAGCACCCTGTGGACCCAACTTTGGGGGCTCAGAATATTTTGTAATTGTACAACCTGACAATCTCAGAGTTTGGGCTCGTGTGTGTCATAACTATCAATATTTACCATATTAAAATAAAGACAAGTTTTAAAATTTCTTTCTTTAAAAAGAATAGCCCATTTAATGTGAACAACTAAAAAATAACATTTTTTGACATTTTATGACAAATTTACTAGTAAAAGTGGATATGTTTTACATTTTTGCAAATCTCTTTCACATCTAGCTTAATAGAAGATAGCTGGATTCTCATCTCTGGTTTCCGCATTCAATCTGTTATGATAACATACATTATGGACTGGCTGAAAAACTCTACTGCATAATCCTAAGAGGATGAAGGGAAAAGAGTATTATGGAAAACAGTTTTCACTTCAGAGTCTCAAAAGACCTCAAGGGACCCAGGTGGCCAGAACAGGGAGTGGAGAGCCTATGCTCCAGTGTAGGCCACTAATAATTTCCTTCATTGCTCACATCATCATCTGAGTTTTTCATTGTTGGCCCCCAGTACTAGGCCAACCCAGTTCTTCTACCTCTTGCCCATAGTTCTCTGGCAGAGAATGTGCCTGAGAAAAAAAGGAACAGGGCTTTGTTTTCGCTCCTCCTAGAAAAGGATCTCTTACCTTTGTTCTCTTCAGCGCAGGGAACCAAGTGGACCCCGAGACAGAAAAGCCAGAGTGGAGAGTTTCCAGGGTCCCTCAGCTGTAGCGTGAAGCAGGACATGTACAGAGAGAACTCCATGCACCCTGAGCGGCCTTCCCAAGTCTTGAAGGACCAGCTTGCCATGGATCCTAGGCATTCGCTTATCATGCCTATCTGTGACTAAGATAAGTGCGCTTTGCCTGATGTGTCCAAAGGTTCTGATTTGACACACCCAGACCCTAAAGGCTGCTAGGTCTATGCAAAACCTCCTGCCAGATCTGGGAAACTCTGTAGGCCTGGTAGGGTGTTTAGAGTCCTCCAGTGCAGTGAGTCCTTCCTATTCTTTGAAACCGGTGCATGGTATTTTTCTATTTCACACTCACTCACACCAGAAAGCATGTGATTGAAACTCTTAGATCAATCAAATAATGGTCTCTTGGCTGTGGGGCAGATCAGTGTAGAGCATGTGCCTAGCACACACTGGTTTGGCTCCCTAGTATCACTGATGATGGAGATGAGGAAGAGGAGGAGGAGGACGACGACAAGGATGACATGATAATGATCTCCTTTTCATTTTTGTTAATCATCAAAGCAATCCATGCAGATTTCTTATACTTTGCTGTATGAACTCAAATCAGTTCACCCATTTGATTCCTGGCAATTAAAATATGTGTACATATAGTCCATCAGTGGAAGCTGTTCATTCTAAAGCATTAACATCATTTTTCCAAATAGTGTCAAGTATTAATGGATATTCGTGAGGGCAGGGAAGCAACAGTCTGATACAATAATATGAAAAATAAGAATTTAATTTCTTAAATGCTAATTCTATTAAATAAAATGCAAATGAATCAAAGTGTGATTATATTTCATGGCAACTAATTGGCCCTGAGTATAATTATAATTTTGTCTACTTTAATCCAAGCACACTTAACAACATACCATAGTGAAAGCTCTTTGAGACATAAACAGACAATCTTTGCAGAAGCAACTTACCATCACCACACGGAGACTGAATAATATTTAATTTGATACTAGGATTATGAAAATTACCCCTTACTGCTCTAGATTAAGCTTTTTAAACAACTTGGTATTTGGGGGGATTTGTTTCTTTTCAGAACTAACATCACTCAGGACAGAGTATCCTCTTCCTATCTCCACTCGACCCTAATAAGCAGTTCATACACCTAAGAAAAGTGAGCTTTTTTTTTTTAAATATCTTTATTTTATTTTTATGTGGTGCTGAGGATCGAACCCAGTGCCTCAGGCATGCTAGGTGAGCACTCTACCTCTGAGCCACAACCCCAGCAGAGAAGGGTGATCATTTACTAACTACGGAGACAACACTTGAGTTAAGATGTGATAAAATAAGAGGACCTGGAAGAACTTTTAAAATAACATACTTTACTTGACTTGATTTAGTGTCTATTCTATTAGCAATAAAAAAAAAAATAAAGATAAAATATTGTTTTCTTTCTCCTGGTCACAAAAATATGAATTGTAAGGAATGAAGAAGAGTAAAAGCAGGTATCTTTGATTATAGGGGAATATTTCAAAGACGATCACTAAAGTGCTCTGATGCTGTATGTAAAAGAGAACTACAGCCTGTTCTCCAAAGCCATCAAGTTACTGCTGAATCCTGTGTGTCCTGGGACAGGCTGGCATCCCAGAGCAATATCAGATGTGAGAACATACTTCTGGGCCTAACGCATTCCCTTTTACAGATTTTTTTTTTCTTTTACAGGTTTGTTACGGATTTTCAAACATAATCAAAAGTAGACAAAATAGTATCTCTAGGTACTAATCATTCAGATTCAGCAATTATTTTAAAACTAGTTTTAAATTTATATTTCAGCAATACTATAACAAACTTAGTCTTCAAAATATACCACCATATAATTAATATCAAACACTGAACTAACCTAGTCTACACTAGAGCAATAGACTCCTCTTTTATAAATAGTATGTAAACATGTTTCCAGTTGTTTTTCACATTCAATATAGTTTCTCTAAACTGGCTTTCTAATGAGCAACATTATACATAAAGACTTTGATTATATGATAGCTATTGAAACATTCTCCTATAAATAAAACACTGTGGTTAAGAAATGAAATGTCATGTTTAACATGATATGTTCTTATTTCTCTTAACATCTGTATTCAAACAACCAAGAGCTAAAAAAGGCTAGGAATACACACATGTGCTCACATGCAAGCTGCTCACAGGTACTCACATTATAAGTATGATGAGAAATGCAGACAACAAAAAACAATATGCTCCACTTGGTATATTAGCATATCAGACACTGTGTCAACAGGGTGCCTCAGGAACACTGCAACTATATTTTTAGATAAGGTCCAGTCAAACAAAGCCCCAGCAATCATTTTATTTTCCTGTCTCTTTGTCTGTTTTAGAAAGCATGCACTTAAAAGTTTAATTTTAGAACACATTTTGGGGCAATAAGAATCATTAACCATATGTAACAGTGATAAGTAATGTTACTTCATTTAATCCAACAAAATCCTCCAATGATTTATTACCTTCACTAGAACAAAGAAAAAAAATACTTGTTTTCTACTGAATTCTAAATTTAGGCATCACATACAAATAAACCAATAAAAATAAAATTTAAGCTAAAAATAGCATTACAACATAAAAATACAGGGATGCATGTCAAAATATTTATACATTTATTTCCAAATTTCAAATTTTAATTCATCAACTTCTCTCAAACAGAACACTAGCAAGCACACGTTGAAAGCCTCTTGAGTTGGGGGCTGGGGTTGTAGCTCAGTGGTAGAGGGCTCGCCTAGCATGCATGAGGCACTGGGTTCGATCCTCAGCACCACATACATGTAAAATAAAGATATTGTCTCCACCTAAACTAAAAAATAAATATTTTTTAAAAAAGCCTCTTGAGTAAAGCCAAAGGGCTACAAGGCATGACTGCAGCCATGTTTGTTTGTCACAGATCAGTGACAAACAAAGTTCACATACATCATCTAAGGCAAATCAGAAATGCTCACGAGAGGAAAAAGGTGACAAACACCGAACCTATACACTTAAATGAAATAAGGAAAAGTACACAAAAATATTTTATTTGCATCTTCCAGTCAATGACAAGAGATCATTTCTTAAATGAATTAAGAAAAATTAAAAGAATCCCCTTAGAGTTGAAACATACCCTATTTGCCATGTAGTCCATAAAGTGTTTTGTTTCTAATTATTTCATAAAGTTTAACACAAAAATCAGAAGCCATATTATATTTTAAGATTCAATAGAAATTGAACATGCATCTTCGGCCTGGTGATTGTGGCCGAAAATAAAATAATAAAACATATTTAACAAGAACTCTCATCTCAGGATGGCTTAAATAATAAAAAATGTTACCTCACACAATGAAATGAAACCATTCCCTGGAAGCTCCCCTCCCTTGCCATGAATCACACTGGCCCACATGCCTATCATAAAGCAGTCGTTGGTAAGAACTTCAAACATTGAATTTGATCTCTTCCCAGGCGAGTGATATGCCTTTGGACTCTCTTGCCATGGTGGCAGCAGCATGGCACAGCTCCCATCAGATGTGAGATCAATGAGGGGGACAACTGACGCCCCACATTGACCTTTGTTGCTAACCTAGGATGTCTGGCCGGTTAGAGGTATTTGACACATTTTCCACTTATAATGGGTTTATGGGGACATGACTCCATTGAAAGCATCTATAGTGTTAGAAATTAAAAGGAAACTACATTGTCGTGCTAAGTCATTAACGCAGACCAAGCACATTTGAATCAGTAATATCAGAATTTACTGAATACCAATAAATTCACTAGCTATACCACTTTCATCAGCAGCAGTTCCCTGAATACCTGTGAGTAACCTGGTAGTCATAAATTGGGCAATCACAAGTTCTTTTATTCCAATCTCAATTTCTAGTACCTATAACCCTCATGTCACACATCACACTTTACACAATTTTATGTGTGTGTGTGTGTGTGTGTCTTAAAGAAAGGCTAAGAGAGGATTAAGGCAGTCACAGGGCTCAAGAGGCTGAACTGAAAGTGAAGACAGAGAGCAGATATGAATGCAAAGAGTCACTGCAAATGTTCTTCAGGTTACAAACCAGCTGAAGAACCTGTTCAGGGTGCAGAGCTGTCAAAGCACAAGAACAATTGCTAGGCCAAGGTCTGGAAGGACCAGACAGCAGTTTCATAGTGCCAGCTTCAGGTGTCAGCTTGGAGCACAGTCATCATGGGAAGGAGAGTTCATACTCTGCTAAAGTGTGTGGAAACAGATCCAGAGGTTTGGAAAGAAGACTCGTGATGAGTGACCAGAAGACAGGGTCAGGGTGCCACATGTCCAATCTCAGGATGCCCCTCCTTTTATGGGCCTCAAGTGAGGGGGCTGCATCATTTGGTGATCTGTTTTGTTCAATAAGTTCATGGACCTGGTTTTTCTCAGATGAGTTTGATTTTGATATACCCAAGTATCCATGTGCTTGATAATGTGATAAGTTCAAGGAGGGTCATTTTTTTTTTAATTTTTTAATATTTATTTTTTAGTTTTTCAGCAGACACAACATCTTTGTTTGTATGTGGTGCTGAGGATCGAACCCGGGCCGCACGCATGCCAGGCGAGCGCACCACCGCTTGAGCCACATCCCCAGCCCAAGGAGGGTCATTTTTATTAACACAATTAATTTATCAGTTTATGCCTTATGGTTGTACCAGGCAGATACAGTAGCTATTTACTTGGTAAACAAGGTGTGGAGTCATTCTACCGCTGCACTTAAACTTGAAGTGGAGTAGTTTATGGCAAACAACTACTTTACAAAATGGAGTAACAAAGGTTTAGGAACACCCTGAAAACTGTTGTTCTATACACCACAGAGCAACTCAGTGCAGGGCACAGCCTGCTGCGTGCACACCCGGTGGGAGAAACCACGAACAAACACAATTCACATAGATACTTATCCTTTGGCAGGTAAACTCAACTCAGTTCACCTGCTTGTTCCTGGCAATTAAACACACACACACACACACACACACACACACACACATATCACCAGTGAAAGATGTTCATTCTACTACATTTCAATATTTTTATATAAATCAACAAAAGATTTAGCAAGAATATATAAAGAGCCCTATGCTTTTTATTCAATAAGATGACAAGCGACACAAGTGAAAAAAGGGCAAAAGACTTAACAGATATCAGCAAAGAAGATAGACAACAGCAAATAAGCTCACCATCATTAATTATCAGATGAAAACAAATCAGAACCACAATAAAATACTACCAAATACACAATGGAATAGTTGAAAGTGTGGTAAGAATGTGGAGCGACTAGAACTCCCACGCGACACTAGCAGACAGGTAAACTTGTCCCTCTCAGTGTGCAGATTCAACAGAGACTAAACACAATCTGATCCAACCATTCCACTCCTAAGTATTCACCAAAGGGAAATGAAAGCATATGTCCAGGTTAACTACTTGTTCGGAGCACCTTTACTTCTTAAAAGCTCAAAAGTGGAAACTAGGGGCTGGGGTGGGGGTCAGTGGCAGAGCGCTTGCCTAGCATGAGTGAAGCGTGGGTTCAATCCTCAGCACCACATACAAAAATAAGGAAATATGGGGCTGGGGCTGGGGCTCAGCGGCAGCGCACTTGCCTGGCATGTGGGAGTCACTGGGTTCAATTCTCAGCACCATGTAGAAATAAATAAAATAAAGGTCTATCAACAACTAAAAAATATTTTTAAAAAAACAAGGAAATAAAATAGAGGCATGCTGTCCATCTACAACTACAAAAAAAGAGGGAATTTTTTTTTAAAGTGGAAACCATCAGATGTCTAGTAGCAGATGAATGGATATAAATAAAATTACGATGTATCCACATAAGAGAATACAGTATTACTCAGAAATAAAATGGAATAAACTAGTGATACAACATGGATCACTTTCAAGAACGTTTGCTGAGTGAAAAAAAAAGTCCATGCAGGTATGGGGTTGTAGCTCAGTGGTAGAGCACGTGTGAGGCCCTGGGTTCAATCCTCAGCACCACATAAAAATAAATAAATAAGATAAAGGTATTGTGTCCACCTACAACTAAACAATATTTAAAAAAAAAAAAAGTCCATCCAGCACGAGCACATCCTATGGGATTCCAACTGTGTGAAATCCTAGTGAGAACAAACCACCTACAGTACAGCAGACCCAGCCCTGGCTGAGTTAGGAGGAAGGTGTGGAAAGAGGCCAAAGGAACAGCAGCAAAGGTACACCTGGAACTCTTTGGAGTTGTCCCTTTATCCTGATTGCGATTATGAGTTCATGAGGGTATACATAAAGTATACAGTAAGTTTTGCTAATAAAACTATTAATGAATGTCCATGGTCATCGGCCCCAGACCTCCCACATGTCTGTGCAATGGATCTCAGAAGCAGTACTACTAGACCAACAAGCACAGGTGAGAGGAGACACGAAGAGGATTCAAGATAGAGGGCCAGAGGAAGGCTGCATTGCTAGTCACTCCATGGCTTGGATTCAAGCAGTGGGAGCACTGCTCCTCGATGAGGTGGGTAAGAAAGGGATTTCAGTAAAATTTATATTGGACAGTCAGGTGTCTTGGAGACTCAGGAATCTGGGTGCACTGAACAAAGAAAAAGTACATCGGAGCCAAGCTGGTTTGTGGCAGTGGCCGCTGCAGCAGTGCTGCTTCACCACAGAGAGAAACGCAGAGTTGGTAGGAGAAAACCTGAGACCAGAGAACTGAGCAATTCCAGAGGCTGCATTATGCACTGGGTGCTTGAAAAGTACCCTGTATCTCCCACCTAGCCACGGAGAGCCATCTTGAAGCAATCATGCTGCAGCTGCTGCTGTGGAGCTGGGAGATTACAGCAAACACTGCCACTCTGCCCCAGCAAGTGCCTATCATGTGGCCAAGACTGTAGCAGAACAGGACCAAAACAGGCACCGAGAGGCTTGAACCCAGGGAGATTCAAGTTGGAAAAGCAAAGAGAAGCCCAACTCTTTTCTCCTTTGAATCTGGTGGCTCACGAGACCAGCAGAAGTGGGTCAGGAATCAGAACAGGCAGGTGTGAAGACACAAGGACTAAGCCTAGGAAGTCTGCTTTCCTGGACAGCAAGGTGTATGGCGGATTGGCTCCCCTGCCCCACAAGTAAAATTTTTAGGAGGCTCCTGAGATCCAGGTCCTCGAGCCCTCCCCCCACACTCCCTACCCCAATCCAATAGAGACTGAAAACTGCCAGGCTATGGGTGTGTTGATCTAATCTCTCCAGAGCAGGTATCACCTAAAAAATCCCCAAAGTCTGATTAGACCTATGCCCCAGTCACCAGAACTTCACTCATCTATACCAAGTCCACTCTGGAAGTGCACCTATCTGTTCTGTATAAACAAAACTCCACCTGACAGTACATTTTACTCCATGCTACCTCATATCAGTGAGAGGGAAGCTAAAAATAAGTTTAACCAACTTCAGGCTTAAGCCACTCCAAATGACAGCTCAGAGAGCAATACAAAAACAGGAAAGGAGTTAACAACCCCCAGCACTTGCTCTTGCTCTCAGTTCACAGCTCAAGAAGAGATGGAAAGAAAGACAGCTGGGCACAGTGACCATCCATTCTCGTTGAATATTCTGAACACATCAGTGGAGACAATTCTGTCACTTTTCATTAAGAATCTTATTCCCTTTTTCTTTCTTTCTTTCCATGTATGTATGGGAAGGGGGAGAGGGAGAGAAGGAGTGTGTTAGTTCTTGATTCACTGATTGGTTCAGGAAAATATACACATAATATATACATATCTGTTTCTTATCATTTTTAAAATTTTGTAATGCAGTTATATTCCTTGCCTTGCCTTTTTGAGAGTTAAGATTTGTCGGGTTATATATTTTGGTTTGATTTTTTATTATTTTCATTTGTTTGTTTTTCTTGTTGATCTCCTGCTAACAGCCAAATTCTATTGCTCTTTCTCTCTCCCCTTATTTTGTCTTTTCCATATAACCATCACCTGCTACATACAAAAAATTTCTCTGTTCACTTTTTGAAATTGTAACTCTTTTTCTATCTTCTTATCATAATTTTCTTTTCTCTTAATTAGCTGAATTTTTACTATCTTTTAGAATTGATTTATATAACCTCTACCCTACCATTTATGCTGATGAGATTATTACTGCTATGAATTAAATAGCTTACACTTGTACTTGCTTTAAAGACCAGATCTAGTTCATGGTTATCGTTTCCACTGTTGACAATTGTTGATCCCACCATTTCTGTTTTTTGTGGTAAATCATGTTATAGGTGTCATGATGGGAACTGGGTATTTACTTTAATGCTATATATTGTTTGCATCAGTTGTTGCTATTGTTTACTTTGCCCTATTCTGTGAGGTGCTGAAAACGTACAGGGACACTACAAGTTCATAGGTTGGAGACATTGCTGTAGAACTAAACACAACCAAGACAATGTACCTTACTCTACATAAAAATTGATAATTCAGTCATACTTTAATATAAAAATAGAAAAGACAAAAACCCAAATAACCAGGCCCCAAGTAGAAAAACATATGAGTAGACCTCCCCCAGGTCCCAACTATGGACATTCACTGCTACAGAAAAACAGAGAATTAACACAAAGGGAATTTAAAAATCTAGATCACTCTAGGACACATAGCAACAGAAGAGAAATATCTCCAAATACTTTTATAAAAGCCAACAGAGAAATACAACAAGTATTAAAAAACAAGATTGCACAACACTTTGTAAAGTTCATAATTCATCAGCAACTGACCACAGAGCTATTAAAGTGATTGAAATACCAGATAAAGAATTTGAAAGAATCATTATAAAAATGATTATTGAATTCCAAAAGAACAAAGCCACTGAATGAATTAAGGAAGTCAGTACAGGATATGAATGAGAAATTCAATAAGAAGATAGAAATACTGACAAAGAGTCAAAGAGAAATCTTGGAAATGAAAGACATAATAAATCAAATTAAATGTTTAGTTGAAAGTCTCTAATAGAGTAGAACATGTGGAACACAGAATCTTCTTAGAGCTGGAAGACAAAGTGGATAACCTTGACATTCAGACAGCATTAAATAAAATAAGTAACCATGATCAGAATATACAAGAACTCTGGGACAACATTGAGACCAAATTTAAGAATCATTGGAATTAAGGAGGACTGTGAGATATGGCAAAGGGATATAACCTCTTCAAGGAAATAACAGAAATTTTCCCAAACCTTAAGAATGACATGGACAGATACAAATACAGGAGGCATTCAGAAGTCCACATACACAAGACCAAAAAAGAAGCTCTCCACAACACATAATTAAAATGTCTAACCTGCAAAACAAGGACAGAATTATAAAAAGCTTCAAAAGAAAAATGTCAGGTCATATATAGAGGCAAGCCTATCAGAATCACTTCTGATTTCTCAACACAAATTCTAAAAGCCAGGAGGACTTGGAATAATGTGTTCTGAGTCCTGAAAGAAAATATCTGTCAACCAAGACTACTATATCCAGCAAAGCTATCATTTAAAACCTAAGAGAAATAAAAACCCTTCCAAGATAAGAAGAAACTATAAGAAATCATGACAACTAAAATGGCACTACAGAACATGTTTAATGAAATACTCCACACACAAGAAATCAAACACAAACCACAGAGTTTACAAATGAACAAAACTCAAATAAACAGAAGCTAAGCAAATGAGAAACAGGACCAAATTAAATATTATAAATAAATCAAAATGGCAGAAATTAATAAACATCTCTCTATAATAATACTGAATGTAAATGGTCTCAAATCACCAATTAAAAAGCATAGGCAGGAAGTATGGATTTAAAAACAAGACCCAACTTTATGTTGCTTGCAAGAAGCACACCTTATAGGCAAAGACAGTCACAGGCTGAAAGTGAAAGGATGGAAATTGATACACAATGCAAATGGAACCCCAAAACAAGCAGAAGTAGCTATTCTCATATCTGACAATACAAAATTAATCAGAAAAGACAACAGTAATTTCATACTGCTAAAGGGAACAATCCAAAAAAAAGATATAACAATAATAAATTCTTGTGCCCCAAATGTGGGTAAAAGTAATCACATAAAAGAGACACCACTCAAACTGAAGCATCAAATACACATTAGTACAATAATACTGGGTAATTTCAACACATCTCTCTCACCATTAGATAGTCATCCAGACATAAACATGGAAAAGACTCTGGACCTGAAAAATATTATAAATTAAATGGACCTTAACAGAAATCTATAGAATAGTTCATCCAACCACAGCTGGACATACTTTCTTCTCAGCAGTTCATGGAACCTTCTCCAAAACAGACCATGTTTTAGGCTGCAATGTAACTCTTAGCAAATTCAAAAAATTATAAGTCCTTGTACCTTATCAGATCATAATAGTATGAAATTAGAAATCAACATGACAAACCCTACAAAACGATATAAACACAAGGAGACTAAAGAATTCACTTTGGAATGATGAATGGATGACAGATGAAATCAGGAGAGAAATTCAAAAATTCTTAGACTCAAAATAGAATAGTGATACAACATTTTGGAACCTCTAGGACACTATGAAGACAGTTCTAAGATGCAAGTTTATAGCTAAGAATGCCTACGTAAGTAAATCCAAAAGATGTCAAATAAATAATCTAATGATTCATCTCAAGGCCCTTGAAAAAGAACAAACCAACTCCAAAACCTGTAGAAGAAAGGAAATAATTAAGATCACAGCTGAAATCAATGAAATTGAGAAGAAAAAAAAATACAAAGAATCAATGAAACAAAGAGTTGGTTCTTTGAAAACATGAACAAAATTGATAGACCCTTAGACAAACTAACAAAAAGAAAGGAAACCCAAATAAATAAAATTAGAGGAGAAATCACCACAAACATGACAGAAATCCAATGGATCATTAGGAAATATTTTGAAAATTTATACTCAAATAAATTGGAAAACCTAGAAGAAATGGATACATTTCTATACAAATACAATCTGCCAAAACTGAGTCAAGAGGACGTAGAAAACCTAAACAGACAAATAATTAGTAATGAGATAGAGGTAGCAATAAAAAGCCTCCTAACAAAGAAAAACCTAGAACCAGATGGATTCTCAGCTGAATTCTACCAAACCTTTAAAGAAAAACTAATGCCAACACTCTTTGAATTATTTCAAAAAATAGGGATGGAACACTACCAAATTCATTCTATGAAGCCAGTATCACACTCATACCCAAACCAGATAAGGATACAAGGAAAGAAAACTACAGGCCAATATCCCTGATGAACTAGGATACAAAAATACCTAATAAGATATTAGGAAATCATGTTCAACATCATATTAAGAAGATTATACACCATGAACAAGTTGGTTTTTATTTCGGAGATCCAAAGGATTGTTTAATTTATGCAAATCAATAAACATAATTCAACACATAAATAGAATTAAAGACAAAAATCAGGTAATCATCTCAATAGATGCAGAGACAGCCTTTGACAAAATTCAGCACCTATTCATGACTACAAAAACAAAAAACACTAAAAAATCTAGGAGTTGGAGGAACCTATCTCAACATCATAAAGACTACATATGAAAAATCCACCGCAAACCTCATAGTAAATGGAGAAAAACTGAAAGAATAACCTTTAAGAACTGGGAGAAGACAAGGATGTCCACTCTCATCACTTCTATTTGACACAGCAGTAGAAATTCTAGCCAGAGTAACTGGCATGGATAGAAATAAAAGGGATAAAAATAGGAAAGGAAGAACTCAAATTATCAGTTTGTAGATGATATGAGCCTATACCTAGAAAAGACTGCTAGAGCTAATAAACAAATTTTGCAATATAGCAGGTTATAAAATACAACATAGCAGATTATAAAAAGCAATATAGCAGATTACAGAAAGTAACATATACCTGAGCATAGTAGTGCATGTCTGTAATCCCACTGGCTCAGAGACTGAGGCAGGAGAATCACAAGTTCAAAGTCAGCCTTATCAACTTAGCAAGGCCCTAAGCAACTTGGCGAGCCCCTGTTTCAAACCAAAAATTAAAAAGGGCTGAGAATGTGGCTGGGGCTGTAGCTCAGTGGTAGAGCGCTTGCCTCACACATATGAGGCACTGGGTTCGATCCTCAGCAACACATAAAAATAAATAAATAAAGATTTTTTTTTAATGGGCTGAGAATGTGGCTCAGGGGTTAAACACCGCTGGGTTCAATCCCTGGTACCAATCAATCAATCGCTTTCCTATATATCAATAATGAATATGATGAGAATGAAATAATGGAAACAATCCATTCACAATAGCCTACAAAAAAGTAAAATACATAGGAATAAATCTGAAGAGGAGAAAGACCTCTACAATGAAAACTACAGAACATTGAAGAAAGACATTGAAGAAGACACAAGAAGATGGAGCCCCCCCTCCTCCAATGTTCATGGATAGGTAGAATTAACATTGTTTAAATGGCCATATAACCAAAAGCCACATACAGATTCAATGCAATCCCCATTGAAATTCCAATGATATTCTTCACAGAACTAGAAAAAACAGTCCTGAAATTTATTTGGAAGGGTAAAAGAACAGCCAAAGGAATTCTAAGCCAAAAAAGCAATGCTGTAGGCATGACAATACCTGACTTCAAATTATACTAAAGAGCCATTAAAACAAAAACTGCATGGTATTGGCATGGTACAGATTAGAAGACACTGAGTCAAACCCATACATCTGCAGTCATCTGATCCTTGACAAAGGTGCCAAAAATATTCACTAGAGAAGAGATAGTCTTTTTTTTTTGGGGGGGGGGGACTAGGGATTGAACCCAGGGTTACTTAATCATTGAGCCACATTCCCAACCCTTTTGATATTTTACTTTGAGACAAGGTCTGGCTAAATTGCTTGGGGCCTTGCTAAGTAACTAGGTTAGCTTTGAACTTGCAATCCACCTGCCTCAGCCTCCTGAGCCACTGGGATTACAAGCATGCACTACCATGCCTGGCCAGACATTCTTTCCAACAAATGGTGGTGGGAAAACTGGTTATTCATAGGTGGTAGAAGAATGAAACTAGACCCCTATTTCACCCTGCACAAAAATCAACTCAAAATGGATCAAAGACCTAGGAATTAGACCAGAAACTATACAACTCCTAGAAGAAAATGTAGGGTCAACAATCCAGGTTTTAGGCATAGGCAATGAATGACTTTCTCAATAGAGTCCCTAAAGCTTGGGGAAAAAATTCCAAGAGTTAATAAATGAGAATCACATCAAATTAAAGAGCTTCTGCACAGCAAAAGAAACAATTAGGAATGTGAAGACAGAACCTACAGAATGGGACAAAATCTTTGGTACCTACTCTTCTGACAGTGGTTTAAAATCAAGACTATATAAAGAACTCAAAAACTTTACACCAAAAAATCTAATAACCCATTAATAAATAGGCAAATGAAATAGACACTTCTCAAAAGAAAAAATACAACTGGTCAACAATACAGAAAAAAAGAATGTTTGACATCTTTAGCAATTAGGGAAATGCAAATCAAAACTCATCTCACACCAATCAGAATAGCAGTCATCAAGTATACAATAATAAGGCCTGGTACGGTGGCACATACCTGTAATCCCAGTGGCTCAGGAGGCTGAGGCAGGAGGAGTGCGAGTTCAAAGCCAGCCTCAGCAAAGGTAAGAAGCTTAAGCAACTCAGTGAAACCCTGTCTCCAAATAAAATACAAAATATGGCTAGGTGGCCGAGGGCCCCTGAGTTCAATCCTCAGTATCTTCCCCCAAGAATACAAATAATAAATGCTGGAGAATATATGGATAAAATGGAACAATTTTACACTGTTGGTGGGATTGTAAATTAGTACAACCACTATGGAAATCAGTATGAGGTTCATGAAAAGGGCAGGCATGGAACCACCATATGACCCATATATACCACTTCTCAGTATTTATCCTGAAGAATTAAAGTCATCATACATAGTGATACATGCATACCCATGTTTACAGCTTTATAATTCATAATAGCCAAACTATGGAACCAGGCTAGGTTTCTACTAGGTGTTCATCAACAGATGAATATAAAGAAAATGTGGTACACATACACAATGGAGTTTTATTCAGCCATGAAAAAAAAAAATGAAATTCTGTCGTTTGCAGGAAAATGGAAGGAACTAGACACGATTATGTTAATCAAAATAAGCCAAACTCAGAAATTGAAGGGTCATATATTTTCACTCATATAAGGAAGCTAGAGAGAGGAAAAGGAAAAGAACAATGAGGGTGGATATCAATGTTCATAGTAGCTCAATTCACAACATCCAAGGTATGGAACCAACCTAGGTACCCTTCATCAGATGAATGGATGGAAATTATGAATGAAATTATGGCATTTGCTAGTAAATGGATGGGATTAGAGAATATCATGCTAAGTGAAATAAGCCAGTCCCAAAAAACCAAAGGCCAAATGTTCTCTCTGATATACGGATGCTAACCCATAACAAGGGAGAGTAGGGAGGGGAAGTATAGAAGTTCACTGGATTAGACAAAGGGGAATGAAGGGAAGGGGGAAGGGATGGGAATAGGAAAGACAGTGGAATGAATCAGACATAACTTTCCTATGTTCATATACGAATACAAGACCAGTATAACTCCACATCATGTACAACCACAAGAATGGGACCAAAATTGGAATGGGTTGCACCCCATGTATGTATAATATGTCAAAATAAACCCTATTGTCATGTATACCTGAAAATAACAAATAAAAATTTAAAAAAAATGATGGAGCAGTTCTCACAAAAATCAAAAAGGAAACAAGTAGAAGAAAGGGACCAAGGGGTGGGAAGTGAAGAGGGAAAAGGAACATGTTGGAAAGTGATACTGACAAAATTATATTGTTATTGCATACTGTGTGCATGTATGAATATGTAATAACAAATCCCATCATATGTACAACTATAAAGCATCAATTTAAAAAAAAAAAAAGTATTGGTGCCAGACACAGTGGCACAACACCTGTAATCCCAGCAGCTCAGGAGACTGAGGCAGGAGAATCACAAATTCAAAGCCAGCCTCAGCAAAAGTGAGGTGTTAAGCACTCAGTGAGACCCTGTCTCTAAATAAAATACAAAATAGGGCTGGGGATGTGGCTTAGTGGTCAAGTGCCCCTGAGTTCAATCTCCAGTACCAAAAAAAATAAAATAAAATAAAAAACACATATTGGTTAGAAAACATGGTCACATTAAACCTGTGAAACTTGAAACCAAAGTTGTATTTTAAGTAGCCAGTGAGTCAACTCATTACCCAGCACTTGTATTAAGGATAAGCATGATTTTGTGGTTATTAAAAATAATAAGGAAAACCCTTTTGGGGGACCCTTCCCTCTGTGGAAGCTCCATTTCCGTTCTATTGCTTTAATAAATCCTGTTACTTTCCTCTCATCTTTTGTGCCTATGGATCTCATTCTTCAAATTCCTGAAACAAAGAACCTACACATCCTTGGCATTCATATTTGGGGGCTCCTCAAGGATCGGTGTGAGGGCCTCACCTGGGAAGGGCCACATAAAAGGATCCTAGCCACTCCAATAGCAGTTACAGTAGTCAGGATTGACTCATGGATCCACCATTCTCTGTTTAGCCTTGGAACTCAACAGAAGAACCTAAAAGTCCTCACGCCTAGAGAGAATCCCCAGAAACCCACCAGGATTCCTGTGAGCACTGAAGGATTACAAACTTCTTTTCCAAAAATCCTCAGGACATGGTACATTTAAAAGAGATGAATCATAACATCCCTTGGGACCTGTGACATGATATTGATAATTGGGGTAATCGTGTTTTTGGAAAAAGGACTGACAGATGTTGCTCTTGACTCTTGGAGCAAATGTGTGGCTGTATCTGGGGTTTTAAACAGTCATTGCAATCCTGTTCCTGCACAGACACTGGCATCCCTATGTCCTCTGAAATGGGGAATCTCAAATTTTGGTAGATTCCCACATTGCTTTCCATAGCTCCATTTCCCAACTTAACTCAAGCCCTGGAGATCCTGTAATTCTAACAGTCAATAACCTAGCTACCCTTTCAAATTTTTCACAATGTTGAGACTGTTTAGAGGAAGAACAAGAATGTACAGGATATATTCTTCTTTTAACTTTCCCAGTTTCTACTGAAAAATGAACCAAAACCACAATGGACATTCAGAATGTCAAGTGATGCTGTATAATTCCACTATCAGCAGTAACCTAAATGGAGGCCTTCATCCAGGAGAGGATCAGGTTCATCTAAAACCCACTCCAACCCACTCAACAGCTGGAACACCCTTGCTGATGGGAAGACCTAAGAAGGGCACAGTACCTCTACTTGGAGCTCTAAACTATACCTATTGTAATTACGTTCTAAATTTCAAAGCTAAAATGGGCACCATGGAATGAGAAGGAGGACTTTGGTGTGTATTTCCAGAATGCGACTCTTACAAGGGGTAGGAGTACTTGCAATTCCACTGGCTATTACACAAAGGTCAGCCATATTCCCATATAGTGTTCAGCAACCTCATGAGAGCATATGGAAATTGGAGTTGGACAGGAACTCTCCTGAATCTTACCAATGGCACTTTCCAAAAAAAATTATCTAATCCCTATGCTTTTTAAGAATCTGTTGTGCTAGAGCCCCTTCCACACCCTAATTCAAGCTTCTCAGAATACTCACCTTACTGTGTAGCTGAACATATCCACTGGACCAAACCCCTTGACTGGGACAACTGAAGACCATGGAATGCCAGTATCTCTCAGTGAGATATCTTTTGGTCAGCATCTTACAAAAATGTCTGAGTCCAACATCATACCACTGAAATACACCTCACACCCACAGGTCTATTATTCCTATGTGGAACCTAAGTCATTCCCAGGAAATACAGAGGTCCATGTACCACAGTGGTACATAGCTGTCCTCAATCTTGAGGTATACTTCCTGGACCAAATGGCAACTTCAAAGGCAATCCTTAACTTGGGATCATTTCTAAACAAGTAATCAATTCTCAATCAAAGAGATTGATAAAGAGCCCGCTCACTCTCTGACCTGAACTAGTCAAGCTAGCATGGATAGCACATTACTCACAATCCCATTTTAAAAAGACCCATTTCAACACAACAGACACTAGTATGGCAATATGTAAATCAATGGATGTGTAACTGATGTGGTTCTGCAATCTGTATTTGGGGTAAAAATGGGAGCTCATAACCCACTTGAATCAAATTGTGAAATATGATATATCAAGAACTATGTAATGTTTTGAACAGCCAACAATAAAAAATTTAAAAAAAAAAAAAAAAGACCCATTTCAAAAATATCATAGCCAGGGTAACTACTGGTTTGTGGGAATACCTCTTTTAGAGGCTACTATACTAATCTAACCTTAATGGTTTTAGAGTCTTGGAAAGCCACTGTGGGGGGCCATCAAAGCCTAACAAGAAAGCCTCAGCTCCTTGGCAGAAATGGTCCTACAAAACCAAAGGGTCTTAGACAATCACAGCTAAACAGGGCAAAACATGTGTGCTTCTTAAGGGGACTTGTTTCTAGATTAATAACTCCCATTTAGTTAAAGAAAACTTAAAAAGTTATTAAATAGATCATTGAAAAGCTCAAGGAAGGTACCAGCACTGGTTCATGGTTCTCCAATTTGCTCACAGGATGGAGACACAACATACTCATATGGATCCTTCCATTTTTATTACCCCTCACGCTTTTCCTATAATTTGAGCCTTTTATTTGAGTATGCTAATAAGATTTATTTACTCTCAATTAGACTCCATGAAGCTCAGATAGTCATGGAAATGCAAGCTGCCATGGAAGTGCCACCTGACCTATAGGAGCCCGTCAGACAGATCCTCTGGGGAGTTTTTCTGCTGTCAATGCCCCTTATCAGCCTGAAGTAGCCAGAGCAGTCATCCTTAGGCAGTTAGGGTTACTTCTTCAGAGGAGGGGAAATAAGAATAGGAGAGGGAAAGAGAAAGAAAATGGGTTAGGGTTAAGGGCCCCTCCCCAGGTGCTTCCACATTTCTATCACTGACCGCAAATGAAGTAAACAGTGTGTGACCAGTAACTCCATTGGGGCCTGAGGACATGCACTGGAAACCTAAGCCAGTCCCTGAGGTACCCTGATTACACATGGAGCATATGAACAACAAGTGACTTAAAATGAGGGTCCAGGGGACTCATTTCCTGGAGCTGTGCGCCAGTAATTGTAGAAATCAACTAATTTCCTCTTTAAAGTGTCTTAAAAAGCCCTAGACAACAGCCACCTAGTTGCATCCCTCTCTTGGGACACCTCTGCTACTACAGAATCTCTGCTTCATCTCTGTTGCTTAAATAAATCCTCTAACTTTGCTTCTCCCTGCTTTGCTCCCTCCCCCGCACCAAAAAAAAAAAAAAAAAAAAAGTGGGAATAAAAAATGGCATAGTCACTATGGAAAACTCTACTCCTAGCTATATACACAAGGACTCAAACTGATACTTTTGTGTACCAAAGTTCACAGCCTCATTATTCATGATATCCAAAGATGGAAACATCCTATATGTTCATCAACAGGTGATGGTGAAACAATATGTACTGTATCAATAAAAAGACCATTACTTAGCCTTCAACAGGATGGAAATTCTGACACATGCTATAATTGGATGAATTGTGAAAGCACGCAAAGTGAACTAAGCCAGACACAAAAGGACTAACAACAGTTCATAGAGACAGAAAGTTGAGTAATAGAGATCACCAAGTAATGGGTAATGGGGAGACAGGAAGTGAAACTTAAAAGATGTGGAATTTAACTCTGGGGTGATTTTTTAAAAGTTCTAAAGATGGGTGGTGGTATGCTAAATAAGATTTATTTATTTGTAATGTTGTCTATACAACATTACAAATAAAATTAACACCAATGAACTGTACACTCAAAAACAATGAAACTGCAGCTAGGCGCAGCAGCACACCTATGATCCCAGATACTCAGATGGCTAAAGTAGAAGGATCACAAATTCAAGGCCACCCTGAGCAACTTAGAGAAACCTCGTTTCAAAATAAAAAATAAAAAGGACTGGGGCTACAGCTAAAAGGCAGAATGCTCCTGGGTCCAATCCCCAGTACCAAAAAATAATTGTGATGATTAAAATTTAAGAGACCTAGTGTACACCATGATGATCACAATTAATATGCTATATTCTTGAAAATTCTTCTAAGAGTGGATGTTAACTGTTCTCACCACAAAATAACTATGTAATAGATAAAAAGTAATGATACATTAATTAGCTAGATTGAACCATTCTACAGTGTACTTATACTTCAAAACATCATGTGGTATATAATACACACAATGTTATCTGTCAATTTAAATATGCAAACCTAAAAAAATGGAGAGGTGACAAAGTTTAGGCTGTATATGTTTTCCTACAATAAATATATATAATATATATATGTAATAAAAAAACAAATAGGGGATGGAGTTGTGGCTCAGTGGTAAGAGCACTTGCATAGCATGTGTGAGGCCCTGGGTTCAATTCTCAGCACCACATATAAATAAATGAATCAAATAAAGGTCCATCAACATCAAAAATAAAAAAATTAAAAAAAAAACAAGTAAAAGTAAAATATTTAAAAACGAACCAAAATGAATCTTAATTTCAACTGAATGATACTATAATCATTCATGAAAGAGATGTCCTAAACTTTCAAACATGTCCAAAAACAAAAGTTATATATTCCATGGGAATAATATGCAGGTAAAATACATTTGACAGCTATACATGCAGGATGGAGATGGGAAGGGACAGAGAATTGATTAGACAACTACAGAATTTCTATTATTGGACCTGAAGTAGTTCAGTATTAATTCTAAATAAAACATGAAAAGCTAAGGATGTGCACTATGACCTCTAGGGAATTAAAAAAAAAAAAGTAAAAATCAAGGGGAAAAAAGAATCCAATAGATAAATTTAAACAGAATTTCAAAAATTATTAAAAACAATTCAAAGAATATGGAGGAAAATGGAAAAGATGAAATCTATAATAAAATGGCACACATAAATTTAGCTATATCAATTGTTTATTAAATATTTTTTTTAAAGAGAGAGTGGAGAGAGAGAGAGAAAGAGAGAGAGAGAGAGAGAATTTTTTTAATATTTATTTTTTAGCTTTTTGGCGGACACAACATCTTTGTTTGTATGTGGTGCTGAGGATCGAACCCGGGCCGCACACATGCCGGCGAGCGCGCTACCGCTTGAGCCACATCCTCAGCCCCTGTTTATTAAATATTAATAAATGATTAATTAAATTGCATGTAATAATGGCCACACAACTATAAATATGCTAAAATCACTGAACTACATACTTCAAAGGATGAGTGTTATGGTCTGTGAATTAAATCTCAATAAAGCTCTTATTTAAAAAATAAGCAAACAAACAAACAAAAAAAAAAGTAATAGACTAAAATACTACAATTAAAGAGCAGAGATTATCAAAATGATTTTCCAAAGCATGACCCAACTACACAGATGGAGAGACACATCTTAGGCAAATAGTAAGAACAAAACAGGGTCTTAAGAATTAAACACAAAGCAACTTGTCCAAGATCACATAGCTACTAAGTGGCAGAATAAGCAATGTAACTGTTTCTGACTCCAGGATGTGCTGCTACATGCAAGGGGGCAGCAGAGAGAGAAGCAGAAAAGCTGGAGTACACAACTTGAAGGTAACTACCAGAGGAAAGAAAACCTCAGCCTTACCAAATCAGATTTTCAACCTTCCTATTGAAACTCTCCCTCACACTTCAAAGCCCTAAAAGCATTTTGTCTCATCTCATCCTTAAAATATTTCCAAAATAAAGAAAGATTTGTTTTCCCCTTTCAGGAATTCACTTCAAGAGCATCTAGTCTTCAACACCATCTTTAAAATCTTCAACAAATATTCTAAAAGCTGAACTTAATCCAACATTCAGGAAAAGAAGCATGTTTTAAACATTTCATAAGGTATTCTGTCATAATAAGTGTTTTTATAAAGTTTCATTCATTAGTTCTTACAAATTCTTTTGAATATATATATCTCCATAAGAAAGATAGTAAGACAACAATATATCACATATTTCAAAAGACCTAGAAGAGAAGATTTTGAATGTTCTCACCACAATGAAATGATAAATCTTTGAGGCAATAGTTTGCAAGTAATTGCCCTGATTTGATCATTACAGGTTACACACATATATAGAAAGATCATGTTGTACCCCACAAATGTGTAAAATTATGAATAATTTTCAATAAATTTAGTTTAAAATTGCATCTAAAAAAAAGAAAGAAATACATTAGGGAATTATTATCAAAAGGAAAACAATCAGAGAGTTTTCTCCTCCCAATCCAGAAACTTGATTAGTTCTACCTAAAAATACTAAGGGCATAAATCAGTAGTTCCATGCTGTTACTTCACTTATGAAGTCAGCAAATCCAAGTGCAGAGTTACTTTCACTTGCATGCATGATTGTGGGGGGAGGGGAGTACCAACATACAATTAGATCTCAACAATGACACATCAATGGGAGGAGGCAGAAGAGAGAAGCTTCCACCAATGTAAGTAGGTGCCAGCTAGAGCCATCAATTTAATTAATTAATAAATTAACGAACTACCACTAACAGTCCAGTCTGGTTCCCATTCATTTTAGAGGCGGTTTGGGACATGCATTCAGCCTGGGATCTATAGTCTCATTAACTAGCTATGTGACATTGGGCAAAGCATTTCTTTAACCTGAGATTGTTTTCTTCCATCAAAAGAAGAAAAGTAATAATAACACATCAATATTGCCATGAAGATTAAATAAGAATGGTGCAAATTGGTGTTCCAGGCATTTTTAAGATCCTGAGGGCCTCTTTTATTGTACAAACAAGGAAAGTTCTGGGCCAGTTATTTTCTTATAAACAAAATCCTATTTCAGCAAATAAGAGTATCTTATATAATAAATCCCTCTAGGGATTTAAACTGGTAGCTGGGGTCAGAAGTTCATAGGTGGAAAGGAACTTGGTCAATGTATTCATGTGATTTAAATTCGTTAAATTTTATATTCTCAAAAAAATAAAATTTCAATATACTAAAATCAAAAGTCTATCCAGGGCTGGGATTTGGCTCAGTGGTTGAGCACTTACTTGCCTAACATGTGTGAAGCACAGGGTTCGATCCTCAGTACTATATAAAAATAAATAAAGGTATAAAATAATATTTTTTAAAAGTCTATGTCCAAAATTTTTAAAAAATCTAATAATGTTAAGAAAAATTATGTAGTTAAAACTAGATGTCTACAAAATATAGTAACAGTTCTCAACCTTTCATAAGCTGTAACATGTTTAATAATAAGGGTCACACACAATGCATACTCCCATGAGCTACCCAGAGTATAGCCTAGATAGATTAAAGTTACAAACAACTCTGGGTTTCCAAGGTCTAATTTTTCTTAAAAAGGGGGGGGGGGGGAGTCCAAATATGAGTGTAATATGCATTACTTTAAATTCACCCTAAACTATTTTAAGACCAAAAAAATTGTTAAATTATTAGCAAACTTGCTAACTTCAAAGATACAAAGGCCTTACAGCACACTACAGATTACTTACTGCCTTACACCTGAGTACCAAAGACTCAGCAAAAGGCCATTCTTCAAGTTTCCCTCTACACCAGTCATTTTCTTTTTTCTTTTCTTTCTTTTTGTACTGGAGTTTGAACCCAGGGGTGCTTTAACCACTGAACAACATCCCCAGTTTCCCTACCCTTTTTTACATTTTATTTAGCGACAGGGTCTCACTGAGTTGCTTCTGGCCTTGTCCCTGCTAAGATGCTGAGGCTGGCTCTGAACTCAGGATCCTCCTACCTCAGCTTCCAAGGCACTGGTGGCGCTAGGAGTGCACCACCACACCTGGCTACACCAATCATTTTCTACAATTCCATCTTGTGCTAACTACTTTATTATCCAAAGAGGTGCAGGGCGGGGAGGGGTGTCTACTGGCTTTCACTAAGTTCTTTAGTGATTTGGTCTTAACACTTGGGCTATTTCACTGCTTTCATTCTTTCCAACTGAGCCAGGTAGGTATAGTTTGTTTGTTATATTTTTATTTTTTTATTTTTCTTTTCTTGAGCTCTGTACTTAAGACTACAGTGATGTCCTGTTTCTGTTGCTAACCAGCATCGTGTGATTGTTAACCAGTTGCTGCACCTGAATCTGTTTTCTTTTTGTTAGAGTTAATAGTGTCCAATGTTTGAGTGAATTAAATGAGATCATTCATGTCTAAACTACAGAACCATGCTTCTGTATACAGCAGTAGTGCTGTACCAAATCATTCATCTCAACAAGAAGAAACCTAAATTCCAAAACACACATAAAAACTATCAGATGAATTTCCCAAAAACACTAATTTTAACTGTTTCATTCCCCTGAAAAATATTTAGTAGCCCCCCCACCAACTGAAGTAATATTATTCCCATCTGTAATGATGAAGGTGATTTGCCTGGCAATGCTAGCCTTCATGTTAGGTTCTTTATATTTGTTGCTTCTAATCTTTACAACAACCCTGCAGGGAAGCTGTCATTCTCTTCATTTTCCAGATGAAAAATTTTTGAGCTATTTCCAAATTTTGCTATTACAAAAGACCTCACAACGAACATTTTTTTCAATTATATCTTTGCAGATGAGATTCTTATGACTGGAATTGCTGAGTCAAATAATATATGTTTTATGTGAATACATGTTTATATGTTTTAGATTTTTATAGATACTAGCAAATGCCAGGGATGGGGAGAGGGGCTGAAATAATTTACACTTCCAAGAACAAAACTACTTTCTTTTACCCTTGCCTACACTAGATGTCAAAGCTCTTCAAAATTATTTTGGCTAATCCAATGAATTTTTTTTTAAATGTATCTCATTATTTTTTGTTACAGTTACAGTCCTACAGTCCTTACTTTGCTAAAAATTCTGTAAGGAAAGAAGATGAAAAAATACAATCCACAGACCTCAACTGCATCCCATACTTCCCATCTATGCCTTCAGTGATAAGCATCCTGAAGAGAACTGTCTATACACACAGTCATGGACATGGATAAGATCCAAACATAATACACAATTATTAAATCTAACATATAAATGTCTTGTAAGACTAAATGCTATAACATACTGCTATGTGGGACTAAAATGACATGATATGATTAAAATATACATATATACACAAACATACCAGAAAGAAAGAGAACTTGCAAGAGTACAAAATGCCTTTAAACCAACATCCCTTTTTTCCAGAAGCTGGTAGTTTTACTTTTCAAAGCTTTTTTGTAATCTCTGAAAGAACTTAATCCTAACAATCCTTACATTCTCCTATTGCTGGTCTTTTACTGTTCAGAATTTAAAAAGCCCAGAGGAGAAATACAGAATGGAAAACAGTTTGAAAATGCAATCTGTTTGCTCAACACATTAAAATTATTGAAAACTGCTACTCTTCATGAGCTATTTATAGATTTTTAAAATAAATTAATTAAGCAATAACAAACAATAAGAAATGGTTTTGTTCAAATCATGTACAGGAAGGATCATTGTAATCCAATCCCATTTCATGCAAAATAAGCATAAAGAATAATCAGTCTTATAAAATTTAGTATATGTTTACATTTGGGGGAATTTAGTTTGTTACATATTTAAAGCAAACATATATAGCTAATTATTCAGAAAAAATAATTTTTTTACAGATAATAAGTGGGAACATATCAGATTGATAAGGCACAAATAGATTCTCTATAAGCAAAAAAAAATCATCACACTATTTGTATGACAATAAAGAAAATCAAAAACTAATGAAAAATTTCCACATTTGATTAAATTTCAAGCATGACATGTATTTACAATAAAGGAATTCCACAATACCAAACTAAAAAAGAAAGACTTTAAATCTTCTGCAAGTCTTCCTTACTAAAAGTTACCATCAATGTGGCAATCCATGTTATGGCACTCAAAATAATCAGATTTCTAAGAATATACCCTGGTTAGAATAAAAACTACCACATTTGGCCACCAATCACACAAATTCCATTTATGTGCATGACAGAATCTTTAAGTAATTTTATTTCATTGTTATTTTTATGGAACTTACCACCTAGAATCAGGTATTTTAAAAGGAATATCTTAAATGGTATACTCTGATGGGAAAATATTTAACACTAAGGAAACTATGTCACAAACAAGAATCTGCCCTCCTGCACAGAGGAAAGAAGAGGGACTACAAGCCACATATTTTCATAGGGAATAAAAACAGACAGCAATACTGCCTTCTAGTTACAAAACAGTCTTTTTGATGATAGGAGAAAGTTCTCTTACAGGCTGAATGTCTTGTAATTTTTATTAATACTATTTAATCCTCCATAAACATTTATTGATCTTACTTTGTAGAAATCTTTAGGATAGATGACACAGGCGAGGGGTGGGGAAGACTAATGAAATCAAGGTTCTTTTTTCAATAAGAGATTAAATAACAGAAACAAGTTTAACATAACATGGAGGGCAGTACACCAAATATGAATTTCCAAAATTTTTTAAAGTGCTCTAGAAGACATAGGAAAAATATTACATCTCTCTAGAAGGATGAAGAAAGCTCTCCCAGTAAAGGTAACAAAGGAGCTGAGCCTTTAAGGAATGAGAGTAGGAAATGTGGCAGGCATGCCACTGAGGATAGTGAAGAAAAGCATGTGACAGGAAAGAGCCAGCCATATTTGGATTGGGACATAAAATCCAAAGATCTTATGTTGTGTTGTAGCTCAGTGGTAGAGCACTTGCCTTGCATGCATAGGGCACTGGGTTGGATCCTCAGCACCACATAAATAAATGAAATAAAGGTATTGTGTCCATCTGTAAATAAAAATTTTCAAAAAAAAAAATTTTTTTTTAAAGGACTTTTTTTCCTTCCAGTACTGGGGGTTAATCCCAGGGGTGCTCTACCACTGAGCTATATCCCTCACCTGTGTGTGTGTGCGTGTGTGTGTGTGTGTGTGTGTGTGTGTGAGAGAGAGAGAGAGAGAGAGAGAGAGAGAGACTCACTAAGTTGCCCAGCTGGTTTCAAACTCGCAAAGCCCTTGCTTTAGCCTTCCAAGCAGCTGAGATTTCATGCATGTGCCACCATGACAGGCTAGAAATAATTTTTCTTGTCTTCATTTATAGAGAATTTGATCTCTTCTCTTCCCTGAATTGAAATCACATGCTGACTTATTTTCTGCAACATGAGTTCTGGAATGCAAACTCATATCTGATTTATTTTCATATCCTTATCAAATATCCTAGACATAAATTCCAAATAAACATTTTTTAATGATTGACTAAATATATGAATGAATATATTTAGTTTTATATTAATATATTATATATTAATATATATTAATCATATTAATAATATATGTAATTATATATTAATATATATTAACTATATTAATAATGAATATAATTTTATATATTAATATATTATTTATATATTGATTATAATAATAATGAATATATTTATATTGACTAAATATATGAATGAAACTAGGAGTTGCTACATTTTTTATTTATTTTATTTATTTTTTTGGTACCAGGGGATGAACTCAGGGGCACTGGACCACTGAGCTACATCCCCAGCCCTATTTTGTATTTTATTTAGAGACAGAGTCTCACTGAGTTGCTTAGTGCCTCGCTTTTGCTGAGGCTGGCTTTGAACTCATGATCCACTTGCCTCAGCCTCCCAAGCTGCTAGGCTAAACTTCATAAGGATCTATAAGATAGGCTAGTCAAGCCAATCTCTGTCACAATTACTCAACTCTGTTGTTATTGGGCAAAAACAGCCACAGACAATGCACATAGTTGTGTTTTAATAAATTTTATTTACAAAGGGCTTAGTTGTGTTTTAATAAATTTTATTTACAAAGGGCAGCTGTATTTGTCCCATGAACTATAGTTTGCTAACACTTCATCTAAACAAATTTAATGTATTATATTATCCATGAACATTTAAACATAAGCATTATATTCAAATCATTTTTATAACACTCAAAATTCCAAAGAAGAGAAAAAGAAAAAGAGATTTACACAAGAAAAACTGGAATATGCTGGATCAAATCTGGTAAATGTAGACCTTTAAATACTTCCATCAAACTTTTCCTCTCCAGGTATATATTTAGGCCTTAGTTTTTAATCCATAAAACTAGTTAAAATAGATAATTCTAAGGTAGGACTCTATGATATTAAGGACTTTCCCAAGGTAAATTTACAGATTTTTACATGGAAATTTCATCTAGAAAATGATTTTAAATAATTTTGAATCTATAGAACAAAATGCAAATTTCCAAAGGGGGAAAAAAAGTCTTACCATATTAGCATGAAGACAATGTAACATCTGGCATAATTTCTCTAATCACCAAAAAATTAACAAACATTAATCAAAATCATATGTTGTGCCTAAAACCTACTGATAAATACTCCTGGAAAGCAAGTTTAATAGCAAATTCAGGTTAATTAATCTAATTAGGATGGTGATATTAGGAGAATATTCAGCTCGTTTAAAAAAAAAAAAAATCCTAAACTAGGAAACAATAAGATTTGATTTTACATATGATTTGCAATAAAAGGGGAAAAATTAGAATCTTACTTCTAATTTAATATTCAATATTTATGGTGTAATATTTAAATCACTAATGTATCACTAAATTGCCTGACACATTTACATTTAAAATCTAAAATTTAAAGACCATTCAATATACAATAAATTAGATATAATATGGTTTTATAGCTTTTCTACTTTTATAATTACTTTTCAAATCAAGACTTGAGGTATGGAATAAAAACTCTTCATTTTTCACAGTTTTTAAAGATTTGAGGTCTGGGGATATATTTCAGTTGGTGGAGTGCTTGCCTTGCATGCAACAAGGCCCTGGTTTTGATCCCCCGCACCCCCCAAAAAAAAAAGAAGAAGAAGAAGAGGAAGAAGAAGAAGAATCGATAGGATGAATTAGAATTCTATAATTTATCACTACCCACATTTACAAAAGCCATGCCACGATATTGCTTTCTGAAATCTAGGTTAACAATTTCTGGTTCATTACAAACTTACCAAACACTTGGCAAATTCTTTGTTTTCTGAAAGGAATCCATAACCTGGATGTACCTTAGAAATGAAAATAAAAAGCTCTTTCAATTTTAGCATATTTCAAAACCTGTATGAGCAGCAGATGTGGTGTATGCATGTGTTTGTTCTTCAACAGTCCTTGACTGAAGTTACTCCTCACACACTGATCAGCTGTAACACACACTTCTGGGAAGAGAATCAAATCCCTGCTTTGTCCCAACCTTAATCACAGCCATATACCTACAATCTTCCTGCCCTTTGTCTACATAACATAAACTCCCTCTATTTTTTGGTCATGTTTAGAGAATTTCACCATGGCTGATACCTCAAAGAAATACATTAGAGGAAACTTCAGCAAGATGGATGAAAAACTCTGAATTCCCCTTCTTTCCAGTAGCAGGAACTGCCATCTTCCAAAACCCAGCTACTAAGCCAACTGACACATTTTATTCCTGATGGCATAAGATACACAGCCACTAGCCAATGAGCCTTTTCCCTCAAATTAAACTAAAATCAAGGCTTTGCTTTAACTTTTACTTTGTACTCTGAATTTTTTTTCCTTCTTTCTTCCTCACCCCAGATTCAGACATTCACATCTACACTATGCTACCCTCCCCCATATGCCACAATCTAAATCCTACTCTAATCAAGTCAGTTTTTATTCTATCACATGGGCCAAACATAAATTTAGCCACTGCAGTACCAGGCAGTGTTGAACAAATTTCTAGTAAAACAATTCTGCTGAAAGGAAAGTCACATTTCTGAAGAAGCCAATATCATAACCTAGAAGTAACTGAACTGAGTTTTATTAACATGACACAGAAGAATTTAGATTATGGAGTTTAAATTTGCTTCATTTCCAAATTTATGAAAAAAGTTTTCCACCAATTTCATTTTATATAAACATTCAACTAAAGGCTGTCTTCTGACAAGCTATAGTTAAAAACATTGAAAGAGTTTTACTTTCTTTAATTGTGCTGATAAACTGTGAAAATCTATAATATGGGTTCATGAATTCAGTTTTTTATTTAAACATGTATCTTACTAAAACATTTCTTTCAAAGAACTGTGAGCACTAATTGAAGCACTCCAGGCTAACTGCCAGTGTTGGCTGCTTCCACTCAATTTTAGAGATAGCTCTGCATAGTTTTTAACATCTTATGTAATTAGTTCTCTGACATTAAAAACAAAACAAAATAACCCACTATTTCTCATGTCAGAAACCATCCACTTCATTGTGGATCCTACTCCATTCAAGGCAAATTGAGGCGCAGAAAATTATAGATTTATTAGTAAGTTATGGGCATTTTATTGACATTAACAAACCAAAATAACTACTAAATATACTTTTTATATTTCTGGAAATTTAACTATGTGTACATAATTCTTAAATGACTAAAATGAAACTCAAACAAGGTCTTTTGGATTCTGTTTATAACAGTTTTCTCCTTTTTTTGGTTTTGGTGGGTTTTTTAATGCTCTTATTACACTGAAAGGGTTAATACTCAAAACTAATTGGGATTTCTTTTTCCTAGCAAATTTGGAAATGAACTGAAACTGCTCCCTGGTGTGAAAGCTGAATCCAGCAGCCACCTGCAGGATCAGCGACCAACACTGCCAGATGCTACAAAGCCTTTGATTTCCAGTAGCGAATTCGGCCACATTTAACTCATGTGACATGAACTAACTGCAACAGCATTTTCAATCATTCTTTCTTATTTTTTTTTTTAATACAAACTCTAGCTTTCTGCTCACTACATATGAAACAGCTGCAGTAGATGGGCTCATTCAGACTCACAGCTTGGGCCCTGGTTTTCTTAATGGCTTCCATGATGGCATCCATGTTGAGGTAGCTTTTACTGGTGGGAGCTGGGCCAACACAGACGGCCTCATCCGCCATTTTCACGTGAACCTGAAGAGACAAATCCCTGCATTAACAGATGCTCCCAGCAAAAAGAATCACAGTCATCCACAAATATACACAAAACCACAAATCTGATCATTTCACCTATCATTTACAGACTTGGATTTCTTTTTGAATGTGCACTAAAAAAACAACAAAGCACCAAAAAGGCTCAGGAACTGCACTGCCCACAATTTCATGTATTAAAAGCCTAATAATCCATTGTCTAACCAAATAATTTTCATAATATCCCCTACCTATTTAAGTAAAATCACAGCAAACAACCGTAGCTTCCTATTCAGTTCATCTATACATAAATCTGATATCAAAAACTACCTTGTTGCATGTAGCCAGGAACCCGATATTTTAATAACAAGCGCTCATGCCCACTTCTAAGCAAGCTCCCCAGGAAGTTGGGATAATTAGAGGGACTGAATGGAGGGATGCAGTGAGTGTCCCTGCACAGCATCAGGTCAGCACCAGGCACAAATTAAAGCCTAAGACTAAAGAGTTCAATATCACAACACATGAACCAGAAAATCTTGAGAACCATTTAAATACTCTCACATTCGATCCTTGTCCATTTTACATTCATCCCTAAAAAACCGATATGTGTATTAAGTTCTAAATCTATTCGGAATCTAGGAATGTATTCTCTATTTTTAAAATTATTCATGCTACAATATTTTAAATATTCATTTAGGTAGGCATTCAATATTGAAAACAGTAAACTGTTTATAATTTCAAAAGGAAACTATTCTTTAAAAATAGTAAAGGGATTAAACTGGCTTTTCTTAATGGTTTTCCAGTTAAGCAACTCAAAATCAGATGATAGTTATTTCACAAGGCAGATAAATAAAGCTGGAGCACAAACATGGACACTGAAACATTTTATGACCCACTCCCCACCCCCCACACTCCATTTCCAATTGTGGCAAATGATTTTGAGTGTTCTGTGTTATAGTCTTCAGTTCTGAAAGAATTTTTAAAAACTACTGTTTTAAATGAAATCTTTTAAAAAGTAGTCTTTTTAGAAAGATTCAGAATTCTTGTTATCAAATCATAAATGTAAAAAAATGTATACTGCAAGGTAAAGATAACCTGCCCAAGGGATTTACAGATTATTATCTTAATATAAAATACACTCTGTAATTCCTTTAATAACATCAGTTGCAAAGAAAGGCAGCCATTGTTTGCAAAGGGCTTTTAAATATTCAAAGAAACCTCCTGGTTCACCTCAGCCTGGTTTCTCCCCAACCTCAAGTGTCTCTTCGACCCTCAGACTAAAATTCCCCACCCAGTTCAGCTCCAGTGACTATCAGTTTTGCTGCTGTCATTACGGGTATGGTGCTTTGTTGATTTCTATTCCTATAAGAAACTGAATTCTTAATGATCCTTTAAAAAGAACACATTAGGGGCCTGGGCTGTGGCTCAGTGGTAGAGCGCTTGCCTAGCATGAGTGAAGCACTTGGTTCGATCCCCAGCATCACATAAAAATAAAACAAAATAAAATAAAGGTCTAAAACACACACACACACACACACACACACACACACAAGCCAGGTAAAGATAAAGTTATTATTTAAAGTTAAATTCACCCTCTTCTATATATTTTATTTCCCTCGGATACTACCTATTTACCCAACATGAACTTAAAGCTCCGGTTCCATCTGGGTCTTGCCCGATACTTCAGATTTGGATGAATCTCCTTTACTTTGAACTCCAACAGTACATAGCACAAATTTTGACATTTAATCATATTCTACTCAGCAACCTCATTTAAACTGATTTATAAACAATGTGTGTTATGATTTGCACACTCTCCCCCACCAGATAAAGTTCTAAAAGACACAGACTATCTTAAATTCTTTTTTAATCTCCTCTAGCATAGTGCTAAAAGCTTATCAACTCATGGATATATATGGATGGCACTTAACTTTCATCATTAAATGGTAAAAGCCATTGATTTGAGGTAAAAATCTAATTACAACTAAATGAAGTCTTTTCAATCTTAGCAACACATGCTGCAACGGACAATTGTACATAAAAAAAGAATTAAAAAGACAGAAATATGTATATGTGTGTTTATACTTACAGAATTTATACCATGATCATGAATCAAAAATGAAAAGGAGTTGAGAATACTAATAGTAATTTGGCTTCAATTCCAATCTTAAACTTTTATAATGATGCTACATATATAATTTTTGGTTCTTTGGGTTTTTTAAACTATCATAATAGATATTTTTCCTATATTATCACAAATTCCTTGTATACACACCAAGAATTACCTCAGAATCTAACACATTCACAGCTAATGCAAATAATAAACATTCAAATAAATTAATACATCAAAAGCAGGTCAAAATAGCACAAGGGCTTCATTAAAAGGGCTAAACACCAACTGTTTCTAAAGAAGAATTGATTCTTTTTTGTTTTTCAGAAACAAATCTTACTTCAAGGGGAAGGGTATATTCACATCTCAACAAAACTATGTTCTAATCCCGGATTGGTTTGGAGCAGATATTCTGGGTAAAACCAACTTGAAAGAAAACACTAGAATCCTCTGCCCCTGTGGTTCTCAGGGAAAATGATGAGTTAACCTGGAAAGAACAGTTTAAAATTTTTTTAAAGGTCAGTTTTGATTTTTTTGAAATTGTTTTACCAAATGCAACTATTTTTTCTTTCTGTTTTTTGCCTATTAATGCAGAACAATCTGTAAGCAAACAGAACTAATACAACTGTGAAGAATAATTTAACATTGCCTGGGCTGATTAGATGTATTCATGTTTCAAAAATTTCAACATCTGGAAACATACAGGTTCTTTTTATATATTTTAATAGTAAAAGAAAACTAAAACAAATATAACAGTTTAAACTGAGGCAAATTAATCAAATAGAATTTGCCGATGTTACAAAAAAGAAAACTCATTTTAAGTACTAATACTAAATCCAGCAGTGGTCAGTTTTCATGAACATTTTCATTCTCAGAAAACTGAGAGTTTCTTAAAGCATATTAGTTTCTCCTCCATGCATGCACAGTTTTAAATTTTCAATGTTTTTTACTCTTTAGAGGAAAATTCCTTGTACCAGCCTATTGTTTTTCAAGCAATGAACTAGCAAGATAAAATGTGTGTTTTTCAACTTATAGAACTGAAAAGTCATTTTCCTACTGACTTTTCAAAAATAAATTTAAATGTGTAGATATAAACAGGTTAAAATTATGCCTGGATTTTAAAACTTTGGGTTAATAGAAAAATTCCTATTAGTCAGTCACTAATACATACTGAAAAAGAGATTCCACTGAGTTCCTATTCTTATGATAAAAATTACATCTTAAGTGTTAAAAAATAGTAGGTCAGATGGTATATTTAGCATAAAGCTCAACTGTCTGAGGGAAAGCTTTTCAATGCCTTCTAAACTAGTACAGGTTGAGGAAGATAAGGAAGATATGTAGCACTGAAGATGTTCCTTCACACTGGGAGATGTTGAAGCCTATGACTCAACAAGATCTGCCGACAACAGGGGTCCACAGGGCACTATTTACCATGACCTCAGTCTTTCCTTGGATTTCCTTCCATGCTAATCAGTGTCAGGAAGGAACACCAGGAGGCTGGCTGTAATACAAACTAGAAGGGTTCCTACCTGAAAACTGCAGTGCCTCACAGGATCCAGCCAGAACTAGAAGCCACCGAATCCTCCAAACATTACTAACATAAGGAAATTACTGATACAGACTGAAAAAATTAAAGAAAGTTAACTGCATCAATCTAAATTTGAAGAAATGAAAAAAATATTTTTGAACAACCAGATAAAAACTTCTATTTCTGAGAGAGAGAGAGATCAAAACTCTTCTTCTTTCTTATAAGTATCTAAGGAGACCTTTACAAGTTTCAAGCATTATGGCACACTTTCCAGAAAGGCAGTTTCATCCCTAGTAAACAAAGAATGATTTTTTTACCCTAGGGCCCTAAGTATTACATTCACTTTGATTTCATTTTGTGTAGCACTAAGACATATTTATTCATGATTGTTTTAGATAGCAGAATTAAAGACTTAATCATTTTTTCTAACTTATATAATTATCAAAGTAGTAAAACTGGAACTTAAAATTTATAGGAAAAAAGGAGAATAAACAGGCTTTTGCCAGTTGCAAAATTCCTGGAACATTTTCTACGATTCCATTTTCATATCACAAAAGAGAAATGATTTTGTATTAATCCTGGGACCAAGCAAAGTTGGTCTGTCCCCCACTACCACTACCATCACCACCACCATCCCGCCAAGCCTTTGTCTTGCAGGGATGCATTCTTGAGGACACAGTGCACAACAGAAGAATGAAAAACAGCAACACTAGAACTATATTCTCACACAGACTCCTTGAAGCATCAAGTGAGAGAGGAAGAATGGAGGTGGAGGATCATGCAGACACCTAGTCCTGGGGAAAACCTTGGTAAAGGCATATGTCTGCAAAACTGGAGGGTGGGGTACAGCAGCAGGGGAAGAAACAGAGATGAGAATGAAAAGGGAAGTCTGGGTGGGGAGTATTGATGTGGTTGGAGGTAAAGGCTGGGAGAGCCAAGTGATGACTGATACATGGTTTGGGTTTATTTGCTTTCTTTTTTATTAGCTTAGCGGGGAAATAAACAAGTAAAGATAAGCCACCACAGTATGACTGTGTGGGACTACTCGATTCCTGGAGGAAGAGAACTGGGTTGTTTGCTGCTTGCTACAAAAGATACTGAGTCCTGAGCGGTAGTTGGGCAGAATCTTCCATGGGTCTTTCACATTTCTGCACATCTTGCAAGCAAACCCCTTTGTTACAAACTGCATTTGCATAGAAATCTTGGAAGAGAGTGTGTGTCTCCCCCTGGGGCAAATGTTCACACTGTGAGAAGAACCTCTCTGAGTTCCTCCCTATAAAGTAACCCACTGCACAGCAGGCATCCTCTTGACACTCTTGCATCATCCTGAAGGACCAAGGCAGCACTGCTCAGACTCTAAGCACCGTGATGGCTGTGAGGAATAAACTGTCCTTTAATTCAAGAGTCTTAAAACTTATACCAGGATCCATGAGTCTGACAGCAACTTATAACATGTTGAGTAAAACTCACTCTTGACAGCTGTGTGTTCCTTAGTTGTGACACAACCCTTGGTATTTGTAGCACTAAAGAGGCCCATGTCACTCTGTGGGGCTGGAAGCAGCAGACTGGTGTTTCCATACTGGTGCATCCATTATGTACTGGGGGCTGTTGCAGTGTTGTTTTTGTTGCTTCTTTGAAATGGGGGTCTCACCCTGTTACCCAGGCTGACCTCTATTATCACTAAGGCTCACATAATTCTTCTGCCTCAGACTGCCCACTAGCTGGGACTACAGGAACATATCACATATGTGGCACATATCATCTTCTACAATGTGGGGTACTTCCCTAACATAAAACTATCCTAGTAATTTTGTTTGTGTTTGATTTATAGGCAGGAGAGCGGAGAAGGAAAAGAGAGAAACCTTTTTTTTGGAACTCTAAAAGGAAAGGGAATTTGAAGGTGAATGGTAACTTCCATGGCAGGTAGACTTATTAAATAGCCATTCCAACAGTCCTTATAGTTTGATTCCCTCTACTATTGAGATAATAAAGCAAAAAAGAACAATTTCCAGACTCCCTTTTAGATAAAGTACATCTATATGAGCTAAGTGCTCCACCATCTGGTAAATCCAAATGATTCTCAGGTAAAGAAGGGACAATAATATAATGTGGCACCCCTGCAGGTGGACTGCCTCCCTAACAATCATGGATATAAAGCCCTCAGTTCATCTGGGCTACTCTGAAGAACTTCTGCGTCCACTCCAGAGCATTACATCGCCAAATGTGTTCAGTAATAGAAGTGGAGTTTGTTCCAGAACAGATCTATTTTTCCTGACTAGGTTACCAAGGTCTTTTTGCCCTGATGGAGATTCTGTAAGCTACTTTACTTCCACTAGAACTAGGGGTGAGCAAACTTTCCCTGTAAAGGACTGTCTAGCAAATATTCTAGTGTTATGATACTTAAGAGTATCAGCAGTGCTGCCCTGGTTCTCCATCAATAGTGATACAGCAACATAAATGTTTATAGCAGCTCAACTCAAAATAGCTAAACTATGGAACCAACCTAGGTGTCCTTCAACAGATGAATGGATAAAGAAAATGTGCTTTATATATACAATGGAATATTATTCAGCCTTAAAGAAGAATGAAATGATGGCATTTGTAGGTAAAATGGATGGAGCTGGGAGAATATCATGCTAAGCAAAATAAACCAATCCCAAAGAACCAAAGGCAGAATGTTTTCTTTGACTATGAGGATGCTAATTCACAAGAGGTGGGGGGCACTAGAGAAGAATAGAGTTACTTTGGATTAAGCAGAGGGGACTGAAGGGAAGGGAGGGGGTCTAGGGGTAGGAAGGAGAGTAAAATGAATTGGACATTATTACCCTATGTGCATGTATGACTACACAACCTACTGATTCTACATCATATACAACCAGAAGAATGAGAAGTTATATCCCATCTATGTGTGATGTGTCAAAGTACATTCTACTGTCGTGTATAACTAATTAGGACAAAGAAAAAGAAAAAGAAAGGGGCTGGGGTTGTGGCTCAGTGGTAGAGTGCTCGCCAAGCATGCACGAGGCACTGGGTTCGATCCTCAGCACCACAGAAATGTAAAAATAAAGATATTGCGTCTTCATTTATTATATTTTATATTTATCTTTATTACATTTGAAATATAAATATTTTAAAAAAAAAAAAAAACGTACTCAACTTTGCCCTTGAAGAGTTTTAAAAACAGTCATAGATAATATGTAACCACTAGTGGGCATGATATGTTTCAGTAAAGCTTTATATTTGGAGTGGGAGGAAGATCACTATACTCTAATTAACTCACCAAAAAAAAAAAAAACAAACAAACAACATCAGCCAAGCACAGTGGCTCAAGCCTATAATCCCAGAGGCTCAGGAGGCTAAGAAAAGAGGATCAAGAGTTCAAAGCCAACTTCAGCAATGGTGAGGCCCTAAGCAACTCAGTGAGCCCTATCTCTAAATAAAATACAACAGATAGGACTGGGTATGCGGCTCAGTGGTTGAGTGTCCCTGAGTTCAATCCCACCTACTCAAAAAAAGAAAACAGTTGGCTTAAGAAGGTCACACAAACATTTGCCCAGCCCAAAATTCCACACCAACTAAGTGAAGTGAACTTCTATGCAGTTAGAACACCCTCTCCACTGCCCTTCAGAAGCAATGAAGCCATTAGCAAGAGAGGTTCAACTTATGGTTTTATAACTCATATTTTGACTATTGGTTACATTATTATTCTAAAGTAACTTGGTCATCAGAGTTGATTTTCTACTTTTTGCCTTTACACTTCTTGATGAGTCTAATCCATTTACATTTCTGCACTGTTTCAGCACCTCACTGAAACCCTCACAGTGCTTTTCCTGGGCACATTCCACAAATTGTTTTACTTCAAAAAAGCAAGGGACATCAAGCCTGCTGCTATGCCAGCAGGGTTCCCTGAGGCTCCTGAGGGCTCAGCATTACTTTCTCCACTGACACCCTCAGTGATGACATGGCCTAGTGTATGCCCAACAACAGGGCCCACAGCCACACCAGCTGCAACAGTTGTCATCTGGAGCCATCAGATCTGCTGCTAGGGTTCAGTAGCAGGTGAGCCAACTGCAGATGGTGAGGCTGCTACTGGTGCTGGCCTGAGTGCAGGGGTGAGGAGTGGGGGGAACAGAGGTACTCTGTATTAGACCAAAGGGAGGGGAGGGGGTGTAGGGTTAGAAAGGATAGTAGAGTGAATCCGATATTATTACCCTATGTGCATATATGAGTACACAACCATTGTGATTCTACATCATGTACAACCAGAAGAATGAGAAGTTATACTCCATTCATGTATGATATGTCCAAGTGCATTCTACTGTCATGTAGAACTAATTTGAACAAATAAAAGAAACACTCCATTTTAATTTTTAAAAAGTGTTTCAGCAAACCATACAAATAGCTAAATATCAGTTCCAATAAAACATGAGTAGCCACCACAGTCATGAAATCTCAAAGCACCCCCAGCAGCTATGATGTGCTATATGCATCAGAGTTATCCAGATTTTCTCAATTTTTATATTTTATTTATCAAAATAATATATGTACACACTAGTTTGATTTTAAAAGAATATATTCAGCAATTCAAGTAACATATAACCATTATTCCCATCCCCTTAAAGGCCTCCCAGTCCCACTTTCTATTACTCAACTGTTATCAGTTTTGCTGTATCCTTCTAGACTTACCTAAGAATTTTAATTCATATATAGAGACATAACAGGGAATCATTTTATTTTGCATTTTAGATTTTCTTGGGCATAAAACTTCTCATACCACATATTATTTTGGAAGTCGTTCTATCACAACAGTTTTGTTCTACCTCACAATTTTTAACTAATACCAATTTCCCCAGTAATATGGCTGAACCATAACTTATTTAACCATTCTACTAGTATTAGGCATGGTTTCTAATTTGCAGCTACTATAAGCTGTAATAAGAATCCCTAAACATGCCAATCTCTATATATCTTTCTATACGAAAAATATGTGAGGGGCTGGGGTTGTGGCTCAGTGGTAGAGCACTTGCCTAGCATGTGTGAGGCACTGTGTTCGATTCTCAGCACCGCATACAAATAAACAATAAAGGTCCACTGACAACCAAAAAAGAATATTTAAAAAATTATTTAAAAAAAAAAGAAAAATATGTGAAAATATAAATACTGCAAATGACATGCTTCAGATCTTCTATCAACTTACACCCTATTAGAGATGAATTTCCCACATCACACCATCAGTGAACATAGTAGGTCTAATTTTATTAATATTGCCGCAGTCTGGCTGGACACAATTCAGGAGCCACTTGTCAAAAGAAACGAACTTTATTTTTAGAACACACACACCACACCACACAGCTCCTCAGGAAAAACCCTCAGAGCCCAACTGCCACCACCGGCTTCCCACAAGCCTCTCAACCTCCCCCACTCCTCCTGCTCTTGAGGCAGATTGGCTGGGTCGGGGGCAGAGCCAAAAAAAGTCCCCCAATGAGCAGCTCTGTGGTCTGAAAGGGCGGGGAAACAGCCCAATGAGCATCACCACAGAGGAGCCAATCAGTTGGCAGCTAGAAGTTTGCTGGGGCCGCTGTGAGCCAATCATCAGCTGGCAGCTGGAAGTTTGCTGGCAGCTGGAAGTTTGCTGGGGCCCCTTCGGCTGTGGCTCTCAACAAATCTAATGGGGAAAATGATTTTTTTTTTAATTTTTATTGTTGGTTGTTCAAAACATTACATAGTTCTTGATATATCATATTTCACACTTTGATTCAAGTGGGTTATGAACTCCCAATTTTACCCCGTATACAGATTGCAGAGTCACATCAGTTACACATCCATTGATTTACATATTGCCATACTAGGGTCTGTTGTATTCTGCTGCCTTTCCTATCCTCTACTATCCCCGCTCCCCTCCCCTAGGGAAAATGATTTTTTAATTTGCTTTAGCTATTTATATGTCTTCTTTTGACTATTTCTTTAATTTTTTAAGTTATTGATGAACCTTTATTTATTCATTTATTTGTTTATATGTGGTGCTTAGGATCAAACCCAGTGCCTCACACATGCTAACTAAACACTCTACCACTGAGCCACAACCCCAGCCCTTCTTTTGACTATTATTAGATTTAATACAAGTGAAGTAAAGGCATCTTTTGTTTTTTTATTACAAGTAATACCTAAACATTGTTTGGTTTTGTTTTGTTAATAAAGAAAACAATTCCAGGACTGACTATAAAGCTGCAATAATCAAGACAATGTAGCATTGTCAAAAAGATAGACATATATATAGATCAAAGAGGGAAAAGTCCCAAAATAGATCCATATAAATACCATACCATTTAACTTTTTACACAGTTCAAAAGCAATACAATAGAAAAATATCATTTTCAATAAATGGTGATCATTTTCAACATATGGCATAGAAACAATCCAACATCTACATACACACACAAACTCAACTAAAACTTAAGGGGCTGGGGTTGTGGCTCAGAGAAAGAACGCTTGCCTAGCATGTGTGAGGCACTGGGTTCGATCCTCAGCACCACATAAAAATAAAATAAAGGTATTGTGTCCACCTACAACTAAATATAAATGTTTTTTTAAAAAAAACACTTAAACTTTATATAAAAAAAAAACTTGAAAAGGATCACATACCTAAATATAAAATTTTGATGCTCTTAGAAAAAAATCTTCATGGCCTGGAACAAGGCCAAGAGTTCTAAGACATGCTACTAAAAGTACACTTAACAGAGGAGAAAAGTAAAAATTGTGAAAACTGACTTTATCAAAATTAAAGACTTTTAGCTGAGAGTGAGAGCACACACATATAGTCCCAGCTACCCAGGATGGTAAGGTGAGAGTATCACCTGGTTCCAGAGTTTGAAACCAACCCAGGTAACAAAGTAATATCCATCTCAAAAAAAAAAAAAAGGAAAGACTTTTGATCTGCAGCAGCAGACACTGTCAAGGGAACAAAAGAACATGCGACTGCTAGGAATAAACTATTTGCAAATCATCTATCAACAAAGAACTTGTATCCAGAATATATAAAGAACTCTCTAAACTCAATAACAGGGGGAAAAAAAATCTAATGGGCAAAACTTGAACAGTGACTTTACTAAAAATGAAGGCAAATAAACACATGAGATGTTCTATACCATTAGCCACTAGGGAAATGCAAATCAGGAGGATTATGAGTTCAAAGGCAGTCTCAGCAATGGCTAGGTGCTTAGCAACTCAGTGAGATCCTGTCTCTAAATAAATAAAATACAAAATAGGGCTGGGGATGTGGCTCAGTGGTTGAGTGCCCCTGAGTTCAATCCCAGTACAAAAAAAACCCACAATGAAATACCAATTTTGACCTACAAAAATGGTCAAAATTTAGAATACTGACAATACTATGTGCTGGAGAGAATGCAATACACAACTCATGCATTCTGGTAGAAATGCAGTTACTCTGCAAAAGTCTGGCAGTTTCTTATTCAGTTAAACATATACTTACCATATGACCAGCAACCCCACCTCATTTATCCTAAAGAAACATATTCACATAAAAATCTGTAAACAAATGTTTAAAATAGCTCTATTCATAATTGTCAAAAGCTGGAAACAACCCAAATGTTTTTCACTGGATAAATGAAAAAAACAACAACAACAACAATATACACACACATACACACACACACACACACACACACACACCACACGATGCAATACTACTCAGTAATAAAAAGGAACAAACTAATGGCACACAACAGTTTGGATTAATTAAAAAGCTTCCGCCGAATGAAAGTAACCAACTCAAAGAGTCACACACTATATAGGAATGACAACAGTGCACTTGTAGTTGCCAGAGGGAGGGTGCAGAAGATGTGACTGTAAAGGGATGCACGAGGGGCTTTGCAGGGTGAAGGAACTGCTCTTTATCCCCAGTGTGCTATTGGCTAGTTCAAACCCCAGCCCTGAAAAGAAAAAAAAATCACAGAAGTACACAAAAGAAAAAAGTCGATTATATTTAGATATAGATGAATACTAAAAACAATACCATGGGTCTCTTATTTAAAGGTACATTGAGGGGCTGGGGATGTGGCTCAAGCGGTAGCGCGCTCGGCTGGCATGCGTGCGGCCCGGGTTCGATCCTCAGCACCACATACCAACAAATATGTTGTGTCCGCCGAAAACTTAAAAATAGATATTAAAGAATTCTCTCTCTCACACTCTCTCTTAAAAAAATAAAATAAAATAAAGGTACATTGATCTACCTGATTTTCTCAAAATTACCAAGCTCCATTCACCTCTGCCCTTTTCTCCTCCCAGCCCCAGCCCTAATTCCTGTCTTCCCCCCCCCCAGTTGTGGATAGACACAGTACCTTTATTTTATTTATGTTTATGTGGTGCTAAGGATCAAACCCAGTGCCTGACACATGCTAAGCAAGTGTTCTACCACTGAGCTACAGCCCAGCTCTTCTTTAGGACTCTAAATGTTACTTCCTCAGGAAAGCTGCCCCTACAAACACACACACACACACACACACACACACACACACACACACACCCTGCCATGGGCTCAGATCCTCTTGTCCCATATTTACAAAACACCCTACAATTTCCATTAACTATATATCACAACCATATGTCATTTAAAAAGCCTGCTCCTCCTCCTGAATTGGAAGCCACATGAGGGCATGTCTGCCTAGTTCAGAAAAAACGGCACACCTGCACATGACAGGCACTCAACTGATATTTGTTAAAGACTGAATATCCGTCACTCCCTAGAACCTACACAATGCAAGTTAATAAAATACCATAAGGACAGACAAATCTTTACAAATGCTTTAAAACACTAAAAAACAATAAAGCATATTATTTTAAAATTGGTATGTTGAACCATCACCACCATCCACCTCCCTAAATTTTTTCATCTTGCAAAACACTGTGAATATACTTAATGTCAAAGAATACTACATTCAAGAATGGTTAAAAATGGTAAACCTTAGCTGGGGTTGTGGCTCAGTGGTAAAGCACTTGCTTAGCATGTATGAGGCAATGGGTTCAATTCTCAGCACCACATATAAATGAAAAAATAAAAAATAAAGGTCCAGTGTCAACTAAAAAAAAAATTTTTTTTAAATGAAAACTTTAGGTTATACGTGTTTCTACCACAGTTGAAAATGAATTAATTTTTAAATGTAAAAAACTAACACATGGAAACATTTTTTATTGAAAGGAAAAATCACAGATACTCCACTTACAATGGGGCTATGTCCCAATAAACTCACCATAAATTCAAAATATTAAGTTGAAAATGCACTGAATACATTTGTGCTAGTGGATTTTCCACTGGTGTAACAAGTACCTAAAATAGTCACTTTATAAGAAGAAAAGGTTTGTTTGGCCTCACAGTTTTGGAGGTTTCAGTCTATGACCAGATTGGCTCCATGGCTTTGAGCCCATGGTGGCACAGTAACTCATGTCAGAGAGCATGTAGTGCAGCAAACTGTTCAATTCATGGCCAGGATTAAAGAGAAAAAAGAAGAAAAGGGGCTAGGGTCACTCTTTCCTTTGAGAGCATATTCCCAATGACAAGAACACATCACATGACAACCCCCCCTCTTCAAGTGTCCACCACCTCCCAATAGTCCCAAGCTGAGGACTAAGTTTTTCACACATGGGCCTTTGGGGCACATTTAAGATCTAAACTCTAGCAATACCTAACCTACAGACCACCCTAGCTTATCAACAAGGTATACACAGAGTGTCGTCTGTTTCCAGACCCTCAAGTGGCTGTCTGGGAGCTTTGCTCCTGCCACTGACTGACACCTCAAGAGACCAAGTTGCACTTTGCTAGCCTGGGAAACAACCCAAAATTCCAAGTACAGTTCTACTGAACATGTATCATTTTCACTGCACTATAAAGTCAAAATTTACAAATTGAAACATCTGTATATAAAACCTTCACAAATAGCTTTGTGTACTGAACTTTGAAACTGAACTCCCATATTGCATCTGAGAGCATCCCAGCTGAGCTGTAATGGAGCAACCTCAGGATCTATAACACTTAATTAGAATAGTTCACTGAAGATACTTTACAAGATTTAATTATATAGGGCCCTTTACTAAAATGTGTAATATCCATTTGGGAAGCACAGTGTAGATTTGGGGATTAATTTATGATTGATTCACAGGAAGACTTGGAAACAACTAAACACTCAGATGTTTACAAAACAAGACTTCTTCGAATACTATTCATAAGCAGTTTTACCTGAACTTAACGCTTTCCCATGCACACAGACAAGTTCCTGCCCTCAGAAAGCATGCAAACTTTCCACTGGATACACCACACCTATACCCAGTGCATTATTGAATAAATAAATGACTGGAGATGTCCACAGTGGATTGTCATCTGATTTATTCACCTGAGTTAGAGGCTCTCTTGTTCTAACTCCAGGCTCGAATTCACATGCACAAATCAGACACAAGTCTGCCTTGGTCATCCTCAGACAGCCTTTAATCTCCCTAAAGATGCCTAATGAAATTCTCCCTTTTTGGCTACTCCAACCTGGTGGCTGCCACTTTGGCCACTTCCAGTAGCAAGAACACACAGCCAAGGGACCTACCCCAGATTAGGCAAATGACTGCTATGGCCAGAAACCCAGAACTGGCAAGACAATGCCCAGACACACTAGCATGCTGTAGCTAATTGCATAACCAACGAGTCAGACATCAAATGCAGAACTTAGATACTAGTGCTTGAAATTGAGCAAAAACACAATTTTGAGACTGGCATTTTTCTGTGGTCTTTGTAAATGTAAGTCAAATTTAGCACAAAAAAGGCTGGCGTGGCACAGGGGCTGGGGTTATGGCTCAGCGGTAGAGCACTCACCTAGCACAGGCGAGGTCCTGGGTTTGATCCTCAGCACCACATATTAATTAATTAATTAATTAAACATATTGTGTCCAACTACAACTAAAAAATAAATATTTTTTGAAAAAAGGCTGGCACAGTGAGTTCATGCTTCAAAACTTCCTTCTGCTAAAAATGTCCAGCAATCACAATTAAATCTACATAAGAAAACCATGAGAAAAAGAAACCAGAAATAGGTAGTAAACATTTCATGAACTCAAAACAGAAGAAAAATGCCTAACAAGGAACAAGGCAAACTATACTGGTTCTTTCAGAAGCAGGAAGTGCCAGATGCAAAAATCAGACCATTAAGAATGTTGTACAGAAGCTGGAAGACAGCCAGAGTCACCAGCTAAAATCAGGCTAAGGAGGAGCTTCCCTAGTCCTAAAGAGAAAGCCACTAAATACCATCTGAGCTGCTACAGCTTCAGGGTGGAAATCTGAACCTGCTTCTGTGACTGACCTGCCATGTGCCCACATCATGGTTATAAGGCCTAGATGGACTAGGCATCCTAAACTTAAACGCCTGTGAGGCAACCACAAAGCTGCTGGTCAGGGAGAAATGGTGGGTTTTTGTTTTGTTTTGGTTGGGGATGGTAGGGGTGAGAGAAAAACCAGGAAAGACAGAGGAAGGGGAAAGACAGGAAGCAAGGGGTGAGGGAAGGATGAAGGAGAGGGAGGAACAGGTAGAGGAATGAACATTTCAAACTTTCATCTAAAAAGAGACTACACACCAAAATTCCAAAACACATTAAGAAATCTAATGCTAAGAAAGCCACCAAAAATTTCACTGGTGAAAAAATAGTTCACGCCAGACAAAACATTACAGATGAAATTATCAGTCTGACAAGGAATTCACAATAAATTAGGTTTTCTTCAAGAACAAAAGTGTATATTGAGATTTTTCTAGGTCTATGGATATATGGTTAAAACGTTGATAGAATTTCTGAAATCTAACCAGTGCTTCTATGATCATTTCCTACTGATGCTACAACAAATTATCACACAGTTGGTGACTTGAAATAACACAAACTTATTATTTTATAATTCTAGACAGAAGTCAGAGAAGAGTCTTATGGCACTAACATCAAGATGTCAGCAGGCTGGTTCCTTCTGGAGGCTGTAAGGGGAGAATCCATCTTCCCCTCTCTTTCAGCTGCCTCCTCACATCCCTCCAACTTCTTGCTGTCTTCATCCTTCCTACTCTACCCTAATCTACCTCCTTCTAATAAGGACCCTGTGATTACATCGGGCTGTCAGAAAATTCAAAATAATTTCTCCATATAAAGATCCCTAACTCGACCACTCCTGCAAAGTCGCTTCGGGGGTAATAGGTAATATTCACAGGCCTCAGAGATGAGGAATTAGACATTTCCAGGAGGCCCTTATTCAGCTGCCATACCTTCCATCCTTGAAGAAATTTTATTAGGATCAAATAGAAAAGATTCACTAGTAAAATAGGCTAAAAAAAGACCTCATTAAGGAAGGAACAAGACTAGATTACAAATTATTTTGAATAAGGATTTATTCATGGATTAGAATTTGAAAAGTCAAAGATAAAGTAGTGGTGAAGACAAATTCCTTTATTTTTTGCTTCTGCAAGAGGACTTAGCTACATGAAACCTACATGAAAGGTTAAGTTTGGGTCATGTTAAGTTTGAGGTAGTTTTGATGTATCCAAGTAGAGATGTTGGCAGGGTGTGGACAGAATTAGGAGTGTATATCATGCTAAGTGAAATAAGCCAGTCCCAGAAACCCAAAAAACCAAAAGCCAAATGTTCTCTCTGATATGACAATGCTAAAATGTAAGAGAGGGGAAGGGGAGAATAGAAGTTTATTGGATTAGACAAAGGGGAATGAAGGGAAGGGAGGAAGGATGGGATTAGGAAAGACAATAGAACTAATTGGATATGACTTTCCTATGTTCATATGTGAACAACCAGTAAAACTCCACATCATGCACAAATGCAAGAAGGGGACCCTAATTAGAATAAGTTATACTCCATGTATGCATAATATGTCAAAATACACTTTACTGTCATGTATACTTAAAAAGAACTTATTATAAAAATATTTTTAAAAAGCAAGAAAGAAAATTAGGAGTCTACAGCTGATCAAAACCACAGAAAAATGGGAAGAATAAAATGTTTCCAGAACAAGGGAAAGAGAGAGTATGCCAGCCTCCCAATGATGCCAGAATCATTTCTACACAGACAACATAGAGAATCACAGAAGCAGAAAGGTAACCAGGAGATTAAGATGTCACTAAAGTCAAGACAAGAGAATATTGGCAGAAGGGTAACTGACAGTGTCAGACACTGTTGAGAAGTCACATAGGAGAAGACTGAAAAAACCCATTGGATTTAGCCTGAGACAGTTACTGGTAATCTTAATAAAACTCCTTTAGTAGAGTGGTGGCTCAGGACCTCTGTGCATGCTATTCTGCCTGTCTAGCTGAGGCTGGACCGACCCCCACCCATTGGTCTCAGGTCATATTTTATCCCTCAGAGAGGATTTACTTGACCACTTTATTAATAAGGAGGCCCCCATGATTCTCCATCAACAACTTGTTTCCCTCATAACACCACAATCTATAACTTTCACATCTTTTCCTATTCTATATCTGTCTCTACCACTGGATGCTGAGTGCCATAAGAGCAGAAATCATATTCTCTACCTCCAGTGCCTAACCTAATACCCAGCCACTAATAAAATCCAGTTTCAAACACCCTTTTAAGGAGAATGGGCATTTTTCCTTATACTTAGTAGAGAAAACAATGTGCTACAACAGAAGGAATACAACTCTAGCTACATGAAGTAGCTCCACCATTTACTAGATAAAAGATTATTGGCACTGTTTTTTATATCTGGAAGCTCCAATTTTCTCAATTTAAAATAGTGACAATACTAATCCCCTTATATAATTATGTGTTTCTACTATGCCACAGATACTCAATAAGGGATAAATATGGTACTATTTAGAATGATCATGACTTCTTCTGCCGCAGTCTGGCTGGGCACACAATCACGAGCCACCACACAGCTTGTAGATTCAAACAGCAACTCTTTATTCCCGAACTCACACCAGCCGTCTACAATCACGTTCTGGGGAAATCCACGTTCTCTGCCCAAAATCCACATCCACTGGGCTTCTATCTCCCAAAAAATACTGTCTGAATCCCGTGAGAAGGGGAACTCAGGCAGCAGGATACGCCCTATTCCTAGCAGGAATAATCTTAAACCTGGAACGCCCTAAACTGGAACGCCCTAAACCCAATTATCCTAAACCGGGAAAACCCTAATCCGCCCTGGTCCTTGAGCAAGGTCACCTACATTCAATGTCACTGCAACATGGGGTACGCTGGCAAGGAAATTGTCATACCTACTTGGCTAATGGCTCCCAGCATTCTTCCATTAAGAGGTCTTAAAGAGGCTGTAATATATACAAGTTGATTTATGGCCTTGTAAACACTGAAACAATGGAATAAAGTCAAGCTGTATTTTCAAATAGTCATTAAATATATGCTTTTTCAGTAAGATAGTATCTCCAATCATTCTTTAGATTTTTACAGAAGAATATATGTATAATTGGGTACTTTTCCATACCACCAGGTACTAAAAACACTAAAATACATAAGTTCCATTTAAAACTTTCATTTAAATTCACCAGAATTTTTTAAATAAACAAAACCAAAAAGATGTATTCATAAAGTTTCAGTTTTAGTCTTAAAATTTTAGTATATGTACTAAAACTGGAACCATACAGGGGTGGAGTGCAGCTCAGTGGTACAGTGCTTGTCTAGCTTGCACAAGGCCCTGGATTTGATCACCAGCAGCACAGAAAAATTAGGTTGGAATAATACAGAGACCAGCATGGCCCCTGTGCAAGGACAACACGCAAATCTGTAAAGCTTTCCATACTTTGAAATGATAAACGTTTGAGGAAATACATATTTTTAACCTAATTCAAACTGTAAGCAATGTATAGATCTATGGAGATATTACACGGTACCCCATTAATATGTACAGTTTTTTTAAGTCAAATTTTTTCTAAACTGAATTTTAGTGTAAGAAAAAGGATAAAGTTCTTATTATTAACAAAAAACGTGGAAGGCCTTGGGACACATCTTTTCATTTTATAAAGCAAATTTTTCACAAGTCACTCTCAGCATATTAAAAAGTTGGGTATGAGGGTCTATGTAGCTCATTGGTGGAGTGCTAGCCTAGCACGCAAGAGGCCCTGATTCAACTCCCAGCACCAAAACAAGAAGTTGGAATGTTTTTATTAAAGCTAAAGTACATGAACATATATACGAATAAAATAACTCATACATGAAGATACTGATATAAATCCCTTTTTCCTGTCCAAATGTAATTTTTGCTTGACTGCTAAATAAAGTCATGGTCCTTTCCTGACTGGAATGACTGGTTTACCTTTCACTCCAGGGGGCTTAAACTATCAGTCTTTTAAGAAGCTTTGCTGGGTTTTGACGATTTAACCTGCTGGGCTCACAGCTCCCAAGGGACGCTCTTGGTTGCAAGTTTTACTTCTGATGTTGCTGACCACTAATACTGACTCCACAGATAATGGATTTCAATAACAACCACCCACAGGTTAACACTTTGAGCATTATCCATAATATTGCTTTAATTAAGTTATTACATGAAGGTCAGTTTGGTAGAAAGTTTTATTAAATTTGGCAGCGCCTACAGTAATAAAAAAAATTGTTCATCTGTATAGCAACTCTATAAATTTGTCTACAGATATAATCTAGTTTGCTCATGAATTTATGCTGCATTTCAATTTATTTTCTAAAAGGAATTCAATTTATTAGTTCCATTTCCCCAAAATATGTACGTTTCTAGCATTTCTAACTGATAGTTTCATGACAGATGGCTCTAACCATGCTGGGCACAGAATGGGTCTACCTGGCACAAAGAGACCACCCACTACAGCAAAGGAGATTTCCACCCCCCACTCCTGATTTTGGAGCATTTTGATGTTGGAAACATTGAAGCTTTGATTTTTCCATAGCTTCATGTGTTAAACATTAATTTCTCTCTGAAATACTAGAATTATTTTCAACTTGAAAAATAAAGGTACATAGATTTTATTTCTGAATCCAAATCCTTTATGCAGTAAGAAATAAGCAAAGAGTATTTACAATGAATGCAAAAAAGGACAAAGCCAACAAATTTTTAAATGAGTCCAAAATTAGAGGTTGACTCTAAAGTGATAAAAAAGATACTACACTTTAAAACACAAACCACAACAGACACAATTTTCTACTTTTGTATGTATAAGGCAATTTAAGATTGCTTTATTGAAAAGCAAAGAATGATGGCTGAATTCAGCTCACATACACATTGAACTCAACAATAATTGTATTTTTTAAATACACAACCTGACAAGCACTATGGTAGATAATAATGAATCAGCATGGGAGCCATTTAATATACTTCTTGATTAACTCATTGCCTGTCCAGTTTGCACGCAGACATGCTTACATGTCATAATCGTCATAATTCCCATCATCCCCACCGCTAACACTCCAGCGCCTTGATTAGTGCACAACTCCCAGACGAGCCATTGCTAATGCTAAATAATTCTCTTCAGCCTCCTGCTACTATTCTGCAGGATCTCCAATTAAATATAATGTCCCTGATGAGCCATATTAATGTGAACAAATTCCTACCAGGAATCTTATCCTATTCCATTTTACCCAAAATGCAGAGAAAGTAATTTAGCCAAGCTAAAGATAATCAAAACATTTAAAATTGATAGGGCACAGTGTTTCTGCAAAATAAGTTTTTCCAAAAACAATACTTGCAAAAAAGAAAAGAAAATGTCTAAACATCTTAAATGCTTTCCTCTCCTGATTACACTTAGTGCTTCTCTGAGAAGTCCAGTGTTTCAAATTTGCATAGATACACTGTGTTCTTAATCTAAAAAGGTTATTGAAGGCCAAGTCTTATGAGAACAGCGAGCAATAGTTAAGTTTTAAAGCAAGAACGCCATTTTATAACCGTTTGATTACCTAATTATCAGAACTCTAAGATCCGAAACCACATCAATGAAACCAATTCCTTCCTTCCTGTTAAATGCTATACTATAGTCACCATGCAGAGGTTTTGCCACGGGACTTCATGTTACTGATAAGAAAATCTAATATTGAAGGATGACAATTTATAAATATTTTGCAATAATTAAGAGCCTATAAATTTTGTATTGCAAACTAAACATCTGGAAATATTTCTGACCTAATTAAGACTAACTAGGAAGTATGGATCATGATGGCCACCTTAACATCTCCTTTAACTAGTACAAGCAATTTAAGAATATCACTAAATACACCACACACACACACACACACACACACACACAAAAGGTCACTAGATATTTTCAGTTAACAACCCCCAAAAGTTTTACAAGCTTGACCCTAGTCATTTACTCATAACTGAGGATCAGTGACAGCATCAGCTACAAATAATGTCCACTAACAAATTTGTGAAATTTTAAAAGGTTGAAAAATGTCCTGAAACCAAAGAAAAAATAAATAAATGTTTGAGGTTTTTACATTTAAATTGATTTAATCTCTGTGTGCATCTATAATAAATGCAAAGATATGCTAATAAAGACAGATAGATAGATATGTATATATAAAGATATATATATATCAAAAGATATAAAATAAAGATATCCCAACAATCCCATAAAATTTTGATAAGTTTTCCCCTAAGGTCTCTTATACCTTAGCCTACATTAATGTATTCCATTTCCATTTACCTGATCATTACCCTCCAGTTTGTTCAGCTGGAACCAACATACACTAATTACTTAGACATCACGAAGTCCTATTTGTTCTCAGTCCCTCCCCAGACAGCAGGGAAATATTATCAAGGGTAGGCATGAAAAGTGATGATTGCCCTCACCTTACTGTCAATCATCCCAGAGTGCTCACAGGAAACCCCACTCAATCTCATTATGGAATCCTAAGGCTGAGACTCCAGAACACACCAGGAATCACACTTTAAACAGCAGGCTGCCCGCATAAGAAGTGAATCACAGTGAATACTTCTCTGATTTTAGGTTCTTGTTTCAACATGGTAAATATCAGATATTTCACATTTAAATTCAACTTGATTATACACAAAGTGACCAAATATTGATAAGTTCAATTTAGGAGTACAGACAGAAAACATGGTCAAAGGTTAAAGTACAGAATCATTTTTCTCATTTGAAATACTCTGGACACTTTTCACTTAACCTAATGAAATGTCATTTTAAATTTAAAAAAAAAATTGAAACCCTAATTCTAACAGTTTGTATATATAATATTTTGCTACTTTTTAATGGAGAAATGTTCTGGTCTTTTTACTTAAAATATGAATGTTATCTAGGTGCACTTTGAAGAGTACAAGTTTAATAAATCTAAATTCTCAAATTCTTTGCTCTCACTACTCATCAAATTAATGTTGTAGTACCTACCTGCACAAGAAACTTCTAGTCATTAAACAGCTCTCATTCCTTATGTTTCTTTTCTTCTCTGGAACTACCCAAAATCAGAGGCAAGCAGCCCTAGGATGCCACTCCTCTGCCTTCTGATACAGCCCTTTAGCAATCAAGAAATCTCCCACATTAGCTCTCTGCCTAAAATTCAATAAATTTATTCCATAGATTGGTGTCTCCCTCTTTTCTTTTTTTTGTATTTTTAATTTGTTCCAATTAGTTATACACGATAGTAGAATGCATTTTGACACATTGTGTGTCTCCTCACTCCAACATTTTATGAATGTTCCCACTTTATAATATATTTTAATATGTTATGCTATTCTCCTTGCCAATTTTTCTCAGAATAAACTAAGGGGAAAATACATTCTTGCATATTTAATCTTCTGTCAATTTCCAAAGAAAACTTTTGTTGTATTTATTCAGACTTAAGAAAATGTACAGGGGCTGGGGTTGTAGCTCAGTGACAAAGCACTTGCCTAGTATGTGTGAGGCACTGGGCTTGATTCTCAGCACCACATAAAAATAAAAAATAAAATAAAGGTATTGTGTCCATCAACAACTAAAAATATTTTTTAAATAAATAAATAAATAATGTGGGGGCTGGGGTTGTGGCTCAAAGCCAGAGTGCTTGCCTACCATGCGTGAGGCACCAGGTTCGATCCTCAGCACCACATAAAAACAAAACAAAGATAATGTGACCATCAGTAAGTTTATCTGCTCATCACACAGTATAATTTCATGCAAAAACTGCTAAAACTATGTAAATTACTTTTATGGGAAAGAATCAGTTATAGTACTTTAAGGAGGTAGAATGGCATCTTTGCTTATAAAAGAACATTTGAAATACTGCTGGATTTTTAAGTTAAAATAATAACACCGTGCTGCCTTCTCCAGACAAATCACAGTGTCTGAACTATTTTTCTTGGTTATACTCTAATTGCTGCTAGGCTTTACATTAACACAAATAAACAGACTTCAACAACCCCCCCCCCAAAAAAGATATTGTGTCCACTTATAACTAAAAAATAAATATTTTTTAAATGTATAGATTAATTCAGTAATAACTAACATTTAAAATACATGGTCTTCCTATATAAAAGTAGAAGTCTTCATGTATGTTCTAAAAATTGTGTCTTAAGTATGCATTGTTTCCATACTAGTATTAGGGATTGAACTAGAGGCACTTAACTGAGCCCTATCCCAAGCCCTTTATTTATTTATTTTCATTTTTTGAGACAGGGTTTCACTAAGTTGCTGTGGGCCTTGCTGAGTTGTTGAGGCTAGCTTTGAACTCACAATCCTCCTGCATCTGCCTTTCAAATCATTGGGATTACAGGCATATGACACTATGGCCAGCCAGTTTTATTTTTTAAAGTTCTATTTCTTATCTCATTTAGATATTTTTTTAGTTTTAAATTATATACATTTTTTTCATATATGAGTTAAAGATAGAGATTTCTTTCTTCCTTCTTTTGGGGATTAAATCCAGGGCTTCGTGCATGCTAAACCAGTGCTCTGCCACTGAGCCACATCCCCAGCCCTTCCTTTACTTAATTTTGAGACAGATTCTTGCTAAATTGTCCATACTGATGGCTGGCTGCAAACTTGCGATCCTCTTGCCTCAGCCACCTGAATAGCTGTGATTCAGCTATTCATGCACCACCACATCATGCACCACCATGTCCAGCTTCGTCCAGCTTCTTTATTATTCTTTAACCAGTTCACATAAGATTTTTCTGTTTCTAGTGAGTCATTCAGTTAACTGTACAAGTCGGAACTCAGTAATACCTTCTTAATTTTGCCCTGCTGTCCACCATTTTATAGCTCTTGACTAAGTGCTATTACGTCTAAGAATACTGTTAAATAGTAGTGGAGAACTCATGAGTGAGATTGATGATCTCACAGAAGATGCCAGAAAGATCTTGGCCCTTCCACCATGGGAAAATACAGCTAGATAGCTTCATCTGTGTTCCAGGAAGGGGGCCCTCACTGGAAACCAAATCTGCTGTTGCCTGATCTTGACTTCCCAGCCTCCAGAACTGTAAGAAATAAATTTCTACTGGGTATAGGCCACCCAGTCTGTGATGTTCTGTTATAACAACCTGAACAGACAAAGATAATGACCAAGGGGAAAAAAAAAAGGAAGAAGACTCACATGTCTAAAACCAGGAAGGAAAAGGGAGACAATACTACAACTTTATAGAAATAAAAATAATAAGGAAATACTATAAACAACTTTATACCAATAAACTAGATAAATTAGATGGAAATGATGAATTCCTAGAAAGAACCAAACTACAATTACTCTCTAAAGAAAATATGAATAAATCTATAACAAAAGAATTAGTATTTAAGAAAAAACTACATCTTGGAAATATACATCCTAGATGGCTTCACTGGTAAACATTTAAAGAGGAATTAATACCAATTCTTCACAAACTCTTGCCAAAAAAATAGATGAGAAAACTTTCCAACTCATGAGGCCAGGATCATTCTGATACCAAAGATATCACAAAAAAATGGAGGGTCAGGGGAGAAGGAGGAGGAGAAGCAGCAGCAGCAGCAGCAGCAGCAGCAATGGACACCCTCAAAGTCTAAAATATATTTATTCTCCAAACAAATATATTTACCATCCAAACAAAAGAAAGAAAGGAAAAAAAAAAAAAAAAAAGCTGCCAACCCCTCATCTACTGAATGACCCAGAAATTCCTTCCTAGGTGTTTTAGTTTTGTTTTTGTTTGCAGGGCTGGGACTCAAACCCAGGGCCTCATAGATGCTAGGCAAGTGCTCTACCACTGAGTTACAAGTCCCAGCCCCCTCTCCTAGTATTTAACCAAGAAAAATAAAAGTCTATTTTCACAAAAAGATTTGTACATTTATAGAAATTCTGTTCATAGAAACTAAAAATTCGGAATTCCAAATATTTTCTCTGATTTAAGGATACTGATTCATAATGGGGTTGGGGAGGGGGGCAAGGGAGGATTACATGAACTCCAGATAGGGCGGAGGGGAGGGGAGGAGAAGGAATGGGGCATGGGAGTAGGAAAGACAGTGGAATGAGATGGATATCACTACCCAAAGTACATGTATAAAGACACAAATGCTGTGACTTTACTTTGTATACAACTAGATATGAAAAATTGTGCTCTATGTATGTAATATGAATTGTAATGCATTCTGCTGTCATGTATAACAAATTAAAATTTAAAAAATAAATTAAAAAAAAAGACACTAAAAATTCAGTTGGGATGGGATAACTCTGGGAGCTCATTCTAAAATCATATGGAAGAACAAAGGGCCAAGAATCCTAAAGACAATTTTGAAGAATCCACTGAAGGGAGGGTCTGACAGAAGAACTACACAATCATTTTCAAGATGACTTTTCCATTAAACATCAATTTCTGCAACTGGCTTTACCTGTTTGTATGATGTATTACTTGAGTAGTAGCTTAACATTTTTCCCTGGTTAACTAAAAATTAGTTTCTTTAACAAAAAATTAATAACTTTCACAGTCAAGTTTTGTAGTATTTCCCTACTACAATAAATAATTACATTTCAATTTATGAAGTCAACATATAAAGTATGTAACTTTTTAACTCCAAGTTACATTTATTTTTTTTATTGTTGGTTCTTCAAAACATTACATAGTTCTTGATATATCATATTTCACACTTTGATTCAAGTGGGTTATGAACTCCCATTTTTACCCCGTATACAGATTGCAGAATCACATCAGTTACACATCCATTGATTTACATATTGCCATACTAGTGTCTGTTGTGTTCTGCTGCCTTTCCTATCCTCTACTATCCCCCCTCCCCTCCCCTCCCCTCCCCTCTTCTCTCTCTACCCCCTCTACTGTCATTCATTTCTCCCTCTTGTATTATTTTTCCCTTTCCCCTCACTTCCTCTTGTATGTACTTTTGTATAACCCTGCGGGTCTCCTTCCATTTCCATGCAATTTCCCTTCTCTCTCCCTTTCCCTCCCACCTCTCATCCCTGTTTAATGTTAATCTTCTTCTCCTGCTCTTCGTCCCTACTCTGTTCTTAGTTACTCTCCTTATATCAAAGAAGACATCTGGCATTTGTTTTTTAGGGATTGGCTAGCTTCACTTAGCATAATCTGCTCTAATGCCATCTATTTCCCTGCAAATTCTATGATTTTGTCATTTTTTAATGCAGAGTAATACTCCATTGTGTATAAATGCCACATTTTTTTTATCCATTCGTCTATTGAAGGGCATCTAGGTTGATTCCATAAATTCCCACTTCTTAATGACAAACATCCTAACGATAACATTTGAACAGCATGGCTTGTTCATATTACTGATCTTGTAAAGCTGATTAGATATGATGGAAACCTCCGTGATCAAGTGTTGAAGAAGGAAAAATATTATTAAAGAAATTCACCTTTTCTGCCTTCTTGCCACTGAAGCAGAAACCAAATGCCTTTCTCTGATTTGACCATACTGTTGAGTTTTGACGGAGAATGCAGTACTTCTACTATGGAGCCTGGGAAATCATATTCTAAATCATATATTATAATTCTTGATGTATCTACTATTAGTTTCAGCCTCAAATTTCTTTAAAATAGAAAATTCCCACATCTGCTTTGGGAAAGGCATGCATAAGAAAGATAAAAAACTTACAGTAACTCTTTTGAAACTAGCTTTTACAGAATCTGAAAAATAATTTGTCTAAATCAGAATGTAAGAATTTGTCTAAAGCTAGAAATGTAAGAATGGGAAAGTTGGCAATGCTATTTGGGACAACACTTTGCAGAAGATGCTACAGATTACAGATTATTCTACAGCACCAACACTGAAATGTAAGTGTGAAAGAAAAAAAAAAATGTCAATGATTTTTAACTATCCATATAATAGTCACTTCCAAGAGAACATAGCATAGAGAATTAACTACATTTTAATATGGAAAAGTAATAAACAAAAGGTCCCTGTTAGTCTTGAAATAAAATAGTGCCTACAATTCAAACATTTTTTTCTCTCAATTTATCCATAGATGAAAATATCCCATAAGCTAATACACTGATAATAAACATAAGAAGAGAAATATGAATTTTAAATCTATTACTAGCTTGATGTTGACTTTAACAAAATTTTTCCCTATAGGAATTTTCTGTTAATAAATACCTTAATTTACCAATCAAGAAACAGATTAATAAAAGTAACAGTTTTCTCATTATTTGATGAATATCTGAGGAACGTAAATTACCATTAAAGCCATCATAGTTTAAACGATTTTTTGCAAAGAAGCCACAATCAAATGTTAAAAAAAAAAGAATATCAAACAATACATATGCAAAATTTCCATTACTTTTCATTAAAAGATAGATATTTTAAATGCAGGTGCCAAATAAATTATATACTTAGCATTTATTTTCGGTAAATTAGTTTGTAGTTATTTCCATTTTATTTCTTAAAAAGGAGAAGAATTACAATAAGACAAAAATCAACAACATAATTCTGGATAAAACAAAAATTTAAAGATCACAAAACTTGAAAACTGTATTAAATTACTATATTATAAAAGCTAACATTAACAAAAGGTCTGGTTATCAAAAGCACACTTTTGAAAAATAGCAACTCACATTAAAGTACAACTACTTATATTTCATTCCATAAAGTTCCAATAATTTACATTCTTTTCCCATGGGATTTTTTTTCTATTCATTCATAGTTCATTACAGCTAAAAAATGCCTGCTGTGTTAAAAATGCCAGATAAAATTATATATCATTCATTGCTTTATGCTATACCTTCTTTTGTTCATGTCCAATTAGCATCAGCCTATCTCTCATTTATCAACTTTCAGCTGAACACATCAGCCATTTAGGAAAGGTTAAACAACCACAGCATTCCCTTAGTGACACTGGAGTTATGCTGGGGAAACGTGCTTTCATAAGGGAGCATTGTGTAAACAGTTCATTAATCTTCCATCTAACTTTCTCATGCTTTGCTTAAATCTACTTGCTGACCAGCAATAGCTTTGCAATTTTTTAGTCTATTCTTGGTTTTTAAGCTTTAAAAACAAAGAATTAGGACACATAGAGATGACATTATGACACTTCCATTTTACTTAATATAACAGTGAACAATTAAGTTTTAAAATATGCATTTTTGAGGCCAAGAAAAAATAGAATAGCTTTCATTTTTGTTGTATGTAACTCAAAATTAAGTTCAGATTTAAACTAAAATATACTTACAGAACTAGCATCAACATCACTGTGGATGGCAACCGTCTTAATGCCCATCTTCTTACAAGTTTTAATAACCTATTTAAAATACATGAATGTTATCTAATTTATAGTAATTCATATTTAAAGGGATTTAACAATAATAAATTTCATTGAGTAAAATGGAAAAGAGAATTCAAATTCTACTCACCCTACATGCAATTTCTCCTCTATTAGCAATAAGTATTTTATCAAAAGTCTGAAAAAGAAGGAAAAAAAGGTAAAATTGTTTGAGAGCAGAAAACATCAAGTTTTTTCCATAATCAACAATGGACATTATTCTAGGAAACATTGACTTTCTAGGATAATATGTGCACTTAAAACCAAGAAATAACTAAAATCATCTGACCTTAATTACTTTGTTATAGCATGACTTGACTAGGTTACTTTATTTTTAAGTGGAAATAAACTTTCTTAACAAAAGCAAATCTTCAAATGATACTTTAAAAAACTAAAAAACTTTTAACTCAAAAATGCTTAAAATTTTTATTTTAAATTTTATTTTATAAAGTCTGGGAAGTCCTAAGCATCCTGAGTTGTTTTGTGCTTATATCCAAAGATGTCCAGACCAACTAAGTCATACCATTTGAATTCAGTGTTAAGTCTGAATAATCATCACATTTTGAAGCAGCTAAAATCAAATGATAAGAAAAATGCTTCTGGTGTGTATCTGGAGACCTAAGTCTCAAGCCCAGCTTTGCTACTGATGACCTTGGCTTAAGCAATTTCTTAACTTCCATATACATAAACTGATAGTACACTAATGAATAAGTATCCCATAAGGCTTTCTTCCAACTCTAAAATTGTGCTGACTAATCTCTTTTTTAGAAAACACACAATTGGCAAGGAATATAGCTCAATGGTAGAGCACTTGCCTACCATGAGCAAGGCCTGGATTCCATCCCCAATCCTTAACATAGAGAAAAAAAACGGAAGGAAGGAAGGAAGAAGGGAAGAAAACACACAATTAGGAGTAATATGGATGCAATGCACATATGTACACAATTATTCATGGGTCAGTGAAATGTTTTAAGTTTAGTAGAGAGAACCATAAAAATGTTTTATATTTCTAAAAGAAGAGTTAAAGTTCTACGTGATCTTCTAAAATATTACTCTTCTATAACTTAAAGCACCATGTTAACCCACAGGGAAAGTCTGGAATCTCAGAATGGAAAAGGCTTTCAAACTCTTGGTCTGACCTTCACCTCATACATGGTTCATTTCACCAACCTGAGACTAGCTGCTGTTGTAAACTAGCAAGCTCTCGATGTGACAGAACCCGGAACCATAGAGACCCTTAAAATAACCTGCTTTCACCTCAGGCCTGAGACTTCTGTAAAACTTCCTATCCAAACGGTCACAGTAAATCCCTGTTAAACAGGAGGCACAGTCCTAGAAAACAATGCTTACACTTCCTCGAACCGCATTTAAAACTGTGAAATTTTATGAAGCATTAAACAACTACATCTGATAAGAGCACTGCAGACAGCATTCCTGTAAATTTCACGTTAAGCACATTTGAATTCTGAGGCATTAAAGCAAATATGTATGACCAATTACAAGGATTAAGGAAGAATCCCATTCTGCTTTCTGTTCAGAAGGCAGAACTAGTGGTTAGGAGTCAGTCAGAGCCAAATTATCCAGGCTGAAAAACCCCAGAACTCCCACGTGTTCTTCTTGAATGTTCTTCCATGGGCAAGTTATCTACTTCTTGTCCCTCATTTGATATACCAATGAGGATAAGAGTATCTGCCATAAGAGGTCATGAGAATTATACAAATTAACACCCAGAAAGTACCCAGGACAGTGCCTAGCACATAATATATACTCAACAAGTATTAGCTACAGGTATTGTTATTCTACTGCACGGAACCACATGCCAGACTGTTAGGAATCTAGGAGTATGCCCCTGACTAATCAGGAAAAATTGTATCAAAGCAAATATTTGGCTGGGCATGGAGGTACACATTTGTAATCCCAGCAACTCAGGAGGCTCAAACAGAAAGATCACAGTTCAAGGCCAGCCTGTGAGACTTAGCAAGTAACTTAGCAAGACCCTGTCTCAAAATAAAAAATAAAAAGAACTGGGTAAGTAGCAAAGTGCCGCTGAGTTCAATTCCCAGTAACAAAAATATGTGTTTGCACCTGACACATCATCTCTACTCAAGGCTATTAATATATTACCAATTAGTGTACAAACTCAAATACATATTAATCTTCTCTACATAAAAATTTTCTTTTAAATAAATCAAGAAACATATGGTTCAGAATTTTAAAAGCACTCCAGTTTCCTGCTCTTACTAGTCTCCTGTATATTCTTCCAGATAGACCACGCATATCCAAGGACATACATGCCGATCAAGTTAAATCAACTTTAAAACTCCCCCTATCAACTATGCTTGATGACTTCAGTGGACAATATGACACAATCACAACAAATCATGTTAAGTGCTACACTGAAGCTGTGCCCAGGATGCTGGGTACAGAGAAGGGAGAGCATGGGCAGGATGTGTGAAGAAAGTGACACCGAAGGAAGAGGACGACAACAAATAACTACAAGGCATTTTTCTACAGCTCAAAACACAACATGTATGGGGAACTGTCCAGATAAACCTGGGGGACAAAAAGGCAGATGATGGACAAAAATTCCACTTAAAAGCCAGGGCTTCATTCTACATGTGGAGTTACATGAAGACACCCCAAAGACATTCTGAGGAAAAAGAAAATGAAAACCACAAATATAAACCAGAAGTTTAAATCCCTAAAGACAGAGGGGCTTCTGGGTATAGGAAGAGATACAGGGGAACCCACAGCAGCTGCTCTTCACTGTACAAATGATGCAGTCCGTGGTGCAAAGTCTCCTGAGATTTCTTGAGATCTTTTTCATGCAGTGTCTCTGTACCCACCCGCACTTCTTTTTCTTCCTTCCCTGTACTTAGATCCTCATTGCTGGGGTCTAAATGCACAGCTGGCACTTCATCCAGAAACCTGGAGAAGGACTGAGCTGGCCTGCTCCATTGGGTACTTGGGGAAGGAATGACAGCAGAACTCCCGACCCCGAGTCACTTGCTGAATACTTCTGAGAAAGGCCACAGCGCAATGGGCAAGCCCATCAGCTCTGGGAAAGAGAGGCTTGAGAATGCACCAGTTTTCGCTTCCTATCAAGGGGTTTGGAGCCTCAGAATTCAAATGTGCAAAACTGAATTGTTAAGGGTAATATTAAGCAGCAACATTTAGGCCGTGTGCTTTCTATAAAGCAGCCACTGTGGCAAACTCTTCTGTGAATTATTTCACTTATCAGATAATGGTTATTTATTCTCTTTATATTGTATGAAAAAAAGTAATTCATTAATCTAGAAGATAAAAAAAAAAAGTCTATGAAGTCAGTTTTGATAATATCCCCATTTTACAAATGGGAAAACTATAGGCAGACAGGGAGTAGCTGGAGGAGGTGGTCCACTGTGTGCACAAACATATGTACACATGAACTCCAAAGCAAATTGTCTGTGGTAAAGTTTTTAAATCAAACTATAGATTTCATAACAGCAAAATTTCACTCATAGCTAATCTATGAAAACCTGTACTGTCCACATGAACTAGAGATCTTTAAATGTTGCCAAACTGAGATGTTCCAGAAAAGTACAAAAAGATTCACTAGATTTAGAAGATTTCATTCAAAAACAAAATCTAAAGTGTTTTTTTAGTTTATTGGGGGGGGGGAGCGTTAATTGGGATTGAATCTAGGGATTCTTTAACACTGAGCTACATCTCCAGCCCTTTTTATTTTTTGAGACAGGGTCTTGCTAAGTTGCCAAGTCTGGCCTCAAACTTGCCATCCTCCTGCCTCAGCCTGGGATCAAGTTGCTGGGATCACAGGCATGCATACCCAGTTCATTAATTCTTTTTATATTGGTTATATGTGGAGATAACATTTTAGGTGTTAAATAAATATATTAAAATTAATTTTACCTATTTATTTTCATAATATAGCAAATAGAAAATTTGAATTTATATTTTTCCTGCCATTGTACCTCAAATTCTATTTCTTTTTTGTCAGTTTTGTGGCGTTGGGGATTGAACCCGGGACCTTGTGCATACAACCCAAGGCAAACAATCTACCACTGAGCTACACACCACACTCCACCCCACCCCTGCATTATATTTCTATTGAATGGCAAAAATGTAGACTCCTCTTCTTTCAAATCTTCAGATTCAAAAGAATCTGCAAAGTAGTTCTGTGCAGTTCAGTAATATGGTACTCTTAATTAATCATTCACAGCAGTTACACTTCAATGACATTTACCTTGAAAAATCTCTTCTTGACCAAAATTTTCTGCCCTCTTTGAAGACTACATCACAACTAAAACATGTTTTATTTCCCATCACCACTTCTAATCTCTTTCTCTCTCCTATTACAAGGCTCAAACATTGTCATATACCAAGATTTTAGTTGGAATTACCCTGTCCCAAAATTTTCAATATGCCTAATTGCCCTCAATCCAAAGGAGTCATAAATATTAATAATTGAAACAAAAACTTCAATAATTTGAACAAAATCTTGCAAGTGCCCAGTCTTTAACAAAGAATGATATCTACTTATTCTCCTAAAAACAAAGGAAATATATTACCAATGTATTCAAGTTTTGGTATAGATTCAAAGACAAAATTAAAGGACTCAGGCTGTGGCCCACAATGAAAAGAAGAACACAGATTGAGAATCTGTAAAACTTATGATGATAAAGCAATAAATAATTGTACAGTATTAATAAAGTTTAATCTGCCCCACTGAACATAGAAAAACTTAGCTGTTAACATTATTTTTTAAATACTTACTTTTTCATTAGGATCATATCCCACTGAACTGAGACAACGGGACACTAGTAAGCACCGTTCTGAATAGTGTGGAGCATGCTATTGAAAAAAGAAAGAAAATGAAATAAATTAGATGCTTAAATGGGTTTTGAAATATTTCTTTCAGAGTACTTCTTTCAGTTTGCTTCTAGCTACAATGTTTTATCAGCCACTATATGTAATTATTAGCAGTACACCATAATTATAGAAGGGAAATTGTAACTACAGAATCATCCCCTTTACACAAATGAAACCAAAGGCATCAAAATTTAAGCATGGTGCTGTACATGTGTAAGCCCAGTGACTCAGGAGGTTGAGGCAGGAGGATAACAGGTTTGAGGCCAGTCTCAGCAACTTAGTGAGGCCCTAAACAACTCAGTGAGACTCTGTCTCAAAATAAAAAACAGGGGCTGGGGATATAGCTCCGTTGGTAGAATGCTTGCCTTGCATACACAAGGCCCTGGATTCAATCCCCAACACCACAAAAAAATAAAATAAAATATAATAAATAAAAAACAAAAAGGGCTGGAGATGCGGCTTAGTGGCAAAACACCTCTGTGGTCAATCCCTAGTATTTAAAAAAAAAAAAAAAAAACCCTCCAAAGAAGTATATAAGCCAATGAACTAAGCAAATCTGAAGAAAGGTCTTTCCAAACATGGACTCACAGAGCAAGGTGAGAAATGTCACATACCATAAAGAACTTTACAAAATACCAGTCTTGGCTTCAAGGAGCTTCACGTTCATCAGTGACCAGAAAGTAATAAAATGTTTTTAATATGCCAATGTCTTCAGCATGACTTCTTATTTTGTTTTTTCTTACACAAAAGTGATTTTATTGATAAAAATATAAAAGTAATACTAATAATCAGGTTTACTTCTAATTTATTGTTTGCGGAGAAAGCATATCTTAACGCTTTCAGCCTTAAAAAATGACTAATAAAAATTGTAATCAAGGACTGGGGGCAGTGGCACATGCCTGTGATCCCAGGGGCTTGGGAGGCTGAGGCAGGAGGATCACCAGTTCAAAGCCAGCCTCACCAAAAGTGAGGCACTAAGCAACTCAGTGAGACCCTGTCTCTAAGTAAAATACAAAATGTGGCTCAGTGATCGAGTGCACCTGAGTTCAATCCTCTGTACCCCCCAAAAAAAATTGTAATCAAGGTTTAAAAAAATTGATTAGCCAGTAATCACTTTGAGAGCCAGACCCAAAAATGAAAAAAAAAAAAAAAGCCAGGCATGTTGGTGCATGTCTGTAATCTCAGCTACTCAGAAGGCTGAGGCAGGACAATCTCAAGTTTTAGGCCAGCCTGGCCAACTTAGCAAGACTCTGTCTCAAAATAAAGAGGACCAGATGTGTAGCTCAGTGGTAGAGCACTTGCTTAGCATGAGCTGGGTTCAATCCCTGCTATTGGAAATTTAAAAAAAAAAAAATCAGGAAAAGCCAACAAGTATTACCTCTTACAACTTTCTACAAGGGAAATCACTCAAATAAGAAACAAAATGTTCTTATAGTAACATTTTTAAATGAACTCCAAAGATATATACAATTATTTTTAAAGAATATTAAGACTCAAGTTGTACAATATAATCTCTTCTTTTTTTCTTTTCATTTTATTTTTCATTTTTTGCAAAATATAATCTCTATACAAAAGTAAAGGTAATAGACATGAAAGATACAGTGTATAAAATAAAGCCTTTACACTACCAAGTAAAAAGGAATAATAATGAACTTAGAATGGGAAGAAAATTAACTGTTCATTGTTAATTGGTCCCTATTAAAGACCAAGATTGTCTCATATATTCCTTCAAGCATCCCCATGAGTTAAAAGAGTGTTATCCCCAATTTCATGAGGAAATTGAATCCCAAACATTTCAATTTTTCAAAGATCACAGGGATGGGCTTTAATGGTTACAAGATTTAACGTGATTTGTTAAAAGCTTCTGGAAGTATTTTCTCTTACATGATAATAAAAATAATGGCACCTCCCACACTGACATTAAGGTCTACTGGAAGATATGGAGTTTTATAAAATTGACCATCAAAAGGGCCTCACCACTCTCTGTATTTTCAACTAAAAATTCAATCTTCTGCCCACTACAGAATAGGCATAATTTAGAAACTTGACTGTTACAGCAAACTTAATAACACAAAGATAACAGTCTTTCCCCCCCCAAAAAAATTATGTGTTTATAGCCTCAACCAATGCCAAAAACAAACCCTAGGAATAATGAGAAGCAAAAACTACCTGGGAATTTTTCAACACTTGTGCTGCTATAAAGCAGCACTAGGAAAGTTTCACAAGTTAATAACTCGCCAGCTTTCTATCAGTTTTGTAAAATGGGACAGCAAGAGTTTTGCACTCTCACTAATTCACCCTAATATTGTAGCCACAAAATGGTCTATTCAGTAACAAGTCAACATATTCTTTTACAAAAAGCAAACTCATGTGTGTTTAATCACTAACAAAGGGTATAACTGATTCCTGATGGCAGAAACCAAATGTGAGTCTTCAAGAGAGAAAATACAATCTGGACATTTTCAGTATTCTAATTCTCTTTGGAAAATGAAAATAAACAGTGATGCCTTTGCTTGGGTGAAGGAACAACCAGGAAAGCAGATCGCCATGTGAGAAAGAACTCCAGAGAGGAATCACACTCACCAGGTTCAACCTCACTACCCCTGTGACTTGAGCAAGCAACCCACTTGGAACTCTCTGCTCTCTGCTAAGTAAAAGCTCAAATGGCTTTTCTCCAAGGTCCCTTATGGACTTAAACCACTTTTATTCAAAAACCAAGACCTTAGCACACCTGTACAAGAGCACTGGAGGACTTACTGGGGGCCAAGATAATTGTAACGCTGATCTCACTGCTGAACTATTCGGAAATATGAAAGAAAAAAAATGCAGAAATAGAGCTAATATCATTAATTTTGATAAGTATGAATTTCACATTCAGTTTCCAGATAACTTGCAGAGGAAACACCTCAGGTTGTATAGGCTCTTTAGTTCATGAAGAATGAACTAAATTAAATTAAACCTTGGCCACAGAAGAGTTTCTAACCCAAAACAATTCAGAATTTTTAAGTAACCAAATTCTGAGGAATATTTGGATCAGCTGAATCTAAATATATTTACTTATAGAAAAGTGTCAATAATATAAAACTAGACTGAAAAGTTTCTATACCACACAGTTCTTAAAATGCAATCAAATCTATTCCAAGTCATACCTGGCCAAAACACAGAAGGCGATGTACCAGTATCCCTAATTGAGCAAAAATTTTTTTGGAATCTTTTTATTATTATTTGAAAATATTTGATTCTGAAGATCTAATACACAACACATTTTGCTGCCATTATCAAAAAAGGAAGTATATAGCCCATGTACACGTGAATTTGCAATTATGTGGCCCAAAGTTTTAAAAGGAATGGATGCTTCTGATTAGCAAGAGTTTGAGCCCTCACCAGAGTCAGAACTACGTAGAGTCAGCCCCATAAACGCTCTTTCTTTTGTTTACTCCAGGCTGATCTTAATGGAAGTTTAAAAAGGAGAATCGATACAAGTTTGAGGCCAGCCTCAGCAACTTAGCAAGACCCTATCTCTAAATAAATAAATAAATAAATAAATAGCTGGCTAGGGATGTAGCTGGGAGGTAGAAAGCCCATGGGTTCAATCTCCAGTGAAAGGGAAGGAGAAGAAAAAGATGATGGGTCAAAAATTAGATAATTCTGGTAAAACCAGAACATAAAATTTTATTTTTAAAATGCAAGGAACAAGTTAGTAAAAATCTGTTGATCTGGACCTCTACACAGAATTTTAAACATTTGTTGTTTTTGTTAAGTATGTAAGAAACTGGTTACAAGCCCAGTCCAAAATTCATTTACTTTCTAGCAACAAAGTTCTGAGAAAAAAACTTAAATCAACTCTATTTATAACAACCTGTAAGCCTGTCATAGAGGAGAAATGCCAAGGTGTGGAAACTGTTCTCCCAAAAACATACTGCCAAGGATTCCTGCCTTGGACAACTTCCTGTATTTTCCACACTTAGTAGAGAAAGGCCTGCTAACAGGATGGCAATGAAAGTGGCAAGACCCCCATCTCAAGACCTGGGCTGACTCAGTTCCACAGCTTCATAGCTGAGAGACAAGCAGCAAATCACTCCTCTGGGCCCCAGCCTCCACCTGTTTCACAAGAAAGGTTGTTAAGAGGATCAAATGAGTTTTTTTACAAACAAAGTGGGGGAGGGTAGTGTAGGAAGGTAAGATATACACAAAAACCAAACAGGAGTAGTCAGCCTTCCCCTTCTTTCTTAAAATTATATCACAGCCATTGGTGAGTTACCATTAGCAGAAAGGAGTCATCAAGAACTCTGGCCTAGGACTGGGTGGTGGCTCAGTGGTAGAATGCTCGCCTAGCATGTGTGAGGCACTGGGTTCTATCCTCAGCACCACATAGAAATGAAATAAAGATATTGTGTATCCACCTACAACTAAAAAATTAAAATTTAAAAAAAAAAAAAAACTCTGGCCTAGACTCAAATTCTAATCTAAATTAGAATCTTGATTCTAGCACTTCTTAGGTATACAGGAAAATTCACCCATTTGCAAATGGGGATAGTAATAGCACTTACCTAGGTCATAATGCCATTATGAGGACTAAATAAGAATGTATAAAATGCCTAGCACAGGTGCATGTGTGTTATAGTCATCATTCAATAACTGTTAACCAAAAGATGAGAGAAATGGTACAATTTTTAGACAAAATGGATCCATGTCTTCTAGTCACTGCAAGCAGGGAAACAAACATTCTTTGATATGATAAAACAGCATCTGGGCCCAGGATGTCCCACATTCAACACATGGCCATATCACAGGCAAAACTGGTAAATCCACTTGCAGTTATCTTAAAGAACAATTGAAGCATTAGTTCTGCCAAAACCCAAACTACTATAGCTCTTGACATAGCCACAGTGGCCTTCAGGTGAATGATACTAAAATAATTCTATGGACACGTCAATTCCAAGAAGGAACCTGTCCTCAAAACTGCAAGTTAATGGAGCCACAAGATGACCTTACCAAGGTGACCACAAGCTAACACTGCAGCTCTAAACTTCCAGGTGAAGGAAGGTCCTGGCTTCCATGCTCAGAACCATCGGTTGAATATTGATTTCAGCATTTTAACAGACCAAAGGGACCTTCTAAGGTAATGCCCTCTAAAGACACAGGAGGGAGTGAGGTTGTCACTACAGTATAGTTTGTCTTTTAAACAGACGTCTTCACTGGCTGCCAAAGCCATAGGGAACACCACCTTCAGGACAGTCAAATCCCAAGACTGTCCAGGCTCTGTCTCCCAGCCTGGCCACTCCTCCTAGCAGACACTGTGGCTGCCCATGCAGACCCCTCACACAGTAGTATGGCATCTCCCTGCTGCTGTGCTGAGGACAAATGGCTCACACTGCTCCCTAAGACCATTTTCCTCTACTACATAGGAGTTCTCCATCAAGACTGAAAACCCTCTCCCAGCCTACAGCAAAGAACTAGCACAGGGTTCAAAAGGTCAGTGCCTTCACTCCAAGGTGGAACCAACTCCAGAGCCCAATCTGTGCTCTAGAACTGCAATTTGGCAGTCACTGGCCACTTGTGGCTCCTAAGCACTTGAAATGGGACTAACTCCAAATAGTCCAAATTCAAATGGGCTATAAGAGTAAATGCCACACCAGATTTTGTAGGTGTTAAATGAAAACCACAGGTTAGCCAGACATGGTTGTGCATACCTGTAATCCAAGCAATTCAGGAGGCTGAGGCAGGAGGACCTCAAGTTCCAGGCCAGCCTCATCAATTTAGCAAGGTCCTAATCAACTCTGTCTCAAAAAAAAAAAAAAAAGGCTGGGGTTATGACTCAGTGGCAGAGCGGATATGCTCCCCTTACACGTGGGAAGTCCTAGGTTCGATCCTCAGCACCATAAAAATAAATAAATTAAATAAAGGTTTTGTGTCCATCTACAACTAAAAAACATTTTTAAAAAAATGGGGCCCAGGGATGTTGCTCAGTGGTTAAGCCCCCTTGGAGTCAATCTCCAATACCAAAAAGAAGAAAAGAAAAAACTCAGAGGCCATTGTTCTGGACTAAGTTCCTACACTAGGCCCCATGGCGCAGACTAAAAGAGACACTCATGCCAAAGGTTTGCACTCAACTAAGCTGTTTATCCGATCTTTACAGAGATCAGCATTAGAGAGAGAACAGTTGAGTTTCACAAATAGGCCAGTTTTAATTGACATGATAAGTCTCTGGAATTAATCCTTTCTCAAAAAAAAAAAAAAAAAAGGACCTGAAGTAATCTGATGTTAACTGATTAGTCATTTTCCATTGTTCTTTCTCCCTATCTATGCCTTACAACTTTGAAATGACCAATTTCTTTTTCATTCCTGCTTGTTCTTTCTCCACCCCTTTTCTTTCTCTAAAACCAACTTCCTCTCCTCAGTTCCTTCAAACACTTTTTTTTAATTTTATGGCATGAAGTGTTGCCCAGTTCTAGAATGGAAAATAAAACCAATTAAAATCTTTATTTTTTATTTTATTTATTTATGTATTTATTTATTATTCTTATTTATTTGGGGTGGGGTGTTGGGGATTTAACCCAGGGGCACTTTACCACTAACCTACATCCCAACCCTTTTTATGTTTTTATATATATATATATTTTTTTTTTTTTTTAAATGTTGATGGACCTTTATTTTATTCATTTATTTATATGTGGTGCTGAGAATCGAACCCAGTGCCTCACACATGCTAGGCAAGTGCTTTACCAGTGAGCCACAACCCCAATCCTTATGTTTTATTTTGAGACAGGTTCTCACTAAGTTGCATAGGGCTGCCCTAAGATGCTGATGCTGGATTTGAGCTCAAGATGCTCCTGCCTCAGCCTCGCAAGCTGCTGGGATTATAGGCGTGTGCCACTGCAACCAGCTACCAATTCATATCTTTAAAGTTCTGTATTTCTTTTCCTTTGACACTGAAAAAAAATGTAAAAGACCTCATATGTAAATTTTTACATGTTGAAATAAAAATCTGAATATGTTAAGTTAAAGATAATGTGCTGTTAATTTTATCAATATGAATGCTAGAAGAAATCTAATTACATGTGCAGCTCACCTTATACAGTATTTTTTTAAACTAGAATCACCTGGAGGGCTTGGGAAACAGATTACTGGGTTCCACCCTAGATCTTCTGTTTCTGTGGGTCTTCCAATGGGGCTAAAGAAGGGGCATTTCTAAGAAGTTCTGGTGCTGGTGCTGCTGGCTGGGATACCATGCTTTGAGAACCTGAGCCCTAGAGCACCCCTGCAACAGAACAGTGGTCTCCAGCTGGGAAGCCCTCCTGGCTTAGCTTCCCACCCCCTTCACTCCTCTTGAGGCCACCTTCACAAAAGCCAGGTACCTGACCACCCCACCTCCCCAGAACAGTTTTCATTTTCAACAACCCAAAATCCTCCATCAACCTGAGAATGTTGGGTTCTCACCATTTGCCCTGTTCTGCACCAATTATGTGATCAGACATACAACAAATAAGAAAAATACAACTCTCTGTGTTTCATAAATGCAATTCAAACAATTATTATTTTAAATTTATTTATTTATTCTAATTTGTTATATATAATAGCAGAATGCATTTCAATTCATAAGACACATATAGAGCACAATTTTTCATGTCTCTGGGTATACACAAAGTGGAGTCACACCATTCACTTCTTCATATATGCACTTGGGGTAATGATATCCATTCTCATTCCGCCATCTTTCCTACCACCTGCCTGCTCCCTTCCCTTTGTCCTATCTAAAGTTCCTCCATTCCTCCCATGCTCCCCACCAACCCCCATTATGGATTAGCATCCTCATATCAGAGAAAACATTCAGCATTTGGTTTTGGGGGATTGGCTTACCTCACTTAGCATAATATTATCCAATGCCATGATTTTTATTCTCTTTTAATGTTGAGTAATATTCCATTAAAATATATATAAATAATCTCACAGTTTCATTATCCATTCATCTACTGAAGAGCATCCAGGTTGGTTCCACAATTTAGCTATTGTGAATTGTGCAGCTATAAACACTGATGTGGCTGCATTTCTATAGTATGCTGTTTTTAAGTGCTTTGGGTATAAACCGAGAAGTGGGACAGCTGGGTTAAATGGGGTTTCCATCCCAAGTTTTCCAAGGAATCTCCATTCTGCTTTCCATAGTGGTTGCACCAATTTGCAGTCCCATCAGCAATGTATGAGTGTGCCTTTCTCCCCACATTCTCACCAACACTTACTGTTGTTTGTATTCTTAATAGCTGCCATTCTCACTGATTTGCATTTCTCTAATTGCTAGAGATGTTGAACATTTTTTCATATATTTGTTGATTGATTGTACATCATCTTCTGAGAAGTATCTGTTCAGTTCCTTGGCCCATTTATTGATTGGGTCATTTATTTTTTTGGTGTTAGAGTTTTGAGTTCTTTATACATCTTAGAGACTAGTGCTCTATGTGTTTGATAAAAATTTGCTCCCATTCTATAGGCTCTCTCTTCATCTCACAGATTATTTCTTCTGCTGAAAAGAAGCTTTTTAGTTTGAGTCCATCCCACTTATTGATTCTTGATTTTATTTCTTGTGCTATAAGAGTCTTATTAAGGAAATCGGGCCTAATTGAACACGATAAAGATTTGGGCCTACTTTTTCTTCTATTAGGGCAGGGTTTCTGGTTTAATTCCTAGGTCCTTGATCCACTTTGAGTTAAGTTTTGTGCATGGTGAGAGAATGGGGCTTAATTTCATTTTGTTGCATATGGATTTCCAGTTTTCCCAACACCATTTGTTAAAGAGGCTATCCTTTCTCCAATGTATGTTTTTTTGGCTCCTTTGTCTAATACGAGATAACTGTATTTGTGTGGGTTTATCTCTGTGTCCTCTATTCTGTACCATTGGTCAACCAGTCTATTTTGGTGCCAATACTATGCTGTTTTTGTTACTATTGCTCTGTATAACTATAGTTAAGGTCTGGTATAGTGATGCCACCTGCTTCACTCTTCTTGCTAAGGATTGCTTTAGCAATTCTGGATCTCTTATTTTCCCAGATGAATTTCATGACTGCTTTTTCTATTTCTATGAGGAATGTCATTGGGATTTTGATTGGAATTGCATTAAATCTGTACAGTGCTTCAAAACAATTATTTTAATATAAACTATAGTCTTTGTGTGTGTGTACATACGGTACTGGGAATTGAAGCCAGGAGTACTCTATCACCGAGCTACATCCCCAGCCCTTTTTATTTTTAACTTTGGGACAAAGTCTAGCTAAATTGCCCAGCTGGCCTAGAACTTGGGATCCTCCTACCTCAGCCTCCCAAGTAGCTGGGATTATAGGTGTGCCCCACTGGCCAGCCATAACTATTATTTTGATCTTCCCTCTTTCCCAAGCATCAGCCTTCCTATCTCTAAGACATTATCAAACCCAGGATCTCAGGAAATTGACTTGAGTCATTCTTATTTATTGTGATGTAATTTACATACCATAGAAATTACCCTTTTAAAGTATACAATTCAGTGCTTTTTAATATATTCACAAGGTGTGAAACCATCATCTCTATCCATTCCACAACATTCTTCATCACCCCAGAAAGAAAACCTTAACTTAACACTCATTCCTATCCTCTCTCTTCTTAGGCCTTGACACCTAGTGAAATTATATAACATGTGCCCTTTGTGTCTTTGAAGAGTCATTCTTGGTTTTTCTCTTCCCAGATATCTCCCTCCCAACCCAAAAGCAAGTGCTACTGAAACTGAAGTTTGAGATGAAACTAGATTCTCCACTTCTGCTAGCAGGTGGGTTTGGTAAGTTTCAGGCCTGTACAACCAAGAAAGCCCATTTCAGTGTTACCAGCTATTCACAGCAGGGAATGACTGTTGGCATAAGCTCTGGGGTGGCAGCCTGCAAACCCGGATTCTTCTCCACTACTATCAATTGGGGAGTTGAGGCTCTGAATTGCAGGCTATGCCCTTCAAATTTGCAGAAGACCCCAGCAGCTCACTGCCAATTTCTTTCCAGGTTCTTGTCTTAGAAATTTGCAGAATGAAATCCATGGACAATAAACAGAAGGCAAGAGTGAAAGGAGTAGGATTTATTCAAGTGAGAAGAAAAGAAACAGAGCTTTCTGCAGGGCAAGAAGGGACCAAGCAGGGCTTGCTTTAAGTGCATTAGTCTAGAGGTTTATATAGCTATTGGTTAAAAATTATATAAATCTGGTCTTGGAAAAGTACTAACGCTATTGGTCAAACTTTATGCTAAACAGGACTTGGAAAAGTACCAGTGCCAGTGCTATTGATTAGTCCATTCAGGTCTGCCCCCACTCCTATGCACGAGGAGTTCAAAGCAATGTGTAGTGCTATCTCATTTACTACTGTAGCTTCAAAATACATCCCACATCTGACCAGTTCTTACCAAAGTTCTCACCACCTCCAGTGCTATACCCTAGCACAGGTTACCATGATCTCTAACTTGAACTTCTCCAACAGCCTCATGACTTGTCTCCCTGCATCCATCTTCCCCACCCCACACACTCACATTAAGCCATTTTACATTTTCAAAATGTAAATCCACCACATCAATGTTTATAGCAGCTCAATTCACAATAGCTAAACTGTGAAAGCAACCAAGATGCCCTTCAATTGATGAATGGATAAAGAAACTGTGGTATATATACACAACGGAATAATACTCAGCATTAAGAGAGATAAAATTATGGCATTTGTAGGTAAATGGATGGAGTTGGAGAATATCATGCTAAGCAAAATAAGCCAATCCCAAAAAACCAAAGGCCAAATGTTTTCTCTAATAAGTTGATGCTGATCCATAATGGGGGTTGGGAGGGAAGGCCATGGGAGAATGGAGGAACTTGTAGGGCAAAGGAAGGGAGGGGTGGGAAGGGGGCATAGGGGCAGGAAAGACGGTGGAATGACATGGACATCGTTACTCTAAGTACATGTATGACTGCACATATGGTGTGATGCTACATCATGTACAACCAGAGAAATGAAAAGTCGTGCTGTAATTCTGTACAATGAATCAAACTGCATTCTGCTGTCATATATACCTAATTAAAATAAATAAATCCAATTTCTTAAAAAAGTTCTTCCCTCGGGGCTGGGATTGTGGCTCCCCTAGCATGTGCCAGACCCACATAAAAATAAAATAAAGATATTGCATCCAACTACAACTAAAAAATAAATATTTTTTAATAAAAAAAGTTCTTCCCTCATTTAATAGCTCTACCTCCTCTCAACCCATTCCTCAAAATCCTATTACCTCTTCCTCCTTCTTCCAAATCCTAATTTAGTGTTGTAAGAGGGAGTGTTTACTCAATTAAATATTATTTACCCACTGTATGCCTCAGGGCTCATGTTCCAACTGTAACTTTTGCCTCCAATCATTGACCCAAAAACCAGCCACTGATTCTCCTGTCTTCCCAGCACCTCAACATAATTCTTACAGGCTTGTAACACCAAATACTGAAGATGAAACACTATGTTTCTATATTTAAAAAAAAAAAAAAGTTTTTTTGTTCCCAAATCCCCTTTTCCTTCCTATTTCCTGACTTACCCACATTTAAAAATAAACAACAACAACAAAAAATTTTGGAATAACTCCTTTTCCTTCACTATTTATCAAAAATGTCACCAATTTTCCACCTTATTTAGAAAGAGGCTATCACAGCTTTTACCTCTGTTCTAAAGCTCTTAAGACAAGGAAGAAATCCAAATAGTAGATATGTAGATACACAGATGTCTATAAACATCTGATTACACCGGTTTCTATAATAGTCATGGAAAAAAATTTTCCCAAATGATCTGTCAGAAATGTGTCAACATGTTACAAAGATTTTCCTGAGGCAATTCTAAAGCACTCAGACAAGCCTAAAACATTTTTTCCCATGTTTATGGATTAGAAATGAATCATAGGTTTTGAAGAACATAGAGAACCTAAGCTTTCAAACTTTGTGAATGTACCACACAGTGAGACTATCATTCAAATGAGAGACAATTTGTAATCAGAAAAGCCAGGCCTTGGAATCATACTGTCCAAGGTTCAAATTCTACCTCAACCAATAGTGTCCTTAAATTATTTAACTGCTCTGAGCTTTGTTTTCTTTTCTATGAAATTGGGATTTTTTTATGTAGTTGCTACATAGATAATATATGAAAAACACTTAAGGCATATAAAAGTTCAATAAACTGTAGGAATTCCTATAAAACCAATATTTTCCAGCCACTGAATATAGGCAGTGGAAACAATTAGGTATTTAACAGAATATGTTTTAAAAGTTGATATCTATAACAAATAAAATTTAAAAGGTTAACTCTACATATACCTAAAAATAAACAAATCCTGTTAGCTGATTAAAAGAATGGTCTGAATTCTCTAGACTAGTCTAAAGTTAGCTGTCTGCTTTTCATCCAACCCAAAGGTTTGCAGAAGTGGCGGGAGGGATTAAAATCTTCAAAAGATTCTGCTTCAAACAGACTCAGTGGAGCATATTTCAGGTTCATAGAAAAGAAGCATGGAGAGGAACTAAGCAGCAGCTCAAGTTCCCTAAACTGATAGTGAACTTCAGAGATGCTTCTTATTTCAACAAGGAATTCTCTGCTGGCACAAACATAATGCTACTCCACTGTCAGACATGCAGCACCTATTGTGTCAAACTTTGTGTTAAGACCATAAAAATAGACAAGATGCAGACTCTGCTGACACATTAAAAGGAAGAAACCAGGTAAGAAAAATCAAAGCTTACATATTATACAGTAAGTGTCTAACAGTAACTACAGTAACAACTTTCTCCTCTTAGCATCTTCAATCTAAAATGTCAATGTCATCCTTCCCACCTTCAGCACCAATGGCTTCCCACTGCTCTAAGATAAACACTAAATTTCTGTAACAGCATCAACAAGGCCCACCACAGTCTGATGCCTGCCTACTTCTCTAGCACCAAGACATCCCTGCACCACACCCCCAATAGGCTTTTCTAAGATCTGTAAATCTCTGGCCACTGGACCCTTCCATTTGCTGTTCTCCCATGTATAACACTACCACTTCTCTTTAACCTAGGGGAAAAAAGTCAGGCTGGGGAGATAGCTCAGTTGGTACAGGGCTTGCCTCACATGGACAAGGCCTTAGGCTCAATCCCCACCACCACAAAAACCAAATGTTTAATTAATTTTTTACAAAGTCACTTCACCCTTCAATATTTATCATAATTTTCATTCCCAAAGTAAGTACTCCCTTACAATATGATTAAGAGCACTGGCTCTGAGGGATATGGGTGTGACACATGGTAAAAGTATTTGCCTAGCACATGCAAGGTTCTGGGTTCCATCCCTAGCACCACAAAATAATAATAATAGTAATAATAATAAATAATTTTCTAAAAGAGCACTGCCTCTGGAGTTCTAAACCCAGAACTAGGTCTGCCGCTTACTAGTTCTGACTTTGAGCAGAGTCACATAACACTTTGTGCCCTGATTTCCTCTTCTTAAAAGTGGGGATTACATGGCTATTGTGAAGATTAAATACATTAACTCAAGTAAAGCACCAGAATAGTACCTTGGGACAGAGAACTTGAAAGTATTGACTTGGTCAAATCCCTATATTTTATTACAACATCAAACCCCCTCCCCAATAGCATTTTCTCTCTTACTAATAGACCAAATTTTCTAAGAAAACAAATCATATTCATGCCCTACAATTGGAACACAGGAGTTATTCAATAGAGATGTTTAGAAACAAGACCTGAAAAGAAGCTAAGGCCCAATGAAGTGACCTGAGCAACACATTGAACCTCATGCACACACCTTTCCCAAACTGCCTCCTTCATAAATGTACACAAGTCTTACAATTGCAATAGAACTAATGTAACCAGTGAAGATTAAAAGATTACAGAACGATAAGGATTCAAGAACAACCGGGCCTGTGTAATGGTGCACTCCTGTAAGGCAGTGGTTTGGGAGGTTAAGGCAGGAGGATCACAAGTTCAAAGTCAGCCCTAGGAAGGCCCTAAATAACTTAGTGAGACCCTGTTTCTAAATACTTTTTTAAAGGGACTGGGGAGGGCTGGGGATGTGGCTCAAGCAGTAGCGCGCTCGCCTGGCATGCGTGCGGCCCGGGTTCGATCCTCAGCACCACATACAAAGATGTTGTGTCCGCCGAAAACTAAAAAATAAATATTAAAAATTAAAAAAAAAAAAAAAGTTTAAAGGGACTGGGGATATGGCTCAGTGGTTAAGCACCCCTGCGTTCAATCCCAGACACCAAAAAAATAAAATAACAAACAGCACATAGCAACACAAAGAACAGCCAGAGTGGGCCTTCTGCAACTGACACTAAGCAAATATAGGTGCCAAGGTTACTTCCAGCTCTCTCACACTGCCCAACTGGGCCTCAATTCGCTCACCTTCAAAAAGAGTAAGAGAGGGCAGATCATCTCTGAAATGTCTTCCAAATCTAAATTTCAATAACTATAAATCAAATTATGTAGAAATTTTTTAAGGATTTTTCATTAAAAAAAAAAAAAAAAGGCCAGGCACGTTGGCGCACACCTGTAATCCCAGCGGCTCCCGAGGCTGAGATAGGAGGAAGAGTTCAAAGCCAGCTTCGCAGTAGCGAGGAACTAAGCAACTCAGACCACGTCTCTAAATAAAATACTGAATAGGGCTGGGGATGTGGCTCAGTGACTAAGAGCTCCTGAGTTCAATCCCCGGTGGAGAAAAAAAAAAAAAACGTTTAACAAGCACACTAAACCTGCGGACAAATGGTTTTCAGGGGCCTTCATCTTAAAGAATTGGTTCAAATGACTTAATAGGGTTGTATTGCATACACTCATCCCAGAGTTACGAAAGACTCCAAGTGAAAGGGGAAAAGAATCAAGAATCAAGCAGCACAGGTCAACACACCAACCTGTAGATGAAATTGCCACGGTAACACCATAGGGTGAACAATGCTGAAACACGTTTCAAACCAAGCTACTACACAGCAAAAAAGAAAGAAAGAAAGAAATGCACAGACTTTTTCACATACGGTACCAGTGTGATGCCCTACAATTTGGGCAGGCTTTCAACTCAAGCCTGAAATCTATTTAGCAATCCTATCATACATTACTTTAAAAGTTAGGATAAACTCACAACCCCAACTTGAGCAGCCATTCGTAACAACTCTCAAAAGGGGCAGGACTCTTAAAAACACATCTGGAAAGCATAACACGAAGCCAGTACCCTAGAGGCACTGGAGTCTGTCCACAGGCTGTGCAGGTACTTCACTGCCTGGGAGAGCAGAAAATGCACAGCCGCCTGCCTCCGTAGGCCTCTGTCCTCGGGACCCTGGAGAGATGCCTGCTACGAGGAATGCCTCCCGATCCGGCTCCACGGCGAACTCGGGGATGGAGGAGGAGCGAGGGGCGCAGACAGCCGGGAACCCAGGTCCGGGGAGGACACGTCTGGCCCGGGGCACCGGCCCCCAGGAGAGAGGCCGGCTGGGAGCCCAGGCCCAGAAGCCCCACAGAGTCTCACCTTCAGGGTCCACAGCGCCGCGCTCCGCATCAGCTGAGGAGGGGGCCGCCGCCCCCGCCGTCCGGCCGCGACCAGCGCGAATGTCCCTACCAAGAGCCCCGCCATTGTCGCCCGGGCGATCAGAGCTCAGCTGACCTCTCACCCCGCGGAAGGGGGCGGAAGGGGAGCGTCCGAGCCCCGGCCAATCACGAGCCAGAAGTCCGAGGCCCCACCCCCAGTCGCCAGGGGAGGGCTGCGAGGGTTCTGCTCTAACCCCCCCGGGCCGGGAGCCGCGCCGAGAGAGGAGCTTTCTAGGACCCTCCGGGAGCCGGCTGCCGCGCGTCCCGCTGCGAGCCTAGCGGGAGGCCACGCGTCCCGCTGCGAGCCTAGCGGGAGGCCACGCGCCCGAGCCGACCCCCGCGGGAGAGAGACCCCAGACTCGCGCCTGCAGCGATCGCGAGCTGTGCCCGCGTCAGCTTCGCCAGCGGCGCTCGGTCGTGCCGGTTAGGTCTTTGAGTCACCCTGGAATCCCAGAGTCCTAAACTCCAGGCTTGTGCCCAAACTGATAGCGCAACTTGCCGAGCACAAACGGTGGTCAGATTTCCCAGTGGGGTAACAGGAAAAGCTCCAGGTCTAGAAATCACGAGTCCGAACTCAGCTCCCACTTCTGCCACTTCACATCAGCGTGTCCGGGGAATTGAGCCCTAAGCCGAATGGGTTTCTGTCACTTACCAGCAGGAGCTGCTGCCAGATGCCTCAGATTCTCTCTTATTTTAAACTGTACAAGAATCTTATACATTGAACCAATCTTAAGAAACAAAGAATAGAGAAGTAACCACTTAACTTGTAAATGGTGAAACTAAGATTTGAACCCAGAACCGAATGTATTCAAGAACCAGGTTTTGCTACATTATGGAAATGTTTTAACGAACTCAAAAAAATATTAAATTGTATTAATAATCATCCAGTTTCCCATAACACAACTTCAACAAATCAACATTTTACCAGTCTTGTTTCATCTATTCCCCTTTTTCATTTTTGCTGAGGTTTTTTGTTGTTGTTGTTGTTTGTTTTGGCCAGGCGTGCTCAATCACTGAGCCACATCTCCAAGCCTTTTTATATTTTATTTAGAGATGTTTAGAAACAAGACCTGAAAAGAAGCTAAGGCCCAATGAAGTGACCTGAGCAACACACTGAACCTCATGCACACATCTTTCCCAAACTGCCTCTTTCATAAATGTACACAAGTCTTACAATTGCAATTGAACTGATGTGGCCAGTGAAGATTAAAAGATTACAGAATGATAAGGATTCAAGAACAAACAGGCCTGTGTAATGGTGCACACCTGTAATGCAGTGGTTTGGGGGGTTAAGGCAGGCAGATCACAAGTTCAAAGTCAGCCCTTGAGTTGCTAAGTGCTTTGCTAAATTGCTGAGGCTGGCTTTGAACTAGCCAGAACTCGTGCCTCAGCCTCCCCAGCCGCTGGGATCAGAGGCGTTTGCCTCAGGGCCCGGTTTACTGGGGTATTTTAAAGCAAATATCAGCAAATAATCTCACCTATAAATACCTCAGTACCCTGATTTCTTCTCTTAACTATTTTGCCTCTCTTACAAAATCACCTTGAGAGAGTTACAAAACTAGGAATGACTTAGAACACATCACAGCATGTTAATGCCAAAAGCAATAAACAAGATGTTTGGAGGTATAAGAAAGGTAATATTGAGTGCAATTTTTAAATGTAAATAGGAATTTTCATGACAAAATGAAAACAAATAACATCTTTACAGGATTTCTCATTTGTGTACCCGAGGTACCTAAGACTGAACTAATTTCCTGTCCAGAAAATCGCTTTTCTTTTCCTCTGTCTCCACTCCTCCATTTTTTATTCTTTGGATTAGTTCACTTTAGGTTCTGTTTTACTTATAGAAGTTCTTTCCATGAATGTCAATTATTAAAGAAACTATCTCAATTCTGATAAGAGAACTACTGAGTTTTAGCTGGGCACATAACCATGCAGCTAGAACCTACAAAATCCAGGCTTCTTTACAAGAATATGTAATCATATCACTTAGGGTTGGCCCGTGGCATGTAAGGTCTGTGCAATTAAAAATGAGGGGTGAGGGGTTGGGATTGTGGCTTAGTGGTAGAGCACACACTTGTCTAGCATGTATGAGGCACTGGGTTCAATTGTCAGCACCACATATAAATAAATAAAGGTCCATTGCCGCAGTCTGCCTGGGCACAAAATCACGAGCCACTCAAGCAGGAACAAACTTTATTTTTTGAAACTGCCAACAAATGTCCCATATGCGCCCGGGAAGATTTTCGATCCACCCACGCGGCCTCCTCCCAGACCCACAGAGAGAGCTCCTCCCCCGGAACTCCCTCCTACTGTACTTCCCCAACCAATGGGAACTCTCCAGGAGTCCTGTAGCCGGCCTAGGTGAACAGCAGGAGTCCAATATCCATATGAATGCAAATCTTAACATAATCATATCATCTCAATGGCTAGCTGGCGTCACCTTTCGACCAAAAATGCCATGCATCATATACTTGGCTCTTAGCAGTCCATCAAGTGTGTGAGACCGTAAGATCCTCCTGCCTCAGCCTCCAGAGTTGCTGGGATTACAGGCACGCACCACCACGACCACCTTTAACAATTCTTTATCAGTGTTTGGGGATATAGCTCAGTGGTAGCATACTTACCTGGCATGCATGAGATCCTGGGTTCCATCACCAGCACAGCAAAAAATTAATTAACTAAGATGTTAAAAAAAAAAAAAAAAGACAAGCAGGCTGGATTTGGCCCAGATTTGGCCTAAGGTATAGTTTGACAGTCTCTTATCTGGAGTAGAATTACTCTAAATGTAATCCAGGAAATAGTGCCTATCTGCATACTCCTGTGATACTTTTGTAATACTTCTATGATGAAATACGAACACCTGTCTCCTAGTTCTTACAAGGCTGTGATAAGATAAATACTAGTATAAAAACAATTATTGAAAACAATAATTGATGATATTTCAAAATAGCCAACAGTATTTTGAATATTCCCAAAACACACAAAAAATGATGGATATTCCAATAACCTTGATCTAATTGTTATACATGTATTGACATGCCCACTCTACTCCATAAATATGTACAGTTACTAAGTGTCAGTTTTATACATATATATGTGTGTATGTGTGTGTATTTTTTTCAACATTGAAGAATGAACACAGGGGTACTTTACCACTGAGTTCGGGTGCTTTACCTCTGAGTTATATATCCAACACCCAGCATGCCCCCCCCTTTTTTCATTTTGAGATAGAGTCTTGCTAAGTTGCTTAGAGCCTTACTAAATTGCTGAAGCTGGCTTTGAACTTGCAATCCTCCTGCCTTAGCCTCCTGAGTCACTGGGATTACAGGTATGCTCCACTAGCCCAGCTCCCCAGCTCTTTTTATTTTATTTTGAGTTAGGGTCTTGCTAAGTTGCCCAGATTGGCCTCAAAGTTGGAGATCCTTGTGCCATAGCCTCCCAGATCACTGGGATTATAGGTATGCGCCACCATACTCGGCACTAAAAAAGATACACAGTGAAGTATAGTCCAGTACTAGAACATTAGCCTATCATGGGAAAGATCTTCTGTTGGATCCCAGCCCAACAAACAAACAAATATATATATTAGCCAGTCAGAGTGGTGTGTCCCTGTAGTCACAACTGCTCAAGAGGTTCAGGCAGGAGAATCACTTGAGCCCATGAGTTCAGGACTAGCCTGGGGGGCTGGGGTTGTAGCTGAAGTGTACAGTGCTTGCCTTGCATGTGTGAGGAACTGGGTTTGATCCTTAGTACCACATAAAAAATAAAATAAAATAAAGTTATTGTGTCCATCTATAACTAAAAAATTTAAAAAAAAATACTAGCATGGGCAACACAGCTAGTCTTTAAAAAAATAGATAAAGATTTTATATACGTATAAACATATAGAGCTGGGTGGAGGATGGGAAAGGCAGCGGAGCACAACAGACACTAGTATGGCAATTTGTAAATCAATGGATGTGTAACTGATGTGAATCTGCAATCTGTGTATGGGGTGAAGGTGGGAGTTCATAACCCACTTGAATCAAAGTGTGGAATATGATATGTCAAGAAATTTGTAATGTTTTGAACAACCCACAATAAAAAATTAAAAAAAAAAACATATAGAGCTATATAAATTCTTAATTAATTGAAAGAAAATATAAATGCTACCCACAGTTTCTGAACTTGTTCCCACAGAGACCTTTACTACCGCTTTGAGCGTTGACAAATGCTGCTGTAAAAGATGTGTGGCATTCTCTGAGCACCCACCATCATTTGGCAGATTTTCCATCTTTTTTATTTTTTTATATTTTTGGTGCTGGGGATTGAACCCAGGGCCTTGCGAATGTGAGGCAAGCATTCTATCAACTGAGCTATGTCCCCAGCCCCCCATGATGTTTTCTTTAAAGAGAACTGGAATTTCTCTTTTCAAGAACTGGAATTTGCTCTGCCCTCCTCCCTTGCAGTTCAGTGCAGGCAGCTGACCTGGCTGCATCAGTTGCCACAGCCTAAAGAGGCCTCGATTCAAGATGGCACCAAGGCTACTTCCTGATCAGGGCAGCTGTGGAGGCACCAGGGGCAGAGGTTCTGGCATCGCATACCCAGCTGGGTTGGCAGTGCCAAGCCAGATGGCAGTGGAATCATTCCTGTGGTCTGTGGGATCAGTGGGGCTCTTATTTCCGGGCTCAGTGTCCTCCAAGTTAATCTGTGGCCCCTGGAAGATCTTGTAAGTCAATCTTTTTTTTTTTTTAATAGATTTCATTTCTACTCAAACCAAACTCCTCTTTTGTTTGTTTAACAGATTCCAACTACTAAATTATTTCATCACCCACAAATTAAATAGTAAACTTGTGCTACATAGACCATAGAACTGTCCTCATTGGATACAAATTATTGAGTTCTATTCCAATCAGTGTGACAGAAATACAGAAGAGGGGTGTCTTTCCTAAAAGAGTTTAAAGTGTATCTGGAGAATGCAAAGTAGCACACTAAAGACAAGGCATTCAATTGTGCACCACTCCACACAAGCCCACTTCCAAACAGCCCATGAAGTCCCTGCCATGTGGACACCTTTGTCCCAGCAGAGCAACCACAGGAGTTCCCTGATGCTCTTAAGTAGCAATGCTTTGTGTCAAGTGGCTTTCCCATCTTTGCCACAATCTATAGACCCAAGAATGTGAGCCCAACTACTATGGAAGATCTCTGGGACATCTCAGATACAGTTGAGACTCCCGGAACCTCTGTATGACAATTATTTATTCTCACAGGAACAGATCAATAATAGTTTATGACCACTGTCCTTAAGGAAAGTACATCAAGATCCCCTAACTCATATTTTTACCAAGAGAACAGATAACATTTGTAAATAGTATTATTTAGGAAACTTGCTGGTTTCTTCTTTCTGATGGGTATGGATTAATGATAAACTTGACTCTTTATGTTCTAAAAAAATTAAAAAGGTACAAAGAGTCAATTTCTGCTTCAGATAAAGAGTAGATAAAATATTAATAATATTTATTGAATGCTCACTTTATGCCAGAAACTGTCTGCTCTAAGTGGTCTGAATATATTTTTGATCCTGATAACCCTTAACCCACTTTTCCAGATGAGCCAGTTAAACAATTGGCTGAAAGTAAATAACTGGTTAGACAGATCAGGGATAATGAATCTAGGCTGTGTGAGTCCAGAACATCTATACTCTCTGTGCTCAATGCCTCTCTATACAGGTGGCTGCATAAAAAAAAAAAAAAAAAAAAAAAAGGAAAGAAAGAGCCAGGTGTGGTGGTCCATGCCTGTAATCCCAGCCACTGAGGAAGCTGAGGCAAGAGGATCTCAAGTTCAAGACCAGCCTCAGCAATTTATCCAGGCCCTAAGCAACTTAGTGAGACCCTGTCTCAAAAAGTAAAAAGATCTGGGATGTGGCTCAGTGGAAACTGCCCCTGTGTTCAACCCCCAGTAACAAAGACAGAGAAAAAAGTGAGAATAGAAAAGTGTCACTATTAATGGAGGTTGATATTAGATACAGAGTTACTTAGTACATTATTCTCTTTTTTTACATTTACAAGTTTCATAAAATTAAAACAATTTAAATGAAAATAAAAGTGTTCCCTGTTTAAGAGTAATAAAATAGTTTGTAGTCACAAAATCACTTAGTATGTTATTTTTCTCTTTGTATAGTTCATAATATTGAAACAATTTAAGTGAAGATAAAATTGTGCCATTTTAGCAGCAACAAAATAGATAATCAGTCTGCATTTGTGGATCAGAGCAGACCTTTAATGAACAGAAGACACTTGGGCTGGGTCTTAAAAAAGTAGCCAGCTGCAGTGGCACTCACCAGTAATCCCAGAGGCTTGGGAGGCTATCAAGAGGATCAGGAATTTAAAGCCAGCCTCAGCAAAAGCGTATCTAAATAAAATACAAAAAAGGGCTAAGGATATGGCTCAGTGGTCCAGTACTCCCCGAGTTCAATCCCTGGTACAAAAAAAAAAAAAAGTAATTAAAAAGAAGATAAATGGCCATTCTGGGTAAAGGACATCCATGAAGAGAGAAAACCAAGTGCCTTAATACTGAGATGTGAGTTACACAGCATGCTTTCCTGAATTGCAAATGGCAGGACTTGAAGAAAGCAATTAGAGGGATTAGAGGCCAGTCTTTGGGAATGAGCAAGGACCAGATCCCAAAAGAAAGTAAATATTATTCTAAGGAGTCTTAGGTTATCATAGAAGCCAGAGATCACACTATGGAAGAAAGTGGGACACCTGCGACATGAAGCTATATTTGGTTATGGCCCCTTATGTGTGTATGCATGTGCATGTATGTTTAAACTTAATTAGCTATATCCAAAATGTGACAGCTTTCACCAAAAAAAATCCTAATTCTCCACTTCTTTTGGGAAATCAAAAGACTTCTCACATGAAAAGGGCAGTTCAGTTTGCCACACCCAGAGCTTTAGTCCAGTTTAGATGCTTGTGTTTTTATCCCTGTTCTTTCTTAATCCAGGATGTGAAATGATTGTATTTGTATTTTATTTGTTTGGTTGGTTTTGTGGTACTGGTAATGAAACCCAGGCCCTTGCCCATGCTGGGCAAGTGCTTTATCACTGAGCCACATCCCTATCTCTTTTTATTTTTTGAGACAGTGTCTCACTAAATTGCTGAGGCTGACCTCAAACTTGCAATTCTCCGCCTCAGGCAACTGAGTCACTGGGATTATATGCACAGGTTACTGCATCTAGCACATTTTAATTATTTTTAAGTGTACAATGCAGTGGTGGTAAGTATATCCATACTATTGTGCTACCAATACCACTATTACCCCCAGAAACTTTTTCAAACCTATTATACGTATACCTATTAAATGTTAACTCCCTCTTTCCCCTCACCCAGCACCAGGCATCTATCATTCTAAATTGGACTATTCTAGATATCAAATATCAGTGGGATTGTTATACTCAGTTTTGTTTGTTTGTTTTGTGCAAGGGGTTGAACCCAGGGGCACTTAACCATTGAAGCACATCTCCAGCCCTTTTTAATTTTTTTATTTTGAGACATGGTCTCACTAAGTTGCTTAGGGCCTCACATAGTTGCTGAGGCAACTTGAACTTTCAATACTCCTATTTCAGCCTCCCAAGCCCCTGGGAACATAGGTGTGCACTACCAAGTCCAGTGGTATACTCAGTTTTATCAAAAGACATGAATAGTTTTGCTAAAACATTCTCAAAACAACCCATTCACCTTTCTTTCTTTTTTGTTTGTTTCAGACAGGCCCTCAGTACTTTGCCAAGGCTGAGCCTGGAACTCAGCGTCCCAAGTAGCTGGGATTACAACTGTAAGCCACTGCACCCTGTTCATTCATAGCTTTACACCCAGGGTATTCATATTCTGTAAGGCCATTGGGCATGGTGACTCAAGCCTGTAATCCCAGCTACTTCCAAAGCTGAGGCAGAAGGATTGCAAGTTCAAGGCCAACCTGAGCAATTTAGGGAGATCCTGTCCCAAAATTTAAAAGATAGAAAGAACTGGGGTTATAGCTCAGTGGTAAAGTTCCTCTAGGTTCAATTCCCAGTACAAAAAAAAAGTTTGATTAAAAAAGAAGGGGCCTGAGGATGTAGCCCATTAGAGGAACCCTAGATTCAATCCCCAGTTTGGTGCAAGAACAAGCAAAAGCACAATATTTTCCCACTACCAACAATTTTTAAGTTGTAGGAAAACTGAAACTAAGTCGAGATATTCCCATGGCAACCAGCTCAGAACAACGCAAGGTGATTTCTGCCCTAGCTGAGTAGAGGAAGTGACATACAAAGACATTCCTAAGGACTGGGGGGCACTTCATCTGGAGGTTTTAGGGCACACTCATGCTGGCAGCTCTTCTATGAGTGCTTGCCTATCATGCAAGAGGCCTCAGGTTCCATCCTCAGCTTCTCAAAACCAAAATAATGTCCCAGCTACTCAGAAGGCTGAGGTAACAAGACCACTTGAGCCCAGGCATTAAAGACCAGCTTGGGCAACAAAGCAAGACCCCCCCCCCCCATCACAAAATAAAAGTTCACCTTTTCTCAATGACTGAGAAGGCTATCTTTGTCATAGGCTAAATTTCCATACATATTTGGAACTACATGACTTGGTTAGTCTGTCTAGCCAATTACCAATATCACACTGCCTTAATTATAATAATTTTTATCTTTATAATAATTTTTTATATCTGCTAAAGTCAGTCCTCTCTTGCTTTTCAGGATATTCTTAGATTTCTAGCTTACTTATTTTTCTATATGAAATCCAAGCTTGAGTTCCAAGAAAAACTTTGCTGGCGATATTTTATTGGCATGAGATTAAATTTACACGTTAACTGAGGAGATTTGAATATTTATTATGTTGAGTGGTCCTATCCAAGAACAGGGAATATGTTTCTTTTATTATTATTATTAAAGCTGTATAATTATACATAGTTGTTGAGTTCATCCTGACAAATCATTCATGCATGCAATTCCATTCAGTTCATGATCTTCCCCGTTCCTCCCCCCTTGTTCTTCCTGTCTTCCCTACCCAATCCCATTTTCCTTCCTCTATTCTATTAGACTTCCTTTCATTTGTATATTTAATTATATTTGATTGGTTCTTTCTACCTATGAATAAAGGTGAATTTCTCTGAAAGAAAACAGATGCCAACCAAGAACTTTATATCCATCAAAATCTAAGTTTCAGATTTGAAGATCAAATTAAAATCTTCCATGATAAACAAAAATTAAAAGAATTCACAACTGTAAAGCCTACACTGCAGAGCATTCTCAACAAACATTGAATGAGGATGAAGTGAAAAAAAAAAAAAAGTGAAAACCAGCAAAGGGCGGATCTACACTAAAGGAACATTCAACCAAATGAAAAACTAAGTTAAATCAAAAACCATAAATAAATCAAAATGATAGGGAATACAGATCATATCTCAATAATAACCTTGAAAGCTAACAGCCTAAATTCATCAATCAAAAGACAGATTGTCAGATTGGATTAAAAAGCAAGGCCCAACAACATGCTATCCTCAAGAGACTCACCTCATTGGCAAAGACATCCACAGGCTGAAGGTGAAAGGATAGGAAAAAACTTATCACTCTTATGGATTGTTTAAATAAGCAAGAGTTTCCATTCTCAAATAAAGCAGACTTCAAACCAAAGTTAATCAGAAGAGACAAAGAAGGACATTTCATACTTCTTAAGGGAAGTATATATTATAAGTAGGACATAGCAATTATAAATATTTGTGCCCCAAACAATGGAGCATCTATGTACATCAAACAAATCCTTCTCAATTTTAAGAGTCAAATAGACCAAAATACAATAATACTGGGTGACTTTAACACACCTCTCTCACTAGTAGACAGATCTTCCAAGCAAAAACTAAATAAGGAAGCTATAGAACTAAATAATACAATCAATAATTTAGGCTTAACAGACATATATAGAATATTTCATCCATAAATGAGCAAATATACTTTCTTCTCAGCAGCACATGGCTTCTTCTCTAAATTAGACCATATATTATGCCACAAAGAAACTCTCAGTAAATTTTTTTAAAAAAAGCAAAACAAAACAGAGATAATACACTGCATTCTATCAGACCACAGTGGAATGAAATTAGAAATCAATGATAAAATTTAAAATAGAAGCTACTCTAACACTTGGAGACTAAATGATACACCGTTGAATGATGAATGGATAGTAGAAGAAATCAAGGATGAAATAAAAAAATTATTAGGGGTAAATGAGAACACTGATACAACATATCAAAATGTCTGGGATACTATGAAGGCAGTACTAAGAGGAAAGTTTATTGCATTGAGTGCATTCATTAAAAGAATAAAAAGGGGGCTAGGGATGTGGCTCAAAGCAGTAGCGCGCTCGCCTGGCATGCGTGCAGTCCGGGTTCGATCCTCAGCACTACATACAAACAAAGATGTTGTGTCCGCCAAAAATTAAAAAATAAATATTAAAAATTTCTCTCTCTCTCTCTCCCTCTCTCTAAAAAAAAAAAGAAGAAGAAAAAGTGAACAAATAAATGACCTAATACTACATCTCAAAACCCTAAAAAAACAAGAACAAATCAATACCAAAAGCAGTCGAAAATAGAAAATAATTAAAATAAGAGTTGAAATCAATGAAAACAAAAGAAACAATTGAAAAATTGACAAAACAAAAAGTTGGTTCTTTGAAAAAATAAATAAAATAGATAAACCCCTAGCCATGCTAATGAAGAGAAAACTCAAGTTACTAAAATACAAGATGAATAGGAAATATCACAATGACATGTCTGAAATACAGAAGACAATTAGAAGCTATTTTGAAAATTTATACCCCAATAAAATAGAAAATATCAAAGACATCAACAAATTTCTAGAGACATATGACCTATCCAAACTGAATGAGGAGGTCATACGATTTATTTATTTATTTATTTATTTATTTTTTTAAAATATTTATTTATTTATTTATTCTAGTTCTCGGCGGACACAACATCTTTGTTTGTATGTGGTGCTGAGGATCGAACCCGGGCCGCACGCATGCCAGGCGAGCGCGCTACTGCTTGAGCCACATCCCCAGCCCCATGGTCATACGATTTAAACAGATAATTTCAAGTAATGAAATGAAATGAGATCAAAAGTCTACCAACCAAGAAAAGCCCAGGACCAGATGAATTCTCAGCCAAGTTCTACAAGACTTTAAAAGAAGAATTAACACCAATACTCCTCAAAGTATTCCATGAAATAAAAAAAGGAGGGAACCCTTCCAAACTCATTCTGTGAGGCTAATATCACCCTGATACCAAAATAGACAAAGACACATCAAGGAAAGAAAACTTCAGACCAATATCCCTGATGAACATCAATGCAAAAATTCTCAGTAAAATTCTGACAAAACATATTAAAAAGATAGTGCACCATGATCAAGTGGGATTCATCCCAGGGATGTAGGTTTCGTTCAACATACAGAGATCAATAAACGTAATTCGTTGTATTAATAGACTTAAAAAACAAGAATCATATGATCATCTCAATAGATGCAGAAAAAGCATTTGACAAAATACAGCACCCCTTCATGTTCAAAACAGTAGAAAAACTAGGGATAGTGGGGACATACCTCAACATTGTAAAAGCTATATATGCTAAACTCAAGGCCAGCATCATTCTAAATGGAGAAAAATTGAAAGCATTCCCTCTAAAAGCTGGATCAAGGATGTCCTCTTTCACCACTTCTATTCAACATCATCCTTGAAAATCTAGCCAAGCAATTAGACAAAGGAAAAAAATTAAAGGGATACAAATAGGTAAAGAAGAACTCATACTATCACTATATGCTGATGACATGATTCTATATCTAGAAGATCCAAAAAATTCCACCAGAAAACTTCTAGAACTTATAAATAAATTCAGCAAAGTAGCAGAATATAAAATCAACACCCATAAATCAAATGCATTCTTATGCATCAGCAATTAATCCACTGAAAGAAAAATTAGGAGAAAAAAAAACTGGGAATGAATCTAACAAAAGAGGTGAAAGACTTCTGCAATGAAAACTACAGAACACTAAAGAAATAAATTGAAGAAAACCTCAGAAGATGGACAGATCTCCCATGTTCCTGGATAGGCAGAATTAAGATTGTCAAAATGGCCATACTACCAAAAGTGTAATACAGATTTAATATAATTCCTATTAAAATCCAAATGACATTCTTCATAGAAATAGAAAAGGCAATCATTAAATTTATTTGAAAAAAATAAGAGACCCAGAATTGCTAAAGCAATACTTAGCAAGAAAAGTGAAGCAGAAGGCATCACAATACCAGACCTTAAACTATACATAGTGCCGCAGTCTGGCTGCAGCAAAATAACTGGGGGGTGACGAACAACTTGTGTACATTGATACAGCAGGAGTGGGAGCCGTTTATTGTAGGACCGGCGCGGGATATATATACATTACACACAGCTTATCTTAATTAACATAAACTAGATACAGCAGTCAACCAATAAGGAATCTCTACACTTAATGGCTCACTGGCGTTACTTCACAAACCACTCCCTCTGCAAAATGCCAGGCACCATCTTGACTTGTATACAGACCCTAACATTTCCCCCTTTTGTTTAATTTAAATAATGACCATAGTGGTTTTTACACAAACACCATAAATAATCTGCTACAAGCAGAAGGGGAGGATACAAAATGCCACAATACCAAGCCAATTGATGGCTCCATGCAAGAAGCCCTTGGAAAAATTATACCAGCAATGACACCATTTGCAAAGATACCGAGTTACAATTTGTTGTAGATTACAGTTTGTTGTCTCAGTCCAGGTAAAGCAGTGTCTCAATAGATTAACTCACAGTCCATGTAAATCACAGTCCAGGTAAGTTCTGCAGGCAGCTAGCTTAAATCACAGTCCAGGTAAGTTTTGTAGGCAGCTAGCTTGATCCGAAGTCTCGTCCGGTTCTTAGCAACACTGGAAATTCTTCCACCCTCTTCTTTATTAGCACTGGGACGAAAGCAGGAACTCCGGCAATGATGCTAAAGAAAATCCTGTAGTATTCCAGCAGGCGCTAAGAAAACAACCTTTTGAACAATTTAGTACATTATCTCAAGATTTTTTACATTTGAAATAGGCCTTAATAGTACTCATTACTCATTAGCTTCCAGGTGTGGGAGAACCATTGTAGTTACTGACATTGGAAATGATCAAACTTCAGGGACGAGGGCCGTCTTCCACCTACAGTGTCCCCGGACAGCCCCAGATGGCCCCGGGGAGTGTTCTGGACGCAAACTGCCACTGGGCACAGGGAGAAAGAGCCTGCAAGACTGTGCTTTTGGGTCAGGTTTGGATTTGGGCTCTCACAGTGGCATCCCGCTCCCCGGGCGGGGGGCGGGGAAGAGCCCACTGCCGCCGTTTGGAAAGTCCTTGCTGCGCCGTGACCAGCTCCCACACGTGGCAGCCGCCACGCTGATTCACGCACCCTCCGGTAACAAAATGTATTTAGTAATAGCCTTTTGCTGCAAATTTGTTCCTGATAATCCTTCTTCTTTTGAACTTTCTTCTTTTTGACTAGAATTCCTGGGCTCTTATCAACACATGCCCTAACTATTCTTGGTTCCACTGGGGTGCCTTCTTCCCTTAGTAATTTACTTACTTCCATATTTTCATCACAAAGACAATACAACATTTCAAGACAAAACAAGACACAAACATACTGTATCAATCTTCTCCATTTTCTCAAAATGGCCATTTTTCCTCTCACCCTATCTAGGGACGAGCAGATTTGCTCCTGTCCTATCTAGGGACGGGCAGCTTTTTTTTTCGTCACTTACCCCCGAGTGTCCCGGGGCTCCCCAGACGGGCCACCATCTGCCGCAGTCTGGCTGCAGCAAAATAACCAGGGGTGACAAGCAACTTGTGTACATTGATACAGCAGGAGTGGGAGCCGTTTATTGTAGGACAGGAGGGGTGTATATACATTACACGCAGCTTATCTTAATTAACATAAACTAGATACAGCAGTCAACTAATAAGGAATCTCCACACTTAATGGCTCGATGGCGCCACCTCACAAACCACTCCCCCTGGCAAAATGCCAGGCGCCATCCCGACTTGTTTACAGACCCTAACAACATAGAGCTATAGTAACAAAAACAGCATGGTATTGGCACCCAAATAGACTTGTAGACCAATGGTACAGAATAGAGGACACAGAGACAAACCCACATAAATAAAATTATGTCATACTAGACAAAGGTGCCAAAAATATTTACTGGAGAAAAGATACCCTGTTCAACAAATGGTGCTGGCAAAACTGGAAATCCATATGTATCAAAATGAAATTAAACCTCTCTCACCCTGCATAAAAATCAACTCAAAGTGGATCAAAGACTTAGGCTCTAGAACAGAGACCCTGTACCTTATAGAAGAAAAAATAGGTTCAAATCTTCACCATTAGGCCTAAGATCTGACTTCCTTAACAAGACTCCTAAAGCACAAGAAGTAAAATTAAAAATCAATAAATTAAAAATAAAAAATCAATAAATGGATTCAAATTAAAATACTTCAAATCAATGACATGAGGAGAGAGCCTATAAATTGGGGGAAATCTTTACCATGTGCACCCCCAATAAAGCATTAATCTCTAGGATATATAAAGAACTCAAAAAACTTAACATCAAAAAAACAAATAACCCAATCAAAATGAGCTAAGGAACTGAATAAACATTTCACAGAAGAAGAAATACAATCGATCAACAAATATATGAAAAAGTGTTCAACATCTCTAGCAATTAGATGAATTAGAAAAATGCAAATCAAAACTACCCTAAGATTTCATCTCTCTCCTGTCAGAATGGCAATCATCAAGAATACGGGCAACAATAAATGTTGGCAAGGATGTGGGGGATAAAGGTACACTCATTCATTGCTGGTGGAACTATAAATTGGTGCAACCACTATGGAAAGCAGTATGGAGATTCCTCAGAAAACTGGGAATGGAACCAGCATTTAACCCAGCTATCACACTCCTCGGTTTATACCCAGAGGACTTAAAATCAGCATACTACAGTAATACAGCCACAACAATGTTTTTTTTTTGGGGGGGGGTTGTTTGTTTGTTTTTAAGACAGAGAGAGAGAATTTTAATATTTATTTATTTTTTAGTTTTGGGCACACACAACATCTTTGTTTGTATGTGGTGCTGAGGATCGAACCTGGGTCGCACACATGCCAGGCGAGCGCGCTACCACTTGAGCCACATCCCCAGCCCTCACGTCAATGTTTATAGCAGCTCAATTCACAATAGCTGAACTATGGAACCAACCCTAGGTGTCCCTCAATAGAAGAATGGATAAAAAAAAATGTGGTATATATACTCAATATTGCTCAGCTTTAAAGAATATGAAAGAATATTGCTCAGTTTTAAAGAAGATGAAATTATGGCATTTGCCAGTAAATGGATGGAGTTAGAGAATATCTTGCTAAGCAAAATAAGCCTATCCCACATAACAAAAGGCCCAATTTTTTCTCTAATATGTAGATGCTAATTCACAATAAGGCAGGGGGCACTAGAGAAGAACAGCATTACCTTAGATTAGACAGAGGGAAATGATGGGAGGGGAGGGGAGGAGATGTGGGGATAGAAAAGATAGAAAAGATAGTAGAATGAAACAGACATTATTACTTTATATGTGTGTGTATGTGTGTGTGTGTGTGTATATATGACCAATATGATTCTGAAACATGTACACTCAGAAAAATGAGAAATTATACCCCATCTATGTATGATATATCAAAGTGCATACATGCATTCTACTGTCATGTATAACTATAACTAATTAAAACAAATTAAAAATGTTAAAAAAAAAAAAAGAAAAAGAAATGGTTACTGCTCTGGAGGCTGAGGCAAGAGGTCATGAGTTTAAAGGCAACCTCAACAACTTAGCAAGGGCCTAAGCAACTTAGACCCTGTCTCTAAATAAAATATTTTTTTTTTTTTTTAATTTTTTATTGTTGGCTGTTCAAAACATTACATAGTTCTTGATACATCATATTTCACAATTTGATTCAAGTGGGTTATGAGCTCCCATTTTTACCCCATATACAGATTGCAGAATCACATCAGTTACACATCCATTGATTTACATATTGCCATACTAGTGTCTGTTGTATTCTGCTGCCTTTCCTATCCTCTACTATCCCCCCTCCCCTCCCCTCCCCTCCCCTCCCCTCCCCTCTTCTCTCTCTGCTCCCTCTACTGACATTCGTTTGTCCCCCTTATATTATTTTTCCCCTTCCCCTCACTTCCTCTTGTATGTACTTTTGTATAACTCTGAGGGTCTCCTTCCATTTCCATGCATTTTCCCTTCTCTCTCCCTTTCCCTCCCACCTCTCATCCCTGTTTAATGTTAATCTTCTTCTCATGCTCTTCGACCCTACTCTGTTCTTAGTTACTCTCCTTATATCAAAGAAGACATTTGGCATTTGTTTTTTAGGGATTGGCTAGCTTCACTTAGCATAATCTGCTCTAATGCCATCCATTTCCCTGTAAATTCTATGATTTTGTCATTTTTTAATGCAGAGTAATACTCCATTGTGTATAAATGCCACATTTTTTTTATCCATTCATCCATTGAAGGGCATCTAGGTTGGTTCCACAGTCTAGCTATTGTGAATTGTGCTGCTATGAACATCGATGTAGCAGTGTCCCTGTAGCATGCTCTTTTTAGGTCTTTAGGGAATAGACCGAGAAGGGGAATAGCTGGGTCAAATGGTGGCTCCATTCCCAGCTTTCCAAGAAATCTCCATACTGCTTTCCAAATTGGCTGCACCAATTTGCAGTCCCACCAGCAATGTACAAGTGTACCCTTTTCCCCACATCCTCTCCAGCACTTGTTGTTGTTTGACTTCATAATGGCTGCCAATCTAACTGGAGTGAGATGGTATCTTAGGGTGGTTTTGATTTGCATTTCTCTGACTGCTAGAGATGGTGAGCATTTTTTCATGTACTTGTTGATTGATTGTATGTCCTCCTCTGAGAAGTGTCTGTTCAGGTCCTTGGCCCATTTGTTGATTGGGTTGTTTGTTCTCTTATTGTCTAATTCTAAATAAAATATTAAAAAGGACTGGGGATGTAGCTCAGTGGTTGATTGCTCCTGACTTCAATCCCAGTAACCATAACCACCCCCAAAGAAAAGATATGAAATGAAATGGTTACTAATGGAGTGGAGGAAGGACTAGATATGAAGTTAGGTATGTTTTGTATATTTGGCTTTGGCATCATGTAAATGGTTACTTTCTTTGTTTTTTAGAGATGAGGATCTTACTATGTTGCTCAGAATGACCTCAACAGGGGTTGAGACAAGGGATGAGGTTATCCTCCTGTCTCAGCCTTGAGGCTTCAGGCACACACCACTGTGCCATAAATATTTTAAATAGTTCTAAAATAATTAACTGTTAGCAATCACTAAGTATCAAAAGCAAAACAAAATCACTAAAAATCTTTAGTGGCCACCTAACTACTAAATGCAATGGCTTTGCTTCAGAATACAATCAACTTCTCTGTATAATCTGGCGCTATTGAACACTAGCACAGTGTGACATTCTCTTCCATTTTGGCTTTTCTGAGACCTTCTCTTCTGGTCTACCTTAAAAGTCTTGGATTTCACCTCTCTCTATCCTTTATTGGCTTCTCTTCATCTACCCATCTTTTCAATGTAGGTACTTCTCATTCTTGATTTACTGTTTTGTTATTGTTGTTGTTGTTTTGGAGTTTGTGTGTATATATGTGTGTATGTGTAGTTTTTGGTTTGTTTGGTTGGTTGGTTGATTTTACTTTGCCTTACTGAAACTGAACCCAGGGGTTCTCTGCCACTGAGCTATATCTCCAAAACTTGCAATCCTCCTGACTCAGTCTTCCAAATAGCTGGGATTACAGGTGTGTGCCACCACTCTAGGCTTAACTTACTTTTTTTAAAAAAATATTTTTTTAGTTATAGATGAACACAATATCTCCATTTATTTGTTTTTACGTAGTGCAAAGGATCAAACCCAGTGCCTCAAATATGTGAGGCAAGTGCTCTACCACTGAACTACAGCCCCAGCCCATTAACTTACTCTTTTTAATGTACTACCCACCCCCACTAGTAAGACCATATACTCTCCTGGCTTCTGTTAGATACATTTACATTTATATATGACTATGAGGAAATAAGATCAATATGAGATTATTTACTAAAGATAAATATTGTCATGGATAAGACAAGAGCTTTATTTCAAGGGAGTGCTATAAAATATTTTCCTTGAGGAAGTGAGAACACAGCTTAGTGGAAGAACAAAGACTCAAAGTTATTATGAGAAAAAAGCAAGTAAAGAATAGAAATATCAGGCTGCGGATGTGACTCAGTTGTAGATCGCTTGCCTTACACACGTGAGGCCCTGGATTCGATCCTCAGCACCACATTAAAAAAATAATCATAAATAAATAAAGATATTATGTCCATCTACAACTGAAAAAAATATTTTAAAAAAGAATAGAAATATCCTCAATAACATACCTAAAGGTAATGAAGGAGAAGTTAAAAACATGCACACAAAACAAAAGAAACCCATAAACTAATAATTCAAAACAAGTTAAAACAAATAAACAAGCAGAGCTCAGTGGCACATGTCTGTAATGACAACCACTGGGGAGTTTGAGGCAGGAAGATCAAGGCCAGCCTCAGCAACTTAGCAAGACCCTACCTCAAAATAAAAAATAAAAAGAGCTAGGGTTGTAGCTTAGTGATAGAGCACCCCAGGTTCAATCCCCAATAACACACACACACACACACACACACACACAGGCAAAAATTTGAAAAACAAATAAAAAATACATTAAGGCAGAGATTATTAAAAATATTTCATAATCTAGAGATGTAGCACAATGGCAGAGCACTTTCCTAGTATGTGTGTGGCCCTGGTAGAATGACCCTGGGTTCAAACACACAAAATGTGGGTGGGTCTGGAAGGGATGGAGATGTAGCTCTGAAGTGGAGTGCTTGCCTAGCATACCAGAGGCTCTGGATTCAATCCCTAGTGCCACACACTCACCCACACAAAAAAAGTTGCATTTCATTGAAGAACAAGGATCTAAATATTTTATAAAAGCAAATGAAAATTCTACAACAGAAAGTGAGTATATTTGAAATTCATAATTCATTTGATGGGTTAATACTAGATTAGACACAAGAAAACACAGAATTAGTGAATTGAAGAACAGATCAGTATGAAATAACCACATCAAAGCACAGAGAGTACAAAAACATGGAAAACAAAGAAAAGAAACACAGAGTTATATGGAACATGATAACAAGGTCTAACATCCATGAAATTGGAGTTGAAGAAGCAAAGGAGAGAAAAATTGGCATAGAAGCAGCATGAGGACCCAGAGGTAGAGCTCAGTGGTAGAGAGCTTGCCTAGCACATACAAGGCCCTTGGTCCCATCTCTATCCCCAAAGAGAGTGATGTTGGAAGAAATAACAGGCAAAAATTTTCCAAAATTGATGACTAGTTATTAAGCCACACATTCAATATTCTTTATAAATCACAAGTGAGATATATACAGAGAAAACTATACCTAGGTATATGATTGTCAAACTGAAGAAAAGAAATATAAAGAGGAAAACCTTAAAAATGAATATTAGCCTGAAAAGGTAGAACATGCCTATAATCCCGCGCAACCCAAGAGGCTGAGACAGAAGGATTCTGATTTCAAAGCCAGTCTCAGCAACTTGGCGAGGCCTTCAACAACTTAGCCAGACCCTGTCTCAATAAATAAATAAATAAATAAATAAAGATGTGTGTGAGACCCTGGGCTCAGTCCAGAACACTACCAAAAACGAAAAAAGGAAAAGAAAGGAAGGAAGGATAATATGATATATGACCTTCAAAGAGGCAACAATGTTTGAAAACTAATTTCTTTAAAAAAATTAAAGATATTGGAGGACAATGAAATGGCAGTTATGATATGTTAAAAGAAAAAAGATTCAGTATCATCAAAAATGAAGGTGGAAAAAAAGATGTTTTCAATTCAAAAGCATTAAAGAACAAAACATAAGACCTAAAAGTATAAAACTAGAAGAAAACAGGGGAAAAGCTTCCTGACATTGGAGTTGGCAATAATACCTTAGATATGACGCCAAAGTACAGCAACAAAAGCGGCATTAGACAAATGAGACAGCATCAAACCTTAACACTTTCGTACATCAAAGAACACAGAATAAAAGGCACCTATGGAATGGAAGAAAATATTTTCCAATCATATATATCATAAGGGGCTATATCTGGAACATGTATAGAACTCTTATAATGCAGAAACAAATATGGGCAAAGAACCTGAATAGACATTGTTCCAAAGATGATATACAAATGGGTAACAATTCTATGAAAAGATGCTACCCAATGATCAGCAGAGAAATTCAAATCAAAAGGACAATAAGGGATATCAGCAAGATGGTGGAGTAGAGAAGTTCATTTTCCTGGCTGCTCCATGGCATGAAACCAAGAAAGCACACAGGTAGCCGAGTGTGATGGTGCACAGCTGTAATCCCAGAGGCTGGGGAAACTGAGACAGGAGAATCAAGAGTTCAAAGCCAGTTTCAGCAACTGTGAGGCTCTAAGCAACTCAGTGAGTCCCTGTCTCTAAATAAAATACAAAATAGAGCTGGGGATGTGGCTCAGTGGTTGAGTGCTCCTGAGTTAAATCCCCAGTACAAGAAAGAAAGAAAGAAAGAGAGAGAGAGAGAAAGAAAGAAGATAGGCAGCTTCTCAGCAAGGTGGGTGAAAAAGAAAGGGGGGGAAGGGACTTTATTGGAATTTAATTCGGGTCATTCAAAGGATATCAGGGACTAAGGAGGTTGGATATAATAAAATAAGGAAGAAATCCATAGCCACTGCCGAGGCCAGAGGAACCAGCCAGAGCAGTCCCGCATAAGCAAAGTGAAGGGATAAGTCAATTAAAGGAACCTGCATTTTAGAAGGCCTGAGGTGTGTCTAGGTATGGAGAGTTTAGAGATCAAAGACACTGCCCAACTAAAAGGAAAGGCATTCTACACAAGATCCTTGTGTGAGAAAGAAGCCACATCTCTCCTGACTGCCTGCAGAGGACAGAGGAAGGAGTCATTTTTCAGCCACAGTACAGGGGCCAGCAGCTGGGGGAGCCAATTCCTGGCAAACTCACACTGCACAACATAGAGTGTGCCTAAGTGACCAAGAGAAAAATAAATATGGAGAAGGGTTTATATGGGGGAATACTGGTCGTGGAAATGCACCCAGCTCTCCTCTTCCCCTTCCAATCACCTGCTTGCAGGACCAGCTAGGAGAAACATGCCTGGCCAGACATTCATAAGGGTAGGGGTAGGAAAAATTGAATTTGGAAACTGACCCAGAGACCAGGAAACATGGAGTCCACACATGATGAGTGGACTAAGAACTGGCTACTCTACCACACAAGTGAAACACAGGGGAGATTCCTGCAGAACAGTCTTCCAGCATGGACTGGCAATTGCTGGGCCCTAGAGGTGTGCTGATCTTAAATCTTCAGACCAGTTGACTCTCAGCAGAGAACCTGGAGCCTACCTAACCTAACGCTCCAGGAGTTCCTCCTACAGAATCACCTCTCTCATTCCAGCAAGCCTGACATGGGTGCAGCAAGCAGCACACTTCACTGACTCCATGTAGCACAGCTGAGTAAGGAAACTGAGAATCTTTTCAACTCCAATGGAAATAACTCTTTAATTTTTCATCAAGATTTCTTTTTCCTTTTCTCTGTATAATTGTGACCTTAAAGTTTAATAGACATTTATAAATACTCGTATTTTTTCTCATTTCTAGCATTTTTTAAGTCAGTTATGTTTCATGGATCAGTATTTTGAGGACTAGGATGTTTGATTAGTATATTTCTTTTGTTTTGTATTTTTTATTTTAATTTTTAAAATTTTTACTTTATATATATTTTTTCTCTCACTTTTCTGTTTCCCTTGATTCTCTTTCTCTCATTTCTTCTGATAACAGCCAATCTCTATTGTTTTCTCTTGCACTCTTTCTTTAATTTTTCACTCCTGTCTTCTCTCCTCTCTTTCTCCCACATAATCATCCCATCCTACATCACTTCCGTTCTCTCCATGTCCGCCATTAAAAATAGCAAACCCTTTTGCAAACTTACTATTTTTATTGTAGGCAGTAAGATCATGTCATTTCTATTTATTGTGACAATTAACATTGTAGACATCATAGCAGGAACTATTTGGTTTAATGCTGCATATTGTCTGCATTGGTTGTTGTTATTATTTCTCTCTCCCCAAACAGTGAGGTACTGGAAACATTCAGGGACACTGTTAGTAAACAGGGTAGAAACTCCACAGGTGTAGATCCATACTGTTAGATGGGAGACACAAAAAAAAACATGAAAAGTCAAGGGAAAAAATTGCCCCAGACAAACCTATATACTTGAATAACAGAATCAATTGACAATACAGTAGAAGAAATGTCAAAGAAGGAGTTTAGAATGTACACAGTTAAGCTGATCTCCAAGGTAAAGGACAATGTAAGGAGTGAAATCAGAGAGAAATTACAGAAAGTGAAAGATTACTTCAATAAAGAGAGAGATTTTAAAAAAAAAGAATCAAGTAGAAATCCCCAAAATGAAGGAATTAATAAACTAAATAAAAATTCAATGGAAAGCATCACCAACAGACTAGACCACTTAGAAGACAAAGCTTCAGGCAATGAAAACTAAATATATAATTTGAAAATGAAGTTGACCATAGAAAAGAAATGTTAACAGACCATGAACAGAACTCTAAGAAATATAGGATAACATGAAAATACCAAATTTAAGATTTATTGGGATAGGTGAAGACTTGGAAAGCACAATCTTTTCTATGAAATAATATCAGAAAATTTCCCAAACATAAAGAACAAAATGGAAAATCAAATACAGAAGGCTTATAGGACGCCAAGCATACAAAATTACAACAGACCTACTCCAGGGCACATTATTCTGAAAATGACTAACATACAGAATAAGGATAGAATTTTAAAGGCTGTCAGAGAAAAATGACTGATCATCTTTAGAGGGAAACCAATCCATATCTCAGCTGATTTCTCAACACAGATCCTCAAAGCTAGGAGGTCATGGAATAACATATACCAAGCTCTGAAAGAAAAAATGGATGCCAGCCAAGAATACTATATCCAGCAAAATTAAGTTTCAGAATTCATGAAATAAAAACCTTCCATGATAAACAAAAGTAAAAAGAATTCACAACTAGAAAGCATGTTCTACAATATATATACTTAATAAAATATTTGATGAAAAAGAAATGAAAAATAAAAGTGAAAACCAACAAAGGGGGGAACTATGCTACAATAATCAAAGGAGAAACTACTTCAAATTAAAAACAAAAATAAATCAAAATTGTAGGGAATAAAAATAATTTCTCAATAATAACATTAAATGTAAATGGCCTAAACTCATCAATCGAAAGACATAGACTGGAAGATTGGATTAAAAACCAAGACCCAGCAAAATCTCCAAGAGACTTACCTCATAGGCAAAGACATCCATACACTAAAGGATGGAATAAACATTGTTCATTAACAAGCAGGAGTTTCTATCCTCATATCAGATAAAGTGGCCTTCTGATTAACCAGAGTTAATCAGAAGGGACAAAGAAAGATATTTCATACTGCTTAAGGAAATTATACATCAACAAGATATAACAGTCATATATATTTATGTCCCAAATAATGGAGTATTTACATAAGTCAAACAACCCTTTTCAATTTCAAGAATCAAATAGACCACAACACAATAATACTGGGTGATTTGAACACACCTCTATCACTACTGGATAGATCCTCCGAATAAAACTAAATAAATAAGCTATAGAAATAAAAAATACAATTAATAATTTAGGCTTAGCACACCTATATAAAAGATTTCATCTATCAATGACTGAATACACTTTCTTCTCAGCAGCACACATATCCTTTTCTAAAATAATCTATATCTGAGGCCACAAAGAAACTCTTAGCAAATACAAAAAAAAAAAAAACAAAGATAATAATACCTTGTATTCTATTAGATCACAATGGAATGGAATTAGAAATCAATGATAAAATTAAAAATAGAAGGTACTCTAACACTTGGAAACTAAATAGTACACTACTGAATTAACAAAGGATTCCAGAAGAAATCAGGGATGGAAAAAAAAAAAAAAACTTAGAGGTAAACAATAATAGCAGAACACATTTAAAAAAATATTTTTAGTTGTTGATGAACACAATACCTTTATTATTTTATTTCTATATTTTTATGTGGTGCTGAGGATTGAACCCAGTGCCTCACAGGTTCTAGCCAAGTGCTTTACCACTGAAGCTACAACCTCAGCCCTGCAAAACAATATATTAAAATCTCTGGGATACTATGAAGGCAGTTCTAAGCGGAAAGTTCATTGCATTGAACTCATTCATTAAAAGAAAAGAAAATCAACAAATAAATAAACTAACATTACATCTCAAGCCCTAGAAAAAAGAGAACAAACCAACACTAAAAGCAATAGAAATAATTAAAATCAGAGCTGACATCAATGAAATTGGGGGAAGAAAACTATTCAAAAATTCAACAAAACAAAAAGTTGGATCTTTGAAAAAATAAATAAAATTGATAAACCCTAACCCAAGCTAACAAACAGAAACAGAGAGAAAATGCAAATTACTAAAATTTATGATGAAAAAGGAAATATCATGACAAACACTACTGAAATACAGACAATAATCATAAACTATTTTGAAAATTTATACTCTAATAAAATAGAAAATCTTGAAGACATAACAAATTTCTACAGACATATGACCTACCCAAATTGAATCAGGAAGACACAGAAGATCTAAAGAGATCAATTTCAAGACACCATCAAAAGCCTACCAAGAAAGAAAAACATAGGACCAGATGTATTCTCAGCTGAGTTCTACCAGGCCTTCAAAGAACTAACACCAATCTTCCTCAAATTATTCCATGAAATAAAAAAGGAGGAAACCCTTCCAAACTCATTCCATGAAGCTAGTATCACCTGAAACCAAAACCAGGCAAAGACACATCAAGAAAAAAAAAAAAAAAAACTTCAGACCAATATCCCTGATGAACATGAATGCAAAAATTTCTTAATAAAATAATGTCAAATTACATACAAAAACATATTAAAAAGATAGTGCACCACGATCGAGTGGGGTTCATCCCAAAGATGCATGGATAGTTCAAAATATGGAAATCAATAAACGTAATTCATCATATCAATAGACTTAAAGAATTACATGGTTATCTCAGTATCTTTATGATGCAGAAAAAGCATTTGACAAATTAGAAACACTAGGGATAGTAGGAATACACCTCAACATTGTAAAAGCTATTTGTGCTAAGCCCAAGGCAAGCATCATTCTAAATGAAGAAAAATTGAAAGCACTCCCTCTAAAAACTAGAACAAGACAGAGATGCCCTCTTTCATCACTTCTATTCAACATAGTCTTTGAAACTCCAGCCAGAGCAACTAGTCAGAAGAAAGAAATTAAAGGGATATGAATAGGAAAATAAAGAACTCAGGCTATCTCTATTTGCCAAAAACATGATTCTATATTTAGAAGACCCCCCCCAAAAAAAAACGCACCAGAAAACTTCTAGAACTTATAAATTAATTCAGCAAAGTAGCAGGATATAAAATTAACACCCATAAATCAATTGCATTCCTATACATTAGTGATGGATCAACTGAAAAAAAAATTAGGAAAACTACTCTATTCACAATAGTCTCAAAAAAATTAAGTAAAATACTTGGGAATCAATTTAACAAAAGAGGTGGAGATGTCTACAATGAAAACTACAGAACACTAAAGAAATATATTGAAGAAGACCTGAGAAGATGGAAAGATCTCCCATGTTCTTTAATAGGAAGAATTAATACTGTCAAAATAACCACACTACCAAAAGCACTATACAGATTTAATGCAATCCCTATTAAAATTCCAATGCTGCTCTTCATAGAAATAGAAAAAGCAGTCATAGAATTTATTTGAAATAACAAGAGGCCCAGAAGAGCCAAAGCAATCCTTAGCAAGAAAAAATGAATCAGGAGGCAACACAATACCAGACCTTAAATTATCCAACAGAGTTGTAGTAACAAAAATGACATTGGATTGGCACCAAAACATACATGAAGACCAATGGTACAGAATAGAAGACACAGAGATAAACTCACATAAATACAGTTATCTTATACTAGACAAAGGAATATAAATAAACATTGGAGTAAAGATCGCCTCTTCAACAAATGGTATTAGGAAAACTAAAAATCCATATGTAGCAAAATAAAATTAAACTGCTCTTACCCTGCATAAAAATCAACTCAAAGTGGATCAAGGACCTAGGTATTAGACAAGAGACCCTTCACTAGAAGAAAAAGTAGGCCCAAATCTACAAAGTGTCAGCTTAGGAACCAAATTCCTCAACAAAACTCCTAAAGCGCAAGAAGTAAAATCAAGAATCAATAAATGGGATGGTATCACACCATAAAGTTTCTTCACAACAAAGGAAACAATCAAGAATGTAAGGACAGCGCCTACTAAATGGCAGAAAATATTTGCCATCTGCATCTCAGAGCATTAATCTCCAGGATATATAAAGAACTCAAAAAAAAAAAAAAAAAAAAAAACAAATAACCCAATCTATAAATGGGCAAAGTAATTGAACAGATACTTCACAGAAGAAATATGATGAATCAACAAATACATGAAAAACTGCTCAACATCACTAGCAATTGGAGAAATGCAAATTAAACTACGCTGATATTTAATATCACTCCAGTCAGAATGGCAGTTATCAAGAATACAAGCAACAATGAGTATTGACAAGGATGTTGGGGAAAAGGTACATTCATACGTTGCTGGTAGAACTGAAAATTGATGCAACCACTATGAAAATCAGTATGGAGATTCCTCAGAAAGCTCAGAATGGAACCACCATTTGACCCAATTATCCCACTCCTTAGCATATACCCGGAGAACTTAAAATCAGCATATTAGAGTGACACAGCCACATCAATGTCTGTAGCAGCTCAATTCACAATAGCTAAGCTATGGAATCAACCTAAGTGCCCTTCAACAGATAAAGAAAATGTGTTATATATACACGATAGAATATTACTCAGACATAAAGAAGAATGAAAGGATGGCATTGCTGGTAAATGGATGAATGAGAAACTATCATACTAAGTGAAATAAGCCAATCCCATAAAACCAATGGCCAAATGTTCTCTCTGATATTTGAATCATGACTCATAATAGGCAGGGGGTAGAGAATAGCAGATTCACCAGACTGGACAGGGCAGAGTGGGGGAAAAGGAGAGAGGATGGAGATGGGAAAGATAGTAGAATGAATCAGATACAACATTCCTATGTCCATATAAGAATTCATGACTAATGTAACTTCACATCATGCATAACCACAAAAATGGGAAGTTATGCTCCATGTATATATGATACGTCAAAATACATTCTGGGTTGGGGCTGGGGCTCAGTGGCAGAGCACTTGCCTAGCACATGTGAGGCTCTGGGTTTGATACTTAGCACTGCATACAAAAATAAGCAAACAAAATAAAGGCATGCTGTCTATCTACAACTACAAAAAAATTTTAAAAAATACATTCTAGGGGCTGGGGTTGTGGCACAGTGGTAGAATGCTCGCCCAGCATGCATGAGACACTGGGTTCAATCCTCAACACCACATAAAAATAAAATAAAGATATTGTGTCCATCTACAACTAAAAAATTTTTTTAATAAAATAAAATACATTCTATTGTCATGTCTTCTTTGTTCACAAAGAACAAAATAAGATAAAATAGTACAATAACTATGGAAAGTGGTGTGGAGGTTCCTCAAAAACTTAAAAATTGCATTACCATATGATCCATCAATTCCACTTCTGGATATACATGCAGAAGAATTGAAAGCAAGATGTCAAAGATATATTTGCATACCAAGTTTACAGAAACATTACTCTCAATAGCCAAGAGGCAGAAGTAACTCAAACAGCAGTCAAGAGATGGATAAACAAAATGTGGTGCATATATACAAAGGAAGAAAATGCTGCCATATCCTACAATGTGCATGAACCTTAAAGTCATTGTGCTGTGTGAAATAAACCAGTTACAAAAAGATAAATATTGTATAATTTTCCTTATATGCAATATCTAAAGTAGTCAGATTCATAGAAATAAAAAAATAGAATGGTTGTTGCCAGGAATTGAGAAGGCGAAATGGGAAGTTAGGTTTAATGGGTATAGAGTTTCAACTTTGCAAAATGAAAAAAATTTGGTAGCTACTTTAATTCATATCCTACAATAGTCATACTTAGCTTTCCCTCAAAGCCATTAAAAGAATGGGGATATACACTGGGTGTGGCAGCAGATGTCTCTACTCTCAGCAACTCAGGAGACTGAGGCAGGAGGATCTCATCCTACTCAACTTAGTGAGAGCCTGTCTCAAAACAAAAAATTGTGCCGGGCTCAGTGGTTCATGCCTGTAATCCCAGAGTCTTGGGAGGCTGAGGAAGGAGGATTACGAGTTCAACCTCAGCAAAAATGAGGTGCTAAGCAACTTAGTGAGACCCTGTCCTTAAATAAAATACAAATTAGGACTAGGGATGTGGTTCAGTGGTCAAGTACCTCTGATCAATACCTGGTACCCCCCCAAAAAAAAATTTTTAAGGGCTGGGGATGTGGATCAGTGGTAGCATAACACTTAATTCAATCCCCAATACTGGGGGAAAAAATAGAGGTACAAAACCTCAATTAAGAGCAGTAAGTGGTTTATTTCTTTGAGATATATGCACAATATAGAGAATATAGTTCATGATAATGAACTGTACATTTCAAAATTACTGACAGTGAATTTCAAATGTTCTTATCACAAAAATTGTAAGTTTAGGGGTGATGTCTAAGTTAATTAGTTTAATTATTCTACATTGACATAATAGCACTTTGTACTCTAAAAATATATACAATTAAAATTTGTCAGTTTACAAGTTTTAAAAATAAAAATTTAAGATTGGGAGAACTGAGAAACCCCATTCCACTGAGAAACCAAATTCCTCAATAAAACTCCTAAAGCGCAAGAAGTAAAATCAAGAATCAATAAATGGATGGTATCAAACCATAAAGTTTCTTCACAACAAAGGAAACAGTCAAGAATGTGAGGACAGTTGAAGTTATGATAATTTCAATTCACTCTGATTTTTTTTTTTTAAAGAAAGTTTCTCCTGCCCCAGCTTGCAAGTTAGTTCTCCACTCTTCTCACTCCTGCTCTGTCTTCTCCTGTGAAGCAGCAGCAAATTCCACTCCCAGCAACAGCTTCCCCAGTTAGGATCACAAGCACTACCCTGAACAAGCAAGACCAAAGAAGATCATTTAATTTGTGTTCATTGTGTCCTCTTCAATTTTTCTAAGGAACTCACTTCTGCAACATCTAAAAACATACACACCTTCACTCATAAGAAAGATGCAAAGTAAAATTACATTCAGATGACATTTCTCACCTACCAAATTGGCAAAATTTCAAAAGTTTAAAATTGAAACTTTTAAATTATAACTTTGGGGAAACAGGCTCTCTCATACATTGCTCATGGTATTTTGAGGATACAACTCCCATGAATGATCTTTTAGCAATATTTACAACTGAAAGTGCATTTATTCTGACCTAGCATTTCTGATTTCAGAAATAAGTCCCTACAGACATACCTGTATAGGTAATATGTTTATACACACACATATATACACATCTACACACAAGATTTTTTAAATCACATCATCACTAGCAATTAGAGAAATGCAAATCAAAACCACTCTAAGATTTCATCTCACTCCAGTCAGAATGGCAGCTATTATGAAGACAAACAACAATAAGTGTTGGTGAGGATATGGGGGAAAAGGTACACTCATACACTGCTGGTGGGACTGCAAATTGGTGCAGCCAATATGGAAAACACTATGGAGATTTCTTGGAAAATTGGGAATGGAACCACCATTTGACTCAGCTATTCTTCTCCTCGGTCTGTACCCAAAGGACTTAAAAATAGCATACTACAGGGACAGAGCCACATCAATGTTTTTAGCAGCACAATTCACAATAGCTAAATTATGGAACCAACCTAGATGCCCTTCAATAGATGAATGGGTAAAAAAAATGTGGCATATAAAAATGGAATATTACTCAGCAATAAAAGAGAATAAAATCATGGCATTTGCAAGTAAATGGATGGAGTTAGAGAAGATAATGCTAAGTGAAGTTAGCCAATCCCCGCAAAAAAAAAAAAAGTTTTCGTTGATATAAGGAGGCTGATTCATAGTGGGATAGGGAGAGGGAGCATGGGAGGAATAGACTAACTCTAGATAGGGCAGAGGGATGGGAGGAGAAGGGAGAGGGCATGGGGTAATTATTGATGGTGGAATGTGATGATCATTATTATCCAAAGTACAGGTATGAAGACACAAATTGGTGTGAATATACTATGTATACAACCAGAGATATGAAAACTTGTGCTCTATATATGTAATAAGAATTGTAATGTATTCCGCAGTCATATATAAAAAAAAGAATGATTGGATAATGTGTTGAATAAACCATGGTGTACCCATTCTACAGAATATATGTAGCTATTAAACAGAATGAGAAAGATCTGAATGAACTGATACATAAATAGATCTCCAGGATATATTGTCAAGTTTGTTTTTAAAAGCATATCCAGGAATTTACACATCCAGGAGACTCCAGGAATCCATCCTTCCACCCGAACAAGCACGCAATTGGCAGAACAGTCTGAAGTAACTACTTTAGAATTTTATAGTCCAAACACTTGCAACATCCAAGGCCAAGCTCTACAAAGAGCCTTATAAAACTTGACCTTTGACATAGTGGCTACTGACCATTATCCTCCCAGCAGTCAGCCATAGGGATAGCAACCCATATTCCAGGGAAAATTCTCATGACATTAAGTAGGGCATTTTTTCTTGGATATGATACCAAAAGTATAGACAATAAAAGAAAAAAAAAGAAATAATTTAACATTTTTGATTAAGCAAAACCCTGTCTCAAAATAGCTGGGCATAGTGACACACACCTGTAATCTCAGAGACTTGGAAGGCTGAGGCAAGAGTATTTCAAGTTTGAGCCTAGCCTGGACAATTTAGCAAGACCCTGTCTCGAAAAAGAAAATTAAAAGGACTGGTAATGTGGCTTAGTGGTTAAGTGCCCTGGGTTCAATCCCCAATACTAAAAACAAAAAATTTTCATCAAAATATATTATCAAAAGAATAAAATAACCCATAGGATAAAGGAAAATATTTGCAAATAATATATCTGGTGGTGTGACATGATATGTTACAGGTCTGGAGAATGGGAATGTTTTTCTCCTGGACAGCTGTCAAACCTGAAGTAGGACATGTCTATCTGTCTTGAAGTAGAGGATCTCTAAAGGATCTTTAAGGAAAAGATGGAATAGAAAGAGTGAGTCCCAGAGAATCGAATCTTCCCATGGGATCAAACCTCTTTTTCTTCCATTCTTTTCTTCTGGGAAAGTTTAAATAAAAATAACAAACAATAAAAATATAGAAATTTGAAAAAAATAAAAAGGACTGGGGTCTTCAGTGGCAGAGAACCCCTGGGTTCAATCCCCAGTATTGCCATACAAAAAAAGTAAGCTTTTAATGTTATGCACATTTTACCACAATTAAAAAAAAAAGATCAGGTTTTAAAAAGTATGTTCCTTTCTGTGAGAAACAAGAGCATAGATTACATATTCATATTTTCTTGTATTTGTATAAAGGAATATCAGAGAGCTAGGGACATGGCTCAGTAACAGAGCACTTGCCTAGCATGTGAGAGGCCCTGAATTTTATCTGTAGTACTGCAAAAATAGAAAGAAAGAAAGAAAGAAAGAAAGAAAGAAAGAAAGAAAGAGAAAGAAAGAAAGAAAAAAGAATATTAGAACAACAAATAATAAGCGCATAAAAATGTCTACCTTTTAAAACAGATGTAAGGAGAAATTTCTCAGTGTACACTTTTCATACCATTTTAATTTTGGATTATGTATTATTTTACTGATTCAAAAAATATTTTTCAAACAATAAACGAAATTTATTCGAGTAAGTTCTCCCCACCCCCCAAATAAAAACTCAAGCAGTGACATGACTTTTCTGACCATTCTTACTTAATTAAAAGTCCTGTAGTTGCTTTAAATCACAAACAATTTCGTGTTTGATCCTATGAAATGATGAAAGCTTCAAAGTTAATTGCATGTTAGACCCTGTCCTCTCCCCAATGGGGCCTGCAGTGGACTAATATCTTGCAGTGCCAGAGGGAAGCGTGGCTCTCTGTCCCTCAGCTGCCACCTTCCTCCTGTGGTTTTTACTAACTTCTCTTTCACCCAGTGGAGAGGCAGAGCAATGTTCTTATTCTACAGGTAAGTCCTAAGATGGCTTCATGCCTTCTGGGCTTGCAGATATTGAAAGCTGACTCCCATTTGGAGCCCTCCATGGGTTCTTAGGAGATACCCCCACCCCAAATCTCCTGCAGTACCCTTGACCTGCAAGAGTGTACTTTGCAAAGAGGTACTTTGTTTTTTTCCTAACTAGTAGGAATTCAATGGGCCTCTGCCAGCTTCTCTCCTTTAGGTGGCCTGTAACTCAGACAATGAAATGACCCTAAATAGCTGTCCTTCACATCCAGTCCACTGTTGCCTAACAAATTCCGAAAGAACAAGCTAATTCTTATCTATTAGTAACTCTCCTCTGCTTCACCTCCAAGCACCAAGACAGCCCCCTCCTCTCTCCAGATTCCCTGACAAGGAATCAGACATCAGTGAACTGTGACCTAATACATTTAGAAGATAACATTGAAGATTGCTGAATTATTCTCATTGAAGCTTTTCTCTTTTTACTTGAGATGAGGGGGAAATCACCTACTTCTCTCCATTAGAAGAGAGCAGGGTTCAGTCCCCCCCCCCCCCAGCAGCTTTCTCCAAAGAAATCCTCGCCCTTAGAGTAGAGAAAATGCACATCATGGCTAAATTATCAAAATTAATATCACCACAGACAGTCAAATAGATATTGTATACCTTAAGATGTGATATTCTGAGATGAATGTTATTTATATAGCATTTTGATTAGGAATCCTTAACCTGAGTATAATCATGAGAAAACACCAAACTCAAAATGAAATCATTGTCTTAAAAAATCAGTATTCTTCAAAAGTATCATTGTCATAAAGGATAAACAAAAGCTGAGAAACTGTTCCAGATGAAAGAGACTAATGAACATAACTGATACGTGTACTGCAACCTCTAGTGGAGGAAAAATCAAATGCTATCAAAGACATTATGAGGGCAGTTGATGAAGTGGAATGTGGATGGTAGATTTTTTCTAAAGTATTTTTTCAATGTTTAATTTCCTGACATTGACAACTGTACTGTGGTTCCATAATAGAATGTCCTTTTTCTGAGGAAATATATAATGAAGTACCTAGAGGGAAAGGGGCATAATGTATACAGCTTATTCTTGAATAGTTTAGACATAAATGTGTATGTGTCAAGAGGCAATAAATCTAACAATAAAGCAAGTAAGATAAAATATTAACATAAAGTGAATCTAGGAAAAAAATAAGCAAGGATTTCAAGTACCATTCTTGCAATTTTTCTGTGAGTTTGGAATTATTTCGAAGCAAAAAGGTGTTCTCTCTCTTAAGTCTCCAAGAAGATGACTTATTTGTAAATTTGTAAAAAGACCAAGAGTCATATGATTTTTTAAATTTTTTTTAGTTGTAGATGGACACAATACCTTTATTTTATTTGTTTTATTTGTTTGTTTTTATGCAGTGCCAGGGATCCAACCCAGTACCTCACACATGCTAGGCAAGTGCTCTACCACTGAGCCACAACCCCGGCCCCAAGAGTCATAATTTTTAATGAATTCTTCTTTTTAAGTATTTTAATGTGAAAATTAGCACACAAATGAACTGTAAATTATGAGCACATGGGTTAGGAATAATCACACGCACATTTTTTTGTGCACCTAGGATGTAGCTTATGAAGGGAACACTGTCAATAACTCAAGGCCCACAACCATCTTTCCACTCCAGGTAATCATTACCCCAAATTTCATAATCATTGTTTAATCATTTTGTCAATGGTTTATTTATCATAAATGTATGCAGAACTTAACAATATAATGTGTTTATTTTACGTTTTATATAAACAGAATGATATTTACTTCTCTGTGATTCTTTTTTATTTACTCAACACTACATTTTTTTGAGATTCATTCAAACTAAGACTCATTAGTTTTCTTTTTTTTTAATATTTATTTTTTAGTTATTGGCGGACATAGCATCTTTGTTTGTACGTGGTGCTGAGGATCGAACCTGGGCTGCACACATGCCAGGCAAGCGCGCTACCGCTTGAGCCACATCCCCAGCCCAAGACTCATTAGTTTTCATTGTTATAATATAGATCAATTTGTACAACTATACTACAATTTATTTATCCAGGTTACTATCATTGGTGATTCATGTTGCTCTGTTCCCATGTCTTTATTAAACAAAGTTGCCATTAACATTCTTGCACTTGTTCTTGATGAATATACACATCAACTTTCCCCAGGATACATTCCTGGGGATAGCATAGCTGGCATGGCACCAGAGCTCAATTTTACTATTGACTAGTACTGTCAACGATTGCTAGACAATGCCAAAATATTTTTTGAAGTCATTGTAATGATTTATATTCTCAACTGGTGCAGTGGTGCAGACCTGTATGCCAGCTACTTGATAGAGCACCCCTGGGTTCAATCCCCAGTACCACAAAATAATAATGTATATTCTTATCAAATGCATATGAGTTTTTTTTTATTGTTTCATTTTTTTAAATTCTGGATATGGAACCCAGGGCCTCATGCAAGATTTAGGCAAGTGCCCTATCAGTTACATCCCCAGCCCATTTTTTCATTTTGAGACAGGGTCTTGCTAAATTGCCAACACTGGCCTTGAACATGGTATTCCCCTGCCCTACCCTTCTCAGTAACTGGGATTACAGAGTGGGCCATCTCACATATAATAAATTCTTTTACTCCCTAATCCTTGTCAGTATTTGGTACTATCCAACTTTAAAGTTTTCACATTCTGATAAATATGAATGTTATCTTATTATGCTTTAATTTGCACATCCCCCATTACTAATGAGTTTGACTAGTGAATTGCACATACTTACGAGTTGTTTGTGTTTTTCTTTTATGAAATGATGCTGCTGTCTTTTGTTCTTTTTGCTTATTTGTTTATTGATCTGTAAGATTTTTCCATATATTCTGGATGTTAATTATTTGTCAGTTATGTGTGTTACAATTATATTCTCCCAGCTTTAAGTTATATTTTTCACTCTAAATTTTAGATGATGTCTTTTTTTTCCCCAAACAAAAACAAATTCATTTTGTTGTTAACATCAGGTTAACTAATCTTTCATTTTGGGTTTCAACTTTTTGTTTTCTGTTAACAGAATCCTTCCTTATCCTGAAGTTGTATAGACAGATTGTCTTTATAAAAGTTTTATGGCTTTGCCTTTCCTGTTTAAATCTTTAATTGGGAGTTGATTTTTGTATATGTTTGGGGGTAGGGACCTTTGCTTTTCTTCCATTCATATAGTTAGTAGTTATCTTTCACACCTGTTGATGTGCATGCCCTTACTCTTTCTCTCCGCCCCCCCTTTATGTGTGTGTGTGTGGGCGTGTGTGCGTGTGTGTGTGTTTGTGTTGGGGTCTGACACTGGGTTCTCTATTTTGCTCCCCTGGTCTACTTCTCTCTTTGTGCCAATTAAACACTGTACCAGTTACTATACCTGTACAGTATATTCTAAGATCTAATACAACCTTACTGTTTTTCTTCAGGAGTGTCTTGGATAATCTTAGACCTTGGCTCCTCCTTCATATCAATTATAGATTCAGCTTCTAAGTAAAGGAAAAACTGTTGGAGGCATGAATTTTAATGACTTTCTTGGTAGAATTAGTGTTCTTAAAACATTGGGTTTTGATCATCCACATAGACTATCTCTATTTATTTAGATACCTTGAACAAACTTTTTTTTGCTACATTTTCTAAGGTACTTTATGAATTTTAGTACTATAATAAACAGAATCTTTTTAAACTTATATTTCTAACAACTTGTCCCTGGTATTTAAATGTACTTGAGTGTTTAATACTTCTTTCATATCCAGCAATCTTGTTAAATAATCCTATTCATCCTAATAATTCTTTTGTTGATCATTAAGCTTTTATAGAGTGACAACCATATCATTTATAAATAACGTTGTTTCCTTCTTCACAAATATTTTACCTTCTTTTTCTTTTCATAATATTTGAGAATAACTCTAAAATAAAAATGTGGACCATCCTTGTCTTTACTGCATAAAAGGAATGTCACCAACATTTCTCCATTAAGCATATTTGGGAAAAATGGGAGGTGGAGGCTGGAGAAGAATCCCTTGAGCCCACAAGTTCAAGACCAGCCTGGGCAACACTGTAAGACTATCTCAAACAAAGAAGAGTAAAGTATATTTGCTGTGGTTTTCTCAGAGATGGACTATATTGGGTTGTGGAAGTTTCTTCATATTCCTAGCTTATTTAGAGTAGGTTTTTTTTCCCTTTCTGCATTAAGATGGTAATATGGTTTTAAAGTTATATTCCTTATTTGTCTAATATGTCAAAATATATTCTACTATCATGTAAAATTTAAAATTAAAATTTTAAAAAATTTTAATTATTTTCTTAACCTTATAAATTACATATATTAATTATGGTAAAGTCAACTTTCCAATGATAAACTAACTTGCAATCCTGGGATGAATCCAATTTGGTCATTTTGAATGACTGAATCACTAGATTTAGTTTGCTTAGATTTTACTTGCGATTCATGAATAAGATGATCCTATACATTTCTTATACTATCCTTGTTAGCTTTTGATACTGCTCTAAATTAATCTCTTTCACAAAGAATAAAGAGAATTTCAAAGATAAAAAAATTGCTGACAGAAATGATAGGACCCCAGATATTAGAATAATTGAGATCATCATCTTCCCATTCTTCTTTCCTTATTCTCTCATCCCATTTATGGAGATGATTAATGATCTATACCATGTCACAGATTTTTATTCCATCGTTCATATTTTGTAGAAATTGAGCAAATATAGGAAATAACAAATAATTATCAATAGAATTAAATTATTGAGTGAGGTGTGGTGATGCCTGCTGAAATCCCAACAACTAGGAGGTGGAGGCAAGAGGATTGAAGGTTCCAAGCCAGCCTGAGTAATTTAGCAAGACTCTGCTTCAAAATAAAAAGGGCAGGGAGCCAGGCACTGTAGCACACACCTGTGATCACAGCAGCTCAGGAGGCTAAACAGGAAGATTGCGAGTTCAAGGCCAGCCTCAGCAACTTAGCGAGGGTCTAAGCAACTTAGACCCTGTCTCAAAATAAAAAACAAAAAAGTCTGGGGACTTCAGCTTAGTGATAAAGCACCCCTGGGTTCAATCGCCAATACCTCAAAAAATAAAAATAAAAAGGGCTAGGGATGTAGCTCAGTGGTAAAGCTCCCTTGAAAGTTCAATTCACGGTACTGAAAAAACAAAAGGGGGGGGACAAAAATAAAGATACTGACCTATGTATTTTGCTACTTCCTTTTAAAAGTGAAATATAGTAATATTGAGTATATTCATGTGCTAGCTCTCTAGTACAAACATTCAGTCTTCATAAAATGCAAAGAAAATTGTTGACTCAGATCTCAACAGAAAATGTAACGTGCATGAGTACAAAATATAAAATAAGCAAATTCTGTAAAAGCTGGCCAATGAAAATTCAGAGAAAAATAAGGTACTTGGGTTCTAATATTCAATGAACAGGTTTATGAATGAGAACAATGTACAGAAACAAACATCCTACTAAATTATCTTGGAACTCTGGGACATTATTCTCTGAGGTTGCTATTTTAAAAGTTGTGCGCAATGTTATATTTCTCAGAGTTAAACATATACAGCATAGCCATTTAGGCATTGGTTCTCATACTCTGGGTCCTTCCACATGTCACATGGCTACATGATATTCCCAAGTCATGGGTTTTGCTGTTTGATCTCTGATTCAGCTTGAAGATATTCCAAAGCTCCAGAAGCTAGACAGTCCTCTGAATACACTCAGTATACATGTGAAGCAGCTCAAATGTACAAGTTCTTCCATCAACAATCACTTCAAAGGTCATTAATAACTTACAGGTGTGAGAGTGGAAATGCCCTCTGCACTCCCCTGCCCCTTCTTGAACTCTGGTCATTCTCTCTGGGCCATTTTAGTAACAGTGAATTCTTAACTTGGTTTGGTATTTCTCCATTTTCTCTTCTCTGGCTCTTAGGCTTTTAAGATGACATTCCAAACTCATCTTGAAAAAACAAAAGCAGACCAAATGCTTTGACATGTTCATTCTGAGTTTTGTTTTGACATTTTTATCCTTATATTAGTTTACTGAGAATAGAGAAAGCAATTTAAATCCTTCTTAAGAAGATACCTACAAAGAAAATAAAAAGAACATGTAGGTAGGGGCTGGGGTTGTAGCTTAGTGGTAGAGTTCTTGCCTAGCGTGTGTGAGGCACTGGGTTCGATTCTCAGCACCGCATATAAATAAAGTCCATTGACAACCAAATAAATAAATAAATAAAAAGAACAGGTAGGTAGTAAAAATCTGCTTGGTTTGAATCATGGGTAAGTGTCAATGGATTCTAACATCTGCTTGGATTCTACCATGGCTGAAGATAGACTCTAAAACTTTAATAAAACCTTCAAAAGGTCAATGAACTGTGTATGAGAAAGAAGCACCTAGGTTAAATTTTCTCAACAGCAGAATTATTGACCTTCTTGGCTGAGTGATTCTTCCCTATGTGGGGTGGCCCTGTGTGCTGTAGGATGCCTAACAGTATCCCTGGCTTCTACCCACAAGATATCAGTAGCTCATCTGCCCACTACCCCGGAGTTGTAACAACTAAAAATGTCTTCTGTCATCATCAAGTGTCCATGAAAGGCCAAAATCACTCACACTGGAGACCTACTAATCTACATAGAGATGTCTTCTGATTTTAACCTATGAATATTAATCAATGATACATTAGGGAAAACCAAGTAAGACAAATAAATGTATGTAATTCTTGGGTGAAGGAATATCTGCATAATATTAAAGTATCACTGAACAGATTATTTGTAACCACAAATGGGAAAATGTATCTTATGATAGGAAATCACTAAGTTAACCATGTGACCAAATGTAGCATCATTATTAATGGGACAGAATGACATCATAAACTTTACCTGTAGGGCTGGGGTTGTAGAATACTTGCCTGACATGCATGAGGCACTGGGTTCAATCCTTAGCACCACATAAAAATAAAATAAAGATATTGTGTTCACTTGGGGCTGGGGATATAGCTCAGTTGGTAGAGTGCTTGCCTCACATGCACAAGGCCCTGGGTTCAATCCCCAGCACCCCCCCCAAAAAAAGGTATTGTGTCCAACTAGAAAAACTAGAGAATAAAATATTTTTTAAAAAAACCTTAACCTGTGTATAATTGCATCTGTATGCTAACATCAAATTTATAAAAGAAAAGGAATCTAGCAAGTTAAGGGACACCATGACGAAACAAACAAAAAACCCCACAATGTGGAACATAAGAAAAATAGCCTGAAACCTACAAAAAGTTAATGTAATAAAAAGAAAATAAAAGGTGAAAAACTATTTAGAATCAAAAAGACAAAAGAGACACAACAATATGAAAACTTTGACTAGATCTTTAAAACTATAAAAGATATTTGTTGAACCAATTGGAGAAATTTGAATATTGTACAGATGTTAGAAGTAGTAATAATGGGGCTGGGGCTGGGGCTCAGTGGTAGAGCCCTGGAGTTGTAACAACCAAAAATGTCTTCTGTCATCATCAAATATCCATGAAAGGCCAAAATTACCCACTCACTTGCCTAGCATGTGTGAGGCACTGTATTCAATTCTCAGTACCACATAAAAATAAATAAAATAAAGGTCCATTGAAAACTAAACAATATTTTTCAAAAAAGAAGTAGTAATAACGTATCTGGGCATGGTGGTACACACTGTAATCCTAGCAACTCAGGAGGCTGAGGCAGGAGGATTGAAAATTCAAAGCTAGCCTCAGCAATTTAGTGAGACCCTAAGCAATTTAGTGAGACCTCAAAATAACAAACAAAAAGGGCTGGGGATATAACTCAGTGGCAAAGTGCCCCTGGGTTCAATCTTCAGTACCAGGAGGAAAAAAAAAAAGTAGTAATAATACTTAGACTGGAGGATGTCCTTATTCTTAACAGATACATGCTGAAGCTTTATGGATTAAGTGTCATGCTATCAAATACTTTATAAATACACATGCACATATATTATAGTTATAAGTATGTGTATTTAAATTATTGTACAGAGTAAAGGCTAAAGCAAATGTGGCAAAATGTTAACAATTGTTTAATTTAATTGAAGATGTCCAATATACTATTTTTTCCAGCATTTTTGTTATTATAAAAAATTTTAAAAATAAAACAGCATACTACAGGGACACAGCCACATCAATGTTTATAGCAGCACAATTCACAATAGCTAAACTATGGAACCAACCTAGATGCCCTTCAGTAAACGAATGGATAAAAAAATGCGGCATATGTACACAATGGAATATTACTCAGCAATAAAAGAGAATAAAATCATGGCATTTGCAGGTAAATGGATGGCATTGGAGAAGATAATGCTAAGTGAAGTTAGCCAATCCCAAAAAAACAAATGCAGAATGTTTTCTCTGATATAAGGAGGCTGATTCATAGTGGGGTATGGAGGAATAGACAAACTCTAAGTAGGGTAGAGGGGTGGGAGGGGAAGAGAGAGGGAAGGTGGTTAGCAAGGATGGTGGAATGTGATGGACATCATTATCCAAAGTACATGTATGAAGACACTAATTGGTGTGAACATACTTTATATACAACCAGAGATATGAAAAATTCTGCTGTATATGTGTAATAAGAATTGTAATATATACAGCTATGCCTAACCCTGACTCTGCCAATCTGCTACCCATCCCTGCTCTCTTTCTTCTTCAGAGTTTCCTATCCAGGACTTATACCTTTCCTGATTTGAGCCTCAACAGTTCAAAGGTGACTTGATTGCTCATCTCTCTAAAAAGGCAGAAACAACTTTCCTTGTCCAGGGCTTAGCCCATATTTTCATTGTAATTTATTTGGTTTTAATTTGGTAGTTATTTTAATTCACAACTACCCTTGTATTTTGGCCCCATTTCATAAATGATAAAACAGAAGCTTGCTAGGCACAGTGGTGCACACCTGTAATCCCAGTGGCTGGAGAGGCTGAGGCAGGAGAATAATGAGTTCAGTTGCCAGCCTCTGCAATTTAGTGAGTGAGGCAGATAGCAATTCAGTGAGACCCTGTCTCTAAATAAAATATTTAAAAGGGCTGGGAGATGTGACTCAGTGGTTAAGCACCCCTGGGTTCAAGCCTCAGTATTAAAAACAAACAAACAAACAAACAAAAAAACCGTGAGGCTCACAGAGGTATAGTAACTTGTCTAAATTTACTTGGGTGCTAAGACTCAACCCTGAATCTTCTGTTGTTCTGCTGAAATGTGCTACTTAAGGAAGAAAAATCAAAGCTATATGGCATAGGAGAGAAAGCATGTTTTTTTTTAATATTTAATTTTTAGTTGTACTCAATACCTTTATTTTGTTAATTTGTTTTTATGTGGTGCTGAGGATCCAACCCAGGGCGTCGCATGAGCTAGGTGAGCACTCTACCGCTGAGCCACAACCCCAGGCCAAGAAAGCATGGTTTTTTTAATATTTCATTTTTTAGTTGCAATTGGACACAATACTTTTATTTTATTTATTTTTATGTGGTGATAAGGATTGAACCCAGGGCCTCACATGTGCTAGGCAAACGCTCTACCGCTGAGTTACAGCCCCAGCCCAAGCATGGGTTTTTTTAGGCAAAGCTAAACTAAAACTAAGTTAAATGAGGGGCCACACATAGTGGAGCACACCTGTAATCCCAGCAGCTTGACTAACTTTGGAAGGAGGAAAGCAAATTTGAGGCCAACCTCACTGATTTAGCAAAACCTTAAGTAACTTAGCCAGACCCTATCTCAAAATAGAAAATAAAAAGAACTGGGGATGTGGCTCTCTGGGTTCAATCCCTGGTATCAAAAAAGAAAAGAAAAAAAAAAACTAAATTAAACAAAAGAGAATCTCTTAGCTGACACTTGTATTTGAAACTCTTCCCCCTACCACCAAACCCTAAGCACGCAAGTGCCAACGGCCCACCCCTAGAACACATTAGAGCCCTTCACTGTGATATTTCCCAATCTCTTGACTTCCATTAGACTTTCATTGTGTTTCATGAAATTAATGATCTAAACTTTAAATTATTTTCCCCCATATTTTTAATGGTGTATTATAGTTGTACATACCGATGGAATTTGTTGTTATATGTTTGTACATGCACACAACATAACAAGAAAATTTTGCCAACATCATCACCCAGTGTTTTTCCTTTCTCTTCCTTTCTCCCTTCCCCTGGTTCCTTTCCTATCCTACTGCTCTTCCGTCAATTCTCATGAGATTCCCTCACTTTTCTTCTCCTTTTTCCTCTCTAATTTCCACATATGTGAGAAAACATATGACCCTCGAACTTCTGAGCTTGGCTTATTTCACTTAACAATGGTTTTAAGTTCCATTCATTTGCTTGCAAATGACATAGTTTCATTTTTCTTCATGGCTGAATGAAACTCCATTGTGTGTATCTGCCACATTTTCTTTATACATTCATCTGTTGATGGACACCTAGGCTGGTTCCATAGCTTGAGTATTGTGAACTATGCTGCTATAAACATGGATATGCATGTATCACTATATTATGAGGACTTTCATTCTTCAGGATAAATACCAGGAGTGGAATAGCTGGGAAATATGGTGGTTTTATGCCTAGATTTTTTTTTAGTATTTATTTTTCAGTTTTCGGTGGACACAACATCTTTATTCTATGTGGTGCTGAGGATGGAACCCAGCGCCCCGCACATGCCAGGTGAGCGTGTTACCGCTTGAGCCACATCCCCAGCCCTCTAAGCCTAGTTTTTTGAGAAACCTCCATAATGATTTCCATAGTGGTTGTTCTAAATTACAATTCTACCAACAGTGTAAAAGTATTCCTTTTTCATCACATCCTCTCCAGCATTTGTTATTGTTTTATTCTTCATGACTGCCAACAGTGTAAAAGTTCTGACTACAGTGAGATGAAATCTCAGGATAGTTTTGATTTGCACTTCCCTAATTGCTAATGATGATAAAACATTTTTTCATGTATTTTTTTGGCCATTTGTATGTCTTCTTTTGAGACATGTCCATTTAGTTCATTAGCCCATTTATTAGCTGGGGTACTTGGGGGGGGGGTTAAGTTTTTTGAGTTAGTTAAATATTCTGGATATTAATTATCTGTCAGAATAGTGTTAGCAAATATCTCTCCAATTCTGTAGGTTTTCTCTTCACGTTCTTTTTTTTTTTAAGTTCAGGTTTTTTTTTAACTGTCTTTTTTTATATCTTTATTTTGCTTATTTATTTTTATGTGGTGCTGAGGATCAAACCCAGGGCCTTGCACATGCTAGATGAGCACTCTACCACTGAGCCACAATCCCAACCCTCTCTTCATGTTCTTAATTGTTTGCTTTGCTGTGCAGAAGCTTTTTAAGTGGATGACATCCCATATATTAACTCTTGGTATTATTTCCTAAGCTTTAGTGTTCCTATCAAGAAAATCATTGGCTAGGTTGGGGATATAGCTCAGTTGGTAGAGTGCTTGCCTTGTATGCACAAGGCCCTGGGTTCAATCCCCAACACCCAAAAAAACAAACAAAAAGAAAGTCATAATCTGTGTCTATATTCTGGACTGTTGAACCTACATTTTCTTCTAGGAGTTGCATAGTTTCTGGTCTAATTTCTAGGTCTTTGATACATTTTGAGATGATTTTTGTACAGAATAAGAGACAAGAGTCTAATTTCATACTTCTACCTATGGATTACCAGTTTTCCCAGCACCATTTGTTGGAAAAACTATCTGGCCAAGTGAGTGGTGCACACTTGTAATTCCAGCAGTTTGGGAGGCTGAGGCAGGTGAATTGCAAGTTTTCAAAGCCAGGTTTAGTAACTTAACAAGGCCCAGAGCAACCAGGCCAGACCCTATCTCAAAATTAAACATAAAAAGGGCTGGGGATGTGGTGCAGTGGTTAAGCACCCTGGGTTAAATCCCTGGTACACACACACACACACACACATTAAAAAAAAGACTATGTTCTCTAATGTATATTTGACACCTGTGTCAAGGATCAGATCTCTATAGGTACATAAGTTTGTCCCTCTGTCTTCTATTCTGTACCATAGTCTATGTGTATATTTTTATGCCAGTACCATGCAATTTTTGTTACTATAGTTCTGTAGTGTAATTTGAAGTCAGGTATTGCGATGCCTATAGTATTGCTTTTTTGACTTAGAAGTGCTTTGGCTATTCTGAGTCTTTTATTTTTCCAAATAAATTTTAGAACTGTTGTTTCTAGTTCTGTAAAGAAAGTCATTGGTATTTTGGTGGGGATTGCACTGAATCTGTATATTGCTTTTGGTAGTTAACAATATTAATTCTGCCAATACATAAACATAGGAGATCTCCATCTTATTTTGTCTTCAATATTTTTCTTCAGTTTTCTGTAGTTTTCATTATAGAGGTCTTTTTACCTTGGCTAAAAAGCCATGGATGTTTGATATGTTGATTTTGTAACCAACTTCTTTACTGAATTTGCTTATTAGCTTTAGCAGTCTTTTCTTCTAAGTATAGGATTATATAGGCTTTTCTAAGTATAGGATTATAACATCTTTAAATAGTGATAGTTTGACTTCTTCCTTTCCTATTTTTATCCTTCTATTTCCTTTACTTCCTAATTGCTCTGGCTAGGATTTCCAACACTATATTAAATAGATATGGTGAGAGTGAACATCCTTGTCTTGTTCTATATTTTAAAGGAAATGCTTTCAGCTTTTCACATTTACTATGAGATTGGGTTCAGATTTTTCATATGTAGCCTTCATGATGTGAAGGTGGGTTCCCTCTATCCCTAGTTTCCTCACTGCCTTTATAATGAACAGGTGCTAAATTTTGTCAAAGGCCTTCATTCATCTATTAAAATAAGTAATTTTTGCCCTTTTTATTTCATTTTTTTAATTTATTTTTTTAAATGCATGACAGCAGAATACATTACAATTATTATTACACATATTTTTCATATCTTTGTATATAAAGTATATTCATGCCAATTCATGTCTTTATACATGTACTTTTTTTGCATTACAATTCTTATTACACATATATACCACAATTTTTCCTATCTCTGTTTGTATATAAAGTAGGTTGACACCCAATTCATGTCTTCATACATGTACTTTGGATAATGATGTCCATCACATTCCACCATCCTTGCTAATCTTACCCTGCCTCCTCCCTTTCCCTCCCTCTCCTCTTCCCTATCTAGAATTCATCTATTCCTCCGTTGTTCCCCCTCCCTACCCCACTATGAGTCAGCCTCCTTATATCACAGAAAACATTCTGCATTTGTTTTGGGGGGATTGGCTAACTTCACTTAGCATTATCTTCTTTAATGCCATCCATTTACCTGCAAATGCCATGATTTTATTCTTCTATTGCTGAGTAAAATTCCATTGTATATATATATGCCACATTTTTTAATCCATTCATCCACTGAAGGTCATCTAGGTTGGCTGTACAGTTTAGCTATTGTGAATTGTGCTGCTATAAACATTGATGTGGCTGTGTCCCTGTAATATGCTGTTTTTAAGTCCTTTGGGTATAGTCCAAGGAGAGGGATAACTGGGTCAAATGGTGGTTCCATTCACAGAATTCCAAGGAATCTCCATACTGCTTTCCATATTGGCTGTACCAATTTGCAGTCCCACCAGCAATGTATGAGTGTACCTTTTCCCCACATCCTCACCAACACTTATTGTTGTTTGTCTTCATAATAGCTTCCATTCTGACTGGAGTGAGATGATGTCTTAGAGTAGTTTTGATTTACATTTCTCTGATTGCTAGAGATGATGAGTATTTTTTCATATATTTGTTGATTAATTGTATATCCCCTTCTGATAAGTGTCTGTTGAGGTCCTTGGCCCATTTGTTGATTGGGTTGTTTTTTCAGTGCTTAGCCTTTTGAGTTCTTTATATACCTTAAAGATTAGTGCTCTTATGTGTGAGGGGCAAAGATTTGCTCCCAGGATGTAGGCTCTCTGTTCACCTCACAGATTGTTTCTTTTGCTGAGAAAAAACTTTTTAGTTTGATTCCATCCCATTTATTGATTCTTGGTTTTAATTCTTGCGCTATAGGGGTCTTATTAAGGAAGTTGGGGCCTAATCCTACATGATGAAGATTAGAGCCTACTTTTTCTTCTATTAGATGCAGAGTCTCTGGTTTAATTTCTAGGTCCTTGATCCATTTGAGTTAAGTTTTGTGCATGGTGAGAGATATGGGTTTACTTTCATTTTGTTGCATGTGGATTTCCAGTTTTCCCAGCACCATTTGTTGAAGATACTATCTTTTCTCCAGTGCATGTTTTTGGCACCTTTGTCTAATATAAGATAATTATAATTTTGTGGGTTTATCTCCATGTCTTCTATTCTATACCATTGGTCTACCAGTCTGTTTGGTGCCAATATCATGCTGTTTTTATTACTATTGTTCTGTAGTATAGTTTAAGGTCTGGTATAGTGATGCCATCTGCTTTGCTCTTCCTGCTAAGGATTGCTTTAGCTATTCTGGGTCCCTTATTTTTTGAGACGAATTTCATGATTGCTTTTTCTATTTCTATGAGGAATGCCATTGGGATTTTGATCGGAATTGCACTAAATCTGTATAGTGCTTTTGGTAGTATGGTCATTTTGATAATTAATATTATTTTGATAATATTAATTCTGCCTATCCAAGAATAAGGTAGATCTTTCCACCTTCTAAGGTCTTCTTTGATTTCTCTCTTTAGGGTTCTGTAGTTTTCATTGTATAGATCTTTCACCTCTTTCGTTAAGTTGATTCCCAAGTATCTTTTTTTTTTTTTTTTTTGAGGTTATTGTGAATGGGGTAGTTTTTCTCATTTCCTTCTCAGAGGCTTTGTCACTGATATACAGAAATGCCTTTGATTTATCGGTATTGATTTTATATCCTGCTACTTTACTGAATTCATTTACTAGTTCTAGAAGTTTTCTGTTGGGGTTTTTTGGGTCTTCTAGGTATAGAATCATATCATCAGCAAATAGTGCTAATTTAAGTCCTTCTTTTCCTATACATATCCCTTTGATTTCTTTCATCTGTCTAATTGCTCTGGCCAGTGGTTCAAGAACTATGTTGAATAGAAGTGGTGAAAGAGGGCATCCCTGTCTTGTTCCAGTTTTTAGAGGAAATGCCTTCACTTTTTCTCCATTTAGAATGATGTTGGCCTGAGGCTTGCATAGATAGCCTTTACGATGTTGAGATATGTTCCTGTTATTCCTAGTTTTTCTAGAGTTTTGAACATAAAGGGGTGTTGTATTTTGTCAAATGCTTTTTCTGAATCTATTGAGATGATCATATGATTCTTATCTTTAACTCTATTGCTGTGATGAATTACATTTATTGATTTCCATATGTTGAACCAACATTGCATCCCTGGGATGAATCCTACTTGATCATGGTGCACAATCTTTTTGATGTGTTTTTGTATGCAGACTCATCTGATAGGAAAAGACATACACAGACTGACGGTGAAAGGTTGGGAAAAATACTCACATGGACTGCAGAAGCAAGCAGAGGTTTCCATACTCATATCAAATAAAGTAGACTCCAAGCCAAGGTTAATCAAAAGGGATAAAGATGGACATTATATACTGCTCAAGGGAACCATACACCAACAAGACAAAACAATCATAAATATATATGCCCCAAACAACTGTGCAGCTATGTTCATCAAAAAAACTCTTCTCAAGTTCAAGAGTCAAACTGACCACAACACAATAATCTTGGGTGACTTTAACACACCTCTCTCACCACTGGATAGATCTTCCAAACAAAAGTTGAATAAAGAAACTATATAACTCAATAACATAATCAATAACTTAGACTTAACTGACATATATAGAATATTTCAACCTGCATCAAGTGAATACACTTTCTTCTCAGCAGCACATGAATCCTTCTCTAAAATAGATCATATACTATGCCACAGGGCAACTCTTAGCAAATACAAAAAAGTAGAGATAATACCATGCATTTTATCAGATCATAATGGAATGAAATTGGAAATCAATGACAAAATAAAAAATAAAATTTCCCCATCACCTGGAGACTAAACAATATGCTACTGAATGAACAATGGATCCCAGAAGACATCAAGGAGGAGATTAAAAAATTCTTAGAGGTAAATAAGAACATAGACACAACATATCGAAATCTCTGGGACACTATGAAAGCAGTACTAAGAGGAAAATTTATTGCATGGAGTTTGTTCCTCAAAAGGAGAAAAAGTCAACAAATAAATGACCTCACACTATATCTCAAAGCCCTAGAAAAAAAAGAACAAACCAGCAGCAAAAGCAGAAGACAAAAAATTATTAAAATTAGAGCTGAAATCAATGAAATTGAAACAAAAGAAACAATTGAAAAAACTGACAAACAAAAAGTTGGTTCTTTGAAAAAATAAATAAAATTGACAGACCCTTAGCCACAGTAAAGAAGAGAAGGAGAGTGAGAACTCAAATTACCAGCATACGTGATGAAAAAAGTAACATCACAACAGACACTACAGAAATACAGAGGATAATTAGAAATTATTTTGAAATCTTATAGTACAATAAAATAGAAGACATCAAAGGCATTGACAAATTTCCTCAAATCATATGATTTGCCCAGATTGAGTAAAGAAGATATACACAATTTAAACAAACCAACATCAAATGAGGAAATAGAAGAAGCCATCAAAACCTTACCAACCAAGAAAAGCCCGGGACTGGATGGATACACAGCCAAGTTTTACAAGACCTTTAAAGAAGAACTAATACCAATATTCTTCAATTTATTTCAGGAAATAGAAAAAGAGGCAGTAATTCCAAACTCATTCTACGAGGCCAATATCAGGATCCCCAAACCAGGCAAAGACATATCAAAGAAAGAAAACTTCAGATCAATATCTCTAATGAACATAGATACAAAAATGCTCAATAAAATTCTGGCAAATCGAATACAAATTTTTGTCCTTAATTCTCTTTATGTGATTAATCACATTCCTGCTTTGCATATGTTAAACCATCCTTGGATCTCTGGGAGAAAACCAACTTGGTCATGATGTAGAATCTTCTTAATATGTTGTTGAATAGAATTTGCTAATATTTTATTAAGTGTTTTCACATCTAACTTCATCAGGAATATTTGTCTGCAGTTCTTTCGTTGATGTTTTCTTATCTGGTTTTGGTATGAGAGTGACACTGGGTTTCATTGAATGAATTTTGAAGTTTTCCATCTCTATTTCATGGAGTAATATGAGAATTATTAGCATTAGTTCTTTTTTAAAGGTCTGGTAGAATTCACTGAAAATCCATCTGGTCCTGGGCTTTTCTTTGTTGGAAGACTTTTTATTACTGCTTCTATCTCGTTACAAATTTTGATCTGTTTAGGTTTTCTATGTCCTCTCAATTCAATTTTTGCAGGTTATATGTGTCTGAAAATGTTCCATTTCTTCTAAATTTTCCAGTTTATTCGAGTATAAATTTGAGTATAAAGTTCAAAAAATCCCAATGAGCCTCTGAATTTCTGTGATATCTGTAGTGATTTCTCCTTTTTCATCTCTATTTTATTAACTTGAATCTTCTCTCTTTTCCTTTTGGTTAGTTTGGCTATTGACCTAAACTTTAATTTTTTTTTTTGTACTGAGGACTGAACCCAAGGGTTCTTAATCACTGAGCCACATCCACAGCCAAAATATATATATATAATTTGTATACACATATGTATATATGTATAAATGTATATATACATAAATGTATATATATATAAATTTTATATATCTATAAATTTTATATATATGAGACTAAATATGTATAAATTTTATATATGTATAAATTAATTTATATATATATGAGACAGGGTCTCTCTAAGTCGTTTAGAGCCTAAGTTGCTGCGACTGGCCTCAAACTTGCATTCCTCCTGCCTCACCCTCCCAAGTCACTGGGATTACAGGTGTGCACCAGCATGCCCTACCTGAATTCTAAAGCATATTAAATTATGAACAGACTATCATCTGGGTTAGCATATAACACATTTGCATTTTAACTGAGGCCCACTGAACACAGGACGTTAACTAAAGTCAAAGATTCAAATTATAAAATATACACATTTTGATAGCAAGCCAGTGGCTCAGAGCTTCTTTCAATTAAGTCTTATATAAAGTTGTCTGGAAAAAAAAAAAAGAAGAAGAAGAAGAAGAAGGGGCTGGGGTTGTGGCTCAGCAGTAGAGCACTCATCTAGCACATGTGAGGCCCTGGGTTCAAGCCTCAGCACCACATAAAAATAAATAAATAAAATATTGTTTCCAACTACTTCCAAAAATAAAAAATGTTTTTTAAAAAAAAGGAGGAGGAGGAGGAGGAAAATAAACTGTCTGCTTCATGAGGTCTTATTTTTTACTGTAATATATTTTCATGATTCAGAAATCAAATATTCACAAGAAGCTTCAGCTGCTGGGCTGGGGATGTAGCTAAATGGTACAGTACTGGCCTAGCATGTGTAAGACCCTGGGCTCAATCCCCAGCACTGCAAAAAGAGAAACTTTTGCTACCTCTCTAGCCTCTCTCAATCTAGAAAGATAAGCCTTTTTATTCACTTGCTGTTTGTAATTCCAGTATTTCTTTATTCGACAGAAGAAAAATGTATTTTCCTCAAATACAAAGGGCAGTCTAGTATTCACCTCCTTGTTTTCTGCACTTTTCAGTATATACTATATATACTGAAATATATATATATATTTCATATATATATATATGATATATATAAAAATATATATATATATAAATATATATATATATATTTCCTGTATATATATCAGGACCTAAAAATCTTATGCATTATCTTTCATAGCCACATAACACTATGTTTTGTGGATGTATTATTGCTTATTTAACAAGTTTCCTATTGCTGAACACTTGAATTGTTTCCAATCTTTGACGATTATAAGCAATGCCACACAATATCCTTATGTATGCAGAAAATATATGTGGGACAGATTTTTAAAAGAGAAATGCTAGTTTAAAGGGTGTGGTAGACAGAATAATTCACCATTACCACCACCGTTGAAAGATATCCATTTCCCAATCCTAGGAACCTGTGATTATGTTGAACTACATGTAAAAGGAATGCTGCAAATGTGACTGAATTAAGGAACTCTTCACATCTGCCCTCAATGTAAATGGGTGTCATCACAAGTGTGCTTCTAAAAGGGATGCAGGTCACAGAGGAGAGAAGCTTCTACACTACTGTCTCTGAAGATAGGAAGGGGACATGACCCAAGGAATGTAGGCAGACACTAAAAGTGACTAAGAAATAATTTCTGCCACTAGAGTCACCAGAAGGAACACATCCCTAAAGACTCATTTTAGACTTTGAACTCCAGAATTTAAGATTATGTATACTGATTTTAAACCACTAAGTTTGTGGCAATTTGCTGTAGCAATAGTAGGAAATTAATACAAAGGGAAAATGCAAATGTAAAGGTTCTATACATTAACAAATTCCTTTCCATAACGTTTGAGCCTTAGCCAGCCATGGTGGCACAGGCCTGTAATCCCAGTGACTTGCAAAGGAGGCTGAAACAAGAATAGCGAGCTCAAACCCAGCCTCAGCAACTTAGCAAGACTCTAAGCAACTTAGCTAGACCCTGTCTCTAATAAAATATTTTTTAAAAGGCTAGGGATATGGCTCAGTGGTTAAGCACCCCTGCATTCAATCCCTGGTACAAAAAACAAAAAAACAAAAAAAAAAACACTTTCTTTTGTACTTTCACCAGCCATGCGTTTATTTTCCCACCAACAAAGTATACTAGTAAACTTTCCAAGTTCTACCAATGTTATAGGTGACAAATAGTTTATCTCAGTATGGTTTTAATCCATGAATAAGCTTGAATATCTTTCCACATACTTATAAAATTTCTTTTTCTGAAACTGTTAAATACTTTCTATATTTCTCCCTAGTTTGTTGTACTATTTCTTCTTGATTTATTCCTAAAATCTCTTTTTATATTTAGGAATCTTACCTCTTGCTTTTTTTTTTCTTTTTTCTTTTTTACCAATTTCTGCAGAATTGGGGATCAAACACAATCTCTTTATAAATTGATTTACAAATATTTTCCCACCTAATCACTGTTACTTGTTGGTATTTATTGCCACCATGTATATTTTTATTATTTTTATTTTTTCCTTAAAATTTCCCACATATATTTTACATATTTAAAAGATTTTCATATGGCCTGTTTTAGTGTTCCAATAATTCAGTATGCTTGCTTGCTAATTTCAAGCAAAATCTTCAAAGCCAAGTGTAGTGGCAACTTATTTTCCACTGCTTATTTCTGCAGAGATATTTCAAATGGAAGAAAATTCAAGAGTGAGAAATACAGGAGATAGCAACAGAAAATTTCCAGTAATCTAAAACAATGTTTAGCAATACAATTATGACTTTATTAAACTGAAAAGAATAAAATAGCCAATATACTTGTTAAGAATCACCATAAAAATTACTGAGAGCACTTTTACCCTAAACCTCTTCTTTTAAATTTTATTTTTGAGAACTTCATCTCTGTATATATAGCAAGACATTCTTTTTCCTAATTAAAATAAATTTAAGAATCATGTCTGGCCTGTAGTCCCTGATCCAGAGGCTGAGGTAGGTGGCTCACTTGAGTCCCAAAGTCTGATGCGAGCCTGAAATCCCATCTCAACAAAATTGCTTCTGGATCACAAGAGGCAAATACATTTAACTGAGTTACTGTTAATTAAGATAAAAATATAGCCAGTTATGTTGACACACCTCTGTAATCTAAGCAACTCCAGAGGCTGAGGCAGGAATCTCACAAATTTGAAGTTAGTTTCAGAAACTTAGCACCCTTGGGTTCAATTCCCAGCACTGAGGGGGGTGGAGGGAGAGAAGGAAAGAAAGAAATGTAAGTACTTTGAAATACAGGAGTTGCATAACAGATAATCTTGGATCATCTCAAAACTGTTTTAAAATTGGGGGTTGCTGGGAGCAGTAACATATGCCTGTAATCCCGGTGACTCAGAAGTATCGAGAGTTTGAGGCCAGCCTCAGCAACTTGGTGAGACCTTGTCTCAAAACAGTAAAAACAACTGAGGATGTATCTCAGTGGTAGAATGCACCTGGGTTCAATTCTACAGACAAAAGAAAAAATAAAATAAAATTGGCAGTGGGAAAATATTGCTTTGTTTTGAGGTTTGTTTTTTTTTTTTTCAGTTTGTTATTTTTTGTAGTACTAGGGTTTGAAACCAGGTGCACTTTACCACTGAGCTTTATACCCACGCTTTTAATTTTTTATTTTGAGACAGGGTCTCACTAAGTTTCCCAAGCTGACCTAGAATTGTGGCCCTTCTGACTCAGCCTCCCAAGTCTGGGATACAAAAGCTACCATGCCTGGCTAGAGAACGTGGATTTTAATATAAAAGCCAAATACATCATCTCTCCCAAAATCCATGGCTCCTTCTGAAATTTCTATTTTGATTAATAACCATTCTTCTGTGTCTCATCAATATATTACCTTATTTGGTTCTTCTTTTTGATACTATATCACTAAATTAGTGCTCACCTACACAGAAGGTGGGTTCCATCAGAGAAGATGGAGTTCCCATGCATTCTACAGGTGGGTCTTCAGCAGATCCAGGCCACAGCAGCCTTGGTGTGTAGCTATGATTTCCTTCAGAGCAGATCATGCAAGGTGTGGTATGTTAGTGGAGCAAGGCAAGTAGAAAAATCAATAAGGTAAAGACAACAAGCAAAATTGCCTCCAGAACAGCACTGTTGGCTTCACTGTACAAACCCACAGATCCTCCAACATCAAAATCACCTATTGCTCTCAAATTCATTTGGACAAACCATAAATTCAAAGTGATTGACATTTCAGAACAATATTAACTTATTCCATAACTAGAAAAAAGATTCAGAAGGGGTTCCTACTTTAGACATCTCACAAAACAGTTTAAACTTATAAAGTAGCGTGGTTTTAAAGCAATTGTGTTTTACTACTTATTAACTCAATTAAAACTGTTTTAACTAAAATTTTTTTTTTTTCTTTTTTGGACAGAAAGTAGGAAGAGTGCCACGGATCAAAGTCAAGACTTCCACCCATGCTAGGCAAGTGTTCTACCATGGGGCTACACCCCAATCCTAAAGTTCTTTTTAAATTAAAAATAAATTAGCTGTTGCCTGGAGTGGTGGCACAAGCCTATAATCCCAGTGGCCAGGAAACCAAGGCAGGAGGGTCATAAGTTCAAAGCCAGCCTCAGCACCTAAGCAAGGCTCTAAACAACTTATTTTGAGATCCTGTCTCAAAATTTAAAAATAAATAAATAAATAAATAAAAAGGACTGGGAATATGCCTCCATGGTAAAAAAGCCTCTAGGTTCAATCCCCAGTATCTTCCACCCAGAAAATAAAATAAAAACTTGGCTGTTAAGCATTCTCTATGAGGCATCCTATGAAATATTCCCAGAACTTAATAGTTTTAACAATTACTGTACTCTTTTTTTAAACTATTTATTTCTTAGTTGTACTTGGACACAATACCTTTATTTTATTTATTTATTTTTATGTAGTGCTGAGGATCGAACCCAGGGCCTTGTACATGCTAGACAAGCACTCTACTGTTGAGCTACAACCCCAGCCCAATTACTGTACTCTTTAATACTTTAAAATATTTTAATTATGAATTTTTTCAAATATGTAGAATATATCAGAAAACTAAGTGACACCCAAAGATATAAACATGTTGCCATATTTACTTTATGTCACTTTTTTTAAAAAGGAGAGGGCTGGGGATGTAGCTCATGGGTAGAGAACTTGCCTAGCAAGCACAAGACTCTGGTTCCATCCCCAGCACCTCAAAAAAGAAAGCAGGGAGAGGAGGAGAAGGAGGGGGGGGGGAGGGAGAGGAGGAGGAGGAGGGGGAGTGGGAGGGGGAGGAGATATGATCAATGGAGAAGGGAGGGGAGGAAGGAAAGGGCAGAAGGGAAGGAAGGGAAGGAAGGGAAGGAAAGGGAGAGAGATCCCAAGTTCAAGGCCAGTCTGGGCCACTTAGTGAGACCCTATCTCAAAAAATAAAAGGAGCTGGGGATGTAGTTCAGAGACAGAACATTCCTGGGTTCAATTCCCAGTTCCACAGAGGAAAGAGAAATAAAGGGGGAAAAAAAAAAGCTGAATGAGGTGGAATATGCCTGGAATCCTTGCTACTAGGGGAGGCTGTGGCAGGAAGATGGCAAGTTTCAGGACAGCCTTACCAACTAACAAGATCCTGTCTCAAATCTAAAAAATGTTAAAAAGAAGATGTATCTCATAGGTAGAGTACTTCTGAGTTCAGTCTTTCAAATGGGAGGGAGGGGCACAGGGAGAAAGAAAATTTTATAGATACAACTTAAAGCTATACATTAACTGTACTCACCTTACCTCCAAAGAGATAACTATCCTAGTTATTATCATGACTGTTTTGTATTTTTACTAGATGCCTACTGTTACACTTTACATTGTTACATAAATTCATACTGCATAAATCATTTTGAAACTTACTTTTTTCATGTATTATGTTTAAGATCCATGCTAGTCATGTAGATACAGTTTAATTTTTAAATGCTGTATACTGTATGAATACATATTAATTTCCCTGTTGAGTGACAATGGTTTCCACTATTTGTTATGACAAATAGCAAAATATGAAATAGTGATTCTGTAAATCCTCAATCACGTCTCCTGGTGCAAATATGTAAGAATTTATTTCTTTCTCTCTTCCTTTCTTTTTTTTTTTAGTGCAGGAATTGAACCCAGAACTTTGTGCATGTTAGGCAAGCACTCTACCACGGAATTATATCCCAGCCCCAAGAATTTCTTTAGATCAGTCATTGGGTTCCAAAAGTTGGCTAGAACTTGGTCACTTGTAAGAAAGAATAAAAGATATAGTCTTTATTCTGGATGGCCACATATATGGCTAAAAAAAAAAAAAAAATGAGGATTCTATTTCTGGTATTGTGGTAAGCAGCTAGCAACCAGAAGTTACTGCCATTTTATATAGTTCCAAATCTCTTTGAAAATTCCAAAGAAGTAATTCCAACTTAAATTTTTATCAACATTAAAGAAGAGTTCCAATTTCTCCACATTTTCCAATAACACAGGCTACCAAGTATACTAATTTTACTGGTCTGATGGGTGTGAAAAACTTTTCTGTGCATTTTAATTAGCATTCCCCTGATTATTACCACAGATAAGTGTCATTAACCATTTAAGTTTCCTCATTTTTAAAATTACTATTTTATTATGTTTCTATTTGGTTGTCAGTTCATTTGATAAGTGAGGCACATATAAAGAAGTGTGCATATATTATCGTTATCAGTAGACCTTGAAAATAATTTCTACTTGATTTTGGGTTGAGTATTCAGTTTTTTGGTGATATTATATCATGAAGAAATGTTTAATTTTAATGTAGTTATTGCAGAGACTAGTAGTTTTCCACCAAACCTGTCCCCTTTCCACAATAAAAATTAAAGCTAGACATATAGCTATATGTCAGCCAGCTACCTCTCCCAGTCTCACTTGCAGCCTGGTGACTAAATTGCTTTAAAAGGACAGATCCCTGAAGGATTTGGCTGACCCATCTTTTCTCCTCTTAAAATTCTCAGGCACAACTTACCAAGAATGCAATGCCTTGAGATGAAGAGGGGCTGTCCAGAATAGACCATGCTTTGTTCTTATCGCTCTTAACCCAGGATGTCCTACAACAGTGATCCCTATTTCCCCTGGGGTATAAAATGCAGAGCAGAGTGCTTTGGGGTTCCCTCAGTCACAGAGTGGATAAGTGAGGCACATATAAAGACTTCATCCACCCTGGGCAACTTTCCTGAGGCTTGTTAGACCAGCTCACTATAAACCCTAAACTTTATTTATCTTTGTTGCCTATCAGTGGATAATAAATCTACTTTGTCTGACTTGTTGTGAAAATATTCTTTCTCACCAGACTTGAACTCTGGCAGTTGGATTTGTGTAAAGCCTTCCGTCAGACTCAGGAATCTGCCGGAATCTTAGCAGAAATTAGTGAGGTGGACAACCCACTAGGGACCCTCCCTTATGAGAGCTCTGCTTCCTCTCTGTTTAAAAAAAAAAAAAATGGTGACGTGTTTTAGAGTCCTCTGCTAGGATTGATAACCAGTACATGTTGTTGGCCTCCTGAGGATTCATAGTGTTGCATGGTATTCTACTTCTAACTCACCAGCGATGGAATATACCTGGAAGTAACATGCTGCTTCTGAGTATAGGCCATCAGGTATCAATCACCTACTTTATTGCTATCTTCTTTCACATAAGCATGTTAAATGTCATAATCTAGAATTACCTTACAAGCTACATACTGAGTATAACTAAGCTACCCAACTTGTCCATGTCTCTACGATGGTTCCCAGTGTTAGAAAGTATTGAATATTATGGTAGCTGCAGAATTTTGTAGATGTTCTTGATTTTATTTTGTTCTTGTACTGGGGATTGAACTCAGAAGCACTTTATCACTGGTCCACATTCCCAGTTTTTTTTTAATTTTAAGACAGGGTCTCACTAAGTTACTTAATGCCTCACTAAGTTCGTGAGGCTGGCCTCGATCGAACTTGCAGTCTTCCTGCCTTGCCTCCCAAGTCGCTGGGATAAGAGGTATGCACCACACTCAGCCAATAAATGTTCTTTAACTTGTTGAAAAACATACTCTATTTTAGTTTGATGACATTTTCTACCATGAATAAGGATTGACTTTTGTCAGCTGCTTTTTCTTCCAATATTGAAATGGAAAGGTCTATATTTATAAATTTAAATTCTTTACTAGATATAAAGCTATTAGATCTGTCATTTTTTCTTTCTTCAACAAATGTGTGCATTTCATCAGAGTTGTTAAATTTACTGGAAACTTGGGCCTAGGGGTGTGGCTCAGTGGTAGAGCATATGCTTAGCATGCTTGAGGCCCTGGGTTCAATTGCCAGCATCAAAAACAAACCAAAAACAAAAAAACTATTGGCAATTGATTATTATTTTGATGTCTTTCATTTCTGATATTGGTAATTTGTTGCAGGATCTCTCTTGCTCTCTCTCCTTGGTCTGTTTAACTATAGGTTTCTTAAAGTTTATAAAATCTTTTAATGAGTTGAGCATGGTGGAACACACCTGTAATCCCAGTGGCTCAGAAGGCTCGCGCAGGAGGATCGAAAGTTCAAGATCTCAGCAATTTAGCCAGGCGCTAAGCAACTCAGTGAGACCCTGTCTCTAAATAAAAAATTTTTTAAAGGGCTGGGGATGTAGCTCAGTGGTTGATCACCCTGGGTTGAATCCCCAGTACCTAAATAAATAATATCTTTTAATAAAATGACTTCTGGTTGAGCATGTTGGTGCACACCTATAATCCTAGCTGTTCAGGAGGCTGAAGCAGGAGGATCACAAATTCAAGGCCAGTTGGGCAACACAGAGAGACCCCATGTCAAACAAACAATAAACCAAGGAAAGAAGGATTACAGTTGTACAGATTACATTTCAGTGACATATAATCATAGTCTGCTTTTTGTTTGTTAGTTTGTTTGGTACTGGAATTGAACCCAGGGATGCTTTACCATTGAACGTACACACCCAGCCTTCTTAATTTTTTGAGACAGGGTCTCACTTAATTATGAAGGCTGGTGTGATCCTCCTGTCTCAGCCACCTGGGATTACAGGGATCACCACACCCAGCTCATGGTGGCTTTTGAAAAGAAAAAGAAATAGCTTTTCATTTTGTTGATTTTCTCTATCAATTTGTCCATTTCCTATTTTCTTAATTTTTACTATGACCTTTATTTTTTTTCTGCTAATTTTGAACAAAATTTGCTCATTTTTTAGCTTCTTATAAGAGATTTTGGCCAGATGTGGTACCATTTAATTCCAGCAATTCAGGAGGCTGAGGATCCCAAGTTTGAGACCAGTCTCAGCAATTTAGTGAGAATCTGTCTGGGGCGGGTGGGGGGTGGGGTTGTGGCTCAGAGGTGGAGTGCTCACCTAGCAGGCGTGAAGCACTGGGTTCAGTCTCAGCACCACATAAAGTAAAATAAAGACACTGGGGCTGGGGATGTGGCTCAAGCGGTAGCGCGCTCACCTGGCATGCGTGCGGCCCAGGTTCGATCCTCAGCACCACATACAAAGATGTTGTGTCCGCCAAAAACTGAAAAATAAATATTAAAAAATTCTCTCTCTCTCTCTCTCTCTCTAAAAAAATAAAAAAAATAAAGACACTGTGTTCACCTATAACTAAAAAATAAACATTTTAAAAATAAAATGTCTCAAAATAAAAAATAAATAAAAAGAACTGGAGGGCTCAGGTTGTGGGTCAGTGGCAGATCATTTGTCTAGCACATGTGAGACACTGGGTTCAATCCTTGGCATCACATAAGTAAAATAAAGTTATTTTTTAAAAAAAGAACTGGGGATGCAAAATTATGCAATATCCCGGGATTCATTCATAGTCCCCCAAATTAATTAATTAATTATATAATTAATTAATTTTTGTGTGTTTCTGGGGATCAAACCCAGAGACTCATACATGCTAGGAAAGTCACATACTAGCCCTGAATTTTAAATAATTGATTTATGCTAGAGATTGAACTCAGGATATTTTTAATTTTTTTAGTAAAGCATTTATTTTTTTTTAAAATATTTATTTATTTATTTTAGTTTTCGGCGGGCACAACATCTTTGTTTGTATGTGGTGCTGAGGATCAAACCCGGGCCACACGCATGCCAGGCAAGCGCGCTACCGATTGAGCCACATCCCCAGACCCAGTAAAGCATTTAAAGCTACAAATTTCTCTCTTTGGCTGCATCCCCAAATTTCTATGTTTTCATTATCACTCAGTTCAAAATATTAAAATATTTTCTAAACTCCTATGTTATTTCTGTTTTGATCCATAGGTTAAATGAATTTTTTTGTGTTGCTTAATTTTCAAATATTTGATCATTTTCCAAGTTTCTATTTTCAAATCCTAATTTAATTTAGGTCACAGAATACATGACTTTAATCTTCAGGATCTTGAGACTAGTTTTATGACCTGACATGTGGTCTATTCTGGCAAACGTTCAAATTCATAATTGAAAAGAATACATATTATTATTGTGTATAGTGTTATATAAATGCCAGTAAGGTCAAAGTGGTTGATAACATTTAAACCAATTCTTGGGTGTAATGTTACACAAATGTTAACTAGGCCAAGGTGATAGAGTTGTTGAAATTTTCTATATAATTATTAACTTTTTCTCTATTTGTTCTATCAATTACTAATGAGAGCAGGAGATAGAAATGTGTTAGGCAGACAAGGTTAAGACCTCCTCTCCCCAGGAGTTTAAAAATTAAGTGGACAGCTCATGACCAGTGATTCCATTGAAGCCAGAAGGTATGCACCAGAATCCAGAGCCAGTCCATTTGATGAAGCAGCACGTGATCAACATCCTGGTTGGACAGGGGCACATAAATACCAGGTACCCTGATGTGACTGGACCCAAAGACCCACCTGGTTTTTAAAATATTTTCTAGATGTTAATGAACCTTTATTTTGCTCATTTATTTATACGTGGTGCTAAGAATCAAACCCAATACCTCATACATGCTAGGCAAGAGCTCTACCACTGAGCCACAGCCCCATCTCCAAAGACCCATTTCTTTAAAATCTCTAGCCTTTGGTCTTCAAGGCTACCTAACTGCCCTCTAACCTGATAATATAAACCCTATACAATAATCACCTGTCAAAAACCCTCTTTGGGATCCCTCCCCCTGTGGAAGCTCTGCTTTCTATTGCTTTCATACTGTTACTTTGCTCCCATCCTTCATGTCTATAGATCTCATTTTCAAATTCATAAAACAAAGAACCAACACACCCTCTCCTCTGATTGAGAAGTACTAAATTCACCAGATATAATTGAATTGTACCTTGTTGCCTTTAGCTCTGCCAGTTTCACATTCTCTTCATGAATTTTATTGTCATATTTTGGGTTAGTGACACTTGTTGCCTACATAAGGAGTAGCAATCCCAGATGTCAACCTTCTGCATTGTTTACAGGTGTCTTGGTTTTCAAGAAAGACACAACTCACTACAGATACCAGAAGAACAATGCTTTCCTCACACAGAGGAGAGACACAGCAAGGTCAGCTTTAATAGTGAGCACTAGTCCCTTACCACTAGTGAGTTCCATCATGCAAGGAAAGCAGGAAGATGATCTTAAGGAACCCCTCTTGTGATGCAAATGAAGGACTCCATCCCTCTCCACTAGGAAGAGAGAGAGTAGCAGAGTCAGCCAGCTATATGATGTATTTGCATTAAAAAGAGCAAAGAAATATACATCAAGCTCAGAAGAGGAAAAGAAAGATAGTCCCCAGCATGGTTATAAAGCCATCCAAACTTGTGAGGGTTCAGGGTACAATCTTACACAATCTCTCAAAGGTAAGCAGACTATATATGATTGCTTTTCCCAATGTTATGAAATGTCCTTCTGTTTTTTGTTCTAATATTCCCTCCTTAAAACTTACTTTTTTGATATTAAATAGCCACTTTAGGGCTAGGGATATAGCTCAATGTAGAGTGCTTGCCCAGTGTGTGCAAGGCCCTAGCTCAATCCCCAGCACTGAAAAAATATAATAATAATAATTGCCACTCTATTCTCTTATGATTAGTATTTCCCTTTTGTTCGTTTGTTTTGGAACCAGGGATTGAACTCAGGGGTACTCGACCACTGAGCCACATTCCCAGCCCTATTTTGTGTTCTATTTAGACACAGGTTCTCAGTGAGTTGCTTAGCACCTCACCATTACTGAGGCTGGCTTTGATCTTGCAATTCTCTATCTCAGCCTCCTGAGCCACTGAGATTAGAAGCATGCGGCACAGCGCCTGGCTGATAAGTGTTTACATAGCTATAACTCTTTCTATTCTTTTCCTTTCACCCTTTCTGTGTCTTCATTGTTAAAATCTCTTGTAAACAAGTTGAGTCTAGATTTGTTTTTTAATCTAGACTGGTATTCCTGTCCTTTGAGTGTTTGGTCTGGTTAAACTTAGTGCAACTATTTACATTGTTGAGTTTTAGGTTATATATTTGTTTATTAGTGCTATTTTGGTTTTCTGTTCCTTTTTCTTTTCCCTGCCTTGATTTCCATTATTTTTATTTTCTACTTTTTGTTCTTTTTTTTAATTTTTTTTTTGTAGTTGTAGATGGAAAGAATGCCTTTTATTTGTTCATTTATATGTGGTGCTAAGGATCAAACCCAGTGTCTCACACGATAGGCAAGTGCTCTGCCACTGAGTCCTAGTCCTCTCACTTTATGTTGTTTATTAGCTTTCAGTTGTACTTCTTTGCAGTACATTTTACTGAGTTTTTCAGGGATAATAATACTTATTCTTCTTTTCTTCCTCTTTCCCTCACTCCCTCCCTTCCTATACCAGAGGTGCTTAACCACTGAGTCACATCCCTAGCCCTTTTTATTTTGAGACAGGATCTTGCCAAGTTGCTAAGTCTGGCCTTGAATTTGTAATCCTCCTACCTCAGCTCCCCAAGTCACTAGATTACGAGTATACAGCTGGTAATGACACATATTTTTATTATAATCTACCATGAATTAATAAAGTAGTACACTTCCATTTTCCCCTTGCTGCGTATTGGGCTATTGTGTCCATTACATTTTACTTCTATGTGGTTTAAACCTCACAATCAATTATTACCATCTGCCCTGACTAGTGCAGCCAATCTAGCAGTTCCAGCAAGGGATGAAGGGAGATAAGAAAAATAAAGACTGATGGATACAGATTTTGAAAATAAAAGCTGGGGTCAGGTGGAATGCTGCTCTGTGATAGAGAAGGAGATCTAAAGAATTACCAGCCAGCAACCTTTATTTATATATGTCTCATTATCAGATTAAAGACTATGCAAGCATTATTCTTTGTATTCATGAAAGTTACAGAGTTAGCAACATTATGCAGCTTATTCCACAGATACATTTTTGTTTGTTTGTTTTTTAATATATTTTAGTTGTAGATGGACACAATATCTTTACTTTTATGTGGTGCTGAGGATCAAACCCAGTGCCTCACGTGTGCAAGGCAAGCACTCTACCACTGAGCTACACCAACTCAGCACCCCAGCAGTTACATTCTACACTTACAATGTGCAATGTTAGGAGTTTTGTGTAGCTCTCAAGAAAGTCCATTATTTACAGTTACTATTAGATGGGCAGGTTCAGGAACAGCAGAGCTGGTGAAACATTGAGGTTGTCTAGCAAGAAATTTCCTCTATTCCTAGGAGCTGTGTGCCTGAGATCAAGGTAAAAGCTGGTAAAACTTTAGCACAGAATCTCCTCATGGAGGGCATTACCACAGCAGCTAGGCAACCTGTACCTTTGCACAGAAAATTTCCCAGGCACCAAGATTGCCACAACCATGAGGTCATCAGAGGTCCCAATTTCAGGCACTGCTCTCCACAACCATTTTTTTTTTTGTTTGTTTGTTTTAAATGCCTATATTTTAAAGAAATTTAAAAATGAAAAGTTTTTTCTACTTACTCAAACATTTTCAAGTATTCTTCATTTCTTCTTGTAGATATGATTTTCCACCAGGTATCATTTTTCTTCATTTTTTTTGTGCCACTGGATATTGAACCCAAGACCTTTCATGTGCTAGGCAGATACACTACCATTGAACTATACGCCCAAAACTTTTCAATTTTATTTTGAGAAAAAGTCTTGCTACCAGTTTCCCCTAGAACATGCAATCTTCTTGGCTCAGCCTCCCTAGTAGTTGGGAAAATATTTAAAAAAAAAAAAAAAAAAAAAAAAAGGAGATCCAACATGGCGGCGGGCGCGGAGAGATCAAGTCTCTGACCTCTTCAGCTGCGTGGGCATAGGGAGTCGTAAACCGTCTAAATGCAGTTTTCTCAGGATCACTAGGCAATGCTGAGCTGACGTGGATCTGGGGCGAACAGTCTGGGCCTCTCAGAACACACACCGAGCCCGGATCGGCTGAATTCAAGCTACCATTCGCCTGCTTCTCGCAGACAAACTGCTGTGACTCAGTACTAAACGATCCCGCTAAAACAACTGGTCGGACCTTCTGATCCTACGGAGGTTAATACCAACCGAGCCTTCATAGGCAGTGGCCACAGGATTGAAACGGGGCTTGGGAGAGACACTCAGGACCCACCCGTTGCATTGGTCACCCGGCAAAGGGAACGAACAGTCGCCATTTGCACGGGATACCACCATGGCAGAGAACTGACGTCACCAGAATGCGGCGAAGGAGATAACTTCATTGAAACCAGCGGCGACAGGTGTGTAATCCCCTAGCCTTCCCTCTCCACACAGCGGGGAAACCCTAAGGGCCCCTCCCAGCTCTCCCGTGAGCGTGATAGCCAGACCAAGGGAATCAGGAGTGGCGCGGGACCCGCGGCGCGGAACTCCCGGCTACCGCTCCCACCAGTGCTGACAACTGAGGTCTCTTGCACCAGCTACCAGGGGCCTGGCTAACGGACAGCTAGCAAAATTCACTGAGGGTTCTCAGCCCCAAGCTCTACAAACTTAGGGTCTGAGGGAATGGCAAACAGGGAGAGAGTGCCCAGTCGTTCATGAAAACAGGGATCCCGGGAGCAGCAGACCTGGCGTGTAGCCAGTATTGTGGTGAGCATCACCGGTGAGCGGGGCCTGGCTTGAGGAAAAGTGGGGAAGTGACTAGACACAAGAGAACGCCCTAGGCACTCAGGATTGGAGACCCGCCCAGTCTGGGAGAAGGAGCTGCAGCACAGTGATTGGTTCGTGTGTATTGAGAGGAGAAGCTTGGCCCGGTGGGCACAGCTCCACCTACTGGAAGAGAAGTTAATCAAACTCTAAGACTGCATTTATTAATTTTTTTTTTAATTTGGGTTTTTTTTTCATTTTCATTTTTGTTGTTGTTGTTTTTTAAATTTTTTTTTATTTTTTTATTTTCTTTTTTAATTTTAATTTTTTTATTTTTATTTTTTTAATTTTTTTTCTTTTTTTTATTTTCTATTTTTTTTCTTTTGTCTTTTCATTTCTTTTCAATTTTCTTATTCCCCCTTCCTTGAATTCTACCTGCTTACTCTCATTCTCTTTAGTGACTTCTTCCCTTCCCTTCTAATACCTTTCCTCCCAAGCATCAAATAAATTTATAGGAGTAAACAGTAACTCAGCAGTCAAACAGAACAAGAAGTAACATGAGCAGCATGAAAAATCAAGGAAGAAAAGGAGTACAAACAATGCAGGACAGCCTAAATATTCAGGAGGACCTAGAGTCATCAGAAAAATGGTCATATAAAGAACTCAAGGAATACCTTAGACAGATGGAATGGAACCTTAAAGAGGATATGAGACAGCAAATTCAAACAGTGAAAGAACACATTGAAAATGAATTACATAAACAGATAAAAGAAGAAGTTAAGCATCTTTATCCGGAGATAGAGATTATAAAAAAAATCAAACAATAATTTTAGAAATGAAGGAAACTATAAACCAAATTAAAAACTCAAATGAGAGTATCACTAACAGAGTGGAGCAAGTAGAAGCCAGATAATGAAGACAAAATATATCATCTTGAAAAGAGTCTAGCCAACTCAGAAAGGCTGGTAAAAAAAATCACGAGAAAAACATCCAAGAGATATGGGATAACATAAAAAAACCAAACTTAAGAGTCATCGGGATAGAGGAAGGTATAGAGGTTCAAACCAAGGGAATGAGTAACCTGCTGAATGAAATAATTACAGAAAACTTTCCAGAAATAAAAAAGGAAACGGATATACAAATTGTAGATGCATACAGGACACCGAGCATACAAAATCACAGTAGACCAACGCCAAGACACATTGTTATAAAGATATCCAATATACAGAACAAAGAGAAAATATTAAAAGCTACAAGAGAAAGGAGGCAGATTACATTCAGGGGTAAACCAATAAGGTTAACAACGGATTTTTCATCACAGACGCTGAAAGCGAGAAGATCCTGGAACAACGTATTTCAAACACTGAAAGACAATGGATGCCAACCAAGAATTCTGTATCCTGCAAAATTAAGCTTCAGGTACGTTAATGAAATAAAAATCTTTCATGATAAACAAAAGTTAAAAGAATTTGCAGCCAGAAAACCAGCATTGCAAAGCATCTTGAGCAAAACACTACACGAGGAAGAAATGAAAAACAATAACCAAAACCATCAGTGGGAAGTGCCTCAGTAAAGACAGAGGGCAGGGGGGGGAAGCTAATCATGGAGAAACAAACTAAATTAAAAAAAAAAAAAGATAAATAATCAAACATGGCTGGAAGTACAAACCATATATCAATAGTAACTCTAAACGTTAATGGCTTAAACTCTCCAATAAAGTGACAAAGGCTGGTAACATGGATTAAAAAAACAAATCCAACAATATGCTGCCTCCAGGAGACACATCTGATTGGAAAAGACATACACAGGCTGAAGGTGAAAGGTTGGGAAAAAATATACCACGCACACGGTCCTCGTAAGCAAGCAGGGGTGGCCATCCTCATATCGAATCAAATCGACTTCAAGACTAAGTTAATCAAAAGGGATAAGGAAGGACATTATATACTGTTAAAAGGAACCATTCACCAACAAGACATAACAATGATCAATATTTATGCACCAAATAATGGTGCTGCGACGTTCATAAAACAAATTCTCCTCAAGTTCAAGAATCAAATAGACCACAACACAATAATTAAGGGTGACTTCAACACACCTCTCTCACCATTGGACAGATCCTCCAAACAAAAGTTGAATAAAGAAACTATAGAACTCAATATCACAATCAATAACCTAGACTTAACTGACATATATAGAATATATCAACCATCATCAAGTGGATATACTTTTTTTCTCAGCAGCACATGGATCCTTCTCAAAAATAGACCATATATTATGCCATAGGGCAACCCTCAGTAAATATAAAGGGGTGGAGATAATACCATGCATTTTATCTGATCATAATGGAATGAAACTGGAAATCAATGATAAAAGAAGGAAGGAAAAATCCTACATCACATGGAAAATGAACAATATGTTACTGAATGATCAATGGGTTACAGAAGACATAAAGGAGGAAATCAAAAAATTCTTAGAGATAAATGAAAATACAGACACAACATATCGGAATCTATGGGAAACAATGAAAGCAGTTTTAAGAGGGAAATTCATCGCCTGGAGGTCATTCCTCAAAAAAAGGAAAAACCAACAAATAAATGAGCTCACACTTCATCTCAAAGCCCTAGAAAAGGAAGAGCAAAACAACAGCAAATGTAGCAGAAGGCAAGAAATAATTAAAATCAGAGCGGAAATCAACGAAATTGAAACAAAAGAAACTATTGAAAAAATTATCAAAACTAAAAGTTGGTTCTTCGAAAAAATAAATAAGATCGACAGACCCTTAGCCATGCTAACAAAGAGAAGAAGAGGGAGAACTCAAATTACTAACATACGGGATGAAAAAGGCAATATCACAACAGATGCTACAGAAATACAGAAGACAATTAGAAATTATTTTGAAAACCTATATTCCAATAAAATAGAAGATAGTGAAGACATCGATAAATTTCTTAAGTCATATGATTTGCCCAGACTGAGTCAGGAGGATACACACAATTTGAACAGACCAATATCAATGGATGAAATAGAAGAAGCAATCAAAAGACTACCAACCAAGAAAGCCCAGGACTGGATGGGTATACAGCAGAGTTTTACAAAACCTTTAAAGAAGAATTAATACCAATACTTTTCAAGTTATTTCAGGAAATAGAAAAAGAGGGAGCTCTTCCAAATTCATTCTATGAGGCCAACATCACCCTGATTCCGAAACCAGACAAAGACACCTCAAAGAAAGAAAACTACAGACCAATATCCCTAATGACCTAGATGCAAAAATCCTCAATACAATTCTGGCGAATCAGATACAAAAACACATCAAAAAAATTGTGCACCATGATCAAGTAGGATTCATCCCTGGGATGCAAGGATGGTTCAATATACGGAAATCAATAAATGTTATTCACCACATCAATAGACTTAAAGGTAAGAACCATATGATCATCTCGATAGACGCGGAAAAAACATTCGACAAAGTACAGCATCCCTTTATGTTCAAAACATTAGAAAAACTAGGGATAACAGGAACTTACCTCAACATTGTAAAACCTATCTATCCTAAGCCTCAAGCTAGCATCATTCTGAATGGAGAAAAATTGAAGGCATTCCCTCTAAAATCTGGAACAATACAGGGATGCCCTCTATCACCACTTCTATTCAATATAGTTCTCGAAACACTGGCCAGAGCAATTAGACAGACAAAAGAAATTAAAGGCATAAAAATAGGAAAAGAAGAACTTAAATTATCACTATTTTCAGATGACATGATTCTATACCTAGAAGACCCAAAAGGGTCTACAAAAAAACTACTAGAACTAATAAATGAATTCAGCAAAGTGGCAGGATATAAAATCAACATGCATAAATCAAAGGCATTTCTGTATATCAGCGACAAAACTTCTGAAACGGAAATGAGGAAAAACACTCCATTCACAATATCCTCAAAAAAAATAAAATACTTGGGAATCAACCTAACAAAAGAGGTGAAAGATTTATACAATGAAAACTACAGAACCCTAAAGAGAAAAACAGAAGAAGATCTTAGAAGATGGAAAAATATACCCTGTTCTTGGATAGGCAGAACTAACATCATCAAAATGGTGATATTACCAAAAGTTCTCTATAGGTTAAATGCAATGCCAATCAAAATCCCAATGGCAATTCTTGTAGAAATAGATAAAGCAATCATGAAATTCATATGGAAAAATAAAAGACCCAGAATAGCAAAAGCAACTCTAAGCAGGAAGTGTGAATCAGGTGGTATAGCGATACCAGATTTCAAACTATATTACAGAGCAATAGTAACAAAAACAGCATGGTACTGGTACCAAAACAGGCGGGTGGACCAATGGTACAGAATAGAGGACACAGAGACTAATCCACAAAGTTACAACTATCTTATATTTGATAAAGGGGCTAAAAGCATGCAATGGAGGAAGGATAGCATCTTCAACAAATGGTGTTGGGAAAACTGGAAATCCATATGCAACAAAATGAAACTGAATCCCCTTCTCTTGCCATGCACAAAAGTTAACTCAAAATGGATCAAGGAGCTTGATATCAAATCAGAGACTCTGCATCTGATAGAAGAAAAGTTGGCTCCGATCTACATATTGTGGGGTCGGGCTCCAAATTCCTTAACAGGACACCCATAGCACAAGAGTTAATAACAAGAATCAACAAATGGGACTTACTTAAACTAAAAAGTTTTTTCTCAGCAAGAGAAACAATAAGAGAGGTAAATAAGGAGCCTACATCCTGGGAACAAATTTTTACTCCTCACACTTCAGATAGAGCCCTAATATCCAGGGTATACAAAGAACTCAAAAAACTAGACAATAAGATAACAAATAACCCAATCAACAAATGGGCCAAGGACCTGAACAGACACTTCTCAGAGGAGGACATACAATCAATCAACAAGTACATGAAAAAATGCTCACCATCTCTAGCTGTCAGAGAAATGCAAATCAAAACCACCCTAAGATACCATCTCACTCCAGTAAGATTGGCAGCCATTCTGAAGTCAAACAACAACAAGTGCTGGCGAGGATGTCGGGAAAAGGGTACTCTTGTACATTGCTGGTGGGACTGCAAATTGGTGCAGCCAATTTGGAAAGCAGTATGCAGATTCCTTGGAAAGCTGGGAATGGAACCACCATTTGACCCAGCTATTGCCCTTCTCGGACTATTCCCTGAAGACCTTTAAAGAGTGTACTACAGGGATACTGCCACATCGATGTTCATAGCAGCACAATTCACAATAGCTAGCCTGTGGAATCAACCCAGATGCCCTTCAATAGATGAATGGATTAAAAAAAAATGTGGCATTTATACACCATAGAATATCACGCAGCACTAAAAAATGACAAAATCATGGAATTTGCAGGGAAATGGATGGCACTAGAGCAGATTATGCTAAGTGAAGCTAGCCAATCCCTAAAAAACAAATGCCAAATGTCTTCTTTGATATAATGAGAGCAACTAAGAACAGAGCAGGGAGGAAGAGCAGGAGGAAAAGATTAACATTAAACAGAGACATGAGGTGGAAGGGAAAGGGAGAGAAAAGGGAAACTGCATGGAAATGGAAGGAGACCCTCATTGTTATACAAAATTACATACAAGAGGTTGTGAGGGGAATGGGAAAAAAACAAGGAGAGAAATGAATTACAGTAGATGGGGTAGAGAGAGAAGATGGGAGGGGAGGGGAGGGGGGATAGTAGAGGATAGGAAAGGTAACAGAATACAACAGTTACTAGTATGGCATTATGTAAAAATGTGGATGTGTAACCGATGTGATTCTGCAATCTGTATTTGGGGTAAAAATGGGAGTTCATAACCCACTTGAATCTAATGTATGAAATATGATATGTCAAGAGCTTTGTAATGTTTTGAACAACCAATAAAAAAAAAAAAAGCTTCCTTCAGCCTTCAACATTTCTTGTAATGCAGGTCTGCCAGTGACTAATTCTTGATGCTTCTATTTATCTAAAAATATCTTTCTTTTTTTTTTTTTCAGTTTACAAGGATATACTCATTGGTCATAGGATCCCATATTGTAATCCCATTGTAATGCCTGTAATCCCCGCAGCTGCAGAAGCTGAAGCAGGAGGAAGTCAGCCTCAGAAATGTATCCAGGATCGTAAGCAACTCAGTGAAAGCCTATCTCTAAATAAAATATAAAAGGGGGCTGGGTATGTGGCTCAGGGTTAAGGTCCCCTGGATTCAATCCCCAGTACCAGAAAATAAAAGGTTCTACATAGAAGCCAAGTGCATTGCTGTCTGCCTATAATCCCAACTACTCTAAAGGTTGAGGCAGAAGGATCCAAGTTCCAGGCTAGCATCAGAAACTTAGATCCTGACTCAAAATAAAGTTAAAAAAACACTGGTGATGTAGCTTAGTAGTAGAACACTAGCATTAACAAGGCCCTGGATACAATCCCCAGTACTTCACACATACACCAAAAAAAAAAAAAAACTACACTGACATTTTCTTCACCCTGCACTTTAAAGATATCATCCCCTTATTTTTTGGCTCTCATCGTTCCTGATGAAAAGTCATTTTTCTCATTGCTACCTGTAATTATTTTTTGCGGAGGGGGTGGATTGAACTCAGGAGCACTCAACCACTGAGCCACATCCCCAGCCCAATTTTGTATTATTAGAGACAGGATCTCACTTAGTTGCTTAGTACCTTCTCATTGCTGAGGCTGACTTTGAACTCGCGATCCTCCTGTCTCAGCCTCCAGAGCTGCTGGGATTACAGGTATGCGTCACCATGCCCAGCACCTATAATTTTTTCTTGTTGTCTTTAATTTTTTAAAAAAATTATAGTTCCTGGGGCTGGGGTTGTAGTTCAGTGATAGAGCGATTGTTTAGCATGTATGAGATCCTGGGTTCGATCCCCAGCATCACAAAAAACTAAATAAACAAAATAAAGGTACTGTTCCATCTACAAATAAAAATATTTTTTAAAAAATTATAGTTACTTGAAAATTTAAAAATTTAACTGTGGGGCTGGGGATGCCACTCAATGGTGGAACACTTGCCCAGCATATCAAAGACCCTGGGCTTTGATCCTTAGCATCATAAATATGCATGCACTCACACACAAATGCACACTCACACACAAAATTAAAAATCATGTGCTGAGGTATGTTTTCATTTTTTTATCCTACTTAGGATTTCTTAAATATCTTGAGTCTGTGGGTTTATGGTTTTCCTCAACCACTGTTGCTTCAAATTTTTTTTCTTCTTTATTGTCTCCTATACGTATGAGGTTCCAGTTTCACAATTCTTGTCCACAGACTACTAAAACTTCATTCACTTTGTACCCAGCCCTTTCACTCTCTCCACTCAGTTTGGATAGTATATGAGTACATGTTCTGTTGCTGTAACAAAACACCAGTACCTGGACACTTTATGAATAAAAGAGGTTAATTAATTGACTTTTTAAAAAATATTTTTCAGTGGTGGCTGGAGTGTGTCTCAGTAGTAGACCACTTGCCTGGCTTGTGTGAGGCCCTGGGCTTGATCCTCAGTACCACATATAAGTAAATAAATAAAATAAAAGGTCCATTTACAACTAAAAAAATATTTTTTAGTTATTGATGGCCCTTTATAAATTTATTTATATGTGGTGTTGAGAATTGAACCCAGTGCCTCACACATGCCAGGCAAGTGCTCTGCCACTGAGCCACAATCCCAGCCCCCAAAAGAGGTTAAGTTAGCTCACGATTTTAGCTCTATCAATTTGGTTTCTGATGAGGGCTCCCTTCTCTGGGTCACAACATTGCAGATGACATCATGGTGGGAACTTGTCCAAGGTGGGAAATCACATAGCAAGAGACACCAGAAAGAGTGCAGTCTCACTGTTTCCTCACAACCCTCTCCAGAACAGGATTCCCATAATAATTGTGTTAATCTCTTCTAAATGCTGCACCCCCAGTGATCTAATAACCCCCTACTAGGCCCTAACTTTTAATGGTCCCACCATCTCTTAATATCACATACTGAAGACCAGGCTTCCAACACATGGACTTTGGGGGGACTCACTCAAACCATAGAGTCTTTCTTGCCTTGTATTCAAATTCACTGCTTTTTCTTATTTTTTTTTTAATGTCAAATTGTCAAGCCCATTCTGTATAATTTGCCCTTCAGATATATTTTTTCAATTATTGAATTTCTATTTGGTTCTCATTAAATAGATCCCATTTCTCTGATTCCCTATCTATTTATTAGGTCCTTCTTATAATTCTTAAAACATTTATAAAGGTCATATTAAGTCCTTATCTGTTTATTCCAATACTTCTATCAACTCTCAGTCTCTTTTTCCCCTCTGTGCTGGATATTGAACCCAGAGCTCATGCAAGCTAGGTTCTCAGATGCTTTCTTTCTTTCCTGCTTTCCTTCCTCCCCAAATCCATCCATCCATCCTGGGCATTCAACCAAAGGGCTAAATTTAACCCAAGGGTTACCACCAAGCTACACCCCCAGGCCTTTTTTATTTTGAGATAGGTTCTTGGTAAATTGCTGAGGTAGATCTTGAACTTGATTCCCCTGCCTCAGCCTCCAAAATCACTGGGATTACAGGAAGGGGACACCACATCTGAACTGTGTTCTTGAAGACATATTACTGGATCTTGAAGACATATTACTCTAACACTGGAATAGCCATTCCTAAACTGTTAACAGGAGTATTTAATGAGAGATCTCCAACAATACCCAGCACAAATGTGATCTCCAAAATCTCCATTCAGCTGACCATTGTCACTATTACCTACCAGATCTTGCTGAGTTTTTCCTAGTATACACATAGCTTATATTTTGCCAAACATTGATGAGGTCTTTATGTAAATTTTGGGGGATGATTTGCTCTGGTACCCTGACCTATCAATTACAATTATCAACAGACCCAAACAATATCTCCAATCTTTCAACTCCTAAAGACCACCATGTTCTATAAGCATTCCACATCCTTGCACCACAGATCATAAAGTGCCTCCACAGATATTATCAAAGAAATTATGAAGCTCAACTTGTTTTCTGCACTGTTTTTCCAATAACAAAAAAATATACAAAAAGTTGTTTTATGTATTTTTTCCAGTGTTATAGTGGTTTATACTCTGGCACTAGATATTCCATCTTTGCTAGAAGCAGGAGTGACTATTTCACAATGTTTTGTTGTCATTTGTTTTTGAGATGGGGGTCTCCCTATATTTCTGAGGCAATCCTTGAACTAAAGATCCTCCTGCCTTGGCCTTCCAAGGAGCTAAAATTCGCTATTTAAAAAAAAAATTACAAATTGAACTTATTTAATAAACTTAGTGCTATTAAAAAAAAAGGAGCTAAAATTCCAACAATGGATCACCATGACAGGCTTCAACAATTTTTTAATAATAGATTGTGTGGCTAGGCACGTGACACACACCTGTAATCCCAGCAGCTCAGAGGTTAAGACAGGATAATGTGAGTTCAAAGCCAGCCTCAGCTGCAGAGTGGCAATTCAGTGAGACCCTGTCTCTAAATAAAATACAAAATAGGGCTGGGGATGTGGCTCAGTGGCCAAGTGCCCTGAGTTCAATCCCTGGTACTAAAAAAATAAAATAAAATAAAATAAATAACAAGATTATATGTATGGGGGCTGGGGTTGTGGCTCAGTGGTAAAGCACTTACTTAGTATGTGTGAGGCACTGGGTTCGATTCTCAGCACCACATATAAAGAAATAAAATAAAGGTCCATTGACATTTTAAAAATATTTTAGGGGTCTGGGGTTATGGCTCAGTGGTAGAGTGATCGCCTAGCATGCACGAGGCATTTACTACATAAATGTAAAATAAAGATGTTATATCTGCCTAAAACTTAAGAATAAATATAATTTTTTTTTAAATATTGTATGTGTATTCTATATATTTATATTTCTTTTTTTTATTTTTATTTTTTTAGTTTTAGGTGGACACAATATCTTTATTTTACATTTATGTGGTGCTGAGGATTGAACCCAGTGCCTCATATATGCTAGGCGAGCACCCTACCCCTGAGCCCCAGCCCCAGCCCTATATTTATTTTCTATATCATATTTATATTTACTATTTCATCTTCTCTCAGTTTTGCTAAGTTGTGTTCCCAGTATTTTTCCAGTGCTGGGGATCAAATCAAGAACCTTGCATATACTAGGCTAGCGGCTACCACTGAACCACATCCACAACATGTTCTTAACCACACTAAGTTAGTCATTATTATTTTACATATGTAATAATTATTACCACATTGTGACTGACTTCTTTGTGTAGCACTTCTTCTTAGGGTCCATTCTCTCCTCCTGTGTTTAATGTATTTCTTCCTCCTACACTTCCTGTAATGATTATCAGAGGTATGTGAAAACTAAATTCCCACTTTTTTTTGTCTGGAATTGTTTTTGTTTAGCCCTCATTTTAAATAATAATTCAATTTGGCATGTCCTTTTGGGTTACAGTTATGTTCTTTCAGTCCTTTCCAAATATCATTCCTTTGTCTTCATCATGTCTGCTGAGAAGTATGCTGCTAGCCTAAATGCTGTTTCTTTGTATATAATCTTTCTACAGTTTCTAACGGTATCTTGTCCATCTTTGAACATCCTACAAAGATTGATTGATATTTCTTTTAAGGTACTTACACTATATTACTTAGCCACTTGTCATACTTTAATATTACTTACTTTGTATTATTTAATCATTTTTCCACACTTGCCTTACCAGCACCATAAAGAATAAACAATATACTAAATGCTCCACATCTTTTCCTATGAAGAGGCTCCATGATCCGGACACTATGGTGCACATTTGTAATTCCAGCTACTTGGGAGGTTGAGGCAGGAGGATCACAAGTTTGAGGTCAACCTCTGTACCACAGATCATAAAGTGCCTCCACACTTAACAAGACCCTGTATCAGGAAACAAAAATAAAAAGGGTTGGGGATGTAGTTTAGTGTACTCCTGGTAAAAGCTTAATCCCCAGTACAAAAAAAAAAAAAAAAGGTGTTTTTTAAACTCAGCAAAGTTTTTATCTACCAATTTGAGTGTATACAGATCTGTGACTGAGTAAGCATAGTGAGAAAAGAACTATGCTCCAAATTTACAGTCTTGGCTGTTTCCATCACTGGGGTTCATACATATCTGAGCATATCTGAAAGAACAGGAACAAACATCTGAATTCTACTTAGATGACAGAATGAAAAACTTCCTGGGAGTACACATATCATCTTAAGCAAAGAGGAGATCAGGTACCTTGCATATACTAGGTACCTAATATATGACCTAGAAACAAGGAGCCTTCATGCTTAGTGGAAAGGAGTAACTTTGAATGTACCATAGTTCCTGGACTAGGAATTATCTCTACCTCAGACTACCTTGTATTGAAATATGGGTTCTAAGAAGAGAAATGACTATAAGTAAAAATAAAAATATCTATTTATATTAAAATCAGTGAGAGAGTACATTATAGTACACCTCAGAGTGAGTATATCACAGATAATCAACAATGAACATCACAAAGCTTTGGGATTTACATATTACCAGTACTGTCATCACCAGCTGTATCCAGAAAAAGCACAGGAGAGATGACTGGCAATAGGAACAACATTAAGCAAGACTGTCAACAGTATATACAGAAGAGGCAAACAACACAGGGCCTGGTGAAACTTACAAACGGGTAATTGGTTGGAGAAGAAATTTAAAATGTGATATACTCTTGTATACTAAGTCAGGAAGTTTACTAAACTTGTTGGGGGAGGTACCTAAGACATCTCTTGAGCATGCTAGAAATACCCAGATGGAATACTACCAGCAGCTGGGGTGCCATTTTAAAAAATGGGGTAGGAACATTGGTGATGCAAGCTGCACAAGGATCAGGGCTAACTTAACAACATGCTCAAGGTATGAGACAGCAGCATCAAAGCCTTAAACTAAGACTATTCAGAGAATACAATTTAGAAATATAAACTTGTAACCTATTCCTTTAATCTATAATGGTCAATTTTTGTTAATCTAGTGTATTGAAGAAAATTATACTATGAGTATGTTTTTTAAATCAAATACTTTTGACTTTATGAGAACATTCGATTATTTTAACTGAAAATTTCTACACTTCTCTCTAGTTCAGAAATTTTAAAACAGCTAGAAATTGAATGCCCACAGACATCTTCCTCAGGATGAAAACCAATAGGAAAAAGGTCATCTAACGAATTAAAAGTGGAGTTGACACTAATTTTTCTTTCTATGAGAGAGAAGGGACAAAACACTAGCGTTCCATCTAATTTCCGCACAACAGATGCCATTTCATCACAAAATAATACTTTGTACTTACCTTCCTCAGTTCTCAAAATACGTGGGGGAAACACGTTTTTAAAAGCTTTTCTAGGAAAGAGAATGAATACCAAAACTTAAGGCGTTTGGTGGTGCAGATCCCAAATGGAAGCCCAAACCTCATGTTTCCTATTCTTTATAGCCACTCACCCTCATTCTAACAAGGAGGGGAGAAGATCCCAGCAACAGATACTTAGAGAAAGAGCAAAACCGGACAAACAGGGAGCTGCATAGGAGTTGACAGCAAAGGACAGGCGACTCCAAAGCCCTAGACCGGAGCCCCCAGCCTCACGGACTGCTCGGAGCGCGAGCACTCGGACGCAGGCTCCTCCCAGGCTCGGGTTAGGACGCCCACCCGCAGGCGGGGAGGGAGCCGGCCCAGTGTCAGGTGCCACATCTCGGGGCAGTTTTCTCCCTACAATTCCACAGCCAAAAATAACCTGGAAGTGAAGTGTAGCTGTGCCAGGCACTCAGGTACCGGCCGAGTCCCCTCCTCTTCTGGATGAATTTGTATTATTTATAAGACACTTGACACATGTTGAAACACTCACAGCTCCTCGGCCTCAGGAAACGGGGCTTGTTCAGCGGAGGGGGGGCATGTAATGAGGGAGTTAACAAGGGCTGATATTTTTTTACAACATTCTTTAAAAACTGAAAAACCTCTTTAAACACCAGGAACAGCTTAAATAATTCGCTCTGGGCCTCAGGGCCCGCGCGGACGTCCTCCCCGACTCTCACCGCGACGGCGGGCCCGACGGGCGCCGCGGCCACGCGGGCAGGCTGCAGGCCGGGCCCACCTGTGCCTCGAGCGCCCCGCGCCGCGCGGACCCCGGAAGCCGGCGGGCGGCCGCGCCCTTTCACCCCCGCGCGCCGGACGTTGGCGGTGGGCGGAAGTGCGGCACTCCAGGCGGGTGGCAGCGCCCTTTCACCTCACCCCGAGGGAGCGGGTCAGGCCGGGGCCGCCGGGGTGGGAAGGAGCGGCACGTGTGGGGCCGCCGGGGAGGCGTCCGGCGAGGCCGGTGTTCCGCGCCCCGTGGGCGGGCGGAGGAGGGCGCCCTAGGCCGAGGGGCCCGCCAGCCCCCGGCGGCCTGTCGCCGGCGTCGGGAACTCCCGTCGGGGGCACACTCGCACGCGCTCTGCGGGCTGGAGTCGATGGGGGCCGCGGCCTCTCGGGCCCCTGGCGCTCCCGAGGTTGCGGGTAGCACGAAGCCCGACCCGCGAGGTCGGCCGGCGGCCCGGACGGCGCAAGCCGCGGGGCGTGGCCGAGGGAGGCACCTGCCCCCGCCCCCATTGACCGGGAGGCCGCGGCGCACAAGCCCCAAGCGCCCCTCCCGGCCCGCCCCACGGGGGTCTCGCGATCGCGGAGCCGTGAACCGCGCGGCCCTCGAGTGCTCCCCTGCCGGGGGAGGGGGCGGCGACCGGGATACCCTTGATCGAGCCCCTGTCCCAGGACTGAGACTTCGACGCTCCCAAGTAGGGAGTCTCCATGGAGGAATTCGTCCTGCTTCACTTCCAGAGTTGAAAGCCCCGAGGCCGTCGGTTCTGCACGGAGGAGCGGTCGGGCGCAGGCTAGCGAGCAGCTGATGGAAATAATTGTCCTCGCACACACCGCCCTGCGTCCAGGGGCGCGCGTGTGGACACACACGCACACACACAACTTGCCTCCTCTAGCTGCCCAACCTTAGTATTCCGGGCATGTAGTTTTCAACAACTTGCTTGACACAATGACAAAGACATTTAAATGCCAGGACACAGACTTCACTTTTTAACCTGCTGAGAAGAGCTACTTTCAAAGCTTCCCCACAGCGAATAAACTGACAAAAAATATGGGGTGCACTTATAAATTAAACACCTTACCCTCAAAGCAATGTGCGTTAATCAGGTTTTCTAAGGCAATAGCCATCTCTGTCTTTTCCTATTCACCCAAATAATGCCCCAAGAAGGAACCCCTTTACACGGGGGGGGGGGGGGGGAGTATTGAATTATACCCATTGCTAGTAAAAATCATCTTAAATCAATAGAGCACCACTTGAACTTGAGTTTCCATTGTTTCACTGAATCATCAATGTTTTTAATTAAACAGAGCTACCCTTTCTGTTAAAACATTACATAAAAGGGTTAGGTTTCTACTTTTGTTGAGGCAGCTGGCGTTTGTTGGCTGTTGTGTTTGAGCAACAGACTGTTCAATAGAAGCGAGAAATAGCTCAACGCGCTCTTAATAGACCTGTTTCAACAATGTACCTTGAAAAGGAATACATTGTGTTATTGTGTTAGTTTGCTACAAACCTATTAAAAGAAAAATAGCATCCATCAGGTCTAACAAAACGCATTTGTATTATACATACTTATCTGCTTCAAATACACTTCTTGGCACAATGTCTAGAATTCAACTAGATCATCAAGAGCTGGACAGAAGAACACATACCAGTTAGGTAATGATACACGCGCTAAAAATAATAATAAAGGAAGCTCCAAGCAGATGGTGATCACTATTTTTTGTTTATTATGAGAAATGCAGACAGTCCTACTTCAATTGAAAATACACTGCAAAAGTATGGATTTCTGCGACAAAAACAATTTAAATTGTAGCATGGGAATATTGACGCAAATTCCATATTTGGAACGAATCGGATACATTTTCGTTAGTAATTTGGTTCAGAGTAGGATTCAGTACAGAAATGATGCATTTTTAAAGCAGAATTAAACAGTGCGCAAAGAGCCCGGTTCTTTAGGGAAATGCTTGAAACAAACAAATCGAAAGCAAGGGTTCCAGCCAAGAGGTTGGGGAGCAGCGCTGTCTGGCAGTAGGAAAGGAAGTGCTTCTTGAGAGTGCTCTCTTTAAAATGATTTTAAAACTTATTTTTTGACATTTTTAACACAAAGAGAAACTGCAAGCAAAGAAATAGGTGATATTTCCACTATGGGACAGAGACTATAGTCTGTTGCAGGAAAGGTTGTCACTTGGACCACAGACCTGAGAGAAAAAAGGCAAATGATGAAACCTAGCTCTGAGATGGCTTAGCAGAAAGGGCACTCCAAAAAGCATATATCAAAGGAAAACATCGTTTGCTCCCACACAAGGCACTGGGTTTGGTTCCAACCTGAGTAGCCAACATTCCATTTTTAAAATACATAAGAGAATAGTAGATTGCCTACAAGTAAGCTTAATTGTATAAAAAAGACAATTTATATAAATTGCAATAGCACCCTATGTGCCTCATCTAAATAGATGAAGCAATATTTTGCCCAACAATGTGTATGATTTATTCCATTTCTGAATTAGTAAATTTTATCACATGAGGATTTGGAAAAAAAAATGTTACCCAAAACTTGAGATGATAGTTTTGCCATATTACAAAATAGCTATATTAGAACCTTCTACAGGACAATTTAAAGTCACATGGCTGATATGACTGCTCTCTTCAGTTAAACCATTTTCTCAAGAAGGATGTGTATGGAGAGAATACAGGAAGGTAGTTGAGATGTATTTGATTAATACTTAGACTTCTTGCTAACATCTCACCTCTAGCCCAAATCTAGTTTTTAGATTAATTCAGTGGAAATGAAATCAAATGCCCTAATTGTATGCCATAAAATTAGTTTCTCAAATGAATAAGATCAACAGAAGAATTGGTATTTTCAAGGTGAGAAATTTTTTGTAACTCATAATCAACCAGATATAAAAGGAAGGTCAAATGCACTGGTTGGACCATGATATGAAATGTTAGCTAAAGCTTTATTAAAAGTCTTTGATTTCCATTTATAACTTTTAGAAATATTTTGATGTTTAAAGTTAAGTTATCTAGGGAGAAAAATTCAATGCATTTTAATTTGAAGAGGTTGTTCAAATAAACAAAGAAGGAAGAAATGTATTTCACAGGAAGATTGTAATCTGATTCTTTGTTTTGTTCTCAGTCTTGAAAATCATTGATTCTCCTTTGCAAAGAATCTTCAATAGTGTATGAAAGCTAAATACCTTTATTTTCTTTCTTTAATATAAAAAAAATCCAAATAATATGCATTGAATTTTGTCTCCCCTTAAAGAATAAAGAAGAGGATCACATTAGGATGATTTTCTGTATGCACTCCAATTTTTCCTAAAAGAAGCTTTTGATCTGTTAATCATTAATGTCTAAAAAATTCTCAAACAAATTATAAGAATCTTAACTACCACTAATCCTAAGTAGCATCTGATTCAAAAGATTTTGTAGGGTACATTTTCAAAGCACCAAACTTCTTTACTATCCCTTGGTCTGCCTTGAGTAGGTGAACAAGCATCATTTCAGATTCCTTTTGACTTTTTTTTTTTTCCTTTTAGCTTGGAAGTATGGGAAGTAAAAGAGGTTAATATGTTTTAAACATTTCTGCCATACGCGATTATTTCAATGCCATTCTCTGGTGTTGTGTCTGAAAAGCCGGTGGCTGAGCCCGCTGCCCACAGAGCCAGACATTGAGCCAGATCCACCCCTGGGCACAGTCATGGGAGGGAAAAGATTCAGCTTCCAAACTTGATTAAAAACAGCCCAACAGTTTCTGCCCCGTTAAAGAACTGTGTGGCTGGAGAAGCTGAGTAAATTACCTTAGAGAGGAGCCGGCTGAGGTCTATGTCTCTTTCACAGGGGGATAGAGGGAAGTTTGAAGAAAGCAGAGAGTGAGTGGGCTACAAAAGGGCAGCTTGTCCACCAAAACTCACAGTTAAAATCCACTCTACAAGATTTAGGTGCTTTCAGGATTCTACCTTGTAAATGTTCACCTTAATTTGAAAGGAAAAAGAAAACATGTGCATACACGAAGAACATACAGATGCTTGGGAATTGTTAACTTGTTTCTGAGTTACTGAGAGATCTTTTGTTTTCCATTTGGCAAATTCTTCAAAATATCCTTCTCCCCCTAAAGTTACATTCTAGAAGATACAATTAAAAGAAAAAGACTAAGATGAAAAAAATGAACAGGGACAAAGTGTGTAGGTTGGTGAATAAAGTAGATGTCTGCCAGAATCTTCTTAATTATATGCTGTTAAAAAACTTGTGATGTTTTAATGGTAAGGACTAAAGACATTCAAACAGGAATCCAAATATGAACAAAAGTGGGAGTTTTCTGGTGTGTTACAATAATAAAATGAAAATGGTGTCTGTATGTGACTGTGTGTTCTCCTGCAATTCAAAATTTTATTCCAGAAAGAGGTGCAATTTGTTACTTCTTTTGTGGGCACAAGAGGAGAAAAATATGATACATTTGGGGATTTTATCGGTAGTGCTGTGTTTAGTTTTAATTTTCCTGTATTTTAAAATAAACACTTTGACCAAAGCATGTTTGATCTTTGCAAGAAGGAAGTATACATTGTGAAGGAATGTGCAGAGGCTGGATATGAAAATGGGGTTGTGACTCACAGCTGCAGGCAGAAAAAAAAAAAAGGCGTCGTGGTGTCAGCCAGAGGTGTTCAGTCTAATAATTCAAGCTGTAAACTGTATCCCCTAAAATTACCTACATAATAAATCATTGTGGGAAGAAAAAAAAAAGTTTGGACTGAAAAGTGTAAGTGAAACAGAACCCTCAGGAGACTTCAGTGCTGGGACCTATTGGCAATGATGTGAAATATGGGCTTATTTTGTCCAAAATTTTAAGGATCAAAATAATACTGGAAGTTATTTTAGCAGCCCCCCCCCCCCCCGCATGGGTCTCAACACATTTCCAGTCTGTTGAAGAAATGGGCTGGAAATTTTTTCCCCTCTCCTGATAACATGGCTGGAATAGCTGTATGGGACTTAACTGTGTATTTGTACAGTTTTGAGGGAACAAACAAACAACAACAAAAAAAAAAACTCAGTGCAACAATGGCATCACTTTAGAAAAGTAGTTATGGCTAAATTATCAAATGTACATCAAGGACGGAGGCAGAAATCTTTCTGAAAATTTCCTTAGGTTCTTGCCCCATATTTCAGTGTCGCTTGTATATACCAAAGAAAACGTTAAATTGATGTGAACTGATGAATTAGCTTGCCTGAAAATTCAATGTTAGATTGAAATCTTTACACGCTGCGGTTGGTAAAGCCAGAGCCAAATCCTGGAAACATGAGACACGGAACCGTTTGGGACTAGAATGCACCCACAGGTTTTGGAGTAGAATGGAGCTCCGTACCAGTAGAAAGATGCAGATATAAGGAGGAAGTTTAAAGGCCAAGGACACAATGAGGGTGAGGAAGTCAAGAAGCAGACTCACCAAAACCACATTGAAACAATTTATTTTATAGGATCTCCTACATTTCCAGAATTAGTGAGCAGACCCACTCTAGGAACGAGGGCTGTGGATTCTTACGTTCACAGGAGCACTGAGAGTCAAGATTGACACGGGTCTCTTTCTCCTGGGCATTTCACATTAAAATATAAGGAGAGGGGAGGGGAGAAAATAGAACGAAGCTCGAGGAGGTTGACTAGCGAAGTTTGCAATAAAGATTAACTAGGAAAAAAGAAGTCCACAGCAATTAAAACCCCTGCATCGGCTCATTAGTATTCATGACTGAATGTCCAGCCTTTCTGTTTATCTTTCTCCCAGGATCAATATCTGAGCAGCGTGGGCCTGGGAGGAACCCAAGTCGGGCCCTGCGTGAGCCTGACCTTTCGCGCCCTCCCTACAGGTCAGAGCATCTTCTGAACCACCCGGCCAGCGCCTTACCCGCGCTCATTAAATATTAAATCCACCATTCATAGGCGGGCTGAGAGAAGCGGGGGGGGGGGGGGGGGGGGTACAGGCCGGGGATGGGGAGTGGGGGCAGCGGGCAAGCAGTACCAACTGACTCCAAAGAGTTTCAGGAAACCACATTCGGCCACATTAACAGCTATGGGCCCAAGAGAAAGAAAGGAAAAAGAAAAATGAAAAAAAAAAAAAAATCCCGGGGCTGTCTTCAGCACGTCTCCAGCCCGGCTCCTGGCAGGCCCTTGCTGGCTCGGCCTGATTCCAGACCAGAGGTTTTGGGTTTTGGGCTGAGGGAAGCCAGAGTTCTCCCGAAAAAGGAACCCCACGCCCACTCCCCGTTCTACCCAGTCAAGAGCCTCCCCAGGCCTCCACCAACCTCGGAGAAGCAACCCAGTCTCGGAGCATTAACTACGATGATTATCTTTGACATTATTAACATTATTATTATTTCTACCCCCCACGTTCCCTAGCGGCTCTTCGCTGCGTCTGCTCCCCAGGGCCACTGGCTCAGCCTGGGGACTGAGAAAACCTGGCTGGGGCTGGGGGAGGGCTTAGGAGGTTGGGGCAGAGTCCAGGAGGTCTTCCTTCCAGAATTAGCTATTTCATACGCACGCACCAAGGGACGGAGGGAGCTCAGGTGGGTCCGTCACCTCCTGGGAGTGGGCTTGGGGGACCCCAAGTTTAGGCATACCCGCCCCCCGCCCCATCACATTCCCATGGTGGAGACTCAGGCGCCACGAGAGCCTCGAGAGCGCCACGGGGTGAGAGTGCAGGGTAGGCCCGGCCCGTTTGGATCCTGAACCTAAAGGGCTGAGAGAGAGCGGAATGAGCGCAAGGGAGAAGGGGACATCAGTTGCTGGATCCTTCCGTCACCCCTTTGGCCTCAGTCCCTTCTTATCCATACCAGCCGGGGACTGAGAGTTTGGGAAGCCACAGGAGGTGATCATGTGTAAGTGCATGGTGTGTGTGTGTGTGTGTGTGTGTGTGTGTGTGTGTGTCCGCGAGTGCGCAAGTGCTGGGGCTCCCCCAGTCTCTGCCTGGCGGCTGAGCTGGACCCAGCCCCCGCTTGACCACCACACTGGACCAGGCAGGAGGGATGCTGGACGAGGGCAGGGCACAGAGCAGGAGAAGACGAAACCAGATGTCACCTCTTCAAATGCTTGTGGGCCCCTGGAAACAAACAAACAAACAAACAAAAACGTGGAGGGTGAAGCCAAAGCACCTAAGATTCCCGGACTGCGTTTTGAAGGGGAGGAGCAGCAGTGGGAGGACCCTGGCCCGAAGATCCCCCGCAGAGGTCTGGGCCTTGGCGATTCAGGGGCAGGGCAGGACCTGGATGCTCTGGCCTCAGTCATCCCGCATCCTTGACCGTGAACTCGGACCCTGGGGCTGTCCTAGTTATGGTTTACAGGAGTTCTTATTTGTAACACCCGGTGGTTCAAACCACTACATCTGCCTTTTCGTTCAGAGGAGTCCAGCAAGACTGGCCTAAGGGTTTAATGTTCTACCTCTTGATCCAGTTTGGAAAGAGAGATTTTTTTTTTCCTAAAATAAAAACCCAGTAACAATCAGCTGGGAGCTGGGGTGGGTGTGGGGAGGGCAAGGAAAAAATGACATTTCTCTGGGCCAGGTTCTGAGCTGCCAATTAAAAATAGAAACTGTTCATTGAGATCTGCTGGGGATAGCTGTGGGCTGAGGGCTCCAAGTTTTTGTTTATATCCAAGTTTTATATCAGACTATAATCCATCAATTCACAAGTATTTATTGAATCCCTACCTCGGATTCCAAAGTTTGCTTCCCGAGGCACATGTCTATTTAAGCATAATAAATAAATAAATAACACATCCAAAACTTCAACCCGGTCTTGATGGGGTGTTATTTTGAGGCCTTTATTTCTCAGTCCCTGGAAGTAGGCCTATCCCGCCCCTTGGATTTGGGGGTGGGAGGTTATGTAGGAAAGGAAAGGACCTGAGTTCCCAGTGGGTGCTGGATGAGTCCCCCGTGAGTCTCGTGTGCTACCAATGAGCTCACCAACCGGGACACACCTCCCCCCTCTCCTGCCCACCTAGGCAAGCGACTCCTCATTTTGAGGGGTCAGGCTATCCTAGCCAACCCTGAGAAGAGGGAGAACAAATAGCAGGGTACAGGGAAATCCAAGCCTCCGGTCCAGCCTGTGATCTGCCCTTGATCTCAGGGTTTTGTGCGGAAGATAGAACCACTTCAGACTGAAAACATCCGTCTGAAAAAGAGACAAAGGGGTTGGGGGATGGGGTAGTGGAAGGGCGAAGAAGGTGCGGGCAGAGAGGAAAGGGGCCGAGGCAGGGCTGGATGGGTGTACAGGGCCTAGTACGTGTTTCCTTTATTTGCGCTCTGCCAGGGCTTAGCCCTAGCAGCTTCCCCTTGCCCACCGCCAGAGCAGAACCCATGCGGCCTCCGCTGTGGTAGTCACCTCCTCCCCGCCAGGGACTTGGGAGGACATCACTGAACTGGGAGAAGCTGATACCGATGCCAGTTATCATTGTGGTCATTAATAATGCAGTGAGGATCACGATAATTAATAATAATAATGATGGGCCTCCCGAGGGGGTTCCAGCTGCCTCCGGATAAAGCGATTCTCGCTTTGAGGGGAGTTATTCGATGGTGGATGGAGCGGAGCGCTAATGGAGCGAGCCTGGGCGCCCTGAAGTTCAAGTTGACGGCGGTGGCGGACAGAAAGCGTCCTCCAGACGCCGCAGTCCGACCTCCAGCGCAGCTCTGGGCCCCTGAGGGAGGCGAGGATGGGCTTCAGTTTTGTGACTCCGGAGTCACGGCAAAGGCAGGTTAGCCTTCGGCTTAGACGTGGGGGCGGGGGTGAGGACGGGCGAACTCGCGCACCCCTGCCGGACCCCCAGGCCTAGGCGACAGATCGCTGTCTGGCTCTTGGGCCGCAAGACCCCGCATGCCTTCTGAGTGGAGCTAGGGTGACCTCTTGAATACTTTTAACACTTTTGCAATCTCCCTCCCTTCGTCCAGTCCCTGAGACTCCAAGGCCGAAGAGAAAGGCAAGAGAGGGAGACTGGGCCACATCCCGGGGTTGGAGACTCGTTTGGACAAAGCCGAGGGAGGAACAGGGAGCCATTTTGCAGGAAAGCTGCTCCCACGAGCTCCCTACATCGGGGACTAGGAAACCACTTCCAGGCTGGTTCCTCTTTGCCTTGTCCCTTGTCGTTTTATTTTCCTGCTGAAAACTGAGATCAGCGCCCCCAACCTCGAAGGACCTCCGGTCACTCTCCCACATTCCGATCTGAAGTGATCGAACCACCTCAATGCTGTGAGATCGTTCTTCTCTTGCTTCTTCCCCCAAATGAGAGAAACCCCCCCTAAGGCTTGAGTTGATGTGAAAGTTGCCCACACACCCCATTTCATCCTTCTTAGATTTGGGAGGTGTCTCAAAACAACAACTTCCTTTCCCAAAATTAAAAAGTTAAAGCCCTGCCATAGGCAGTTTCATTCTTGCCCAAATTATGATGAATATTTAATCTGATCCTTCTCCTCCCCTCCCCCCCGCCCACCCCCGGGAGTGAGGGGCTTTGGAAAACCCTACACGATTTTCCTCACAGCTTATAATATGTTCAATGAACTCTCCCAAGGTTCAGTGACACATGCCAATTATTTTAATAATTTTGCTTAATATTATTAGGGGTTATAAATTTGTTTTTAATAGAGGGTTGATTGCTTCAGGAATTGGCGCTCAGGCAGTTCCCAGGGCCGCTGGGGAGGGAAAGTCTGGCATTTGTCACCCTGAGTCTTACCCGCACGCAAAACCCAAACTGAAATCCTTTCCTCCGCATATAACAGGTAGCATGGCCTCAGGGAGGTCAGCATTGTCCTCCTCTCCACTAAGGCCCTTTGGGCCTGCACTGCCTGGCCCCGCGGCTCAGCCAAAGGCAGGAGGAGGAGAAAGCAGCGGTCGCCCCCGCAGTCCCCAGCGCTCTCAGCCTCCGCTGGCGCAGTCCAGCGCCGCGCTGGGCGATCCCACGGAGGTGTCGCTGCCCGTGCCGCCCCCGAGGCTTTTTACTGCTGGGGAGATAGCTCCGTGGCTGCTGGGGGCTTCTCCGAGCTGCAGGACACCCAGGGAGAGGAAGATGGAGATGTCTTGATAGTCCAGGGGCTTAAAAATAATTTCCCCATTCATCCCTTTGGTTATTAAAATTATTTTTCCTTTCTTCCTTAGAGCAGCGTGTTTGGAAACTCGTCGAGTCCCGTGGGGGGAGGGGCGAATGAGGCTGCAAAACCTTTCAGTAAGGTGCTTCAGCTCATTTCCACCTGGCAATTTTAGCCTTTGCACTTTATTTGTCAATTCTTTGCAAAGGTTCTTTCATTTGGAGCCAACGGTTTGTTGCTTCTCTATTCTCTCAAAAGAAAATTAAAATGTAGTCCATCACTTTCTCTTGAACATCCTGATTATTGGTGCAGAGCAGCTTTGCTTAAGATAAGTAGGACTTCTTGAGCAAGCTCTCTGCTTAAAATTTCATGGAAAAAAAAAAAACTTCTGGAAGAAACAGGCCCTTTTAAACCATAATCATTGGGCCAAGTTCAAAAACAAAGTACTCAGCTCAGTTTTAAACGTGCAATTAAAAATAACTGTACCTCAGCTTTTCAGAGGGAGGGAGAGGAAGGGGGCAGGGAAGGGGGAAAACAAAGAATAAGGAAATGTTTAGTGCTCTTAAATCCAGTCCAAATAGCTGAAAGAAAGAAAGGCATTCCCTCAGATAATGGAGCCATTAGAAACTCTGAAGGTTCCTGCCGCCATTCCTCACAGGGGATTTCCAAAAATTTAATTCACTCTCAGCTACTAAACAAAGGATGTAGAAAATAATTTTGAGACTTTCTGCCAAAGGGGCAGTTTGGCCTCCTTCCTCTGCATACATACACCTTCCTCTCCAGAATGCTGGATGGTGCTTCCCAACACCTGGTACCCTGATCCAGACCCATGTCAACCTTCAAGCTGCTTCCTTCTCATTTGCTTTAAAAACTTTGCTAGGAAAAAAAAAAACAGTATGTTCATGCAGTTTCAACACATTTTATTATATTTCTGTATGCATTACTCTCAAAACATATCACAAGAAATGATCAAACCACTTAAAACCTTCAAATAAAAAATCTGAAACAGTTTATGCCCACAATTGTACATATTTATAGTTAAGAAACATTCTTTATAAATATTGTTTCCTCTGTAGCAAGTTAATACCATAATTTAATTACAAATGGATAAATATGGTAACGGGTATTTACAGAAGGGAGGGTGTTATTACGGAAAAAGCTAACGGCACAACGTTTATTTTTCCCCCACAATCTTTCATACAGGAACTAACAAATTGAACTTGCAAAAGCACTAAAACATCACATGTAAACCCAACTAACAAAAAAATACATTCACAAGCGTTGTTGTTGGTGGTGGTGTGTGTGCTATGGGTCGGTGTGTCGAAGAAACAGAAGGGAGACTTTGGCACGGCTCAATTTTTTTTCCTCCAGTCTATAGTTGCATGAAGTTTACAATCAAGTTGCCTCATAAAAAGGAACACAATATTCAATACCACAATACAAAATAAACCATTTTCTTCCACATTACTTAAAAAAGAAACCAGGTAAACTAAAGAGAAAAGAAAAAACCCATCACTTGGGGAAGGAAAGGAAGGCAGGAAGGAACGCAACCCAGAGTTTACAAATGGACAAAACTTCTATACACCAAGAAGCCGTTAAAATCACTCAGAGAAGGAAAGGAAAGAGTCTGCTATGTACAGTTTGTCTGAAGACTCGGAACAGGGTGGGAAGGAAAGGGGGCATGAGGGATGATGGCAGGGAGGTTTGATTCAATATTTTTGTGGGTTTTTATTTTTTACTTTTTTATTTCTTATTTTATGTTTTCAGCTTCAGAGACTCCAGAAGGGGTTTTTTTTTTTCCTTGCTTTTCATGCCTAAATTTTTTTTCTTAAAAAAAAAAAAATAATAACTTTTAAAAAAATCCTTCTGCTGGTAAAATCGTTTTCATCATCATAAAAATCAGATCTATAATTTTAACAAGACAGATCACAAGGCGCCCTCGCCTCTCGCTGCGGGGAGGGCAGCGGCGCTGGGAACTGGGAGAGGAAGGGAGGCCCCGGCCCTCACACGTACCATTCATTGAAGTTGGAGGAGAGGCCGCTGTGGCCCCCGGCTGTCGCACTGCCCCCACCAGAGCTGCCGCCGCCCCCGCCGCCCGCCCCGCCGCCGCCCCCGCCGCTGCCACCGCCGGAGCCGCCTCCCGAGCCGCCGCTGCCCGAGCCTCCGCCCCGGTGCACGGCGGACACCGCGGCCGCCGCCGCCGCTGCCGCCGCCGCCGCCGCCGCCGCCGCGGGAGACAGATTGGAGCTGCTCTGAGGCTCGGAGCTGGGGGAAACCAGCCCCGGGGGCGTGGATGACTCGTAGCCTGAGCTGGCGGCGGGGGAGGACTCAGAGCCCTGAGGGGAGGACTCATGGACCTGCAAGACAAAAGCCGGGAGGGGGGACCAGAGGGGACTGGATGTGAGTGCAGCTGCTGTGAGGCCGGGGCCCCCGAGGGGGAGCACCCCAGAAATGTCCCTCTCCACCCGGGCTCCCTGGGGACCTTCCCGGGCGGGCTGCGGTTTTCCAGGCCCCTACGAGGCGGCCTGCCAGGCCGGCCTCGCCCTCCTCCCGGCTACCGCGGTGGTACCTTCATGTGCTTCCGCAGGGAACTGGGGTGCGTGTAGGACTTGTCACACATCTTGCAGAGATAGGGCTTATCGGAGGTGTGGACGTGCATGTGCTTCTTCCGGTCGCTACTGTTGGCAAAGCGCCGGTCGCAGCCCTCAAACTCACACTGGAAAGGCTTCTCCCCTGTGGGCGGCAAACATTGTCGCTGGTTGAGACACACAGAGTCCCGGAACACCAGGTGGTTAGGGGGCAGGCAAGGCGACGACTTGGGGGTAGAAGGGCTGAATTCCTTAAATAGGTCGGATCCCCTCTGTGGCAGACCAAGATGAAATTAACCCCTTTTCCACCTGACAGTCCTGATCATTTATTTCATATTTTACTTTCTTCTACACTGAAGCCCATCTCCTCGAATTTCTAACAAGTTTGGGGTAAATCCTGGCCCTGCCTGCTTTTCTATAGGACTTCTTGGATGCGCAGCTTCTAACAAGTTGGTCTCGCCATGGAGAAGCTGTTATTATGACAAAATATTTGGGGCATTATCAAAATCACACAGGCTGCTGGGCTGCTGTCGGTTTCTCTCTGCCGCCAGTAGGCAATTACATTTGGAGAAGCTATGTGTTGTTTGGGGGACGGGCTGTGGATATTAACTGAGCCAGTATTTTTCATCCAAAATTCTGCATATTGAATTAACTGTAATTCTAGTTTCATCAGTCTTTTAAAAATAAGTTTGAAAAAGGGGGGGGGTTAATAGTAGAGATAAGGTAGTCTTATAATGATTGCAGAGGGGCCAAGCTGGGGGGTGAGGTGGGGAACAGAGTCAGGAAAACCTTTCAAAATCTCCCCGTTTAATTTTCTGGTGGTCCCAGCATCCTGTTGCCAGAATTCCAAATGCTTGGAGTCATTTAGAGGTGTGAGAACTCAAACGTCGTTCCACTTGGAAAGGGGATCGTTTAACGTTAAATTCCATTAGCACCTAAATTGTTTTTTAAAGACATCCGCTCAGAGACAGGACTCGAAAGCTAGCATTTCATGCAAATAAATTTCTCAAATTTTAAACCTTGTTAAAAGCTTGTCTCGCACCTCGGCTCCCTCCCTTCCCAAAAGAGAACAATAGGCCTCTGGCGCATCCCCACTTCGGAGTAAATATTGACGAGGGAAGTTGCTAAAACATTTGGCTTTCTTTTAGGAAATCGTCTGGCAAGATTTTGACTGAGACCTGGTCATAGATGAATAATCTATGAGGCGGGAGGCGCGCTCTTTTGCGGCTCTCTCTTCTCACGCGATCCCCCGTGGGGACGCGCTGCCTGGGGCTCTCGTTGACCGGATTGTGGGTCCAAGTTTGGAATCGCAAACCCTGTGATGCCCATTAGAGATTTTCACAAACTGCTGCGAAACCACCGTAAAGCCCCCGCGACCCACCCCGAGATGGGCTTAAAAAAAAAAAAAAAAAAACTTTGAAAATGAGAAATGCTTTACAGCTCCTGCTCACACCAGGCTTACTTAATGGGAAACAGTCCCGGGAAGGGCGTTTGGACCACGAGTAAAAGACGTGGGAAAATACACAAGCCACTCAAACACAGACAGGCACCCGGAGCAGAAAAGCACATTCAGACAAGCTGGCAAAATCCTCTCTAGGCTCGCTTCCCGGGCACCGAGTTACAGAGCAGTTTTATTTTGTGCGTTCTATTTAGAACGCAAATTATTAACCAGGGCTGAGCAAACGAAGCAGTTGCATCACCCCACACGTACATTTGATATCATACTGGTCATTTAAAATTCAATTTCCGCACATGGAAAAACCCAGGCCAATAATAGTCTTTCATCATCCAACAAAAACAAGCCGCTCGCTCTTTCACACACAAAAAAACATCTCCCGTCCCAGGGCCCGGGCTAGCGGTTGGCGCCCTCCGACCGCGCGCTCGAGCGCGTATACACACACACACACACACACACACACACACACTTCAGCTTGTGCATTTCTCCCTAAGTCTCCCTTCCGCACTTCGTCCCGGTCCTTGCCTGCGGTTACCTGTGTGGGTCCTTTTGTGGATCTTGAGGTTCTCGGAGCGCGCGAAGACCTTGCCGCAGCCCGGGAAGGGGCAGGGAAAGGGTTTCTCGCCTGTGTGCACGCGGATGTGGTTGACCAGTTTGTATTTGGCCTTGAAGGGCTTGCCTTCGCGAGGACACTCCTCCCAGAAGCAGACATGGTTGCTCTGTTCCGGGCCTCCGACATGCTCCACCGAGACGTGGGTCACCAGCTCGTGCATGGTGCTGAAAGTTTTGTTGCAGCTCTTCTTGGGGTTGCTGAGCTGTTCGGGGTCGATCCACTTGCAGATGAGCTCCTGCTTGATGCACTGCTGCCGCATGTAGCGGAAAAAGGCACCGGGGTGGTGGTGGTGGTGGTGGTGGTGGGCCGCGGCCGCTGCCATGTTCATACCCATGTTCATATTCATGGGGCCGTACTGATTGTGGAGCTGCGCCGCCGAGTACGGGTCGGTCCGCGGGCTGGCCACCTGGCGATATTGCTCCGAGCGCCCGAACACTTCTCCAGGCAGCCCGAGGCGCATCTGCCCATTGAGCACATTCTGCGAGCTGTGCGGCCCATGCTGCTCCGGGAGGCCAGGGAAGAGGAGGTGGCCCTGCGCGTCCGAGTGCGCGTGGTGAAGGCCACCCGCACCCGGCCCGAATAGCCCATGCTGCCCTCCGCCCGGCGCCGAGTCCCCGAAGCCGCGGCTGCGGAACAGGAAGTCCCGAGTGGAGTTGAAGGGCGGCCCGGAGTAAGAGCCAACATGCGCAGCGTGGGGCCCGAGCGCGGCGGCTGCGGCGGCGGCCGCAGCGGAGCCGGGGTAGGCGCCGGGGCCCTGCGACGTGAACGCCGAGCTCTGGCCAGGGGACAGCTCGTGTGCGCCCGGGTTGAGCTTAAAGGCTCCCATGTGCGCAGCGGCCGAGTCTACGAAGCCATTCTGCGCTGCCGCCAGGCTCAGTTCACGGTCTTGCATCTCCGCGGCCGCCGCCGCTGCTGCGGCTGCCGAATGGTGATGGTGGCGCGCAAAGCTGCCCACCCCGATGGCCGGGAACTGCGGCCCCGCGTCCAGAAGCATGGCCAGTGCGCCCGCCCGCCCTGTCGGCCCCGGCGAGCCCTGCGCTTTCGCGCCGCCTCGGCTCCCACTCCCAATTCGCGCGGTGCGTCCAGTGGCCGCTGGGCTCCGGGAGCAGGCGGCGGTGGTAGAGGCGGCTTCAGTCCGGGCAGCCGCGATCCTGTGACTGCCGCCTCCGCCACCGCCTGGATCTGCCTCCGGCGGCCGGGCACAGAACGAAGGCGCGGAGAGGAAGAGGAGGAGGCGGCGGCGGAGGAGGCGCGGGAGGAGGAGGAGGTGGAGGAGGAGAAGAGTCCAAAGCCAGGCGGAGAACCAAAGTGTATTAAAGGAGCTGCGGCGGGGGCGGGGGGGCAGGGCAAGGGAGGGCGGGCGGGAGGAGGGAGCGAGAGGGAGGTGTGGGGAGCAGAGCGGAGAGGGGGGCCACCGGGGGGCGAGCGCAGCTCCGCGGCCCCCACCCCTGCGCGCACCCGCGCGCGCACGAACACACTCACTCGCTCGCTCGCCCCGCAGACCCCGGGCCCGGCTGCGCCTAGCTGCGCCCACAGAATGAAATCACTGCAGCTGCAGGGCCAGGATGGATGCCCGAGGGCGGCGACTGTCCTCAGGCCCGGCAGGCGAGCGAGAAAAGGACGGAGGCTAGCTTCGCTCTCAGCGTCCGGCGCTCGAGCTCAGTGTACCCGCGGCTCCACCTGACCGCGGCTGGGGCTCCGGGACAACAGGAGGAGGCCAGGCGCTGGGTCCGCCGCACGGTCTGGCGGCCGTTCCCTCCCCCGCGGCCCTGCTCGCGCCGCCCCGCGCGCTGCGGGTATTGTTCCGCTCCGCGGCTGCGGTGTTCAGCCCTCCTGGTCCTCCGCGCTTGGCATTGGCTGCGCTTCGAGTAGTAAACTTGCAGTGGCCACGAATTCCCCCAGATGAAGGAAGCAGCCGCGCCGCTCCCTCTTTCTTTAAGTTGTGCCGGAGGAGGAGGCGGGCGGGGTGGGGGGGAGAAGGAGGCTGTGGGAGGGGAGTAGGCAGGGAGGGGGAGGGGAGAAGGGGGGCTGGGCGGAAAAACAATAACAACAATAAAAAAGTGATCTCTCGCTCGCCCCCTTCCTCAGGCAGGTCGGCCCTGGGTGCTGGACCGGGAGCGGATGGCCGCACCCGCGAGGACAGAAGGGAGTCCCAGGTCCCAGCAAGTGAGAGAAGGCCAAAGCGGCTTCCCCCTCTCGGCTGCAAGGGGCTGCATTCGCCACCGCCTGTTTATTTCGGTGGGCACTACCGCTGCAGCTGCAGCCTTTTATTTTTTTATTTCTTCTTCTTCTTCTTCTTTTTTTTTTTTTTTTTGTCTCCTCCTTTTCCTTTCCCCTCCCCCGCGTCCCCCTTAGTCTCCCGCCCCGGGTTCTCTATCTCCCGCTCCAGGGCCGGCCTCTCGGTCACACCGCCCCTTTAACGGCGGCTCCCGCCCCGCCCGCCCTCCTGACGCCACTATTGGTCGCTGCGGCCTCGTCAATCCGGCGCTCCCGCCCCTAGGCCGGCCAGCCCCGCCTCCCCCGCGCCCCAAGAGCTCCAAGCGGCTCAGGCATCCGCCGAATGTGCCCGCGGGCCGTGCCTGCCAGCCTAAGGCGCTTCGCCGGCGCGCTCGGTGGTACGGCTTCTGGGCTTGGCCGGCAGCGTCGCCCCTGGGAATCGCGCAGCAAGCGTTGCGAGGGCCCAGGCCGCGGGGTTACGTCGCCCTCAGCTAGTCGCTGGCCAGAAGCGGGACAGTACCCACACCGGCCACCGACTCCCCAGGGATCCGAGCCACTCCCAGCAACTTTAAATCCCAGGAACTGCGGGCCTGGGCTTTCCGTGCCGCCCGAGACGTGGCTGGCAACCGGTAGTCACTCCGGAGGTCCTGCGCCCTGGGACATTTCAGGCCGATAGCCCGGCCGGGAGCGCGGAGCAGGGAGCGGCCTGGGGGCCCATCTCTTGCCGATTTGGCACGCTCCCTATTCCTTCCCCTCCGTTGGTGAACCTGCTTTATGGTATTGAAAACTGGTGAAGGACGGTGGGTGTATAGTCTTGCCGGTTCCTTCGATTCTCTGGATTCTCACCCAGACACCGCCCCCACGCCGGGCGGTGGTCCCCACCCGCCCCTGGGCGCGCTCAGTTCCCCCGCCGCTCGCCTCCTGCTCCGATTACAGCAATAAACATTGGGCAGTGCCCCCCCTCCACGAAGGAGGGGGTTGTCTGGAAGTCGTTTAAAGACGGTGCCACCCTAGGGGTAGATGCCCAGTAGTCTGGGGCTGCTGCCACGATGAATTGAGAAGGATGGGGACGCTAGCAGCCAAGCAAGGCTTAGGCCAGAATTTGGCTGAGGGTAAGGCTCAGGGCCTGGGGAGAGGAAACCGCCAGACTCGTAGGGCTTAACCCCTCCATAAGGTAAATATCACTTCTCTGGGAGTGAAGAGTGTGCCCCTTCTCGGGTGGGCGTGAGCTGGCCACAAAGCTACTCCCGGTGCGGCCCCTGGCCAGCCCCCTTGGCCCTGAGGCCTACGCGGCACCCTGAGTCGCTGAGGACATTTTCTGTCCCAACGCCCGAAGCTCGTGCTCTCGAGGTAACCAGAGAGGGAACCGCGGATTCCCAGGCTGTGGAGGTGTGAAGGGACAGTGTAAGACCAGCGCCTTTCTTTGCCTGGCTGGCCTGGAAAACTGCTTTTATTTACAAATCGCTGGGAGTTGAAATAAAAATTCAAGCAAGAAAATAATCACCATGCACTTCAAATTTTTAATCTTAAAATGAAATCATCCAAAACGCGGGAAGAATCTTCTCACTATTGCTAGCATAACCCGAGCTTTCGTGTGCGGGCTCAGACTGCCTTTGCCCGCTGAAGCGGGTCTCTCTCTGTGTTGGAACTGGCTGTAGCCCCTTCCATAAAGGGCCCTGTGCCCTCCTTCTGTCCTCCCCTCTTCCCTGCCAAGGGGAGGGGGGCAAAAAGGAAGGGGACTGGGACACATGGCTAAAGCTTAGGAGTTTGTCTGGAAGCTGGAGGCGCTCGTCTTTCCCTATGTCTTTCTAAAAGGGGCAGAGGGCAATTGCCAAGTTGGCCCCCGAGAGAGGAGGGGGTGGGGGTAAGAAAAAAGGGAGAGAATGAATTTCTCCTGGCAGAAAGGCTGCCCTGCCACGTTGAGCCCTTTAAAATTGCCCAATGCAGTCTTTCATGTTTGTTTACTGTATAAATTGATGAATTTATATGGGGGAGATGAAGGGAGAGTACCTGGAATGGCTTATTCCAAACATTACAAAAAAAAAAAAAAATCCTTCCTAGAGATTGTGAGGAAAGCAATCCTGCATATCCAAAGAACTCACTTCCTTTCCTTCTTTCAAGGCATCAGACTTCCAAGTATTCTTCCTTTACCACTTTCTCACCCCTCCCCAATCCCCCCTCCCTCTCCTCTTTGACCCATTCTCTCTTTTCGCTTTGATTCCTCTTTTGCTGCGCCCGCGTTTCGGGGTAGCGCGGCTGGGCGCTTACTTGCGCTGGGTTCCGGGGGCTGCTCGCTGCCGGGCAGTGGGGCAGACGCCTTAATTCCCGCCGGAGACCCCGCGGGCTGGGCCCTCCTGGCTATTCTTTCCCTGCTCCAGTTCTCCTCTCTCTGCAGGACACAGAGGAGCTGAGCCAAGTTCAAAGTCACGTCTCCATCCCCTCTCAGAAATGCTTTATTTCTCTGCAAACCGCAAAACCCTTTTCCTTCAATGACAGTATTTTTTTTTAAGGAAGTAGAGGGAAGAGCGAGAGAGAACAAGAAAAAAAAAACTGCAAAGGCTTTCAGAGTTATCGCCTCAAAAGTGGACTCCTGTTCCTTGGCAGGAAGGGGGTGGGGGGAGAAAAGAAAAAGAAAGGGAAAGGAAAAGGGGGGGGGGGGGGGGGGACCCCGGTCAAGCTTTCTTATAAACCGTGTGCATGAATTCAGTTTTTCAACAGGTTTCTGGAAGGACACTTTTGCAGCATTGTCAGACTGGAGGGACCCACAACTAGTTCCATGTCCCCTCATTGTGAGTTTCCCAAAATTGTTCTTCTGAAATCCTGAAGAAGCCTGAGCCAGGCAAAACCTGAGCCTAGGGCTGGTGAAGATCCGGAAAACCTTGGGAGTGCGTTGGGGCGTTCATTTCCTGGCAAAGAGAGGGAATCACAGCAGGATCTGGAATGTGTGGTATATTCAAAACTTAGAAAATCCCACCACACACCCCGACACTTATCAACTGAGAACCTCCTTTTAGTTTCTGGGCCTCTGGAAACAATGTTGTTTGAATTCTTTTGTAGTATGATGTGCATTTTGTGTACATATATGCAAACAGTGCACACTCTGTGGCTCTCACATATACATTGTTCCACGGAAGAAGCTAAAAAACAAACAATGAAAGCCAATTGTTAAATTGGAAAGCCACTTTATTATTGAAACTTTTAATTTTCCTCTGAAGGAAAGAGGGGGTGGGGGAGAGAAGCAGAGAGAAGAGATGAGAGAAACAAGTATGGAAACTGCGTAACCTGGATAAAAAGGAGAATTTTTCAGGATTCTAGCACCATAGTTTATATCACAGACTCATAAATTCAACAAGATCATCAACAGGATATTAAGTTGCAGGTTACCTTTGATTCAGCTGTCTCAGCCACTCCTGGGCTGGGTGACCCCTGACCCATGAAAGGACTACATGTGTGCTAGGGAAGCTACCTCTGCAAAACCCACCTAGAGCAAATGTTCTTTGTCAGAACTTTAGAAAAGTGTAATGTAAAAGAAGGGGAAATTGTGAAAAATCTCAGCCAATATTGTAACTTTTAAATACCATTTTTAAAAGGGCAGGGGTGAGAGGAGGTGTCATAGCATAAGGCCCTCTCCAGTCTGCTAAAAGAATTTCTTTTCCACCTACAGTTAAATTTTCTGTTTTCTAACTGGGCTTATTTAAAATATGTATAAAAATATGTACTCACCAGCAGTTTAGTGATACGGGTATGTACTTGTATATTTGTCAAAAAAGGACTCTGGGAAAAATAGAAGGGATCCATCACACCTGTCTTTACCCCTGGGTTGGTGATACTGGCTGTGGTTTTCTGAAAGGAAGGGAACTAATTGTTCCTACTTCATCTCCTCTTTCCTGATGGGAATTTTTCCACTGCTGCAAAATAAAACAAAAACAAACAAACAAAAACCAGAAGGCATTAGTTTATGTGAACATGTTTAATTATCCTGAGGACCGTTATCCTTTGGGCTCCCAGGCAAACCACATCCAGGGAGGTTGAATACAGATGACAGGCGAGCAGCTTTCCAATAAACTGCAGTATTATTGCAATAGACTTTGTAATACAATTTATGCTGTCATTCATAAATAACAATGCCATATGTCAACCATATTGCTTACACAAGTAAATCCATCAACGTGTCACTATTTGATTTATCTTAACAGCTTCTTCAAATATTGAAGCATAGATACTGAAAGGGTGTTGAGTGGAGGTAACCACCCCACAACTCTGAGATTTTTAAAAAACTACATATCCTCTGCTTGCTCCTTTTTTTTTTCTTTCTTTCTTCTTTTTTTTTTAATCTTGCATCCAAAAACATTCTAAAGGATGAGGGATGAAGTGGGGGAGAAGCAAATCCTGGGGCCAGTATGATTATTAGGTGGTTATATGAATTGTGAGCATGTAGGGAGGGTTTTGTTTTTCTTGTTTTCACTTTCCGAGTTTATTTTAGAACACAGGAGTGTCTCCCAGGAAATTACCAAACCTGATGGTCAAATGTAGGCCAAAGTCAAAGATCTTTCTCCAACAACCACTATCTGTGAGTTTTTTAAAGTTTGATAACCAAATGAAAGCATTTGAGGAAAGGTCAGTTTTATACAATTTATTTAGTAGTGGGGAAGTAGAGGGATAATGTTTCTGCAGCTTTTAACCATAAAGGTTAAGTGGACATGAGAAGGTCTAATTGTTGACCATCAAAACTGAAATTAACAACAAAACAAAACCCCACGGAATTCAACATCTCAGTCACTGGCCACACAGCCGTGACTTCCACCTTATTTTCATTGTGTTCATGCACATGTGACAGGGATCATAAACTTTACCACAAAGCACATGTTTGGACACTCTTAGCCCCGCACATAGGAGCCTGAGGATTCTGCGGGAATTTAGGAGGACAGAAAAGAGAGGCAATCCTCTTAGAGCCATTCAGAGGGCAGCGAATGGCTGGGGGGAGGGGCAGTTAGGAGCAATAAGGCCCTCACAGCAGCCCCCCACCCAAGGCAGATCGCTAGTGGTGAGGGTGGGAGGGTAGAGGATCTAGTCCCTACCCGCTGCGGATAGGGCCAGGGGAGGTGGCCCATGGACCTTGCTGCCTAGATGGGTGGCGATGTCCTTGCATCGAAAATTCCCATCACTTCCAGTCCTGACAAAGCTCTACAAAATGCAGCTTTGCCGTCCCCTTTGCCCATCTGGCCCTGGCTTGTGGAGTTTCCAGTGAACCATCACCACCTTCCCAGGGTCTGCTTGCTAATCCCCCACCCGCGGCGGCACCCCGTCCGCTAAGCACCCAAGGGCATCCTTGGGCTAGGCTTCAAAGGTCCTTCGATTTCTCCAGTAACTAACTTGAGGTGTCTCGTTCGCCCTTGAACCCGCCTCCCACGCGGCCCAAATGCCCCTAGACTCTCCAAATCCGCCCGGACCCAGCCCTTCTACGACGAGGTCGTTCTCTCAGAAACCACGCGGGATCAGCGAGTCATAAAGCAATTGCAGGGGCAATAAAAGGAGGCTTGGTGGGTCCCCCAGCTCCTTTCTTGTTCACCCCACAGTCCTCAAGTGTCCCTCTTCCCTAGCCTGCAGAAACAATCAAAGGCTCAAAAGCCAGGAAATGTCCAATTCACTTCCCTAGAGTTTACTATTACCCACACCCATCGCAGGAAACTTGGCGGTGTTCAGTGAGGAGCGGAGGGCACCGGGGAGCCTAGGAGCCGCGTTCCTCACTCCACGCAGCGGGAAGCCGTAAGCGCCCGCGTGAGCATCCGCAGAGACCCGTTCAGTGGCCTCTCTGGGCAGCTGAGCTGCGGCGTGGCGGTCAGGTTCCCGCCAGCCGGGCATTTACTGTGCCTCTCACCTCCTCAGACTCTCGGTGCCTTTGTTCAGGACCTGAAGGAGGTTGGGGTTCGGGGTGCAACCAAAAGGTCTGGAAACCGACGGCCTTAAAAGGCCCCCCAAAGGGCATTTCAGTGACTTGCCACATTGCTACCTCCACACAAGCACCTCTGCTGCAAGGACATAAGTTTTGAGGATTGGCCCTGAGGATCAGCACCACCGTGGAAATATGGGGCTAAATCCACGGAAGGAGAACTGGCATAGCTGCCTCTATAGCCCCCTGCTTTTAAAATTAATACATTATTTTCTTCAACGCCCTGGAAGTTGTTGGTGTTTATTTAAGAAGAGTGACACAGTTATTGGGCCCTTAGAAACTAGGAATTTAAAGAGATTTTACTTGGCTCCCAAATAGCTTGAAAAAGAAACAGCGCACCTGGGGTCAGGCAGGTCATCACAATAACAAAAAAGCGCGTCTAACAAAATAACAAAAAAGCTCTTTTGATAAAGAAAGGCAATCCCGGAAATCCACTGCAAGCCTTCCTGATGACCATCTAGCTAGGCCTATTCTCAGGTTTAATTGGCAGGAGGTTTATTGGCGCCTTATTGGTGTTGATTGAAATTTTGCTCCCAGTCCTTTCTCTTAAGAATTAGCAGCTCAAGTCGATTTACCTGAGTCAATTATCTTTTTAGGGTCCAGATTTGGTCATAAATTTGCAAATATTCATTAAACTCACTTTGTAAATATCTGTTTTTTCCAGTCACTACCCAAATCTCTGTTATTTCCTAAGAAACTCTTTTCTTTTTTAAGGCTTCCATAAAAAGAAATTGATCAGGGAGCTATATTTGAATTAAGACATATTAAATCGATGACAGATACATATCACGCTGTGTTTAACAAGAGCTGTACAAGGAGGCGGGTTCCAGATTCCGCACGGCTCTGCTGCAGCATCATTCACATTTTTACAGCCCTTCCTTCATGCCTCCACCCATTAAACCATTAAATTTCAGCAATTCAATAAAACAAAGCAGTTATAATTTTGACGAAAAGCTATTTTGAGGGGGGTGGAGGTACCCATTTTATTGCACAATAAAAATGCTCAACAGTCCATATTATAGGCGAGGCTGTATTTATTTTCTTTTTCTTTATTCATTCCTTTTCTTGGTTTTGTTTTGTTTTTACTTATAACCTGCAGGATGGAACTCAAAGCTGCCATTACTGCAAATATGGACATTTACTGCCAAGAAATTCACATAAAGGAAATTCACTTGAAATGTTTTGAGAGGAAAGAAAGTGGTGATAATTCTCAATATGATGCTTTCTTTATAAACCATCCATAGAGATGGCACAGTTCTCAATCCACCTTCCTGTGATTGGTTTCAGATGTTTTAAGATGGAAGGACATGGTCTCTTAAAATACAGATGTGGATTTTGTCAATCCTGCCTATTAAAATTTTCTGTGCTTCACTCCTGCCTTTTTAATTTCCCTATATTTGAACTTCACTGAAGCTTTTTTTTTTTAAAAAAAAAAAAAAGCTCATTTGAAATTTGATAGTATTATTGTCTTTGTTTGCTTGTCAGTTTTTTAAGAGAAATGACATTCCCAAGGCTCATGGGGAAGCTCTCACTTAGCATTGTTCACACCCATGTCAATGGGGCTATGGAATCGACTCTTTTGAAAAATATTCCTTATTTTTTCCCAGGACCATTTCCTGAGGATGGCTTTGTGTGGTCTACTTTTACTTGAACTGTAAACGAATTAAGCTAGGAACATGTTTTATTGTATCCCCAAAGGGGAGGGGGAACACATTTTATTTATTATGACCTCTAACAAATAATTTTATGGAGGAAAGCAAATTTTTAATCCTGATATTAGTTTTAGAACATTTTGGACTAACACATTTAAAAAAAAATGTTTCCTTTTTAAAATCTGAAGTGACAATTTGGTACACTATAACCTACTTTGGAATTTTCTGCCCCCACCCCCCACCCCCCCAGTGATATAGGGACTTCACGTTATTTTTTAAAAACTGATTTGGTAGCAAACTGCTGGGAAGGGATGGTGTTCACTAAGAACAGCAATGAGGTCCAGCTTTTATGGTTTTCAAATAAGACATCTCAGTTTACTTGAAAATGATAAGGTGAGATGATACTTTATTATAAATAAATAAGATAAATTTTATTGTATCTATTTGAATTTGTGGTCCTTTAAAAGAAATGAGGCACACACATTAAGTGCGTTCTGGACAAGAAAGAGAAATTCTGCTTAAAGGACATTGCTTAGCACTGCTTCGCTCAGGAGAGATGAGGTTTGGCCTGCCCTGTCACTGTATCTCCGAAAGGCAAAAGTTAGCATTGCTGCCGGATATCCATGCCGCCCCGCCCCTCCGGTAGATCTAATTGGAAGTGGCAGATCTAGAACCGATGAGTAGTGAGATTACACTTTGAGCCAACTCCTTTGAACCATGTTGAAAGGGACTCCATGAGCTAAAAAGTAGAAATAAAACCGTTCCTTTGGGAAAAGATTTATTTTGACTTCACCTGGTGTTTTGCGGAGCCAAATCACTCCAGTTGTTTTGCAATCAATAGACTTTAATAACCTTCCTCGGTCGGTCTCTTGTCTGCTCCCTACGTGAGAGCTGGGCAGATTGGGTGTCCAAACGTTTCTGGCATCACCACTACAGGTATGAAGACGGGATGTTCACCCTCCTGCAGAGGGCAGCTCAGGCATCTTCCAAAGTAGGAGGAGTAGAAAGTGGGTACTGGAAGGGGAAACTGCGAGCAGTGAGGCGTAGGTTTTTGAAGTTAGGGGTTCCCGCCCCGCCCTTTGCCCCTTGGGGGTCTCCAGTCCCTTGCCACCCGGTGTACTCTGACTGCGTGCGCACGCTCTCCATAGGCGTGTCAACAGAGCGCAGAGCGCTGCGCGCGCAGGCCAAGCAGAAACTTTCTGCAAGTGCAACTTGGGCATCCCTGGGGAGGCGGGGACCGAGGGCTCCAGGGGAGGAGGGGGCGCGAAGTGAAAGCGCAGGCGGTGGCGAGCACAGGGGCGGTTCCCCGCTGGGCCTAGGGTCTGAACGGGAGCCAATCGGGCAGCCGAGTCTGCTGCCAATCACGCGGCTCCCTCCAATCCCACCCGTGCCATTTCCAAAATCTCAGTCCCACTGTGCAGCTCAAATGTGGTGCTCACTCTGCCAATCGCTGGAGGACAGAGTGGGAACAGGAATAAGCAGAGTTAGGAGGCCAGGACAAAAGAAGTTAAAGAGCGCCTAATATATACATGTTTTTGAAGGCGGGCAGAGGGAAAAAGGTCCCCCCAGTGAGGGTCTATGAGCCTGATTGTGTAGTTCTGATGGAGCCCCCTTTGAGCAAGAGGAACCCGCCAGAGCTGAGATTAGCGGATTTGGCAACGGCTCATGCCCAGCCGCCTCAGAATATGACAGGCTTCCCGGCGCTGGCCAGCCCGCCCGCCCACTCCCAACTCCGCGCTGCTACCGCGCACCTCCACCCGCGGGACCTGGGTACTGACCCCGGCGTGGCCGTCACTGCGCTTGGACCCGAGCACATGGCCCAGGCGAGCGCTCAGAGCCTCAGCCCTCCTTCCCAGGTGCTCCCGGCGCAGTCCGAGGCTCCAGCGGCTGCTGCCCGCACTGTGGCCGTAGTCGCGCAACCAGGCTCCGGCACCTACCCCGGCGGCGGGGGCAGCAGTGGCGCGCAGTCCTCCGCGCCCCCGCCCCCAGCCCCTCCTCTTCCTCCCTCCCCTTCACCCCCTCCTCCTTCCCCTCCCCCGCCTCCTCCTTCTGCCCTCTCGGGCTACACCACCACCAACAGTGGCGGCGGCGGCAGCAGCGGCAAAGGCCACAGCAGGGACTTCGTCCTCCGGAGGGACCTTTCCGCCACGGCCCCCGCGGCGGCCATGCACGGGGCCCCGCTCGGAGGGGAGCAGAGGTCCGGCACCAGCTCCCCCCAGCACCCGGCCCCGCCTCCCCACTCGGCCAGCATGTTCATCTCTGCCAGCGGCACCTACGCGGGCCCGGACAGCGGCGGTGGCCCGGCGCTCTTCCCCGCGCTGCACGACACTCCAGGGGCTCCCGGCGGTCACCCGCACCCGCTCAACGGCCAAATGCGTCTGGGGCTGGCGGCGGCGGCAGCAGCCGCGGCTGCTGAGCTGTATGGCCGAGCAGAGCCGCCCTTCGCTCCACGCTCTGGGGACGCGCACTACGGGGCGGTGGCTGCCGCTGCGGCCGCCGCCCTGCACGGCTATGGAGCCGTGAACTTAAACCTGAACCTGGCTGCAGCGGCGGCCGCAGCGGCAGCGGGGCCTGGGCCCCACCTGCAGCACCACGCGCCGCCTCCGGCGCCGCCGCCGCCGCCGGCGCCCGCGCAGCACCCGCACCAGCACCACCCCCACCTCCCAGGGGCAGCCGGGGCCTTCCTGCGCTACATGCGGCAGCCAATCAAGCAGGAGCTCATCTGCAAGTGGATCGACCCCGACGAGCTGGCCGGGCCGCCACCGCCACCGCCCCCGGCCGGCGGCGCCAAGCCCTGCTCCAAAACTTTCGGCACCATGCACGAGCTGGTGAACCACGTCACGGTGGAGCACGTGGGCGGCCCGGAGCAAAGCAGCCACGTCTGCTTCTGGGAGGACTGTCCACGCGAAGGCAAGCCCTTCAAGGCCAAATACAAGCTCATCAACCACATCCGCGTGCACACTGGCGAGAAGCCCTTCCCCTGCCCCTTCCCGGGCTGCGGCAAGGTCTTTGCACGCTCTGAAAACCTCAAGATCCACAAGCGCACTCATACAGGTGGGTGTCTGTCCCCGGCCGCGCCGCCGCCGCCTCCTCCTGCGCCGCCGCCGCTTCCGCCGCTGCTTCTCCTCCTGCTCCTGCTCGCCTTAATTTTTCCCTCCTTCTGCTGCTTCTCTTCGCATACGTATAACCCGGACATGTGACTTCTTTTTTTTCTCTCCCCCTTTTTTCTATGAATAAGTAATTCGATAGCACACACAGGCCCCGCGCAGGCTTCCCACACGGCGGAGTCTCCAGCGCGCCCTCAGCCCCTCGGCCGGGACCGGCAACGCGCTCCAGCCGCCGCCGCCGCCGCCTCCCCGGAGCAGAAGCAGCAGCAGCAGGAGCAGGAAGGCGCCCAGGACGGTCGGCAGCCCCCATCCGCCCGGCCCCGGGAGGTCGGGGAGGGCCACGGGGAATCAGGGCCAGGGCCGGAGTCGCCCCTGCAGTGCCTCCCTTCCTACAGGTCGCAGACCCTGCGCGGTAGCTGCACCACGGAAAGCGGGGGGGACGGGTGGTGGGAAGGGCGCGTGGGATTTGCTACGGTGTTGGGGCCGCGAGTTGTGGCCCGTCGGAGGGCGGGGGTCTAGTGCCTCCCGGGATGGGTGCAGATGTCAAGAGGAGCCCGCCCTCCGGCCCCGGAGACCTCCGCTCAGTCACACCCCACTCACACACCCCACTCCTAACACCTCCACGTACATGGTCCGAGACCAGTTCACACACACTCCTGCCGGCCTCCTCCACCCCATTTCTGCGACACCCACACGCCCTCATACTTCATATGCGCCCTCACTTCATTTACACACCCGCAGTCACACACGCGCTGTGCGATCACACACATAGACTTCCCACGCACCCTCGAGTGTGCTGGATGCTGGAGAATTGGTTTTTGTCCTTTTAAGGAAGGTTCTAGTTGGAGGAAGATGAGACCTCTCGTGGTCGCTGAGGCCTAACCCGCCTTGGAACATGGGGGTGCGGAGTCCCCAGCGCCGTGGGGACCCTCCCATCCCACTCCAAGCTCTGCCTTTGGGGCTGCCGTGGCCCGGTGAGGGTGGCTGCAGCATGGGGCTACGGTTTAGCCCCTTAGGGTCGTGTGCCCTCTTTGAACCAAGGAGTTCCTCGGGCGGTAGAGCTGCTGAGCATAGCCGGGATTTATAGGGACAGACAATATTACCCCTCAGAGGACACTTAAGTAACTGGAGTTTACATTCAGTGATCACTTGGCTGATTTATCGGTGCGGTGGTGGCGGTGAGGAGGCAGCCCGGGGGCGTGGGCCGCGACCCGGCCAGCGGCAGTCCGCGGGTGTTAGGGGTGTGTATGACTTATTCTATATGTCCAGGAGCAGCCGCGTCCGGGTGGCCCCAGGCTGGCCCTCCAGGCCTTGTTCCTATGGACTGACACCTCACAGGCCTCCCATGTGGACCTGCAGAAGACCGGCTGGGAGCACGTTGTCCCTTGAGCCTTGTGTTTTTCTAATCCAGATCAATCCACCTTAATGGCTTTTCCAAAAGGAAACTTCCCACGAGGCTTTTATAAAAACTGCCATGGCCCACTAAGCCATCTGCTTGCTCGGTGCCCAGCACTGGGACTGAAGTCCCCGCCCTAACCGAGTTCCCAAAAGGAGGCCCTAAATGAGGCGCATGTGGCCTCCGCCCCTCTCCTTCCCTGGCCTCTGGAGGGGAGTGGACCTTCCTTCCCTGCCCCTCTGCCGGGACCCCACAGCACTGGACAGATTTTGCTCCGTGAGAGAGTGGGGGTGGGGGGCAGGGGACCGGTGGCTGGTTTTCTGGTTCCAAGTTGCGAGAATGATAGAATTTCCTGCTCCCAACTCCTGCTGCTAGCGTGAACCCCACCAGGAAAAGCATGCAGGGATTCCACACACACCCCAACCTGGGATGCTGGCGACTCCCAGTCCAACTCAAACCCGCCCCTGGCCTGGTGTTTTGGCTGTCCTTGTGTCCTCAGCCATTGGACATTGTGTCCAGAGAGGGGCAGTTGTGGACTTCTTTCTCTCCCTAGTATAGACTTCTCTCCTTTTGGGGGGTTATCAGGACCCCAGAACAGATTGGTCAAACGGACTAATCCCCAGGTCACTCCTGAAGTCTTCTGTCCTGACCTGTTTGCCCTCAATTGGGTTTACAACCCTAGAGGAAGCTGGCAAGCCCTGAGTGATATCCACAACTTGATTTCCTTTCCGTTACCTTCCCGCAGGCACCAAATCTCCAAAACTCTGTAAATAGTTAAATTCTGATGTGACTCCTCTGTCAGAATCTGGAATGTAAACACTGAGGTCTCTCAGTGTTTCTGTTTAGGGGGAATTTACTCAGAGCTCCTGTGGGCCCCCTGAACAACACCAGGCCCTTCTAATACATTTCCTTTTTCTTCTGCTTTGTCCCTCCACCTTTCCTTTATCCCTATTTCCAACTTTCTTTCCACTTCCTCTCTCCCTTTACTGACTTTTACTGCTTCTCTCTCTTGTGAGCAGTGGAGGGACTAGCAATGTTCAAAGCTTTACTTTTCACAATCCGGGTTATGTAAGTTGGGCAGAAACCTAAGAATTCTAAACAACATTGACATGTGCATAGAATGAATAAAACCACATAAGCCTCCCTATTGAAGAAGGTTGATTATCTTATTTTGTTTGTTTTGTAAAAAAAAAAAAGAAGACTGCTATTTTAAATTAGTATTATCTCCAACTTAAAATGTAATACAAAAATCAGGACAAGTCACTGATGTTTTGGTAGAAAGGAATTAGCTTTGTTTTTGCTGTGACTCATCTCCAAAGAATTTTTAAAGGTTGTGATTTTTTGTGAGTTCTCTGTTTTCCTGCTATTTATAGGTTAAGAGTTGTATTCCAATAATGTCTAATTTCATTTTTAAACAACGATAGGTAGGGAAAGTTATATTTCAGTCTTCTGGATATTTTTAGATGTGTTAACATATTCTGGCATTGAAGCAGTGGCCATTAGTGAAATATTTTTTAAAACAACAAACACATATTTGTGTGGAGGGAATAAGATTCACCACAGAAATGTATGTGCATTAAACCGATTCTTAATGGTTTTTCTTTTTAAAAATAAGTTATCCAAAACAAAGAAAGATGCCCTACCTAGTATGTCACCAAAGTAGCTGGTGATCTTTTTAGATCATCTGAATGTCAGAGGAAAATATTATAAAAGAATATGTGATGACTTGTTCAATTATGGATTCAAAATATAAGTTCATAGATACTAAGGTGAGAGAGAGAGCCCAGCTATGCTGTCAGTGTGAAGTCTTCCCTTTTGTTTTTCAATCCCCAGGAGCAATGGTTAAATTTTTCTGGTTGTGTTATTAAGCATCTCTACTTTTTGGACTAGTGGCCTTGTGTTTAAGTCATAGTGTGCCTGGTGTGGTCAGACCGGCTTAGGGGTAACAGGCCAAAGACCCTGATTTTTTTTTAAGTGGTTTTAATGAATAAGTAATGGAGAAAGCTGTTAGAATAAGTGTACTAAAGGCCTAAGGTAAATGATGGATTGTGTGCCGAGGCTGTGGTCTTTGCCCACATGTGATCAGATTCGGTTCTGCCACACTGTCCAGCACCCTGCAAGTTGTGGGGGAAGCTGGCAGAATGCGGAGACCAGCAGCTTATTCTCTGTCCAACCAGCCTTGCAAAAGCTGGTGGTGGGGTTGTGTTTCACAGGTGCCTTTATTTCTAAAGGGAGAATGTTGGATTATTTCCTTTCCTTTCCTAACTCCACATCCTCTCCTGCTGCTCCTTCCCAGCAATGAAATTCTGGGAACACTCTGGAACAAAGTGCCATTATCATCATTTTATTGCATCCCCAGCTTACTTTTAATTTAATGTTATATGTTTTATCTTTCTTCCATTTTTCTTGTTCTCACCTCCACCCGTGACTCTGGGAGTATCTTTTTATCAGTGTTTATCTTGATATAGGATTTTCTACTTGTATATTTGAGTGTCCCGACCCTGAGATGAATGAGGTTGTTATGAGGGCCCAGGTGGGCTTCAGTGGTACATCCTGGGCCTTGCTTCAACCATGGGGATTTCACCCTGACCCCTGTAGTATCTAGGGGGCTGGCATCTGGCCTCTCAAAATCCAGATCCAAGCAGAACCTCCAGGCAAGTGGGCCCAGGGCAGTCCTTGCAGCATCTCTTCTCCTGTGCATCTTGGAATATAGGAATTAGGAATAGAAATAAGGCTGGGTGTCAGTCTTTAGGAGAATGGGAAACTCCATCCCCAGTTCTGCTCCAAGATTTCTTTCAAGCTAGTCTCTGGAAAGCCATTGTTAACCTTTCCTGTGTTTCCTTGCAGGGGAAAAGCCTTTCAAATGTGAATTCGATGGTTGTGATAGGAAGTTTGCCAATAGCAGTGATCGAAAGAAACATTCCCATGTCCATACCAGTGACAAGCCCTACTACTGCAAGATCCGAGGCTGTGACAAATCCTACACTCACCCGAGTTCTCTGAGGAAGCACATGAAGATTCACTGCAAGTCCCCCCCACCTTCTCCAGGAGCCCTTGGTTACTCATCAGTGGGGACTCCGGTGGGTGCCCCCTTGTCCCCTGTGCTGGACCCAGCCAGGAGTCGCTCTAGCACTCTGTCCCCTCAGGTGACCAACCTCAATGAGTGGTACGTTTGCCAGGCCAGTGGGGCCCCCAGCCACCTCCACACACCTTCCAGCAACGGAACCACCTCTGAGTCTGAAGATGAGGAAATGTATGGGAACCCTGAAGTTGTGCGGACGATACATTAGAATTTATCATTATTAATAAGTGGGAGTCCTTGGACCATATCCTAACCTGAGACAATGCCGAGCCTGAGACAAACGTGTGACTCAGACTTGCTACTGGTCTAATTAGCCCTATTTATTCAGTATGAAACCCTATGGTGTTTGTACATTTAATTAATTTAATTAAGATATTTGGGCTTTTTTTTTTTTTTTTTCTCTCAAAAAAGCAAACAAAAAACAACCAAGCTGGACTTGTACATTGCAGGGAGACAGGGCTGAGGGCGAATTGTACCAAGGAAAATGAATGGAGACATTAACCGAGAAACACACTGCCGATACATATATATGTGTGTGCATACATGTGTATATATATCACACACATATATGCATGTGTGTGTATATATTTAAAGGGGGGAGAAGATGAGCATTAAGTCAGAACTTCACACAGCAACCAGGCCCTCTGCGTTTCCCGGAGTGCCTCTTGAATGCCTTTGACACCGTAACGCAGGCTGCTTTTGAGCCTCCTTGTCAAGCCCCAATTCTGCAAAGGCCTCTTGATTGTAAACCACACACTTGCTGCATCGCCAACAGATCTTGGACTGTGCCTGTGTCCAAAAGTATTTGTAAAAGCCCTTTAAGTTCTAATATTTATAATTTTTAATTTTCATGCTTTTATTACTGATCTCATCTTAACATGATATTTTTATACAGGATTATTTCTTCAGAACCCTTCCTTGTGTGATTAAAAAAAAAAAAGTGCAGCAACCTTAATCTATCTCCATGTATTGTGCTACTGTGATTGTTCAAGCAAAAGTGGAGAGAAGAAAAGCTGCTGCAAAAGAGACAACTGTGAAACTGTGATCTTTTATAAAATAGAAGAAATTCAAGTGCTTTCTTTTTCCTCTCTGGAGTTTTTTTGTTTTGTTTTGTTTTGTTTTGTTTTTGTTTTGTTTTGTTTTTTTAAAATCTGAAATCTCAGATGCTGCCTTCTTACTGTGTCCAAACTTCTTGTGTAATAAAGAGATTGTTTTTGAGCATAAATTCTTTGGGATGCCAACATTGACAGTCAAGTCTGAGGAGGTGTGATGCCCTTTTTTTTTTTTTATTGAAAGCTGTTTTTGAAATGGGCCAACTCCTCTTTTATACTATTGTGTCAACCTTTAAAAAAAAAAAAGTCTCTATTTTTTACTGCCTAAATGCAGTTGAGTGCATTTTCTTCCACCTGAGTACTGAGCACCCAAACTCTCTTCTTGAAAATGATAATGTGAAATACATGACTTACATTGAAAGAGGGGAGGGAGTTGCTATACATATTAAAATTTTTAAAAGGTTTATAGTTACCACCAAACATTGATGAATGTGTGACCTTTGCCAGAGCTGTCAAGCTAGGATAAAAAAGGTCAAGGACCTAGGACAATAACTCTTAGTCAATTTATTTTCGGTTGGTACAACACATCTCCTGTGCAAAATGTAGTCCATCAGAAACATCATACAAATATACTAAAGAGCACTAATTTATCCTCAGAGACCCTGAAGACACCCCCTCCCCAGGGTTTGTAGAAATTTGTGTGCTGTGAGTGGTTGATGTAGTCTTGTCATTGTTAATAACTTGTATGTGAACACTTTTATTTGTACAGTTGAATTAATTTATTTTCAGACATTGTTTCCCCCCTTCCCTCCCACTCCCCGGAAGAGTTCAAAGCACACCAAAGAATTATATTATACATTTTGGTGAAAGATTATCATTTATGATTCATGGTTTATTTAAAAAAAGGAAAGGAAATGGAAAAATATATTTTTGAGCTTACTTGAATGAACAACGTAATGTGAAAACCAAGACTCTTCCTGCATGTCTTTTTTGCATTGTGTTGATGAGATTATATATAGTTTATAGATATATTACTAGTACAGTGCATGGTGCTGTCACTTGGAAAGCCTTTCAATGTTGTCCTCAGATTGTTACAGTAATTATGAATCATGCAGACCCTCCTTTATAAAGAAAAAGACCATAAAACTTGAATATAAAATAATTCTACATTTTAAAAGTTTATTTGATTTTCATATTAATCACTTTCAAAGTCCTTTCAAATAGAAAAATAAGGTATGAATTTTGGGGGGATAATTTATGTATTGTAAAATTATTAGGACAAAATATTCCTGATGTATAATGAGTTGTTTTATTTATACAACTTTTTCAATGGTAGTTTGCACTATTCTTTATTATGCTACAGGTTTATTTATTATGAAACAAAGGAATATGTATTTTATGTATTTTGTCATGCATAGGTTAACTCTGCCACAGATTTATTGGTTCCTGATACACCTAAAAAAAAGCTTAAAATGTGTACCTCCAATAGAAAGAAAGCAAGAATGACTATGAAGTAAGAAATGTAATAAAGGTATTCTTCCTATGTATTGCTACATTTTACCTAATGGCATATCTCTGTCATTCTTTTCAAACAGAACAGTTGCTGAGATAGTGAACATTATAGTTTTCCTCCTTTGATCTCTTAGCCTCCCTCACCCCCAAATATGTTTTTACAGCTTGGTTTAACTTACAGTTTAATCTAGAAAATACCAGATATTTATGGAAACTAATCCCTGCAGGTTGTACCTACAGTAGCACACACACCTCAGGGGTTACTGCATTAATTTGTTAAAGTTAGTAATATACACCGTGATTCAACTCAGTGAAAAGCTGAAAAGTGCATTTTAGCATTTCTTTGGTGCCTACCTTCTAAAGGGGAAAACCTAATGAAGAAAAAGAGGGAAGGACAGTGAGAAGCTTCCACACACAAAGGAAGATAAAGTAAGATGGTCTAGGAGATGCTATGGATGTGGGATGAATCTGAGTAGTGGCTAAGGAGTTCTCTCATAGGTCATGGGGGCCTCAAAATAGGACTTTATTGTCATTCATTTTGGAATTGGAGTAACTTACGCTCAGCATTGGGGGCAGGTGTTAAGGAGAAATGGGATTTTCTCATGGCAACAAAATATTCAAGTAGCTTAAATTAATGTATTTGCCTATGTACCTTAACAAGCCTGGAGTTTTGTTATTATGCTAGCTGATACAAAACTGATAAAAGGCAAGTAGTTAAAAACAATCAGTAATGTCAATAAGCATTTCTCCAAAAGGTTATAGTGGCTTTTAAAAGTCAGGTTTGTTAAATGTAGTAAAGGTGAAACAGGTTGCCAAGAGCTGTTTAAGCCAGATGACAATAACCAGCACACGAAGGAGAAAAACACTGGTAAATGAGGGCTCCTATCAATGGGAAAACTTATAGCTCTCTAATGAAGTTTCTTGTGAAAAGAAGGGTGACACAAAGCCACCAAGACATGAATCATTCATGGGAAATATAAAAGATAAAAGATATCTGACAATGAGCAGAACCTTGTATAGAGTGTATAAAACAAGTTTCCCCTTCTTATTTTCTGCTTTAAAACGCACAATCTCCCACTCCCAGCGTTCTCTGTCCAGTCTATAGAGTTAAAATTGACCACTGCTCGTCCTGCGCCACTTCAAAGTAATTTAGTCCAGAACGGAAGGCTTGGCGCTTGGACAATCTTCATGGTGTGTTAAGATTTCTATGGCAATTGGCAAGCAAGACGTTCCCATCTGAATATGTCTCAAAGAAAGCCACTTATTGACACTAAGTTGGCTATCATCAAAGACTTCATCTTCCCTAGGCAAGATGTGGCTCCCGCAAACACTGTTTAAATCATATACCTTTGTTTTGCTGGTTAGAAGAATCTTCAATCACATGATTATTTGTTGCTTGTGTACATATTTTCCCCCATTCAGATGTTCTTGCAGAAAGCTAGTGCTCCTAAAATCTAAGGTACTTAGGAAGACCTCAAGGGTGGAAATTCTATACTCTTGAGCAGTAGGAGATGGCCATACAAGTGTGGTCACATTGGGGACTGGAGGAAAAGAGGCCCACACTCCTCAAAAGCTGAGCCCAGCTGTCTACAGACATCATATTTGTCCTGATACCTTTCATTTTGTGGAAGCTTTTGGAGATCACTGTGTTTTTTTTCTATCATCTCTATCTATACTTGAAGTAGGAGAGATACTGGACATCAATACTTGAAAATCCCAGTTTGGTTAGGAAGTACAACTGCCTGAGAGACAATCTGATTTCCCAAAGGATCACCTTACATCAGGAAAGAAAGGAAGGCAGATCACAAGGTAAACAAAACAATCCCGCTTATTAATACTTCCGTCCTGTCACCCCATGGCAGTACTACGGGCTTGCCCATCCACCCTTCGTGTACCAAAACACCTGACACATGACCATGGAAGCCTTCCAGGTCGGGAAGGACGGTGAAGGAGATTCACAGCGAAAGCTCCCCGTTGTTACCAGCACATTCCCTCCGTGAACAAAACTCTCAGAAATGCCCACATCCACGGCCACGCACAAACACTCCCGAGCACACATTCGCATACAACAGCAAGTGCCTAATCAGGCGGGGAGAAGCTCAAAGGCATGTTCTTTGAAATTCAAACTACTGCTTTTATGGTCCATGGGCGCAGAGCATCGGGATTGCTATGGCAATGGGCAGGGCCAGGGGAGTCGCTGGCAGTCGGTCCACGGCGATTCGAGACACTCTATTAAGATACAGTTGCAGTGACCTTTACTTTCATGCCAAGTTAGTCCAGTCAATTTTCATCTCATCAGAAATACATACACACGCACATACACATACTTATATCTATTCGCTCTTTGGTGGAATCCCTCCTAGAACCTCCTAGCTTGGGAGAAAGGAGAGGGAAAGAATGGAGAGAGGAGAGAAAACCGAGTGGGGGTGGGGGGCGGGTGATGTCAGAGGGTGGGGGGAGAGGGGCAGGGGCACCAGAGCCCCAGTTCCTCTTCCTTCTCTCCCCACCTAAGTACTTTTATTTGCAGAGCGATTGTTCTTTGTTTATTTAATACAAGTACTGTGTGAATGGTGAAAAATAAACATGATGAAAAATAACCAAACAGATGATTCCTCCGAGTGAAAAAGCCCGGACTTAATAAAAGTGCGAGGCAGTCACCGCTGAATGAGAAACCCTTTGAAGTGGAACTTATTATAGGAGGAATACTTTGGGGTTGCCTTAACGACGCCGCTGAATCGAAAGCGCTCGCCTTTGTCAGCGATTTGTTCTCCTTTGCTGGGGTGCCCGGAGAAATTACTTACATGGGCTGCCTTAACATGCAGCCTGCAAATCAGTAACTTTGCAGCTCAGACTTGCAGACGCCACTCGGCCACGGACAAAAAGAAGTCAGGGGGGAAACGCACCAACCTTTCACGCCGAGTCGTTGGGGATGGGGCGCACGGGCGTGTTGGGGGCGGCAGATAAGAAGTTGTATTACAACTGGCCCCCCTCACCCGCGCTCCCCACCCCAGCTCCCTCTCTCTCACCCGAGCCCGAGCCTGGGGCTGTGGCCTCGGCGGTGGCGGGGAAGCTCGGGCTCCTCCAGGGCCCTCCAGCGAGGGGCGCTCTTGAGCACCCAGGCCGAGCTCGGACTTTCCCAGCAGTCTGGGCCATATTTAATAAGGGTCGTTTATCACCGAGACTCTTTGAAGGGTCGCCTCCAGCCCTGTGCCCATTAGAAAGGCGAAGTGACATTTAAACTCGGTTTTCAAGGATCGAGGGGGATTTCATTGAAAAGGCAACTCGTTTGTCTTAGGAGCCTGGAAACAACCCCCTTCTCGCTCCTTTTGACCACATGGCATAACTCAAAAACAATAGTTCAAAAGTGAAATGGCATCGTGGTGTTCACTGGAGACAGGCCCCCATCTAGCACCAGAGAAAGGGTAGTCCGCAAGACAATGTGCTTTTTGTGTCCGACTCTGTCACAAGGATTGTGTTGTTTGCTTTGGAGGCTGCGCCTGTTATACTTTCCTGAAAGTACTTGTGTTAAACAAGAGTTATAAGTCATCCAAAACAACAAACATTTTGATTTTCTTTGCCTAAAGGGCTTTCCCTGGCTATGGGCACCGTGAAAAAATAATGTCCTCGCTGAGAAAGGAACACCAGTAGTAGAATTACAAGCGGGCGCATTAAATATTGAATGACACGGGAAAAAGAGCTTGTCGAGGGGCACTCAGCCTTAAAGTCTTTCTTCAACTTTGTCTTCGGTGGCTGCTGGACTATTTAAGATGGTATTAATTAAGGCAGCTTCTGATGCCGCCTAGCCGGCCGGCCCCTAGACCGCTCTCGGTCAATGGGCCTGTGTCCGGCCGCTCTGCTCACGCGTTGGCTGAGCCGAGTGCAAATGTCACTTCTCATTTGCAGGCTGAAGAGAAGTGCCCATCCTACACTGAGGGCAGCAGGGATGCAGTCGGCTGCAGGCGTTAAAGGGATACAAGGGACTAGGTTGAGAGGAGGCGGAAACAAAATGCGAACAGCTGCCCTGGGCAGAGGAGGAGAGTGCGCCCGCGCACACGGCTTTTGGCACGTTTTGGTGAACACCGCTTTGCAAATAACAGCCAGGCGGCACTCGCCGGGTTTGGACGTCCCCCTCTCTTTCGTTGCTCCTGCGTGGGGAAAACTAAGACCCCAGCCTTGCAGAAATCCATTAGGCAGTCTGGCAGGGCGTTATTTTACAAAGGGACTCGCTTCTACAGAGAAGACAAAAGCTCGCTTCTTTGCTGACTTCCTCCTCCCTATGGTGGCCCCTTCACAGATCACAAACAAATAGAGCCTAAAGGACCGCAGCCAAGGATCTCCAGGTCCAGGTCCAATTTTACAGATGGCGAAACTGAGACTTTGAGCAAGTCTCAAAAAAGATTTACTTATTTATTTATCTATTGTGGTGCTGGGGATTGAACCCAGGGCCTTGTGCATGCAAGGCAAGCACTCTAACAATTGAACCATATTCCCAGCCCCTCAAAAAAAGATTTTTGCCAATATTTCCTGAGGATTCAAAGGTTGAGACCAAAGACCCAGGCACGTCAACCCACAACCAGGCCAAAACTATCCTTTCCACTCCCCCCGCCCCAATTCCAAGTGTTTGATTCAAAATCAAATGGAAATTGAATTCAGCCGTTAGAAATTTTTTAAAAATGTGCACAAAACACAACAACAATAAACTTACTGCCGACTAACTGTGGCATAAATCAAATGCATGCTTTAAGAAACTCTGTTAACTAGCAATTCTCCATGAGAAGAGACAAGACTCGGCCGGGTGGAGGGGGCAGGGCATGCTGGCAGATTGATTTCTACATCCAGAAGCCCCGTGGGCACCCCTGTTTCCCCCTGTGTGGATTTCCAGCGGGATATAGGCCTTCTCTTTTACCACAAGGCCCCTTGCAGGTGTGCATGGGGGTAGGGGGCTGGGAGATGCAGTCAAATGCTCTTTCCTCTGTGGGTGTGAATGATTTGGACCTTTGCTGCTGGTTCCAGGGTTCGCATCCTTAACTCTAGATTCATCTGCAATGTCTGATTCTCCATCTTGGGATGTGTCTCCTCAGGGCTCCCTCTGTCTTTTTGGATAAGGGGTGATCACATTTCCCACCATGAGCCATGCTGGGGGAGTAGTCTCCATCTTCCCTGCAGGGGGAGGAGGAGGAGGAGAGCGAACTTTTATACTTCAGCCTGGAGATGCAGGCCTGGGGCCCTCCGCCCCCTTTAAGACCTGGAGGCGTCGCTCTAGGGCTGGGGACCGCCTGGCGTTGTCCAGAGGTGGGCAGCAGGGAGCGCGAGAAAAAAGGGCCACCCTAGAGCACCCTACTCCCGCGTTAGGTCTCCACCTAGGACTGGAGCTCCCAGGCCCAACCGCCCACCTGAGTGACCCTTTTTGGCCACTTTCCCTTTCTCTGTTCTCCCCCTACTTCTACTTTCTCCCCCGAACAGGCCTCTGGCCAGGTAGTGGATGCAGAAAGGTGGCCTTTGGGCCCGGAACGCATGCAAGCGCGCTTGCACACCCAGACACATTCACACACAGTCATGCACAACTCACACCCCCCAGCCCCGCCCCAACCAATGCACTGGGCACACGTCCGGGCTCCAGGCACCTTGCCAAGAGCGCGCGAGCACCCTGCGTGGCACACTGGCTGAAGCTCCAGCACCAAGTGGCGGGGGTGGGGTGAGGAGGGAGGGGTGGGCCGCGGTGCATGCCGCCGACTGCTGGCGGTGCGCACAAGTTCAGTGCTCAACTTCCCGCTCTTAACAAGACCCGGGATCCCTTTGGAGAGGCCCTCGGGAGCTGGCGGCGGGGCTGGGAGTGGCGTGGGTAAGCTGGCCGGCGCGGGGCGCGGGCGGCGGGACACAAGGGCGCGACAGGAGGAGGGTGCGAGGGTGCCCGCGGCCGGCCGGGCGCTCTGAGAAGTCAGCGCGAGCAGCTGTGACTTCACCTATTAGCCCCGATGTCTTTCCGAGGAGCCTGGTGGAGTTAAACAGCCCACAATGGGCGCTCTGGGGCGCCTCCAGCCTGACCTCCACCCGGGTTTAATAGTTTCATAGGAACTTCATTAAATCAATTACTTAGTGAGCACATCATCATTTATTTGTAATTAGCAGCGAGGAGCGCGTTCTCTCCCCCAGCCTGCGGCCCGGGTCCCAGCGGGGTTGGCGAGTTGTGCAAGCACTTTTGTTTGCTCGAGTGTTGACTCCCGGCATTATTCGGCCCGGGTAATCTTTACGTCTTAATCTAGCATTCAGGGGGCGAAGGGAAAACAAACAGGGCGCAGGCCGGAGGCCAGCCCTGCAGTTCCAGCCTCTCCCAGAACTCAGCCCCCAGGCGGGGCGCATCTACCCCTCCCGGGTAGAAAGGGCAAGGGCACAACCCTCGGGCAGAGGAGCCGAAGGGAAAGGAGCCAGGCCCGGGGAGCCCAGGAAGAAAGTGAGGAAGGATGGGACCAGAGGCAGGAACACCGGCCTGCGAAGCGAGCACAAAAGGAAAACGGCCAGGCTTGTGCACGTGTGCAGGCGGCGTTGCAGGGGGACTGCGAGTGTGCGTGAGTGCATGTGAGTGTGTGCGCGCAGGCTGTGCGTGGTGGAATCCCATCCTTTTCAGCAGCTGGGGAACTGGGCGGAGGTAGGTTTGGGCCTGGAGGGCGCAGAGGCAACTCTCTGGGTGTCTGGGCTGCAGAAGTGCTGTAATTCGGGGGCTTCAGCCCCGGGCGCAGCTCTGCTGCGGCCCACGAGAGAGTTGTTAGCGAGAAGGGGGAGTCATTGAAAGCCAGGCCAAAACCTGCGCGTGCCGAGAGGCTCGAGTAATGGCCCGGCTAGGAGTCGTGATTCCTTCCGAGTGTAATAATATTTCCCCACACGCCGTAGCGCGGGCCAAATACTGTGCACATCCAAGGAGTTTCGCCTCCCGGGGTCCAAAACGTGGCGACAAGTCCTTAAGTCCTTGCCCTGGAGTCCTTATTTTCCGTTCCAAGTTGGAAAAGTCCCTCCAGAATAGGAAACGCCTAACTTCTGCGGGGGATCCCAGCTCAGGAAATGGAGGGGGCTGAGCTAGTGAGGGGTCATTGATGATCTCGCAGCAGGTTCCCAAAGGAGCAGGGTAGTGTGAACAACTGTATAATTACAAGGCATCTGAGGAGACGTGTACTCCCAGAGTGGACACCTAGAAGACACAGTGGTCCCAGGAGATCCTTCTGGTGGGTCTCCTAGTACACTCCTTGTGTAAGTGAGCTGTGGGGACAGTCCTGGATTTCTCCACCAGTTTGAAGACCCCACCGGCCTGGCCTTGCTGGGCTCCTTGGGGAACCACTTGGAGGCAATCAATATGTGAGAAAAGTCATGAAAAGGTGGTTTTCTGACTTTGTGACCTTGGTACAGGCTGTATGAGTGTTTGTGCTGTACTGGGTCCAACCAGAACCTGGGCCTCAGTTGGTGACTGCCTGGAGAGACATGGTCTGTCCTGGAGTGGGAATTGGGAAGGGGAGGGCTGAGATGTGGCCCCCAGGTTTCTCCATACTGCTGGCTGTGCCCGGTGGACACTGTCTAACTGGACACGTGTGAGTCTGGTGGCTTAGGGCCCCTGTGCTGGGATCTGTGAGGTCTCCAGTGTGGTGAGTCAATACCATGACAATGACTTGGTAACTCAGGAGGATGTACTAAGCCCTCAGCTTCCCTAGTCCTACCTTCTTCCATCCTGTTTCCCCTTTCCTCAAGTCTCACCACCCTGCACTCATGGGTCACCCTACACTCATGATGGCTTCTCTTTCCATCCTCCTTTTTGCAAAGTTGACACAGATCACCTGGCCATGTACCCCAAGGCTCTTAGGGAGCCTTTGCCTGCTAGACACAAGGATGAGGGAGGGGCTGGAGATAGCTGCAGACCCACCCAGATGTTCTGAGAACATGGGTCAGCCATCGATAAGCAGGGTAATAGTACCAGAAAAGCACATTTTAAAATATAAAAAGCCCTTTGTAATTTTGTATACTTTTCCATTTCCTTATCCCAGAGTGAGTTGCATCCAAGTAGTCAAAATGGTCAAACTTTTTGCTGGGGATGTGGCTCAAGCGGTAGCACGCTCACCTGGCATGTGTGCGGCCCGGGTTCGATCCTCAGCACCACATACAAACAAAGATGTTGTGTCCGCCGAAAACTAAAAAAAATAAATAAATAAATATTAAAAATTCTCTCTCTCCCTCCCTCTCTCTCTCTCTATAAATAAATAAATAAATAAATAAATAAAATGGTCAGACTTTGAGCTGGGGCTGGGGCTGGGGCTCACCTGTAGAGTAAGCTTGTCTCCCATGTATGAGGCTCTGGGATCAATCCTCAGCACCACATAAATGAAATGAAGGTATTGTGTCCACCTACAACTAAAAAAAAATTTTTTTTAAATGGTCACACTTCCGGAAGAATCACCAGGAAAAGTTAATGTGTGTGCATAAATGCAAAATGCTATTTTCTTGAAAATACCCAGAACCCAAATACTGTGAACATGAATACTTCTTATAGTCTATTGTGCATGTATCTATCTGCTCCAGTGTAAGAAACAATAAGCATGTGAAACTTACACTTGATCCTTGCAAATGATCATGGCCTGCACATCCTGGCCCTAACCAAATTTAAGACAGCCTTAAAGGAGATTGAGGAAGACTACGTTTAAAATAAAAGTAAAATGTCGTTTCCCCTGACTTGTCTTGCCACTTTTCACTGTCTCTCACCTCCTAAGCTGTTTAATAAACAGCATTGCTTGGGGGAAAAAAAAGAAAGGCAAGTCAGGAAGCCATTTTATAGCTGGCAGAAAATTTGGTGAAGTGGGTTGATTTAAAACAATCAGTGTTGACCTGGGTGCAGTGGTGTCACCTGTAATCCCAGCAGCCCTGGAGACTGAGGCAGGAGGATTAGTTATTGAGACCCTATCTCAAAATAAAAAAGGACTGGGGAGGTGGCTCAGTGGTTAAGCACCCCTTGTTTCAGACCCCAGTTCCAAAGAAAAAAAGAAAAAAGAAAATTAATGTTGACTGCAAAGTTTTCTTAATGATATTCAGATTATGAATGTTTGGTATCCAGGTCCTGACAGCTTTTAACCTGAGCTCATTCATTCGTTCATTAATTGAACCCATGGTCTGATTCTGCCTTTAGCTGGGCTGCCTGTCCTTGGGCAGCCCCACCAGAGGCCCTCCCAGGAACTGTAGGAGCCCTCAGCTCTGTGCCCACTGCCCCTGTTCACTGGAGCTTCCCTTGCAGGCTTGTTCAAGACCCTTCTAACCCCACCCTTTTATTTGACTGGGGTCCTTGCCAGTGGCCCCTCAGTCTAAAAACTACTAGGCTTCGTGCTCTCCTCAGGAGGGCTTTGAATGGGCTTCTCTTGTCATGCGCTGTGAGTTTTATTCTCCTGACCTGGCATGGAGAAGGTCTGGCACCGAACACATTCTATGTTCAAAGCCAGGCAAAAGCCTATGCAAGGGGACCCTGGAGTTCTTGGCAGCTGGGTTTTGCATAATGAAATGTAAGGGAAATTCATGAGTGGGCTATTGCCAGTGCTTGTCTCCTTTTAGGGCTGAGGCCAAAGATTTGACCACTCTGGCCATGTCTTAAATAAACTGACTCCAAAGAGCCAGCATTAGAAAAGCCATGACCTGGGACAAGTGTCTATTGTGCTCTTGAGAGAGACTTTTAGATAGGCCCTGTCCTCTGTTGGAGCTTTCTCTCTGCCCCTAGACCCAGAAGGATTGGTAGGAAGAGGTAGCGTGAGTTCCAGGAGAGCCGCCCCTCCCACGGTGCCCCTCCATTTCTAGCCTTTGACTCTAGGTCCTTTATTTATTTATTTTGGGTAGCAGAGATTGAACTGAAGGGTGTTCAACCACTGAGCCGCATCCATACCCCTTTATACTTTTTTAAAAATATATTTTTTTAGACATTGATGGACCTTTATTTTATTCATTTATTTATATGTAGTGCTGAGAATCGAACCCAGTGCCTCACATGTGCTAGGCAAGTGCTCTACTGCTGAGCCACAATCCCAGCCCCCCTTATACTTTTTATTTTGAGACAGGGTTTTGCTAAATTGCTTTGGGCCTCACTAAGTTGCTGAGGCTGGCTTTGAACTTGGAATCCTCCTCCCTCAGGCTCCTGAGCCACTAGGATGACAGGTCCATAAAGCAGAGAGCTGAGGTGGTCCAGAGACTTTAGAAATGTGCCTTGAAAGAACTTCAGTATCTTTGGCCTCTGGTGTGGTGATCAGAGCATGTATTTTCTCTGACTTCTTCCATCTGAAGCCTGCTAGGAAGGAAGCAAACAAATTACATCATGAAAAGCATCATTTTAGCTCTGTAAATCTCTGTTAGAGATGGTATCAGGATTTGGGGCTGGGAATGCAGCTCAGTGGTAGAGTACTTGACTAATGTGCTAAGGTCCTGAGTTCAATTCCAGCCCCACCAAAAACAGGGAAAAAAGTACCTGGATTTTAATGGGAAGGCTTCCTGGAGCCTCCATGGAGGTCTGGTGAATGTAAACACAAACTGGGAACAGATCTGGGCGCCTGATGCAGGACAACAAAAGTAGGAGAATATGGAGGAAGTTGAAGAGAAGCCAAATATCCATTTTTTCACCTGTTTTTCTCCACCATTTAAAAAATCAAGGTAAAATCCAGGCACATGTAATCCCAGCGGCTCCAGCTGCAGAGGCTGAGGCAGGAGGATTGCAAGTTCAAAGCCAGCCTCAGCAAAAGCAAGGGGCTAAGCAACTCAATGAGACCCTGTCTCTAAATAAAATACAAAATAGGGCTAGGGATGTGGCTCAGTGGCTGAGTGCTCCTGAGTTCAGTCCCTGGCATCCCCCCAAAAAATCAGGGTGAAATGTGTACAACGTAAGATTTACTGATTGAACCATTTTCAGGTGTTGAATGGCATTAAGAACATTCACAGTGTTTTATAGCCATCATGACCGTCCATCTCCAGACCTTTCTCCTGTTCCCAAACAGAATCTCTGTACACATCAAGCAGCAGTTCACCATCCTCTCCTCTCACAGCCCCTGGCAGCCACTAGTGGTCTTCCTGCCTCTGAATTTGACCGTTCGAGGGACTTCATACAATATTTGCCTCTGTCTCTGGCTCATTTCGCTCAGCAGATGGCCTCAAGCTTATCCATGCTGTAACTTCATCAGAACTTTGATCCTTTTCATGGCTGAATAGTATCCCATTGTTTGGCTGGATTCCATTTAGTTTATCCGTTCCCAGGGACACTTGGTTGTTTCCACCTTTTGTCGGCTGTGTCTAAAGCAGCTCCGAACATGGGTGTGTTCATGTACTTTTTTAGGACATGTGTACCTAGCTGATAAACTTTTTAAATGAGCAGTGTAAAGTTCTTTAAAGGGGACTCCCACCAAGAATTAAGAATGTCACATTTCTCCCTTGGACCTGGTTTTCCAAGGTCAACAGGGTGCCGCTGAAATTCAAGGGAGAGCCAAACCATTGTCTTTGGGTTCTGTGTCATTCCTATCTTTGCCTCTGAGTGTGTGTGCACGTGTGTGTCCAGACCTACCAGTGCTCCTGCTTCGGAGGAACTATTAACACATTAATATTATCAATAGCAGGCAGTGCCTGAGCCATTAGGGATTTATGAAAACATCTGAAGCAAGTCGTTTCAAAGCGCTGATTTGTTTTATAGTCAGTATTACATTTTATGACAGGCTCTTTTGCCAGCAAAATGAGTGCATGAGCATCATAGGCAGCTCAGTGGATGGAAACCCGTGCCCTGGGCTGCCCTGCAAATTTGCCTTCCAGATCCCTTGGGAAGTCTCTGCAATTTGTAGACAACTACTGACCTTTTGCTGCAGTGTTAATCTGGAACTGGATGGGGAGCATGCCCCCCCCCTTACTTTTTGAGCTGTAGAAACACTACAGTCCCTTCCCTTTTCTGTCATTCTCCTCAAACTGAGAACACAATAAGAAACCAGTAGTTGGTATACCAAGGCCACACATGTTCCTGGCCACTGTGAGATAGATAGATAGATAGATAGATAGATAGATGATAGATAGATTTTTTTCCCCCTGATTTTCCTGAGTTTCACCGGGGCACATTCCCTGGTTTGGGATAGAGAAGGCTGAACCCTGTTTAGAAGGCACCCAAGGAAAAGGACAAACCAAACAGGTCACTTGGGGGGGAAGATATTTTCCCAGCAACCTAGTGCCTGACACTCTCCATTCAAACACTCTCCCCCACTCCACCCCCAACATGAGCCAAAGAGGGAAGAAGGGGTGGGGGTGAGCCACAGTGGGACAGAGGAATCGAGCACCCCCAATTCTTGGCTGGCCAAGCCTGGGATTCTTGGGGCCTCCCCAGGCACCCCACTCTGGGGTGGGAGATAGTGCTAGAAAGTTCCTTCTCAGTGTTTCCAGGGAGCAGGGTTTGTAATATTTTACAGCAGCTGTTTAACATTTCCCTACCTAGTTATTAAACACGAAAGGGAGTAAATTAAAATGGCAAAGTAAAATGAAATAAAGGGCGTCTTTTCTTTCTGTAAAGAGACAACACCTAATTAAGGAATATTTGAATCCCACAAAAATGCAGACTCTCACGGGTGACATAAAACTTCTCCTTATAAACCAGGAACAAAACCTAGAAAATTGGGGACAAGCCCAAGTGGTAGTACTTTAAAACAAGACGCGTCCTCCTCTTGAGACTTTTGACTTTTTCTCCCTTCTCCTCCTCCTCCTCCTCCTCCTCCTCCTCCTCCTCCTCCTCCTCCTCCTCCTCCTCCTCCTCCTCCTCCTTCTCCTTCTTTTTTAATCCTTTCCCCTCTCCACAGGCCTGAGGGAGTATTAAACTCACATAACTCCTTTGAGTTCAAGTTTTCTGGGCCACAGCCAAGCAAGCCTCCAGTCCGCTCAGCTCCCCCCTCCTGCCAGCAGCCGCTCTGCGGTGGCCCAGAGCCTTTTTTCTGCCCCCAGCCTCTTTCCCATCCCCCATCAGGTCTTTTCAACTCCAACTCACAGTCCCATCCCTTTTCTCTCTTTGGTCCCCCCTGACTCTGTTCCCCCCCCCCCACTAATCTCCCCAGCTCCCCCTGGATCTTTCCTGGGTACTTTCTGAGCCTACACACCCATCCCATCAGTTACTTCACCCCCCTGAGCTGAGGGAGTGGGCCCCCCTCTCTTCCTGGCTCCTATCTTGTAACTTGACTTGAGTCCAAGCTTTGGCCCCTTTTGGATACCACCTGGAGTGTCCCTGCAGGCCCTGACTCCACCCTTCCTCCAAGGTGTGGTCTCCTGCACAGAGGACCCTGGTGGGTTTTTGTGCTCAGCCTTTGTTATCTTTGACCTTTACTATGCAGGAACTCCCTCCTGGGGCACCTGCCGAGAGTGAAATCTAAGGGATGCAAAACCCCAGGAAGAGGTATGAGATGCAGCCTTATCTCAAGCAGGAAACCGGCCTCCCTTCCAGTTCAGCTGGGACCAGGCCCCGGGCTATAATGAAAGGCAGGGATTAAACGATGCTTAAGACCATTCTTCCTGGACAGTTTCTCAAGTCATTCCGTATCTCTTCAGGGTTGATTTGTGTGTGTGGAGGGGGGCATTGGCGGGGGTGGTACCCAGGGCCTTGCACATGCTAAGCAAGCGCTCCACCAATGAGCTGCACCCCCAGCCCTAGTTATTTTTTTAAGGAGAGTAATGTTCCTGCTATTCAGTCTTATAATTGAGAGGGGAGAAAGAGTTAAGGGAAGGCTAAGAAAGTATGAATTGATACACCTCGAAATACTCACAAATCGAAGAAATTCTTAGTCGCAGTCTTGCCTTTCTGGGATTTTCCTAGGTTTTGAATAAATAGCTCGAAAGTCTTGCAAAAATTCTCCCAATATCACAATGCAGAGGATGGAGCCAGAGGCTCCAGATTCCTGCTTATTAGACTAAACACTAAAAGGAAATCATTTTTTCCTTTCAAAAATAAGGAGGGCTATTTTGCTGGCATTTCCTTTTGGGGAAGGATCCTGTGTCTGGCTTGCTTTTTAAAAAGGGGAGACCGATTCTGCTCCAGTGGTGAGAGTGGAAGCCAAGTCAGCAATCCCTGAGCCGCTGCAGAAGCATCTGCCCTGCTGGCTCTGCCCGGAGCTAGGGACCCAGCCCTCGGCCTGCCTGCCTTCTCTGAAACATGCAGGTGGAAAAACATTTTTAAAACTTGCTTTCTTTCATCTACACTTAAAATGCATGTATTTTTGCCAGATGCGGTGGAGCATGCCTGTAATCCCAGCAGCTCAGGAGGCTGAGCCAGGAGGATCATGAGTTCAAAATCAGCCTAAGCAATTCAGTGAAGCCCTAAGTAACTTAGCAAGACCCTGTCTCTAAATCAAACATTCCTGAAACGTCCTTTTTAGTTTACCTCTTGCTTCACAGAGAGCTCTTTTGGGTCTTTCTCTGGTTCCTTATCTACCTGCTATTTAGCAGGTATGTCTCCAGGACTCTCTTCTGGGCTCCTTATCCAGTCTACTCACACAACCTCCCTAAGTCATCTCAGTTCATCTTGTAGAAGGACTGGGGATGTGACTCAGTGGTTAAATGCCCCCAGGTTCAATCTCTGGTACCAAAATAAATAAATAAATAAAAAGCACATTTTTTTTTTTTAGTAAGGCATTGGATGGAGTCTCTAGAAAAAATAATGGAAGTGATATCTTACATGTATACCTCCTTAACACTTCAAGGGGACTTTCCTGTGCCCGTAGGCTGTTAACAGCATTCCTGGCCTCTATACACTAGACACAGTATGTCCTCCAAACTGCAACAGTCAAAGCTGTCTCTAGACATGGCCAATGTCCCCAGACAGGCAAAATCACTCCTGGTGGAGAGCACTGAGTGAGGGTCCAGCACCGTGAATGAGCTGGACGGTGACTCTGAGGAAGGCTGAGGTGACATATGGGGCAACAGAAAGCCATCGGGAAGCTGTTTATGGCAGGGTGTGGAATTATGTCATTTAATTTTGGGGTTAGTGGTTGGCTGTTGTGTGAGTGCAAACTCTTGCAGGGGTCCAGGTGATGGGGGTTGGGGATGGAGACAAGCAGACAGAGGGCATGCTTATTTATTTATTTATTTATCTGTGGTGCTGGGGACAGCACGCATGGCGTAGCTATAGCCCCAGCCCCGCCTTTTTTTTTAACATTGTTTTTTTAGTTGTTGTCAGACCTTTATTTTATGTATTTATATGTGGTACTGAGAATCAAGCCCAGTGCCTCCCACATGCAGGCAAGTGCACTTCCGCTGAGCCCCAGCCCAGCCCCAGCCCAGCACTTTTTATTTTATTTTGAGACAGGGTCTTGCCAGGAAGCCCAGGCTGGCCTCAAACTTGTGATGCTCCTGTTTCAGCCTCCCTAGACCCTGGGATTACAGGCCTGTGCCACTGCCCTTGGTCAGGGCATGTTTTTATGACTAGTTGGCAGCACTTGCTGAATCCACAGGGACGGGTGAGGCAGGAAAGGTCAGGGAAATGCTCTACACCTGGGTGGGGAGCTGTGCATATCTGACAGCTTCCTATCCCTGTAATGAAATACCTGAGACAATTAACTTATAAAGAGGAAAGGTTGATTTGGGGAGTTCTAGTCCATGATCACGTGACCCCATCCATCACTTTGGACCTCTGGCAGAGTAGCACACCATGACTGGAGCAAATGGTAAATTGTTCATCAAATAGGAAGCAAAAAAGATAGTGAAAGAGAGCAGAGTCCCACAATCCCTTTTGAGAGTATGCCCAGGTTTCCTAAGGGCTCCCTCCACCACCGGCTTCCAACAATGCCACCTTGGAGATCCATCCTTAACCACATGGGCCTTTGGGGGACACTTGTCAAACCACAGCACCGTGTCATTAGTAGGGCAGTGCCAGTAGGGTACAGGAAGTCATTTATATGAGGTACCAGGTTAGACAGAGGATAGAAAATTCTAGAGACCCAGGGAGAGGTGAGGGCTGGAGAGATAGTTTTATGGTATTTAAAGACCACAAGATGGATTGAGATGACGTAGGGAGGCTGTGTGAGTGGACTGGAGAAGGAGCCCAGAGGAGAGTCCTGGAGACCTACATTTAGCAGGTAGAAAAGGAACCAGAGAAAGACCCAGAAGAGCTCTCTGTGAAGTGAGAGGTGAACTAGAAAGGACGCGTCAGGAAGGTCAAAAGTGTACCAAGAAGGCTGAGCTGTGCCTGATTGGGTGACAGAGCTTGTCCACAGCTGGGTGGACAGAATCTGTGGGCAGAGGGGTGGAGGGCTGAGGGGGTAGGTGAGGTGAGGACAGAGTGGCCCTGTCAGGAGCCGGGCTGTGCTGGGAGCAGGGTAGAGGCCTGAAGCAGGCCTGGGGGGGGGGGGCGGTTCCAGACAGGAGCTGGTGGCCTAGTGGGGCAGAAACAGAGGACGCTGACGCTGAGGAAGACATCGTGGGGAATGGATCAGAGCCCAAGCCAGGGACTGAGATGTAAAAACATACATTTTATTGTGATAAAATGTATAGTACATAAAATTTGCATTTTCACCTTTTTTTTTTTAAACAAGTGCATGGGAACATAAGTGGGTGTATGGGTGGGGCTCTGTCTGATTGCTCCAAGTTCTCACTGAGGCCTAGGGAGAGGACAGGGGTAAGGGAGTAGAAGGGAGCCGAAAGATGAGTCATTTGCAGAGTGTGAAAGCAAGAAAACTAGGAAGTTTATTGGGATCGATGGTCAGGGTCAAATGGCGACTTGCTATTCGTACATTTGAAATTAAAATGAGGCCGGTCAGTAATGTTGAATTTTTTTTTTTTCATTGTGGTAGCTGGCCATGGTGATGCATGTCCCCAGCTATTTGGGAGGCTAAGGCAGAAGGATCATAAGGCCAGCCTGGGCAACTTAGTGAGACCCTGTCTCAAAAGAAAAGAATAGAATGGAACAGAACAGAAGGGCTGGGGATGTCGCCCAGTGGTCGAGTGCTTGTCTAGCATGTGCAAGATCCTGGATTCAGCACCCTTTACCACACAAAGATGATAGCTAAATATACATGGCATACATTTACCATTTAGCCATTCTCAAGTGTACAGGTCACTGGCATTGAGTACAGTCACACAATGCGACCCTCACCACCGTCCATTTCCAGAAGCTGTCCATCATCCCCAATCAAGAACCTGTCTCCACTAAACAGTAACCCTCCCTTCACCTTCCCCAGCCCCTGGCAACTGGGCCCGAGGGCTCAGAGGCAGTGCATGGACAGCTAGGTACACAGGGCTGGCAGGCAGTGGGGGGCCTGGGGGGAAGGGGTGGTACCAAGTGGCCATTACTATAGTGAATCATAAGGGGCTCCATAAGCGATTGGAGGTTTAAGCGGTAGCTGAATGGTGCCTTGAGACTCCCAAAGATGGTGACATCTTCTTTCCTTTCCTTTCTCATGATGCCATAGACAGCAGGAGTCAAAACTCATTTCAAATTTATTAATTAATATGGTTCCCTATTGCTCTTGACATCCCTGCGGAATGTTCTGCGGAAGGCCCCGGAATGGCCCCTTGAGTTACTGCCATTACCTCCTCCCACTTCGTTCCAGAGACCTGAGAAAGCAGCACAGGTCCCTAGGATACCCGCACACCCTGCCCCTAATTAGGTAAGAGAGGAGGCATATGGTGTTTTACATGGGGAGAGAGGTATGTTTTCTATGAATAGCAGAGCTATGTGAACAGACAGGCTGACAGATGATTCCACTTGATCTCATCACACAATATGGGTTCCCGCACTGTGTGAAAACCCCCAAAGCTTCAGAAACTTGCTAACGTCCTCCCTGTTTTCTGCTTCCCAGCCCTCGCCTTTCTCTGCAAAGCCCAAGTGGAGGTGGGGAGCCCTTTCCCAACCGCTGTGGGCTCTCCACCCCAGGACGGCCTTGTAGATGCTCTCCACCATCCTGAGCTGTTGTCTGCATTATGGGTGAAATCATCGCTACTTTTCATTTCTCGTGATGGTGTTTTCTGAAACAAGCATATATGTTTTTAGAAATAAATATGTGTATATTTATTTTACATAATAACATGTTATGTGTTTATTAAAATATAAATATATTTGATGTATAAACCCTATTTCTGAAAGATGCTTTGCTCTTCGTCATAGGGGTGATGAATCTTTATTCATTTAGTTATATGCAGTGCTGAGAATCGAACCCAGTGCCTTACACATGCTAGGCAAGCGCTCTACCCCTGAGCCCCAGCCCCAGCCCAGGGCTACACCTCTGAAAGGCATGGTAGCTATTTTCCATAGCACAGATCCCCTTGATAAGGAGGCAAAGACCCAGGAAGTGGGGTTTTCCACAATGGAAGAAGCTGAGGCAGGTCACATCTCATATCATAATACTGGATCAATCAATTGGTCAATAAACCTAATCTCACATAGAGTTATTTTTTCAGAACTATTTTAGAAGACTTAGGAGGTCATCGGAATAGCAGCTTCTTAAATGGTTGGAACTAGCTGGACAAGGTGACACACCCCTGTAATCCCAACCACTCCAGAGGCTAAGGCAGCAGGATTGCAAGTTTGAGGCCAGCCTCAGCAACTTAATGAGGCCTTAAAGAACTTAGCAAGACTTGGTCTCAAGATAAAAAGTAAAACGGGCTGGAGATGGGGCTCAGTAGTCAAGTGCCCCTGGGTTCAATTCTTGGAACTAAATAAATAAATAAATAAATAAATAAATGGTGGGAACTGGAGTGACCCCTCAGTGCAGCAGTGCAGAGCCCCCTGTGTGATGGGGTGCTCACACTGTGCTATGCAGTGACCCCCAGAATCCTCTGCCAGGACTTGACATGGTGCTAATGCAACCGAGGCTCTGAAATTTCAGTTCTATTTAACTTGAATTTAAACTGCCATGTGTGGCTAGTGGCTTCCATATTGTATGGCACATCTTGTAGCAGTAAGTACCAAGTCACTAATGAGCCATAAGCTTTTTATTTAAGGTCATCTCAATTGCACTTACTCAGTTATTACGTTTCTGGCTTTAAGTGGAGGGTAACCCAGTAGCCAGTACAAGTAACCCAGCCGTACAGGTGGGGTTTGTATGTCTCCCATAACAAGAAGCTCGGTAGGCAGTGGAGGACTAGACCGTGACCAGAGAAGCCTTGGGGAACTGTTTGGGTTCCAGCTCAGCTGCCTTTGGTGACTTTTATCCTCACAGGTGTGGGATGGTTGCTGTACTTTCCAGAATCAACTTCGGGCAGAAAGGAGGAAGAAAAGAAACAGAAAAAGAGCAAGAGGCAAACTAAAGTCTTTCCAAAGACAAAATGGCGATTCCTATGGTAGAGAATTTGGGCAGAGATAGCACAAATACACCCGAACATATATCATTAACATCATCACTATTATTATTATCACCCTTCAACTTAACAACCCCACTTCCAGGAATTGTTTCCAAGTGGTGTCAGGCAGAAATACAAAATGACTCATGCACAAAGTCATGCATTGTGGCATTGCTTATGATCATCAGAAACTGGAAGGAGCCCCTAAGGAGTAGTCAATAAGGGGCAGTTTGGAGAATCTAACGTAGCCACACTGCCAAATGTTGTCAGCAGAAAGAAACACAGGAGCACCGTGTAGGCAGCAGTGGAGGAACCCTGAGGTTCAAGAGTCTGAAATAGAAAAGGGCCAGGAGAACAGAGATAGGCACACATTGCCTTTACACATAAGGAAGGACGTGTACTTACACCCAGAGAGACACACACACGCACACACATGCACAGACACTTGGTCACATCTGCAAGGGAAACAAGCAGACTAAAAGGACAGTATTCACCTGCAGATGAGGGAAAGGAGTGCAGGGTAGGAGACAGGGCAGCGGGGAAACCGGGCACACACTGTATTCCATACTCCTGACTTTGAAATCGAGGGTGCATCTTCTTCCCACCTGCAAGGGCTGGTTTGGGGGTGGTTGGCAAGGGGTGGGCCTGTTACTGGGTCCGTGACCACTCCAAACACAGTCAGGACTGGGCAGGCATCCAGCACCCGGCCCACTGTAGCTACCACAGCAGTAAAGAGGGTGGGTGGACTGGGAACGCTGCCGGACTTCCTGAGGACTCAGGGAAGTGGCACCTGTGGGCTGCTTGCTGAGTGCCCAGCAGCATGGTCAGCTCCGCAGGCGGGACCTCAGTTCTCACATATGGCCGGGCCCTTCCATCACGCTCTTTGGGTGCCATGGAAACCCAGGGTAGGAAGGTTAAGAAACTCACTCTGCAGGTGTCACTTGGCCGCTGTCTTCTGCCTAATAACCAAACCACTCACCGCAGAGCTGGGGGTGTGGCTCAGTAGCAGAGAGCTTGCCTAGCATGTGTGAGGCCCAGGTTCCAGCCCCAGCACTGAAACAAAACAAAACAAATCACTCGCCATGATTTCATGTGTTCTCTTGCAAAAAAAAAAAAGGATCAGAAACCTGTCACATTTCTAAGTATCCAGCAATTCCTCTGCTATGCCGCAGTCTGGCTGGGCACAAATCACGAGCCACTCAAGCAGGAACAAACTTTATTTCCGAACTCCTGCAACGCCACAAACGCAGCCTTCTCCCGGGACACACCACACACCAACCGGAAATCCCCCCTCGGGCACTGCACTCACACACACTACTCGGGAACACAGTCCTTCCACCAGGCTCTCTGCGCCCAATCTCCACAAACCCCCCCAGAACTGCACGGGAACTCCAAAGTAGCGGGCGCGCCTGAGGCAGATTCCAGAGCTGCCCTATTCCCGGAGCAGGGTCCATATACAACTCAATCAATCCAGCATCACAGCAACTATATACAGCTTAACTCAAATCATCATCTCAATGGTTTGCTGGCGTCACCTTTCAACCATTCCCTCTGGCAATATGCCAGGCATCCTTGTGACTGGCTGTGGCTCTCAACATCGCTAGGTATACGCACACAAGAATGCAAAGCAAGGACTTAAACAGATATTTGCACACATGTTCATAGCAGCATCATTCACCATAGCTGCAAGGTGGAAGTCACTCAAGCATGTTAACGATGGATAAACAAATGGTGGTGTAGGGATACAGAGGAATATTATTCAGCCTTAAAAAGGAAAGAAATAGCTGGGTATGGCAGTGCATACCCATAGTCCTAGCAACTCGGGAGGCTGAGGCAGGAGGATGGTGAGTTCAAATTCAGCCTCAGCAACTTAGAAAGGCCCTGAGCTACTTAGCAAGACCCTGTCTCAAAATAAAAAATACAAAGGGCTGGGAATGTGGCTCAGTGGTTAAACACCCCTGGGTTCAATCCCTGGTGCCCGGGGGGGGGAAAAAAAAAGGAAAGAAATTTTGATACCTGTTTCGACATGGATGAACCTTGCAGCCATCATGCTGGTGAAATAAGCCAGTCACCAAAAAAATGCTCCGTGAGTCCCTAGAGAAGTCAGATTCATAGAGACAGAGTGGAGTGGTGGCTACCAGGTGCTGAGGGATGACCCAGGAGACTGCTGTTTAATGGGTATAGAGTTCCAAGTTGGGAAGCAGAAGACATTGTAGAGAAGGACGGTGGTGGAGTTGCTGACATTTTGAACGAACTTAATGCTAACCAGTCTACCTTAAAAATGGTTGATATAGTCAGTCCTAGGTATATTTTATCACAGTCCTTAGAAGAGTATTCGCTGTGAGTAGGTGATGTCTGTAACAGAGTAATAAGTGATTTGCTATCCTACCCACCCTCCAGGACATTTGCAATGTCTTAAAGACATTCTTTTTCACTTAGTATTAATAATTATATATATATATATATATATACCGTGTATTTAGAGCAGTTTAGGTTCATAGCAAAGCTGAGCAGAAAGCACGGGATTTCCCACGTATCCCTGCCTGTCTCCTGGCCTGCTCCAACACCAACATGCCCCACTGGAAAGGCCCATTTGTTACAATCCGTGAACCTAAACTTACACATCATTATCACTCAAATCGGTAGTTGACATTATGGTTCATTCTTGCTGTTGTACATTTTTTTAAAGTTTGACAGTATCATTTAGAATAATTTCACCATTCTGAAAATCCTCCGTACCCTGCCTGTTCCTCCCTCCTCCCCACAACTCTGGGAGCCACTGATTTTCGCCCTGTCTCCTGGAGACATTTTTGGTAGTCTTAATGGTGAGTAGGCACCACTGGCACTTTAGTAGGTAGAGGCCTTTCCAGTGGGTAGAGGCCACAGATGCTGCTAAACAGCCTACAAGGCGCAGAGTTGACCCCCCTGCAAGGAAGAATTATCCATTCCAGAATATCAGTAGTTCCAAGATTGAGTAATCCAGGGCTCTTTGTCACTGACCTACATCCCCAATCCTTTATATTTGTTTGTTTGTTTGTTTTTGGTGCTCGGGATTGAACCCAGGAGTGCTTAACCACTAAGTCACGTCCCCAGCCTCTTTTTTTTTAGAGACAGGGTCTTACTAGTTGCTGAGGCTGGCCTTGAACTTTCGATCCTCTTGCCTTCTGGGATTACACATGTGTACCACCACACTTGGGCTCAGACATTTCTTTCATTAATGGCCATGTCACTTACATAGTAGATACTCAAGAAATATTAATTAAATAATGAATGATGCTTATGAGAAAATGACCCAAGCAGACTCCTCCTGAGGTGTGTCTCAAGTTTATGACCAAGAAGAGAAATGGGAAACAGTTCTATCATGCCCTCGTCCTGTGGCTGACCTGCTTGGTGGGGAGGGCAGGTCAGCAGAAGGGATTTGGACCAAGGAAAAGTCATTTTCTTTAATTGCCATGGGTGGGAATGACAGGGGCCCTGTGGGATGGAGTTTGTGCCAACATGAGCTACATGACAGTTGTCAGACATCTGGGTCTGTATTGCTTCCTCTCTAAGAGAGAAGAATCCTGTCTCAGTATTTAGCACAAAAGCAACACATTTTGACACGTTTTTCCTTTGTTTCATGAGGCATGGAAGAGACTCAGAAATGAAGAAAGGCCGGGGGTTGGCAAGTTCCTAAACATCACTTGAAAAGTGTGTTCTTTGTCCTCAGAGAGTTTTTAATACAGTATATTGAAGAACTGTCAGGGAGATAAGAGAAGGGAAGACTTTTGATATTTAGTTTGAAACAAAGCAGAGAGACATGAGATTCAAATATAATGAAGGAAAGAATTTCAAAAGAGAAACTGGGCCACATTTCCTGGTTTTGACTCTCGCATATCAAACGAAGCCCAACTTGGATAATTGCAGCCAGCCTGCCATCTCTGTGACACCAGGGGACATATGTAAAAGCCAGAATCCTTCAGAGGTCCCTGTTACCTTTTGGCATGTTTAGTACCATACTCGGAGGAGCTTAGTCTCATTTGGATGTGGTCAGGGGTGTTGTTTGAATGCTGGAGTGGTCTATGTGCCTGTATTTGAAATTTCCTTCGAGGATATTGAATCGTGGCCAGACTGGTCTCCCATACATGGCCTGTAGCTGGTACAGGGCAGGGGAGTCACTCAGGTCATGCCAAGAGGAGCAAGGTTTCATCTGACCACAGGGACTTCAGCAAAGGAGGTTGCATGAAGGCCAACTGCAACCCACACAGGACTGCACTGACTTTCTAAAACATGTGTACAAAGTGCCCTGGGAACTCCGAGGATGGGGTGGCTCTGCTTGGGAGAAAGCTTCAAAGTACAGGTGGCTTTTAAGGTAGGTCATACAGGATGGATATGAGGGACGGGGGAGACAGCTCAGTGGTGGAGCTATATCCTCACCTGCATGAGGGGCTGGGTTCAATCCTCAGCACCACATAAAAGTAAATAAAATAAAGATGTGTCAATCTACAACTAAAAAAAAAAAACAAGTTTAAAAAAAAAAAGAATGGTAACAGGCAAAAGTAGAAGAACATTCCAGACAGAAACAGGGCACCTGATAATCCCTGGGGTTGTATATGGGACTCTGGTATTTGACCACAGAATGAGAGCTCCGTGGGGGTGGGACTGGGGAGCTAGTGGCGGGTGATGAGGCAGGAGAAGTAGGTTGGGGTTTGGTTAAAATGCAAAGCTGGTACAACCAGACATGTTAAAAATTGTGTAATATGAATTATAATGCATTCTGCTGTCATATACAACAGATTAAGATAAAAGAAAAAATGCAAAGCTGCTTGTTAGGGATGCACAGTCGCACAAGGCCAGGGGGCGCTGCAGGTAGCATGGTCTAATGAGTGGTGTAGCCCGTGGGGCTGTCCCCCCAGCTCAGGTATTGGTTGCTGAATAATTGCTATTAATAAATGTGCTGGGAACTCTGTGCATTTTATTTTCTTTCATTCTCAGAACTACCCCATGAGATATGTTCTATTTTTCATTCCCATTTTATAGATGAGGAAGCAGGCACATAGGGCAGCCTGTGTGGTTGCAGTGTGGTGCTGGGCTATTATCCAGGCATTTGCCTTCAGAGCCACTCACAGGAAGTGAGGTTTTACAGCACAGTGGGGAAATGACAGAGCTGCTCACTGTCTGAAGGGTCCAGGCCCAGAGGCTCCTGAGTCCAGGCTGGACACCCGGATGGCTAAGGGGTACTCAGGTTCTCGACACACCTGTGACCCAATTCCACACCACCTTGGGGCGGCAGGTGGCCTCAGCTCTAGAGAGTGCACTTGAGGCTATTTTTCTAACCTAATCCCCATTCTATTCTAGTTGAGCTCTCAAATGGGATATGGGGAAAATCCTATTCACAGTCATTTGTCATGAAATGACAGGGACATGTTAGGAGAAATGCATGGTTAGTTGGCTTGGTCTGTGGGCTGACTCCAGAGTGTGCTGACACAGGAGGCTGATGCGACATCCCTAGGGGACGAGATCTGTGGACCCCGTGGCATGCTGCACATTGAACACCTGACTCGTCGCTAACTGAGACATCATTATGTGGCATCATTACATGTCTGTTCTTCAGGGTTCTGGGTACGGCTCTTGGTTTATAGGCCACGACAGCTGTGCACAAAGCATGGGCTCTGGAGACAGATCAGGTCTTGGTCACATCCTTGGGACAAAGCATTTGGGATGTCAGAGCCTCAGTTTCTTCACGGATTAAAAAGGCTCGATAAATAGTTGCCTCGTAGATTCGTTGAACTCAATGCATAGTTTATATATCATGGCTGGCACTGCCCACCCCCTCTTCAGTCAATGCTCCCCTCCTTTCCTTCATCTCCTTTCTCCTCCTTTGGACATTTCTTTACTTTTTTTGGTACTAGGGATTGAACTCAGGGGCACTCGACCACTGAGCCACATCCTCAGCCCTATTTTGTATTATATTTAGAGACAGGGTCTCACTGAGTTGCTTAGTCCCTTGCTTTTGCTGAGGCTGGCTTTGAACTTGGGATCCTCCTGCCTCAGCCTCCCGAGCTGCTGGGATTACAGGTACACACCCCCTTCCCGGTGACATTTCTGATCAAGAACCTCTGAGATTCTTCAGTGGTTTGGGGAGAGCCAGGAATCTATCAGCAAAACAATTACTAGTGACAATACTCTTATTTAGAACTCCTTTCTTATGAAAGAACCCCTGAGTTGTTTTTTGTTTGTTTGTTTGTTTGTTTGTTCTTGAGGAAAAGGAAAAAGGTTTATTGTTAGCAAAGGAGAAACAAAGGGGACTCCTATCTCAGGGGCTGTGATTCTGCCCATCAGCAGGAATAGGGGGCTGAACCCCTAAGTTTTGTTGACCAAAGTTTATGACTGTAAAAATTGTCCATGAAACCAGGGGCAGTATGCTGCAGTCTGGCTGGGCACAAATCACGAGCCACTCAAGCAGGAACAAACTTTATTTCCAAACTCCACCAGCACACTCCACACTCCCCGGGAACTCTCCCAAACGCCACCCACACGGCTTTCTCCGGGACACACCACACACCAACCGGAACTCCCACCACCGGAACTTCACCAACCAATGCGAACTCTTCAGGAGTCCCTGCGAGAGCTCAACCAGAACTCAACGGGAACTCCGGGAGAACTCAAAAGTCATCATCTTAAAGGCTCACCGGCGTCACCTCTCAACCACTACTTCTGGCAAAAATGCCATGCGTCATCCCGACTCTGCTGTGGCCCTCAACAGCAGTGGCCTGTGTGTATAATCCCAGGGACGTGGGAGGCTGAGACAGGAGGATCGTAAGTTGGGGGCCAGCCTCAGCAACTTAGCAAGGCCCTAAGCATCTCATCGAGACCCTGTCTCAAAATAAAAAAATCAAAAGAGCTGGGGATGTCTCAGTGGTTAAGTGCCCCTGGGGTCAATCCCCAATTCTAAAACAACAAAACAAAACAAAAAATCTGTTCATGAAAACAAACAAGTGAGTGGTCCCCCAACAGTTTCTTCATCTTCCCACTCTGTTCTTGAGTAGTTTTCTTCTTCATCACATGATTTTTCAAAATCTTTTCAATTTTTTATTGGGGTAAGGCTCCTTTTCCCAAATAAATTGCACCAGGAACTAGAAATCAGTCCACAACAAATAGGTCAAGGACCAGACCCTCAGGGGTCTGGTTGGGGTGGTCTCAGCTTTGCTTGGGGTCACCAGGTAGCAAGCTGTTTTCTTCTTTTCTCATGGTGTGCGTGTGCGTGGTGAGGTTGTGCTGATTTCCCATGCTACATACCACTCCTTTTCTTCCACGGATGGGTGGTTCTGAGGGGTTTTGCTGGTGGTGACAATGTCCTGGCTGTCCAGTGACCCTCTGACTGGTGACACTTCCCACGTGGTGCGCTGCTGGGTCCACGTCCCTATTTCTTGGGCAAGGTGCAGTCCTGTCTTTCCACTGCTGGGCTCTGATTTGTGTGGCCTGCTGAGACTTTTCTGGATCCCTCACCCTGACAGTAGTCTTCGGCTTCCTTCCCAAGAAGGCCCCTTGCTCTTTGCCTGGGCCAGTCCCCTCAGCTCTCTCTCCTTCTAACAAGCTCCTGGGTCCTCATCAACCTCCCGCCCGCACCCTCACCTCCCTCTTAGGCCAACCTGGAATCCACAGAAGTTTTCTTTCCTCGTTTGGCTTCCCTGCTCTTGGCATAAGTTTGGGATCTGGGCAGATACTTGAAAGTCCTCCAGTGACCACAAAATAATGCACGCACCCCTTCATCTGCCTGGTACTCTCTGTGCCCACCCAAGGGACAACGAAATAAATCCGTGAAACTGGTGTCAATAATTCTCTTGCTTTAAATTCTTGAAGACTCTCTCAGGAAGGCATGAGGAAGCAGCAGCTTCAGAGTTGCTTGTGCCCTGGGTCTTGAGACAGCGTGGCATTGATGGCTGCCTATAGTAAGTCAGTGTTGTTAGAATTCAAAGGAACTCTGGAGACCCCAGGTTCAGTGTATTCTGTCACCCTGACCAGTGCAAGGCTTAAATGCTCACGTCCAGTCTGGGTGGACAGCGGCTGGAGTAGCTGAGGAACACCAGTCGGAGAGGAGGAGGTGGTGGAGATAAGGGGCTCCTTAAAGAAAGCAGGCACTGCGTCTGTGCCGGGACACTGGGAGACGGAGGAGACCAGGAGCACCTCAGTTCTCGTGTAGGAGGCCGAGGCAGGAGCATCAGGTTGGACGGGCAGCTTGGCACGACCCTGACCCAAAATAAAATAGAAAAGGCTGGTGATGTAGCCCAGTGGTGGAGCTCAAGGCCTGGATTTAAACCCTAGTGGGGTTTTCAAAAATAAGTCTGGTAAAAGGAAAAAACAAACAAAAAACAAAACATGGGAACCGGGTAACACGTAAGCCCAGGAAGAGGCCAGGGAAGGCAGGAAGTGGGGGCCACCTGTGGTCTAGAGGTGGGGGTGAGGCCAGGAGGTCAGCCCAGTGCAGCCCACCATGGCCTGGCAACCAGGACACTGCGGGAGAGCTTCCTGAAGCAGGTGGAACCCCTCCCTTTCCCTGTTTGGCACCACCAGTTCCACTTCTCTCCTGTCTTGTTCCTCCCAGTGTTCCTAGTATTGGTGGCGGGGACTCATGTCACATCCAAGACTCAGGGGTTGGCTTACCGTGTTGGATAGTCCCCACGAGCAAGCCACTCCGCTCTGTCCCCTGGCTGCAGGAGGGTGCCTGGTGGGTTCTGTGGGTGGAAGCCAGCATTTCACTTCATCGGTGGAGGTATGGGGACCTCTGTTGTGGAAGGAAAAAAATCAAATGCCCCTTGTATTTGATGTAGCAGGTCATCCTTGTTATTTGCTCCATGTGGCTATTTCACAAACTCTAGTCCAACAGGTTCTTGGGTTGAAAGATCCCCAAATCAGTGGCTGAAGGTCTATGCACAAAGCATGTTGATGCCGTCTATCTTGGGGAGTGACATGGAGACTATTCTTAATAGTGTTCCACCTTAGGCAGGAGAGCATTTGCTAAGGTCTGATCCAGAACACAGAGGTTGGTGGGGACCAGGGTCTTCCAGCCCAGATGGCTCCTCAGCTCATGTGTATCAGAGGCACCTCTGTTCTGATACAGTGGGTGGTGGTAACTGGAGCGTGTCTTGAGGCGGTGCTGGGGATGGAGCCAGGGCCTCACACATGCTGGGCAAACACTGCTACTGAGCCACATCCCCAGCTCGTTTCATTTTTGAGACAGGGTCTCACTAAGTAGCTGAAGTTGTCCTCAAACTTTCGATTCTCCTGTCTCAGCCTCCCAAGTTGCTGGTATTACAGGTGTGCACCAGGGCACCTGCTCTCAGCAGTTTTCAAGAATATAATACATGGCTTATTAAGCAAAGCCACCATGTGTACAACAGGTCTCGCGAGTTTACTCTCCTGTATTTTGTTTCACCTCCACACTCTCAGGAGCAAGGCTGGTCAGCACAATGTGAATTCTGTGTTCACGCCCTGCATACCGGACAAACCCAAAGCTCATTTTCCTTTATTTGAAAAGTACTATTACGGGCTGGGGATGTGGCTCAAGCGGTAGCGCGCTCGCCTGGCATGCGTGCGGCCCGGGTTCGATCCTCAGCACCACATACAAACAAAGATGTTGTATCCGCCGAGAAATAAAAAATAAATATTAAAAATTCTCTCTCTCTGAAAAAAAAAGAAAAAGAAAGAAAAGTACTATTATGATTAATAACCACCAGCGTTTGTTGTCTGCCAGGTCTTATACGCACATGCTTTATAAAGTAGGGTTTTAGTCAGCTTTTTTTTGTTGCTGTGACCAAAAGACCCAAAAAGAGCAATTTTAGAGGAGGAAAAGTTTATTTGGGCCTCACGGTCTCACAGGTCTCCGTCTTTATAGAGCTGACTCCATAGCTCTGGGCCCAGGTAAGTTGGGACATCATGGCAGATAGTCTGGAAGAGGAAAGCAGCTCAGGGGGGCACCAGGGGCAAAATATAAACCCCGAAGGCACGCCCCAGGGACCCGCTTGCCTACAGTCACCACCCAGTTAATCCCTATCAATCAGTGAGTTAATGTGTAGTTCCCCTCATTCCTGAGCTAGCCTCTTGTACAGGAATCCTGTTACTGTCCCATTTTACAGAGGAGGAAATGGAGGCGTAGGTTACAGAGTTCTGTCATAGAAGAAGCAGAGCCAGGACCTGACCCTAGTTCTCTCTGCTTCCGAAGCCCACGCTCCCAGCTACAAACAGGACTGCCTCTGCTCTCAGACCTTTGCATGCGAATGATTTATTTTCTCCAAGTCCAGCACAATCTCAGAACAACCGTCGCTTTCTACCTCTTCCCGCTCTCCAAGCACCTGCCTGGCTTCTCTTCTCCTCAGAATTAATGGTGGTGGATGGCTGGGATGACATCCGGGTGCTTCCCACAGCGAGCTTGCCAGGGCTCCCCAGTCCAAACCCAATGGTGAGATCAAGCCCGTTGGGGGTGTCATTTCCTCCCCCCTCCAAAAGTAATTCAGTTGTTTCTGCTTGTCAAACGCTTCTGTGTTTCCTCGCTAAGCCCGCATTAGTCACTGAGATGTGTCAGCATGTGAATGGATTCACTGTGCTCCAACAGCTGCCAGGCCGCCAGCACATGCCCTGCACATGGCCACAGCATGGGCTTCACAGGGGCCAGCAGACAGCCAGGACCCCGAAACTAAGGCCCGGCTCCAGAACCCAGAGAGGATGGTGGGAGGGGGAAGCCACTGTTCCAGTGTTCAGAAGCGATCTGCCCCAAGTCAGCTCCCACCCAGCAAAGTGACGGGGGACACTTTGTGTACAGCGAGATGACAGCCTAATAAAAACTTTCTCTCTTTCCCCACTCCGAACACAGCCCATCTGTCCAGTGGTGTCTGAAATAACAGCGTAGTCAGCAGAGGAGTGTCCACTGTCACGTGCACATTGGTACCACGGCTCGTCCACATGGGCCCCTGTCATTCCAATCAAAACACCCCCTTTGGTGACAGGGAGGCAGGGAGTGAAACCAGTGGTTGTGATTCCAACAACTGGAGGAGGACTGTTTTGCTAAGAATTTCTGCCAGCGGCCACGGAGGATTCTGTGCACCCACAGGAGGTTTTGAAATCGAGGCAGCTCTCTAATTCCGCGTGAAACCCACTTGCTCCCTGGAGAGGCTGATCTGTGTTGGAAAGAACAGAACTTGCTCGTCCTCAGTGCTCTCTTGTGGAAAATCTGCTAACAAGCTTTCCCAAGATCACAGTGGACGCTGAGGTTTAAAGCTATCTGGTCAATGGAGCCGTTGTTCAAAACTCAAAAATAGTCTGCATTGAACCCCCGGCCTCAGAATTTCTTAGAGTGAGCCATTATGATCCAATCATATGGGGACTTTATATTTCTATACATATTGGGACTTGTAGTTTACATCTGGTCTTTTGTGACCTCAGAAGTTACAATTTTTTTTTTTTTAATCTTTTCCCCTAAACGTTAACTTTGGCGGCAGTGAGGGAAAGAATCAAGATGGCGGCCTCAGGATGCAGATTCTTGACAGACTTCCTGTGGCCAGGCATGGGAGCTGAATGTGGCAAGGAAGAAGCCAGTTTCTGATCCTGAACTGGAACCTTCCTGGCTTTGGGAACTTGGCAAGTTGCCAGGTATCTCAGCTTTTCATCTATAGAATGGGGATGATGGTGACAATAAGGACTAATTTGTTAGATTGTGGTGAGCATTAAATAAGGTGATTAACAAACTGCTTAGCACAGTACCTGGTACGTGATAAGGGCTTAGTCACTACAGTGTGATCTAAAGGCAAAGTTGGAAATGATTTTTTGCTGTCTCCTTTCCACCTCTTTTTCTTGGAGGAGTCTAAAGTTTGCTCCTAGGCTTGGTGGGCTGAGTTTGAGCACGAGCGCAGGCAACCAAGAGGCAGAGGCCAAACCATCATGAGGTCAGCAGACTAGCTGGGCATGAGTGAGATGAGGCTCCAACCTGGGCTCAAATGGCCAAGGTCCCAAGCTGAGAGTTCTATGTGATGCCAGAGGAGGCCAGGGACAAGTGGAGGTCTGTGGGTGGAGGGGTGGGGGGTAGAACCCTGGTTGATTGCTCTAGGAGATACATAGATAGTCAAGTTGGGTTGGGACTGGCAGGAAGGGATATTTAAAAATATATATTATTGTAGCATAATATGCGTAACATAAATAAAATTCAACCTTTAACTGTGTTTTTTTATTTGTTTGTTTTGCTTTTGTTTTTTTGTTTGTTTGTTTATTTATTTATTTATTTATTTATTTGGTACTGGGGATGGAACCCAGAGAAACTTTACCACTGAGCTACATCCCCAGTCTTTTGGTAATTTTATTTTGAGACAGGATTTCACTAAGTTACTAAATTGGCCTTGAGATCCTCCTGCCTCAGCCTCCCGAGTTGCTGGGATTATAGATGTGCTTCACTGCACCCAGCCCTGTCAACCATTTTCAAGAGTAGAGTTTAGTGGCATGTGTACATTTACATTGTTGTGCAACTATCAGCATTATCAATTTCCAGAATTTTTTTCCTTATCTCAAACTTTAACTCTGTACCCTTCAAACAATGACTCCTCCTTCTCCTCCAGCCCAGCCCCTGCAAAGCATCGTTTTATGAATTTTGACTACTCTGAGGACTGTGTGTAAGTGGAATCATACAATATTTGTCCTGACTTCTTTCACTTAGCACGATGTCCTCAAGATGCACGCATGTTGTAACATGTGTCCGAATTTCTTTCCTTTTTAAGGTTGAATAATATTCCGGGGTATAAGTAGGCCACATTTTGTTTATCCGTTCACCTATTGATGAATACTGGGTGGCTCCCACCTTTTGGCTATTGTAAATAATGCTGCTATGAACATGGGCTTACAAGTATTCACGAATCCTGCTTCCTGTTCTTTTGAATGTATACCAGAGGGGGACTCACTGGATCGTGGGGTAATTAAAGAGTCCTCCTCCAAAAGGACCAGAAGCTCAGCACCTGGCACATGCTGAATGGGAAGTAAGAGTCCTTCTTCAAAGGAACTCACAACCTGGGACTGGGGATGTGGCTCAAGGGGTAGCGCGCTCGCCCTGCATGCGTGGGGCCCGGGTTTGATCCTCAGCACCACATACAAACAAAGATGTTGTGTCCGCTGAAAACTAAAAAATAAATATGAAAAATTCTCTCTCTCTCTCTCTCTCTTTTATTTTTAAAGCGAGAGAGAGAATTTTAATATTTATTTATTTTTTTTTTTTAGTTCTCGGCAGACACAACATCTTTGTTTTTGTATGTGGTGCTGAGGATCGAACATGGGCCCTTCGCATGCCAGGCGAGTGCGCTACCGCTTGAGCCACATCCCCAGCCCCCTCTCTCTCTCTTAAAAAAAAAAACTATTAAAAAAAAGGAACTCACAACTTCAGGGTGCAGGACCCCGGGTTCAGCTCCTCGGATGCTCAGTCGTCTCTAAGGCAGGCCCTGTTTGGAGAGTCTCTAAGGCTGGCCCTTGATAATGGGATATTATGGGCACCAAAATGTCTGTCTTTACCAGGTTGGCCAGGTGCCTGGCATCTGCAGCAGGAAGCTTACCTGTGAACAGGGGAAAAGTTACCTGGAGGAGGTGAGCGTGAGCACAGAGGCTGGCCATCACCTGGACAGTGCCTCAGGTGGGCAGGGCAGGCGTGCAGGTGTGGAAAAGCAGGAGGCAGGACTGTTGAAGCTGGAGGCTGGTTCAGTCAGCAGAGCCAGGCAGCCTGGGGGAGGTGGGGAGGCCGCAGGCAGTGGGCAGGAGTTGGGGGGGTGAGGCTTGTGCTCCTGGGTCACTGGCTACGCCTGGGGAAGCGTTCTCTCCCGTGACCTCCCCTTCAGTTTCTTCCCATCCTTTGCTGAACATACCCTCCCACCCCCACCCCACCCCCCCACCCCCACCTCCTGAACGTGTCTGTCCACCCTAGCTTTGTCCACCCCTTGGGTATTAGTAACATGGACCACTCCCTACCTGGATCTTACTCAGAAAGTCCAAAAGGCTTGACTCATCTTTGTTCTAAATGACAAGCAGTTCCTGGTTAAATGTACTGAACAGGACTTAGAGAACAAAATAAGGACACTAGAGTACCCAAGCATTTATTCAGTCAACGTGGTAGTGCATGCCTGTAAGCTCAGAGGCTGAGGAGGCCCAGGTAGGAGGATCACAAGTTAGAGATCAGTCTTGGCAATTTAACAAGATCCTCAGCAACTTAGTGAGGCCCCTGGGTTCAATCTCCAGTACAAAAAAAAATGTATTAGGCACATTCTCTGAAAGAGTGACCATAGGGAGTGGCTACAGAGTGTGACCGACTCTCACTCCTGCTCTGGAGGAATTTGTGGGATAGCCAGAGACGCAAGTATGCACAACTTAAAGTGATGAGTGCTGAAGTGGAAGGTTTGTAAGGTGCCCAGGAACACCTGGGGATGGTGGGATGGGGAAGGCTTCAAAGAGGAGGTGACGCACAACTCACTCAGCAGCAAGGTACAATTGGGGTTTGGACCCTGCCAGAATCCAAGGACCCACCAAGCGGTTCTATGCACGGAATCGCTTCTCTACTCAGTGCTTCTATTGCATGCTTGTGTTTTAAGAGAAACTATCGGAAAATGAAAGGCCATCAGCAGGGTTCTGCAGACCTCCATGCTGTAGGTCTCATGCCATTGATGTGTCTTTGTGTGTTTCCTGTGGCTTTGTCCTCATATAATGCCCCTGATGTTTGAAAACCCGTGTCATAGCCGGGTGCGGTGGCACACACCTGTAATCCCAGCAGTTTGGGAGGCTGAGGCAGGAGGATCTCCAGTTCAAAGCTAGCCTCAGCAACTTAGCAAGGCACTTAGCAACGCCGTAAGACCTTGTCTCTAAATAAAATATAAAAAAGGGCTGGGGGTGTGGCTCAGTGGTTGAGCACCCTGGGTTCAATCCTCAATACAGGAAAAAGAGAAAACTTGTGTCATAGAATGTGTTAGGATAGTGTCAGGTAGAAAGCACTGCTTATTTACTCAGACCTGCTCAAACAACAGAGGATGTCGGGAAGCAACTTTAGCTATGAGATCTGTCCAAAGGAATTAGCCAGGCACCATGACCCACACCGTAATCTCAGCTAATCAGAAGGCCAAAACAGGAGGATTGCAAGTTCAAGGCCAGTTTGGGCAATTTAGTGAGACCTCTGTTTTCTTCAATACTACCCTGAAACCAGGCCTGGTGGCACATGTCCGTAAACTTGAGAGGCTAAGACAGCCTCCAGGCCAGCCTCAGTAAATTAGGGAGACTCTAAGCATCTTAGTGAGACCTGTCTCAAAATAAAAAATAAACAGGGCTGGGGATGTAAGTCAATAGTAGAGCACCTTGGGTTCAATCTCCAGTACCACCAAAAAAAAAAAAAAAGGAAAATGCAAAGATGTTAAAACATTGTACTTTTAAATTCATCAGTAAACAATATAAAATAAATTTTAATTTTTTTAAATTTGTTCTAATTTATTATGATGACGGTAGAATGCATTTTGACACATCGTACACAAATGGAGCACAGCTTCTCATTCCTCTAGTTGTCCATGGTGCAGTCACTCCAGTAGTGGAATCATACATGTGTATAAGGCAATAGTGTCTGTGTCGTTCTATCGTCCTTCCCATCTCCACAGCCCTACCTCTCCCCTCACCCGCCTCTGCACAATCCAAAGTTCCTTCATTCTTTCCTACCCTCATCCCCTACTATGGATCACCATCCACTTACCAGAGAAAACATTCGGCCTTTGGTTCTTTGGGATTGGTTTATTTCACTTAGCATGATATTCTCTTGTTCTATCCATTTACCTGCAAGTTCCACAATTTTCTTCTTCTTTAAGGCTGAGTTATATCCCATTGTGTAAATGTACCACATTTTCTTCATGCATTCATCTGTTGAAGGGCACCTAGGTTGGTTTCATAGTGAATTGAGTTGCTATAAACATTGATGTGACTGCATCACTGTAGTGTGATGTTTTTAAATACTTTGGGTATAAACTGAGGATTGGGGTAGCTGGATCAAATAGTGGTTCTATTCCAAGTTTTCTGAGGAATATCTATACTGCTTTCCAGGGTGGTTGCACCAATTTGCAGTCCCACCAGCATTGTATGAGTGTGCCTAAAAACACTTTTTGCAAACTTTTGCCATTAAAATTAGGAAGAGATGAAAACAAACATCACCAGGATTTCATTTCAAATGTCTACTGTTGCCAAAATAAGGAATACTGTTAATCATCAATACTATGTAATTTTCCAGGCCCTCAAGATTAGAGTCTGAACATCCAAATCAAATTAAAGAAGTGTGACATTTATTGTGTATGATTTGAACAAAAAACTAATTTGTTAATGGCTGTCCTATAAATCTCTACTATGGGTAATTTTTTTCCCCAAAAGTGTATTTATCTCTCCCTCTAAAGTTGTTATACTTCTGGTCAGCAGATTACAACTAGTAAATTCATAACAATGGCTTATTGTTATGTGATTGCCAATGAGAGCTCAGTATTTCATTTTCTGTAAGCTCAGCAACTATTTTAAAAACAAGACTTAATTATAATTTTTTTGTTTGTTTTGTCAGCGATGGGAATTGAACTCAGGGCTTTTGTACATGGTAGGCGAGCATACTACCACTAAGCCACATCCAAGGTTTAATATTTTTGCAACTTGTAAGTCTACACATGATTTTCTTGTTCTAAAAAGAATATGCAATAACACACACACACACACACATACATATATATTATGGATATGTATGTATATATTATATATGTAATTTAGTTTTTTTGAGATTTTATCACCCAGGTTTTTGTAACTCCAGATAGTAGCTCTAAAAATGGGCTTTAAAAATGACTGTTACTAGCCAGACACAGTGGTGCATGCCTCTATTCCCAGTGGCTTGGGAGGCCGAGGCAGGAGGATCGTGAGTTCAAAGCCAGCCTCAGCAATTTAGCAAGGCTCTAAGGAATTCAGTGAGATTCTATTTCTAATAAAATTCACAATAGGACTGGGGATGTGGCTCAGTGGTTGAGGGCCCCTGAGTTTAATCCCCAGTACACCTCCCCCACCCCAAAAAAAAGACTTAATAATTTTCAGGCACTTATTCAAACATTTCCCCCTATTTCTAAAATACATTAAAAAATAATGTGACTGTTTTCTCAAAGGGTTTTCCAGGGATTACACCCTTCAAGTAAAGTGATCCTGAGCTCAGTCTGTTTGTCAGTTTCGTTAAGTAGGAGGTTGCTTGTCTTGGTCTAAATATTCCTCAGCAAGGCCCCGTAATGCAGACAGCGATGTTGCTCAGGAGCTCTCCGATGGGGGACCTTTCTACTACAGAGAAAGAAGTCTAAGAAAAACGGGTCCGTCATGTTAGACTTAATGGTGGGAGGTTTTAAGAAAATACTTGGTGGGCTTGTGACTTTTCTTGGGTAACAAAGTGTAATCTGCAAATCACTGGGCTCTCTGAGGGGTTTTGCAGATTCTCCCACTGCTCCTCAAAAGAAGGACGGCACCCGGGCTCTTGACCCCATGCTCCCTGTTTGTTTCTCAAGATCTCATTAGTAACCCTGGACTAATTCTATTTAAGAAACTTGCTCAGTTCCTTGTGGTTTACTGATACTCTTCTTTCAGAGGTGAGATGTATATATTTGTGGCCATTAGCTTGTCTCACTAGAGAAATGAAGAAAGATAGTTTCATTTTCTCATGCAACTGTGAAGTGGGTTAGAAGAGTATTTAAGAATTAGGTGACCAAGTCTTTGAGACATTCAACTGAAACGTAGTAGGCCGTTGTCAAGATTTTGTCAACCAGGCATGGTGTTGCTAAACCTTGAGGAAATTGAAGTGCATGTTTTTTTTTTATTTTTATTTTATTTTTTTTCCCAGTACTGGGAATTGAATTCTAAAGCACTGTACCACTAAGCTACAAACCCAGCCCTTTTTATTTCTTATTTGAGACATCTTGGTGATGTTTGCTTCCATTTCTTCCTAAGTGCTTTGACCTGACCTTGAATTTGAGATCTTCCTGCCTCAGCATCATAAAGAGTTAAAAAAAATGCAATTTGAGCTCTGGCGACCAGACCCACCCTGGATGGTGTATGTGGTCATGACGCGTACATTGTGACATAATTTTCTGGGTGTTCTCTAGTAGTCGGAAAATCATGGGAATGTGCCTGTCCTGTTTGTTATGTAAGTGGCTCTATCTAGAGTCTGTGAAGATTTACGCTTGTTTCTTGCTTGGAGAGAATCTATGCATGAACGGGCTTTGAGGAATATTTGTAATGCAGCTGGGAGCCAGTTAGGGAACTGGCACGGGGAGCTCTCTGCACATATGGACAAAGGATAACTGCCACAGCAGAGGCGCACGCGTGTGGGACTGGAGTACCAGGAATGACCCAGGACATGGGAAACGGAGCTGCTCTCACTTGCTGCCACGTGGCTGGCAAGGCAAATCCCCAAGATGAGCCTGCCAGAGCATTTTTAGGAAGAGGAGACGTCTACACCGCTGGTTTTTTGGCGGAGTGTGTGCCAAGTGCAGGTTGTATGGTAGGCAGCGGGGCTGATGCCAAGTTTCCCTGTGGTTGAAGGAGGAAGGGGAGAGGAGGGAAGACATGCAGACAGCAAAGATGGGGTAGAGAGAAGCCATGAGCTGAGTGCTGGGCTCCCCAACCTCCCACCACAGCCCACAACTGGGCAGCCCTTGGTAGGAGATGCTCAGCTTGGAATCTACTGCCATTCCTGATCATTTTGTCACTCAAGGGCGGTGGGGGTCACAGGTTCAGGGACACACCTGTAACCCATTCTGCACACTGACTGGGGGCCCTGGTCTAGTGAATGCAGAGTGGAAAGATGGAGATCATAGGGCCCTTTGAGAATCTAATGGAAGTTATGGACCCCCCTCTCCAGAGACACCTCAAATGCACACAGTTGGTATCCTGCCCTCAATACAAAATGATTCCTGATAATGCTCAAGTCTACTTCCAGACCTCAGGATAAGAACTCCTATTTCAGATCATGAATCAAAGAAAGAGTGTTGGTGAAGAAATGAAGACAATCCAATGCTATGGCACACACCTTAATCCCAACAATTTAGGAGGCTGAGGATGTCAAGTTCAAGGCCAGCCTCAGCAATTTAGCAAGGCCCTAAGCAACTTAGCAAGACCCTGTCTCAAAATAATAAACAAAGGGCTTTGGGATGTAGATCAGTGGTAGAGGTCATCTTGGTTCAATCCCTAGCAACAAACAAACAGACAAAGTCATGTGGGAAAACTCATCAACTAGGATTTAAAAAATCCATCTAAAGAAGGTTAGAATCACAGACTCTTTTTCAAAGATCATTTCTATAAAGTTCCGGCTTTGGAAATGGTTCAAATGCTGGGGATACCAAGCAGAAAATATCCAGGCCAGGTAATTAGATCCAAACAATTTAGCAAATTGCAATGGTTGAGCAGATTGCAGAACTCCATGTTGGTCTATTTTAAAAAGTTTTAATGTTAACTTGCTCAGGATGATTATTTGGTAAGTACTTCAATGGCACAAGTTGCATTTTTGAATTCCTCCTTTCCAAACATTTTTCAAAGTGAACCTCTAATTTCCTTGGTGTGCTTAGCAGAACAGGGTGGTGTGGTGAGTGTGCTCTTGCATGGACTGCCACGTTGGAGGGGGACTGCTTGAGCTCTTATTGTCCCTAGGGCTCTCTGCTTGGTTCATAATCAGTCTAATTAACTTGGCTTCACTTGCCCAAGTAAGCCCATATGTACCCTCAAAGCACCTATATTGCGGAAATCACACACACCCCAAGGAAGACACTCAGGGCTAAATGCCTTATCAGCTATTTCTGAACCAAAATAAAAATCAGATCTCAATGGTGAGTGAGGTACAGAGCGTCAATATTACCTTGACAAATGCATGACTTCTGTTAGCTTAATCTCAGGTCTCACATCATGTAGAAACTCTGTCTCCTTGCAAAATACAGCCTGGAGGGAAATTTTGCCAGGGTTGTGCTCTGGTGAGTTAATATGCATTTAAACAGTTTTATGACAGATTATTTACCAACGAGAACAGAATGCCTTGGCACGGGAATGCCTTTGAGGGAGCTGTTCTATTGCACTGGCTACCTTTCAAATTCATGACCACGGAATAGCAGATTCTCTCAAATTCTTCCCTCTACTGGTGAGACGGGAGAACTGGCAAGTAGGTGAGATTAGGTTGCCCTCTGGTGTCTGCCAACCCAAAGGAAAGTACTAGAACTCTGGGAGGCACCGAGATGTACAAGGAAGATCAAGAGAAAGATGGAGAGGTGGCGAGGTTGGGTAATGAACAGGGAGCGTGGAGACGAACATGGCGTGCCATACCCATTGGTCCTCTTCCCTCTGGTGAAGGACAGTGACAGGATACTGCCCATCCCATCCTGACCTAGGGGAGAGCCATGCCTCCAGGTTATTTGCCTGGTCACTTTGGTGCCGTTAGCTGTGATGGGGAAGAGTGGGCTCATCGAGGGATCAGGCTTGGCCTTTACCTTTGGGGAACCAATGGAGAGGAAAGCTGAGCGACGCTAATCATATCTCCCTCCTTCAAGTTTGGCAGAATGGGGAAATTCCCTGGGGAGGAAGCCCTTAACCTTGGGGTCTCTCTTGGTGATTTTGGTGTTATTAAAAGCTCAGGGATGATCCAGGGGATTTGTGAGTTGTCCACCACAGGGAGGTCTTCACACCGAGCAGAGGCTCTCTCTCGGAAGCCCCCTTAAGAGCATCTAGACTTCCAGCTGGGTGCTGTGGAAGGAGGATTGAAAGTTCGGCCTCAGTAACTTAGTGAGAGCCTATTTAAAAAATAAGACAAAATAAAATAAAAATAGAAAGAATTGGTGATATAGCTCAGTAGTAAATACCCTTGGGTTCAATCCCCAGTACCAAGTAAATAGATAAATAAACAAACACAAGGGTAGACCAAAAGAGGGAGGCGGGGATAGCTTTAACTCATCCCTGATGACCTGAGAATTGCAGCTTCTTATCTGGGAACTCACCTCCTAGGAGAGACAGAATTTCCATTCCCTTTAGGGGTTGCCACCAATGTCCCAAAGGGCATGGGGCCCTCCCTCTCTGGCCCTGCAGTGTAGGGTTCTCAGGCTTGGTGCCCTGGTGGCGGGCAGGGATGACAGTACCATTGCTCTCTGAAGCTCCTCTTTCTCCCAGTTCCCCCTCTGGCCCCTTGCCAAGCTCCACCCACTCTGTGTTTGCCAGGACACTGGAGCAGGGTCTGATGGGTTCAGCCAGTCCACTAAATTTGGGATTATTTGGGGTCAATCTGTGTCATTGCTCCTTTGGCTTTGGTGCTGGAATCCAACCCAGGACCTTCTGCATTCTACCCGAGCTATACCCCAGCTGCTTTCATTTTTTATTTTGAGGCAGGGTCTAGCTATGTGGCCTAGGCTGGCCTCAAATTTGTGAGCCTCCTGCCTCAGCCTCCTGAGTCACTGGGATTGCAGGCTGCACCACCGCACCAGGCTCCAGCTTATTGATTTTTGATGCCTGACACAACAGCAGGAATCAGTCTCCTTGCCATTCACTATGGAAAGTCAGTGGGAAATCATTGATGACTTTCTTATAGAAACAACTGATGACTGCCTGTTCAAAGAAGCTGGTGGCAAGCTAGGGCCAGAACATGGCTGGGTTTGGGCAGAAGCATGAGGCAGTGGAACATCCCAACACCTCAGGATGAGAGGAGATATTGAGCCATGGAAAGGAATCCTCCCGGCAGCTCAGCTTAGCTCTGCCAATACTGGGCGTGAGGCGGGGCTGCAAAGTACCCTTGGGAGGGGGCGCCATCAGGAGATGCTTCTTTTGTTGATTCACCTGGGAGTCCTAGTTGCAAAGCCAGTAGAGCTGGGAGTTCTGAGGTACTCCCCAGGCCAGCAGAGCCCCTGCATGAAAGAGGGATGACATTCTTGCCCTAACACCCAGGAAACTCAAGACAGGTGGCTACTGACTTTGCGTGTGTGTGTGTGTGTGTGTGTGTGTGTGTGTGTGTGTGTGTGTGTTTGGCAGAATGGGGGGTGGGGCATTGAACCCAGGGGCACTTTTGCCACTGAGCTATATCCCCAGTTTTGGTTTGACAGCGTCTCACTAAGTTGCCCACAGTGGTCTTGAACCTGCGATCCTGCTGCCTCAGATTCCCAAGTCATTGGGATTAAAGGTGCCCACCACCGGGCCTGTCTTGCAACTGACTTTATTATTGGCTTTTTGAGTAGAGGACATGAGTGTGGATGGAAAGTAAGAAGAGACAAAAGGAAAACGGTTCTACTCAGTGACCATGGAGGAAACACAGGTTAGGGGTAAGGCTGAGGATACTATGCAAGACCATGTAAGAGAATATAGGTGAGAAGTTCAGGGGAGAAAAGAAAGCCAGCAGAATAATTTTCCAAGAGAACTTATTTATGGATTTGAAAATTATTTTATTTAGCTTTTATGCAACTGAAACAGCAGCAAGTGAAATGGTGGTCATTTCTTCAAGCTCTTTTCAGTAAGCAAAGGGTTACCTAGAAATTGGGTCCAGAACCCCACTGAGCACTTTCCACTTCTACCCTTGGAAATTCTCAGGTGAGACCTGCTTAGGCTGGTGAATATGAATGGTGGGAGGGGGTTGCGGTGCAGGGTGGGGGGGCTGGCTTTTATGGGAAAGAAGCTGCAAACAGGATATTCTGAGTCCAGGGTGTGTGGGTGTGGGTGTGATATCACCCGCTTTGTCCAGGTGTCCACCAGGTGGTCTGAGCCTTTGAACTGTGGTTTTGGAGTTCCCATCCACCTCCACCCACTTCCCCTGAGTTTGCTCCTTCAGAGGAAGTGGCTTAATTTATCCTGCCCTAGCACCAGCTCTGTCTCTACCCTTAGTGATCTTTTCTAGAAAAAGATTTGGTGAGAGTCATTGTATCCAGACAGGTTGTTCACTTTGGCTTCCCTTATTTATTTATTTATTTATTTATTTTGGGGTAAAAATAGGAGCTATATTGCTACATATCAATTATTTGGCTGAATCTCTTTCCTCCCCCACCCTCTGCCTTTCTTTGTGAGTCAAAGCTCTTTTGTATTACCTGAGCAAGGAAATGAATTACCAAATGAGACAGACACAGTCTATTCTAACGGTTAGCGATAAAAAGAAGAAAAAATTGTGTGTGTCTGGCTGATACTGACTTTCCGAAAGTGCTCACTTGCAAACCCAAACCATAAGCTGGGAAATGGGAAAGATGAAAAGCCAGTCCTTGGTGTTCCCGAGTGCACATCTTCTTAGACCAAAACAAAAACAGAATTTCCTGTTTTGATTTCACATTCTGCATTTGTAAAACAAAGTAACTAGCTCGACCCCCCTGTCAGTACTGCTGTGCGGAGTTATTGGTTAAGCTTTACCAGCCTGACTTCAGAGCTATGCCTTAGAGCCTGGTGGGGGTGGAGGACAGGGGACAGCAGGTAAATCCATATAAGGAAAAGCTGTATGTGTTCTGGGGCAGGCTGGGCTACTAAATTTAAGCCCCTCTGAGGCCTCATCTTTTCCTTTATCTAACGTCTCAGATAACAATGCCCTTGTCAAGAAAAAATGTTTTTAAAAAAGTTAAAAACCAGCAGATGAATATATGTGCGCTTGCCCGGTCCTCCTGCTGCATCTTCTACCTTGCCGACTGACCGGCTTGCAGCCTGGCTGGGGGATCACTAGTCCTAGATTTGCATGGAAAATGCAGCGTGTGCACAATGGAGCCCTCCAGGTTTGTAAGGGCAGCCGCGAAGCCAGTTTACAGCCCATGATAACAGGTCTCCCTCGCTGCCATTACAAGAAGTGTCTTCTGTCCATGAAATGGTGGGCGCCCGCGGGAGGTCCAACAATGCAGATTTTAATCAGAAAATTTAATTTTGAAGACCATTCGCAGTTTGTGCACGGTGAGAAATGTTTCCCACTGCATGGACTTTCAGGACTGGGCTCTGAGCAAGAGCAGTTTCAATTTATATCACACCTTTCTCTGCAAACAATACCCCGAAGCACTTCCTGGCAATGGGGAAGACACTGCAGACATCTTTCTTAAAACGACCCACGATATTTATTTGGAGCAATTAAAAGAAGCGGCGCCTTGCCTGTGATCGGGTTTGGAGGTGGCGGTGGGGTTGCAGGGTCCCAGCACCAGTCCCTTCCCCGAGGGCGGCTGCACCCGGCTCGGCTCTCCGCCCGGATCTGCTCCCTCCCCAGGCAACTTTCCGCCTGGGCTCCTTCTGTTTTCCCAGGTGGCTTGTAGACTCGGGAAGAGGAGCCTGTAATGGAAATGTTGACAGAGCCTTTTACACTAAGAGCCCTCGCAGGAGCTGTTGGAAGGCAGGCTGGCCCCCGCACGAGTGGCTGGGTGGGGTGTTTACTGCGGCCACTCTTCCCCAGCAGATGAGAGCTGTCCTGGGTCAGCTCCTGTGGGGCAGTCCCCGGATGACCTAGAGAGATGCCAGCCCTGGACCAGTGTGCTGTGCTTGGGCATTGGCTGGGTCCAAGGGTGCACGGCTGATTTTTCTGGAAGGGGGAGCAGGAGGATATGGTGGGGGACATCAAGTATAAGCTGGTAAGAGCAGGTCAGAGTGGGGTCTAAGGGAGAGTCCAAACCTAAGCCTGGCATGGAACCCCTTCCCAGTTGAAGCAGGCACTCATACCTGTTGATGCTGAGGTCCAGCAGGGCTGGGGTAAGGGACAGGAAGGACCTCCAGAGCTAGAGCATCTCGGTCCCTAGAAGAGCTGGGGAAGACTCTGTCCACCTAGCTGTCCCCTGGTGCCCTCCTGGGCCCTCTCCCCTTCCTCCTGCTATCCTTTGTTAATAGGGTCTGCATCTCAGAGATCCCTTATCCTCCCCTCCCACCTCTTCTCTGGTTCACCCACAGTGAACACCCTTTCAGTGGGGAGTCCAGGTGTGGGGCTTAGATGGCAGCCTCCCAGCCCTTTCTCCGTGGCAGTGTCTGTCAGGGGACACTAAGATGAGACGGTGAAGGCTCTGTGCCAGGCTGGTGGATGGGCAGAGCCGGATTAGCAATAATAGCATCTGCCATTTATTGTGCGCCTGCTCCAGCCAGGGTCTTTGAGGTACATTGTCACATTGAATTCTTGCAACAATCCTGAGAGGTTATTTATTTACCCAGGAGAAATTTGAGGCTCAGAGAGGTTGAGTAATGTGCTTCACTGAGGCCACAGTTAGGTAGTGGCTGTGGACCCTCTCCCAAGCCTGCTCACTTTCTGCTGCAAAGAAGCTCCAGCAGGGCTCGCGGGGCACCCACTCCACTAGGATTCTCTCAGGAGGGGGCGGTTGGGTTGCAGGGTCCCAGCACCAGGCAATGTGGAGGACATTCTGGAAAGGCGAGTGGAAGGTCAGTTCCCCGAAAGGCAGCCCAGGTTGTCCAGTGGGCAAAACAACGCTGAGGCCAACCAGAAAGCTGAGGTTTAGTCAGGGACACCAACACTCGTGATAAGTGGCCACTGCCTGGGCCCTGTTTGGACATGGATTCCGAAGCCGAAGCTAGTCTGACTGTTGGAAAGGATATGGGGTTGATTAGCAAGGTCTGCGTTAAACCAGGGAGAAGGGAGTGGCATGCATTTAGAATGTATTTGCAATCCTTGGTTTAGACATTTCTCATTTCTGGGCTTTGAGATTTTTTTTTTTTCCATTCTGCCAAATACTCATTTTTTCCCACAGACAGAAATTGAACTCTTCCTTCCCTTATTGACCAGAGGCCTGGAGCTGTATCTGGTCAAGAGTCCTATCAGCGCCCCAAATCCCAGCGGCTTGGGCAGGAGGATTGAAAGTTCAGAAGCGAGGTGATAAGCAACTCAGTGAGACCCTGTCTCTAAACAAAATACAAAATAGTGGTGCTGGGGATGTGGCTCAGTGCCCCTCAGTTCAATCCCCAGGACCAAAAAAAAAAAAAAAAAAAGAGTCCTATCAGAAAATTGTGAGGCAGGTACCAAGGGGAAACCAAGTGGGTTCTTCCATGAGATTTATTTATTTCACGTGTATTTATATTTGTTACTCAGTCCTTGCCAGACACCAACCTGAGTGTTTTACAAACAGATATTAACTCATTGATTTCTCTTAACAACCTATGAGATAGGTCTGTACCATCCTTTGACCTCATTTTGCAAATGGGACAATTGAAGCCCAGAAAGGTTAAATAACGGCTTGATGGCAGTATCTGTGTGGTTAAATTATACTGCACTAGGCAGGTGGTGTAGCTCAGTGGTAAAATGCTTCCCTAGCATGCATGAGAACCTGGGTTCAATCCCCAGGGCTGGGGGGCGGGGGCACTGGGGGGGGGCGATGTGTCGCCATGCACTTATTTCTGTTTTGCTTTTTATGTGGTATTGCTAACTTTACTTCACAGTTGTTTCCAGACTAGACAGTGAACTTTTGAAGGGAGGGTTATAAACTCCTGGTATATAGGAGGAGCTTAACCATGAATACTGATGACTAGTGTTATGGATTTAGGAAAATCACATTGTATTTTCAATACTTCTTACTCTGAGTCTGGCTCCACCACTGGTGTGGGAATCTAGGAGCCAGACTCTGCCTTGTGGAGTTCTGTATTCCCAGCACCTAACAGTACAGAGAACATTCCCATTTATCAACTCACTCAGTGGATGGAAATTCACGAGGAAGCAGGCACCAGGCTAGAGGCCAGCGATGAAGAGCCGATCAACTTTCAGCCTCTGTGGCTTAATTCCAACTGCACAAAGATATGCTACAGAAAAATACGGCTGATCTGTCTTCACATGGACACATCTGTCCGTTCTACCAAAAAATGATGCTAGATTACTTGAGGTCACAACCACTCAGTACCCTTCCCACAGTGCTGTGTGATGAAGTCCAATTGTGAAGTCGTTTCATTCCTGTTTTACTTTGGGGGAGGGCCTTGGTCACCCTGGGGTCACAGCTAATGGTTAAAGTTAGGGAAAGACCTTAGGGAAAGACCTTTTGGTGGCGAGCTGGTTGGGAAGCGCTGGGCTCCCTCCCTGTGGGGCAGGGCTGCTTCATTCCCGCTGGTCCTGTGGCCGCCTACCAGTGTTAAGTGATGACAGTGCACACTGGGCTTCTGAACCGCTTTGAAGGCTTTCCTGTAGCAGGCTGCCTGGAAGCAGGAAGGTCCCACAAATGGTCAGGGAGCCACCCCCACACGACAGAGAACCGCAGGCCCTGGGTGCAGGTGTGTAAACAGAGCGGATCCTGGGAGGAGGGCCCAGGGAGAGCGGGGCTCAGGCAAGCTTCTCAGGATTGGCCTCCCCACTGCTGAGATACTGCCAGCCTGCACCTCTAGAACACCCCCGCTGCTTTCCTAGTTCCCTGTCACTACTGAGGACATTCATGAGTCACATCTGTGTAGAGAAAGGCGAAGAAGCTCTTTCCAAGAAGCTGCAGGGAGGGGGGTGGGGGTAAGAGAGGGGACACTGGCCAGTGAGGCCACTATGAGTAGCACAGCTGCACCATCTTTCCCTGGGCAAGGTGACCCTCCAGTGGAGGCAGAAGGGGCCCGAATGCCCAGGGTCCCGGCAGCTGTGCGTTCCAGATCTCCTCTGGGGCTCTCTGTACTCAGGGTCTTTTAGGCATATTCCACCGTAAACAAAAGCAATGTTTCAATAGACCTTTATTTGTGATGAGCTCCAACTTAGTTTTTGAATAAATTGACAATTTAATGAAAAATTTGGACAACGAAAAGGTAAAAAGAAGAAAAAATTAAAAATCCCCAGCAGTGCCATCATCCAAACACAATCATTGCAACAGTTTTCTTTTAAACCTGGTCATAATCACACTGCAATAATAACAGCAGCTTACATTTGTCAAGGGCGCAATATGGGACAGGCACTGTTCTTTGCATGTGTTAAGTCATTTCAGTCGGAAAACTGGGCCCAGGGACACCACTGCCAAGTTCAGGTCACACACCTATGAAGTATAGAGCCAGGCAGGAGCCCTAGACTCTGCATATGCAGCTTAGATCTGTGGGTTTTTTTTTTTTTTTTTTTTTGGAGGTGGTGCTGGGGATCTAACCCAGGGTCTTGTGCATGGGTTCTACCAACTGAGCTGTGTCCCCAGCCCCTGCTTTCTTTTGTCTTTCCTGTCTCTCCCTCCCCTCAGGTATTGACCACAAGGGAGCTTAATGACAGAGCCACTTCCCCAGCCTTTTTTATTTTTAATTTTATTATTTAATTTTAATTTTTTATTTTTTAGTGAGACCCTGACTCACTGAATTGTACAGGGCCTTCCTAAGTTGCTGAGGCTGGCTTTGAACTTAGGATCCTCCTGCCTCAGCCTCCGGAGCCACCATAGGCCTGCGCCACCGTGCCTGGCTAAACTTAGTATTCGCAGCATTTTCTTCTCATCTCCGGGAGAACGCCTTTCGTGGCTACCTAATATTCCATCAAGTCAACGCCCCTTCCTCTGTACAATTGTGAATAAGGTCGTGAGTGTGAATGAGCCTTTCTCTCTATCTAGAATCAGAGCATTTCCTTAGGATACATCCCCAGATGCAGATATGAAGAGAATGACGATTCTGCTGGCGCTTGTCAAGTCACTTCCAAGAGGACTGTAGCCCCGCCCCCTCGTCTCCTGAGCGCGGATCCTTGGAGGGTCTCACTCAAATAATGATGAATTAATTTTATGGTGAAAACCCTTATATGCTTGTCTTCAATTTTCTCCAGTCCGCCTTCTGATGACTCCTGTAATAATAATGCGGGGAAAAAGTTCTGGTGTCTTTAGGTATCCCTCAAATTCTGACTTTAAGCTTGACTCGTTTTCCTCACAGATACTTATTCTTATTTACAGCAACAATGAGATGAAATGTTAACATTTTTTCCGATTTAGCTTTTAATTTTTTTTTAAATTTGGTACTGGCGATTGAACCCTTGATAATTTGCTGAGGCTGCCTCCAAACTTGCAATCCTCCTGCCTCAGCCTCCCAAGTGGCCGTGAATACAGGCATGCGTCACTGCATTTGGCCATTTTTCTGATTTTAAAATTTACAGCTAGCTAGGCGCAGTGGCACATGCCTGTAATCCCAGCGGCTCAGGAGGCTAAGGCAGGAGAATGTGAGTTCAAAGCCAGCCTCAGCAAAAGCAAGTACTAAGCAACTCAGTGAGACCCTGTACATCCTCAGTTCCAAAAACAAACAAACAAACAAAACCAGTCTACAGCTAGCTGGGCGAGTAGTGCACATCTGTAATCCCAGCAGGAGGATTGCAAGTTCAAGGCCAGCGTCAGCAATTTAGTGGGACCCTGTCTCAAAAGAAAAAATAAAAAGGACTGGGAATGTGGCACCCCTCGGTTCAATCCCCAGTATCAAAAACAAAACCAAAAACTTATCAATGTCCATCTTAGGAAAGATGGAAACTCCAAAGCCACATCTACTTGCATTTCCTTGTTTTAGTATTTATCTTATTTTTTAATTATCATAGTGATGTATGTTCACTGTGTCCATGTGGAGGGTAGAGGGAAGTATAAAAAACCCAGACTATGAGGGAAATAACCAAACAGCCAAATTCAGTATTTCATTAACTTTAAATATTTCTAATCTTTTTTACAAACATTCTTTTTAATGGCTACATGAGAATCTTTCTCTAAGACACTTTTGAAAGTCTTCTCTCCCTTCCCCCTCCCCTGCATTTTTTTTTGCCTCAGAGCTGGTCGCTAGGTCCTTGACTAATTTGCATGTTTTAAAAGATAATGAAGAGAATTCGAACTTGGAGGAAAGTAGAATAAGGAGGCTCAACTGCCCACCTGTTTTCACATCCATTGGAATGACTAACCAGGGGCCTTGGGTGCCTCCGGGTGGCCCTCCTAGCCAGCCACAAACACAGTGAAGTCCTGCTCCTTATCCCAGGCTCCTAGTAGAGGGTCGAAGGTATTCTTCTTCACAGATCCACTGTGTTTTCACTTACCCTCTCCTAGTAGTAACCCTATAGTTGGAGTCCTTGCATCTCAGCATTCCCTTTGCTAAAAAAAAGAAAAAGAACAAGAGGTTCTCATCTGTGATCCTAGGTCCCGGCCTTATTAGGGTGATCCAGGAGTGGCCAACCCGAGGTCTCTTAGCCCAAGGCAAATAATTTTGATCAAAGCTTCCTGGACCTCTCCCGGGAGGTTCAGGGCCTGAGAGAACAGCCAGCCCAGGACCAGGCCCTGCAGTCAAAATAACTGAAGCCCCCTTTGCCTACAAGCAGGCCAGCCCTGGCGGGGAAGGGCTGGGGAGGTGGGCAAGGGCATGCTGTTTGCCAGGATGGCTCAAAGTCTGCTGAGTCTCAAGAAGCAGCCTGCTCTTCCCATGGCCTTTTGCTGTCTCGAGACCCTTCCAGAGGATCCCTGAACTGTGGACGTGGATCACCCTCCCCGCATGGTGTCTGCCTTTTTTTCCCCCCAGTACTGGGGAATTAACCCAGGGGTGCTTTCCGCTGAGCTACATCCCCAGTCCCCTTTTTATTATTTATTTATTTGAAATAGACTTTTGCTAAATTGCTGAGTCTGGCTTTGAACTTGTATTCCTCTTGCCTCAGCCTCCGGAGCCACTGAGACTACAGGTGTGTGCCATCACACCTGGCTTTTGCTTCCATTTAAAAATCAAAACAAACAAAACAGGCCAGTGTAGAGTTCAACAGTTCACAAATGGCTTGACAGCCCCGCGTGGTGGCACACACCTGTAATCCGGAGGCCAAAGTGGGAAGATTGCAAGTTCAAGGCCAGCCTCAGCTATTTATCATTGAGGCCCTAAGCAATTCAGTGAGACCCTATCTCAAAATAAAAAATAAAAAGGGCTGTGGATGTGGCTCAGTGGTTAAGCATTCCTGGGTTCAATCTCCAGTATAAAAACAACAACAACAAAAAAGGTGATCTGACAGCGTTAGTGGACACTGGGGCAAATACTGCTTTTTCTATATACATTTTAAATACACACAAGCCAAAAAAATTCACAGAATAGTAACCACGAAGCTCAATTATATCACCAGTTGGCCAGAGTTTTCAGGAAGTTTATGGGAGCACAGCCACCCATAGAAGGGTGCCTGAGTTTGAAAAATGATTGTGAGACCTTTCAAGACAATGACCATTTCCAGCCCCTCTGCCATCAGCCAGGGATGTGAACGTATATAAAACGAGAAATTAGGTCACGAGGGAGAAATTCTTCAATTCTTTTACTTGTAGAATCAATTCGTGTGGCCCAACACATCATTATGGAAACTTTTTGAAGTTTGCTTCTTAAGCTTCTGTAGAGCTGGGAGTTCCCAATCATGCTACTCCTAATGCAAAGCCACATTCCATCTTTGAAGGTTCTGAATTTTGCTTGTTTCTCTCTTTAATCTGCGAAATGATGGGTGGTGCTCCAGTCTGGTTTAATTAATCTAGGGTGGGTCCTGGATATTGGCAGCTATGGAAAGCCCACCAGATCATTCTTTTTGTTGTTGTTGTGCAGGCTGGTGCTGAATTCCTGGGCTCAAGGATTTGAGCCTCCCCAGCACAGTAGTAGGGTCTGCAGGTGCCCTCCTCACTCTACCAGGCAATTCTAGAACGCAGACAGGGTGCAGCCCATTGCCCCAGATGATCTCTTTGAAAGCCCTTCTTTGGCTCCAACATGATGTGATTTCTAAAATTTAAAATTTTAAATAAAAGTAAACAAGGAAATCCAATCCACTTTGCAGATAATTCTGTTTAGAATCCTCTTCTTCCTAAAGTCAGAGGTCACAGAAGTCCTTAATCCACTTCATAAGTGACTTAACCCCCACAAAGTATTTTAGGCAGATCTTGTGCATTTCAATATTCCTAAGTGAATTTTAAGTCAGTTACAAAACACAGATTTATTTTTCACCTTTGAGAGTCTGGATGTAGTGGAAAAAAACCTCAAAAGATTGAAATTAAAAGGCTCAGATAGGAATTGGTATACATAAAGATAGATGAGAAATAAAGATATTGAATCATGGCTTTTAGCTTGGGATGACAACTCCCCGCCCCCCGCCCCCCGTGTGTTTGCGATGTGCCTCCTTGGGGTGAGGGAGGGGCGGTGGATGGGGGGCACCTTATAGAAACTCCTCAGAGGCAGTCACAGTCACGGGGACAGCATCCCCTCATTTCCTTGCAACGTCTACCTAGGAGATCTTCTCATTAAACTCCATGTCCCCAGATCCAGCTTGTGTATAAAATGCCGGTCCACGATGGAGACGGTTTTTCTTTTCCTGTTAAGAAGCCTGGACAGCTACTCTCTGGACCTCAATGCCTGCCAGCCTGCCTGCTCCCCTCCCCAAGGCTGGCCTGGCAAAGAGGTGCGAAGGTGGAAACCCACCCGTGTGGAAGTCAGGAAATTGAAAGGCCCATGTTTGGGATTTGGATCAGAAGACAAGTCAAAGAAATAACACTGCCATCAGAAATGTGCATTTCTAAAGATATTTATTTGAAAGTTTCGAAAAAAGCAAAGCTCCTGCCCTGGGGCTTCTGGGAGTAAGTACAAAATACAATAATTAAATTAAGTCCAGCAGTTAAAATTCCTCATAAAAAGAAAAAGCTGGAGTGCTTCCCAATGGGGAATGCTTGACTTAAAAGAAAGGTTTTACTCTGTGGCCTGAAGGTCAACAAACTGGGGCTCTGTGAGAATGGATAAAATTTCTTAAAGGGGTCTTTCGGTCTTTGTTTTGTTGAAAGAAAATAAGAGTAAAAAGGGACAAGTTTTGAAAATTCAAAAAATGAAGGTGCAGTCCCTGAAATCATCACAATTTTTATAAACGCTGTACCGGAGGCTATGAAAACACTCTCTTTTTTGAGAGCTAATCGAACCCACATGCCTTTTAAGAATGAAGGGAAAGGCCAGTGGAGGGTTTCAACAGACCTCTTCAAAATGTGCTGCTTTTCAGAGGCGGTGCATGCAAATTCATGACCAATCGCTTGCTATTTATTTTGAAAATATTTACTTTAAATATGTTCATAAATATATTCCACAACTTCAAGTTCCCTAGCTGATACAAAGATGCATCCTTTTAAAACAAGGTTTTCATAAGGCAAAGTTATAACAAGAATCTTTTGGGAGTCACCTCCGAAAATGGAATGCTTATCATAGTCTGAAAATAATGGTTTTTATAATTATTTGTTGTTGCATTTCTAGTAACACGCCCCAAAAGGCATAAGAAAAAAATAGAAATCTAATTTTATGTGTTACATCATAAATAATGCAATGACATTAATATATAAAATTTATATTTTGTAAGTTATAAATAATGTGATAACAAATATATAAATTTGCTATTTTATAAATTTATGTCTTCAAACTCAAGTTAAACTTTACCTTCATAAGTATCACTCCAGACTCCCACAAGAGTCTCAAGCCGCATACTCAAATATCTTCTACTAAAACGGAAAGAACCAATAACGAATTTGCCATCTTGTTGATTGCCTAAATAGAATCTGAATGTTGGCTTTGCATTAAGACAGCATGATCAGACGTAGGGCATTAGAAGAGCACGCTGGCAGCAATATTTAATTTACTAAATAATTAGCAGCCTCATTGACATTTCTACTTTGATTCCCAAAGTACAACATTAGCTGTCGTCTGCACTCAGGGTCTCTCCAGTAAAATGGGCATAATAAACACCTCGTGCCAAGTTCACAGTAAATGAAGGATTGCCCAACGTCCCGCAGGCAGCTCCATGATTAGAAAGCTAGATTTCCCTCCAAAACATGGGCACAGACTTAGGGGATTTTTCCCCCCTAATTTTGTTGTTTTCTTTCCTCCATTGGTTATTTTTGCTTCTGAAATTGGGAAGGGGGAGGGAAGAGAAGGTAAAATTGAGGGTTAAAGGAAGAGGAAGCAGCCTGAGAGCAGAGCACAGATGGCCCTGAGAGCCGGGCGGGCGAGACAAGAGGCTGCTGTGGCCTTTCTACTGTCCTTGACGTCTGTCTGTGTCCTGCCTCTTTATCCCTCTCCTGGGACTTCTTTCTTAGCCAACCCAAGACATTCTCCAGTCATTCCAACCAGCCTCTGTGGAAAATCCTGCAAAATTTGCTAGGGTCTGTATTCACCTGGGAATGAAAGCTCAGCTTTCTCTGCTGGGCACAGACCCTGTCCCTGAGGGAGGCAGTGCTGAAGGAGGCTCCACTGTTTGCCTCATTCTTTCTTAAAGTTCACTCGGAGCTTCCTCTCTCCACAGAATCAAAGTGGAGATATTACTGTGGGACCATGAATCTGAGGAGTCCTGGGATGAGGTGTGGCTTAATGGAGGAAATCTGGAAACCTGAGTTGTAGACTTGGTTTGGTTAGCAGCATGACCTTGGGCAAGTCCCCTAATGGGGTCAGTAGTTGCACAACTCCCAGAGTGCCCTAGCCGTGTATTTTTCTGTGTGCACAGTGCCCCCTCCAGCTAGGAGTTGGTACTGCATAATCCCCCCTGGGCTTTGTTGTCTACAAAATCAAGGACTTTATAAAAGAGTTTATAGTCAAAACATCTGCAGCACAGAGACATTTCCATAGTCCAGCGATGAGGCTAGATTTCTTTGTGGTGTGTGTGTGTGAGATGTTGGGGATTAAATCCGGGGTTTCAAACATGGAAGGCAAGTGTTTGCCACAGAGCTGCATGCCTAGCCAGGGCCAGGAGATTATATATATATAAATATATTATATATATATATATATAATATATATTTATAATATATAATATATATATTATATAAAATATTATATATATTAGCTGTCATCTGCACTCAGGGTCTCTCCAGTAAATAAATACCTCGTGCCAAGTTCACAGTAAATGAAGGATTGCCCAATGTCCTGCAGGCAGCTCACATGATTAGAAAGCTAGATTTCTAAACTATAAACCAAACTATCTATCTACCTATATCTATATCTATCTATCTATCTATATATATATATGTATATATAGTTGTATACAATACCTTTATATTTATTTATTTATTTATTTTTATGTGGTGTGAGGATCGAACCCAGTGCCTCACACATGCTAGGTGAGTGCTTTATCACTGAGCCACAACCCAGCCCCTCCCCACCCCCAGGACATTCTTCACACCAACAACAGAGTCACAAAACTCTTCTGGAATGCTTGTGGCTGCCGAGTGTGTCTGTATCCAGGGCATTCACCCCACCAACATGTTTTTCTGAACAACAGACCTTTCACTTAAATGAGGACAGGGAGTTCACTTCATAGAAATGCTCTTTCAGGCAGCTTTGCTGCTGTGGGATTCCTATCCTCTGCTGCATTGTGAGGTCAGGATCTGTATGGAAGTAATCTGGCCTCTGTGTAGAGTATCTGTTATGTGCCAAGAAGGATGCTAGGTGCTTTTAAAAAATACTATAATTATTTATTAGTTTCATTTTATCTTTAGTTCACATTCATTCTTCTTTTAAAAACTGGTAAAATACACATAAAATTTACCATTTTAACTTTTTTTGAGGTGTTGGGGATTGATATAGCCAACATTGATATAGGCAAGGGCTATGTCACTGAGCTATACCCCTAACTCTTTTTTAATATTAAATTTGAAATAGGGTCTTGATCATTTGCCCCAGACTAGCCTTGAACTTGTAATCCTCCTGCCTCAACTTCCTAAGTAGCTGAAATTACAGGTGTGTGCCACTGTAATTAAGTGCTTTAAAATACAATAGTTCATTTAATTATTTTATAGTATAGGCTTTACAGGAGCAGATGCATAGACATTAGGGTGAGAGATATTAAAGATCAATGCCCAGGAAAGGAAGGAGAAGGAATCAGGATTGGGGTGAAGGAACAGACCCACCAGTCTTGGTCAACCTTACTGGGAGCTCTGGAACATATACAATTTGTTAGTGTGTCCCACATCTGGACCAAACAGCTGGGTCTTTACGTCCCTACCTCATCATTCCTGTTCATCCCTGATGCAGGCCATCCAGGGAAGGGATTGGCCTCAGGCAAGACAGCTGAGACAGATGCTGTAGGAGCTGTGGACTGTCTGCTGCCTGCCCACTCCATCTCCCCAGCCGGGCAAGTGGGGATCCTTGGAGGGCCATCTGGGTGGTACCATCTCCAAGAGTACTACATCTTCATGGCAACTCTTGGAATTAGGGATTATTATTTGTATAGTTGAAGAAACTGATGACCAGAGAGAATAAATGGCTTGTCCAAATGTAACATAACCTGTTAGTTGGAGAGACAGGATCAAGTGTGGTGGGGAAAGAGTTCCTGACTTTAATGAACACACTTTCAGCAATCTGTGTTGGGGGTGAGAAGTGAGAGAAGGAGAGGGATCAGAATCCATGACAATGTCCAATATTCAGGAAATCTGCACTGTCTGGGGCGGCACACATATCTAAACAAGTACTACAACGACATTCAGCCCTGGGCTTGGGAGGACTGAGGAAAGCCCAGCAAGGTGACTCTGGGGTTCTGGGGAAACCTCACAGAACACAGTGTGTCTTACTGGTTAGGAGTCTCAGGGTGTGACACTGTCTGCCCACAGGCTTGCAGCTTGTGCAAGGGCTTTGCAAAATATCTGTGTGGTTATAGCAGCAGACAACACAGCCCAGCTACATGGTGACACCCTTTGAGGTTGCCAATGCTGTCACAGTGTTGGAGCTCCTGCAGGCCAGCCTGGGAGAAGCCTCACAGAGCTTCCATAGAAGCTACTGCAGGAATTACAGCTCCTGAAAACCCAGTGTGGAAAATGGATGTGCGCCTGTCCTCATCTGGTAGTCAAGATTATTAGCATAATTCTCCCAGAAAATCTAAGCCAGAAATTCATGTTGGTTTTTGTGTTCTTCCCTTTCTGGAACTCAGAAGATTCCTCCTGCCTTCCTCCTGTTTAGATATTAAGCCAGATGCCTAGAGTGTGCCTTCCTCTGAAGAAACCATCCACATGAAGCTATCTGAAACTGAATGTTCCTTTTTCTCTTGATTCTATTAGTGTGTCTGAATAACTAAGGCAATTTGATTCATTGTCTAAAAATAAAACAAAATCAAACAGCCAAGCCAGCTATTTGGCATTATGTAGACCAAGAAAAAAAAAATCTATCTTCTTTTTCCTGAGTTCCCCCTCATAGCAGATATTTTAGCTATTGTGACATAGCCATTGTTTGGTTCCCCCTTGCCTTTCATAAGATGGAGTTTTCAGTCGATTAGCTCTCTTATTTATGTAATGAAAGGAATCTCTAAAGTTCTTTCCAGGCCCAGGACTCTAGCCTCTGGGAATATGTCCAGTTTTCTGTATGATTACACTTTGCACACAGCAGTGCATGAGAATGGATGGTGATCAATGGAGAAGCCTTCTACAGTTAGAGGGGCCTTCCTGGGTCAGCAGGTAAGCGCAGGTGATCTAAGAGGTGGGTTCTACCCCTTCTAGGAACTGCAAGCTTTATCTTTGACTTAGGGTACAGCAGATCTACTCTGGAAGTCTGGCTCCTTAGTAACATTCCTGCTGCGTGAACAGAAGTCATGTAGGAGAAAATCACCTCTCCCTGGCCACCCTCTGCCCTGAGCCTGAGCACACTTTCTAATTCCTGTTGTATGGTTCAGCAGGGGAAGGGGGGGAAGGGCCAAGACTGAGTGGGTTCCTGCAGTAACTCTGAGATGCTGTCAGACCTCAGGCTGGCGAAAAGGAGGGGACAAGGAGATGAAAGAGGAGAAAACCAGACAGGCTGCAAAGCATATGACTTACAGTTTTCCAAACATTTAAAATTCTTAATTCACACCTATTGTTATTGCCACGATTGTAGCCCATGGCATTTTTGTTTTAACACTGGACTTTATTTTACAGCCTTGCCCCTCCCTTCACTTCCACAAAGGCATTTATTTATTTATGGCATGGGGATTGAACCCAAGGGCCCTTTACCACTGAGCTACATCCTCAGCCCATCCTTCCCCTCCCCCATTTTGAGACAGGGTGTTGCTAAATTGTCCAGGTTGGCCTCAAACTTGTGATCCTCCTGCCTCAGCCTCCTGAGTAGCTGAGATTGCAGTCCTGTTCCAAGCTCCAGGCACCTGGCCAGCAAAGCCATTTTTAATTTTAAAAGAAAAGTTCATCTGGGGCAAATCCTATGATATTCAGGGAACTGTGTGATACCCAGTCTACTCAACAGGTGTTTGTGGAATGACTAAAAGAGCCAATGAAGTGATTCCTTGGGAAAAGTTCAGAGAAATCTTGATTTGCTGACAGATCTTGACAAAGTTTTTCTTTTTTCTTTCTTAAACTGGGGATGGTCATTGATGGTATCCTCCATGGATGTGCAAGACGAATAGACATAGGCAGGGAAACGCTTAAGCAAAAAGTTCTCTGAAATGCAAGGCTCCTTTTTCTCTTGATTCAAACATTGTATCTGAGTAACGTGAGCAATCCAGCTCCGCGAGTGAGAAGCGAAGCCATGGGACTCTACCTTCCCGCACCTCCCTTGGGCCACCTTGCCAGCTTCCAGCAGTCCAGGTTAACCGCGCCTGGATCGCGGGGACCACCACCGGGAGATGTTCCTGGCACTTGCACGGTCTCTCGGACCTCGTCATTGCGCTTGGTCCAGGGTCGATTTCGGGGCTGGAGGGACACAGGGGCGGTCGGTGCTCAGGGCGGGCGCGAGGGCCCCACGCAGGTGTCCGGCCTGTGAGCGGGGTGCGCTGGGGTGCGCGGGGCCTGGGAGACCCGAGAGAGACGTTATTGTTACACTGTAACGAGTCTGATTAACATGCTCCTGACACTTTCTCTTAGTTTCTCCGGCTCCTAGCAACAGCGCACAAAGGCGCGGGATTGTCCCTGGCTCCGCGGGGACACGGGGCAGCCTTTGATCTGCCACCATTACAGCGGGGCTGCGCGACAAGCTCGCAGGCTCCGGGCGGCCCGCGGCGGGCGGGCGGGTGAGTGAGCGGGGCCGAAGTCCTGGCCGCCGGGCCGCCGGGCTCCCCACTGTGGCCCTGCAGGGCCGGACGCCCCGTTGGCCGCGAGTCCCGAGCGCAGCTCCACGCGAGCATCTCGCCGGCCGGCAAGGGACCGCAGCCTCTCTGGGGGAGGCCCCACTGGCTTCCACGGGTCCCCGCAGCCCACCCCGAGGGCCGCGCCAGCCGATGACCGCAGGCCTCCAGGACGCGCAGGCGGCTCGCGGATGGGGCCGCGACCCGCGCACTGCGCGCCGCGGACGCACCAGCGCACCTCCTTCCCACGCGGCGCGCGGGTCCCAGGCTCGCCGTGCCCTTCCCGTCGGAAGGAGCGAAAGTAAAATCCAGTCGATCATTTATAATGGGAAAACAAAGAAAGAAAAGGGAAAAAAAATCTAAAAAGGAAGGACATAGTCACAAAGTCCCGAAAGACTTTTTCAAACTAAATGTTCTGCGGGCTGAACGGTTTGATCGCAGCAAACAGGCTCCACAAAAAGGCGCCAGGGAGGATCTCGGTTCCTCCCTACAGATCACTTTGTGTCGTTGGCAATCCTTATTGATTTGGAAGGAGGTGTGCTGCCAAATTATTACTGGAATTTAAACAAACCAACAACAACGACAAAAATCACCGACTCAAAACAGCTTAAAGCTGCCGGGTCCCACTGCGCAAGCTTGCAGGTACCAAGTTACGAATCCGAAAGTGATTGACTTTCTATTTTGGTCGCTCTCCTAGTTACTCCCTCCCCCGACCCCAGTTCAAAACAGAGCTCGGAAGGCAAGACTAAGACTAAAGATTTAACATTTAAATGTTGGGGTCAGGTAATTACTTTCCCTCTGAATGGCAATGCGAAGACGTGGTGGGGGGCGGGGGCTCTGCACGGGGAGGTCCGTGTCCCCAAGCCTGAGGCACATGCTCTGCCGGTACAGACCCATCCGGTGACTCTCGCCAGCACCACTCTGCACAAAGTCCTGTTGGAAATTTATAATGGGCTTTGTACCAACAACTGATTTCCTACTACTAGAGAGGGGAAAATGAAAAAAAATAAAAACGGAGGATTCATGTTGCACGGCAAACTGAAATCCTAAAAGCAGAGTCTCCTTCAAATGAAGAAGCCTGTATCCTTTCTTCTCCTTATATGGCATCGTTAGAAAATTCGCGTCTTCAAGGAAGAAAGCCAGTTACTCAAACTTCTACAAAACTATTGGGTGTAAAGGTGTGAACAATAATACACTTCTATTTTAGAGGGAACACAACCACATGGTTTGTTCCAATTATCCAGCAAAATGTGCCAGGCAACCAGTGACTTTCAAATTCAAATTGGAGGCAGTGAAGTCTTCATTCTGCAGGACACGGCTTCCCCAGCAGTCCCTGGAGGAGAGGCGGCAAGGCAGCCGGCTGAGGCTGAGGCAGTTCAAAACTTGGACATCAGAAGGGAAGGCACCCAGGTCCCCAGAACTTACTAACTTGTGCTCACAGAAGTGCCTCGCTCCAATTGGAGTTCCCCTGACCACTTCAATAAAACATGACTGTATCGATATAATCCTCTATACATTAAAATGAGGTTGTCACAGATTGTCATTAAGACCTCAGTAAAACAATGAAGACATTATTGGGCACCACCCCCCCTCCGGCAAGGTGTTAGGGGAATAAAGCAATCTACACCACACGGGTCCTATTGAGATTAATGAAAAAATTATGCAAAAAAATATCTCAATTTCCTTTTCCCGTGACGGGCTTTGCATACACGCAGTCAGTCCTGCCTGGCACCTGATGATTTATTAAACTAATCTGCGGCGATCACCACCGATGTTCTCGACTCAATCTTGTCCTGGCTCATTTTCTAAGTAATTGTTTCTCATTAGTTCTGATAATGTTTTAATAGTGTTACCCATAATTTAGCCCCCAAGAATTAATAACAAGGGGGTGATATGGTGGAGCAGTGAGGAGCTACACAAAATATAAACAGGTATGGTTTTTAATTAATCTGATTAGCTGCAAGGTCCTCTTCCTGTGCTCAGCTCCCAGCTCAGGAGCTGGGCAGACCTCACTGCCCACATCAGGAGTGCCTGAAAGGGGTTGTCGCTACCCACCCTCAGCTGCCTGCCCCTCCCCAGTGACACCTTTGCTCATCCTTGGCACCAGAGAAGTGCGGGGAGGAGGAAGAGTGACAGTATCTTCCGTATCTCCTTATCCTTCCGTTTGTCAGTCAGGGAAAAGAGGCAGGAAGGGGCTTGGGTTGTGACTCAACCCTCTTCTGAGGCCCTCATTAGAGTCTTTGCTCAGAGTGGAACCTGGGTTCCAGTATTTGGCTCTGGCCAGTCCCAGTGTCATGATTCTACTGTAGGGGGCCACTGGGTTGAGTAAGATCACGCTGGGGAGACTTAAACAACAAAATTTGGGACAAGGGTCTGGTGAGCAGGCCACCAATGGTGAGGACCTAGGAACTTATGGGCCTGTTGCTAATGGGGTAGGAGTTCCAGCCAGGCCCTGCTCTTAGTCCCAAGCCAAGACCAGGCTGCAGGGCTGCTGTTTCTGAGTTCCTGTTGCTTCTGCCAGGCAGGTGGGACTCCCTTGGAGGAGGCCAGAGCTTCCCACAAGGCCTGACCTGAGGAGGCCCACCTGTGTGGGTGTGGAGGCTGCCTGCATGGCAGCATGGAGACCAGAATGTGTGCCCTTGTGTCCCCTCACAGCCAAGGGCTTACCTGGACCAGTGCTTCTTCTGACGCCCTGCCTGTGTGTGTGTGTGTGTGTGTGTGTGTGTGTGAGAGAGAGAGAGAGAGAGAGAGAGAGAGAGAGAGAGAGAGAGAGAGAGACTTTTGAGCAGTCCTCCCACCGGTGTTCTGAGCAGACACTGGGTGTGGACACCCATGCTCTGTCTCCACTGTGGCACTGGGGTCCATGATTCCCGGCTGTAGCTGCCTGGCCTGGGGTGCTCCTGGGGAACTGCTGCCCTTGCCCATTGCTGCGGTCCTGATGTGCAGCTCAGCGGGCGGCCCATCACCTCTGAAGGTGGCCACATGCCATCTTCTTCCTTCCTGCCCACTGAGGGAGGAAGGGTGATGGGTCCTAACGAAGGGCCTGGGTGGCTGCTTGGGGCAGGGGAGATGTACTGCCCAAAGCAGGTGGCCCTGCCTGATGTCCCATGTCAACCTAAGATCTGGCTCCTCGGGACCCCTGTTTGGAGATACTGATGTCCCAAGAATATGTTTCCCCAGAGCCAATGTCGCCTGGGTTTGGTCCTCCCAAGTACTAGTTGGAATAGGGTCCTGCCCTTGCCCTGCACTGGGCGGTGGGGTCCCATGGCAGTGGTGGGGTTTCCCACTCGGCTTGGGTGTAATGGCACCTCTGCTTGTAACTAAACTTCACCTCTACTCACCTCTTGGGCTCCCTGTAGGAATGGGAAGAGGTGGGGAAAGCAGACCCATGGTTGGGGCACATGCTAGGGGCCACGGAGAGAATAAGCCACAAGGGCATAGGAGGAGGTGAAAAATGAAACTGAAAAACAACTGTTTTCTATTTACAAATTTAAATAAACAGAACAGCCTTCCCCGCGGAGTTCGTCTAAGAGCAGCAGTGTCGCTGCTGTGTAGGTCATGAAAAGGTTGGTGTAGAGTTTAAAACTTCCCATTCTGTTAATTTCTTAAAGAACAGTGGTCCAGAGTCTCGACACAAAAGCTCATGATTTAATGAGGAACAGAAACAAAATCTCTGATTGTTGGTGTTTCAAACTTCATTGGCGTCCTCTGGGCACGCACACGTTGATCCTCCGCAGCTTCAATACCCTTTAGCCTTCAATATAAGAGTACGTGCTGAATAGGGAACAATGGCTGGTTGTTATGTTTATTTACCCTTACTACAAGCTGGGTTAACCTCTTCAAAACAGCTTTACTAAGCCCGTTAACCACACCACCCATATGACCTGGAGCAGCATCTCTAATGTGATGCAAATCTTGCAGGGGGCCATAGGCACCAGCCCCGTGGCTTTGTGTCTTCCGAGAGGCTACAAGTTTATGGCTGAGGGAGTCCTGTCCCGGCCATACATTTACAGAGGGGGAATGGCCTCAATGGCGAACAGTTAAACGGGAGAATAAAGGGGAGAATGGATGGTCTTGTGTTTCTGCACATTTATTTTTTAATTGCCGGCAACGGTTGACCCAAAGCATCCAACGCCCAGGACGGGAGCTGTACTGGCGAGCAGTTCCAGGGTGTGGAGGTTGCATTTGGGGGATGGAGGTTAAAGAAATCAGTTTTGAAAGTATTTTTAGAACGTATCTTACAAGCCAATATAACAATTAATAATGTTTTATCAGATTACCAGTGAAATAGACAGGAACTCTTAATTTTGTTCTTATTCTTTGAAAACCTGGCCCTTCTTAAAATTATTTGTGATGCCGGCTGTAGAGATGAATAACGTGGGAAACCTTTCCCAACATGAGAAGGGTGCAGGGCATATGTGCATTTGGGAAAGATCTGTTTCATGAAAGACCTAATTTCCTCTCACTGCCCATCCTTCCCCTGATTTTCTCTCCCTGTGAAATCATAAACCCATATTCGTCATACATTGATAAACAACAATACAATCATAAATTTGGACTCCAAAGGAAGAAAGTCCATTTTTAGAGGCATAGCTGGCCAGTAAGACAACAACGGGAAAAATCGTGATTAACGTGAACTGTAGACCAAGGAAGGTCCAAACCTGGCATGCTTAACGAGGTGCCCTGAGTGGTACGGTGTGTCTTTAAGAAACCCACTGTATATGTTCAGCCCACCTGATGAGAGCTGCATTGAACAGATCATTTTTCCTTGATGGATGTGGCAAGCGTGACAATGTTCTGGGCCTGCTTCAGTAATGGCATGTCGATCATACTCCCTTGGAAAGTAAAGGCTCCCTGGAAAACAGAGAATACAAACTTCCTAAAAGAATGCTCGGAAATTATAGGCTTTCTTTCTGCGCACACTTGTACAAGAACATTTTCGATTCCACCTGAATTACACTGACTTTCCTGCCCAACTTTTAAGAAAGCCAAAGTAAATTGCAGGGGAAAGATTTCTTTCTTTCCTCCTGAAAGGGGTGGGGGGGGACCTTTAGCATTTTAATGGAGAGGAAAAACATACCAGACAGGAAGCATGGGAAACTGCTCATTTAACTCTTGAAATCAAGCAGGAAACAACGGTGGAAGGAAAATTTAAATACTTCTTTATATAGCCTGTGAAATATTGCATAGGACTTTAAAAGCTCTATTGATCAGTGTTTTTAAAAAATGATATGATTGAGGGGTGTCGTAAACTGTATGGTGATGACGAAATGCAAGGTAGCAATGTCCTGAGTACCAAGAGATGAGTCTGTTGGGACACACTTGCAGAAGAGTAGGATGACAGGGACGTGAGTCTGTGACAAAGAAATCTCAGGCCTGCTGAATGTTGAGACTGGAACACATTCTCTGAGATTCCCTGGTATGTGCTCATTTTGCAGATTTTTTATTGTTCAAGCCTTCTACAAATCCTTGCTCAGTGTTTCATGTGACCTAGGCCCTGTTCTGTGTTGGGAAGGTAGAGCCCAGAGTCATCGAGGGATCGTTCAAGGTTATGTGACTAGGAAAGTCAGAGCTGTGCCCAGCGCTTGGGTCTCAAGAGTTCCAAACCTTCTCAGAAAAAGAAAAATCAAACAGACAGAGGTGGTGTGTCCAGAACCCACAGTTAATGTCTGGTTGTTTATGTATTTTTAATCATTTCTTTTTGCTGCTTGCAATTATAGCCCTTCATGAACTCTTCTTCCTCCTACCCGCTGGCAAGGGTGCTGGTGTGCGTGGAGCAGGTGGTCTTCTGGGACTGGACGTGGGCTGCAGCAACCCTAATCTTTGTTGTTGGTGGTTCATTTGGAGATAGTGCAGCCCATTTCTGGATTTTGTAAGTACAAGTGCCACTTCTCATCAGCCAATGCTGTCCTTAACCAGGGCGTCTTGCATGGTGCTGGAGTCCCATCATGAGGTCACTCAGGGTTCCACATGCATGGGATGGAGGTTTAAAAAGAGAGAAAGAAGGAAAGGAATGTGCAGGGAATCCTTAGCAATGATTTCAGAATTTATCATTCAATCCAGAGATTTAAGAACCTACTAGGATTGTAATTTCTGCCTTCTCATCCCCAGAACAGTGAACCACAGTCCTACGAATACCTGTGTGGCCTAAAATTCTGGAAGTCACTTTGTGACCCTCTTGCTTTTCCTATTTATACCCCCAGGTTGGCCTTTGCATCATTCTGTTCTGCCTGGAGCTAATTCGGGTCATCTCTCTGACCATGATGAATTTATGCATTTGGTCTGAGGAGTTCTGTAGGTTACATTCCATGGAAACCAGGGCATGAGTGACATGCTGTTTTACAAGGCAATCCTCTACTTTTCTTATTGGAGTAAATGAGGAAGACCAAAGGCCTCTTCGTTATCCGCCCACCAAGTGGATTATGGCCCTATAAAGCGGCACATCTGTCCTTCGAAGGCTTAAATAATAGGCTGGAGAGAGAAAATTAGCATAGATGCACATGGAATCCAAAACGATGTGCAGAGAATCAAAATGATGCCTTTGGGTTTATGCCATGTTGCCCGGAACTGCTTTGCGGTCCACATGCACATCAAAGATGAAAAATGCTTCCTGTAGCTTTTCAAGACAGGGAGATCATTTCTTTCTTCTGTGATGGCAGATTCTGCTTGATTTGCTTTACTAAGATGGAAAACAAAATTGAGCATTTTTGTTCTATGTTTCCTTCATCTGTGCAAATTGGGGATTTTAATGTTAAGAATTAGATTGCCTACTATGACTGTTTTTTGTGCGTTCACATATCAACCTATAATCTGTTTTTTAATATATGGATCTACATGGGAAATGTAAATTGTCTGTTGGTCAGAATTTGGAAAAATTAGTTTTTCAAAAAGCTACTTGGATTTTTTCAGAGGGGTTGAAATATTCCTTTTTTTGGGGGGGCAGGGGGGTACCAGGATTGAATTCAGGGACACTCAACCACTGAGCCCCAGCCCCAGCCCTATTTTGTATTTTATTTAGCGACAGGGACTCAGTTGCTTAGTGCCTCGCTTTTGCTGAGGCTGGCTTTGAACTTGCCATCCTCCTGCCTCAGCCTCCCCAGCCACTGGGATTACAGGCATGCACCACCGTGCTCGGCTGAAATATTCCTTAATAAAGAATTTAGAGAAGTTTCAATTTCACAGCCTGTTAAAATGCAGATTCCAGGGCCCACTCCCACATGGTTTGATGCTAAAAGTCTGGAGTTGGCCGGGGATCCTGATGTTGTCATGCCCATTCACACTTGAGAACCTGTGTTTTCATTGGTTTGCTAGCACCTTGGCCACTGCTGGTGACATGACAGGCACAGAAATAACAATAACTTCCTCAGACCCTGGCGTCCTCCATGGGAGACCCCTCCTGAGCTGGAAGTGTTGGGGATGGTGAGATGACGTCAGGGATCCCAGCTGTGGGCTCTTCACATCTTTTGCATTTCTGGTATTTAGTACTAGACTTTCGTTCCCCCTCTAGAGTAGGAGTCATTTGCTAAGAGCCACAAATTGATGGAATTCTTTTAAAATTTTGTTGCCGTGGGGATGGAACGCAGTGCCTCAGGCTTGCTAGACACCTCTGCCTCAACTGATCTACTCCCACCCCCACCCCCAACTCAATTTGTTTTTAGACACCTTCTTGGGGCATTTGGGGTACTCTCTCTGGCACATTCCAATGATGATGTTGCTGCTGTGACTCGCCCAGAGAGGGATCTCTGAGGCATTCATGGCCCTTGAGTGCAGTTGCTAGATGCTCTCCTTCTAGGGACACCCTCTTCCTAGGTAGTGTTCAGTCCTTTGCTCAATGACAGTTCCCAGTGAATTCCTAATGCCTTCAGTCACTTTGCTCATCTCTGGATCTCCCTTGGGATCCTGGTTGTGCAGTCACTGGCTGCAGTCGCTCAGCCCGGCCTGACCTGCTGAAGGTGGCCCTTCTTTGCCAGTGGTCAGCTGCTACTCCATCCTCCACGAAGGCAGGGATGGCAGTCCTTAGGGATGCTCAGCATTGAGGCACTCTCCCTTCTTTCCCGTGTCGCAACCTTTCACACTTGTGGAGTCCTTGGACAAGCCCTCATGTGGTCTTGTTTCCATTGCTATTGGATTGTGATTTGGGGGGTGCACTGGGCATCAACATCAAACCCAGGGGTGCTCTACCACTGAGCTATATCCTCGGCCACTTATTTTTGAGACAAGTTCTCACTAGATTGCTGAGGCTGGTCTTGAACTTGTGATCCTCCTGCCTCAGCCTCCTGAGTCACTGGGATTACAGGTGTGCACCACCACACCAGGCATGATTTTCATTTTAAGGATAGGTTTGGGTGCCAGGTCTATGAAGCTCAGTGGGAAGGCTGTTGGCTCCTGGGCTGGCCGACAGAGGTCTCATTTTGGTAGAAAGCTGAGATATTTCCTTATGGCATGTGTGTGTGTGTGTGTGTGTGTGTGTGTGTGTTGCACTTCCCTAATTGGAATCAGGTGGTTATCTTTCTAAGGCAGATCAGATGGGATCATCCATTTGCTTAAGCCCTGTCTCAGCTCATTTTGGATTTATGGAATCATGAGCAGGGACCCCCAGTCCAGTCCTACCCTTTTCTCAGCCTTGCATCCTGCCAGTCTTTTAGGGCCCTAACTCCTCCCCACAAGACACACACCCCTGATGCCACCTCTGGGAAGGTGTCCAGGCTCCCTTGATAGAGGCCACCTCTCCTTCCTTTCCTTGCAGCCTCTGGTGCGGCCCATCCTACCCTCCTGTAATGGCTCACTCTGCTGGGAGGCCCTCAAGGACAAGGCCAGGGCTCATGTGCCTCTGATGGCCCAAACACAGCACCCAGGACACACCAGGTGCATAGGAGATGCCCCGTAAAAGCTGGACTGACAAAGGTGAAGAGGAAGGAAGAGGGAGCCAGGGGAGCAACTTGAACCTGATGGAACGTGGAGGCTCGGTTCCATGGGGGGTGATTTGGGTCATTTCTCTTTAGTTTCGGACCTTAGGAAGGGACTGTGGTTGTCTGGTAAAAGCTTTGCTGCAGCATGACTCTGCAGGGTCCCCATGGCACCCCGACACATGCAGTAAAGTTCTAACCCAGTGGTCCCAGGGACCTGGGGATCTGCCACCCACCTGATCAGGTTCTGCAGGACCTGGGACCGATTCTGTGATCCTCAGCCCATGTGCCACCCCTACGTATTTGGAGCCTACTGTGTGCCTGGCATGGCTGGGCACTGGGCTGCTAGAGCAGGGAACAGGGCAGATGGGGTCCTGACCTTGTGGGGCCTCCAGCCTGATGGGGGAAAGACAGTGAGCAAACATTTCTAGAACTGACTGTGTACCTGCAAATGCTCCAGGAGGAAGGCACAGGGAGCTAAGGGCATTTGCAGGTGGTGGGGCTGATCTGGTCAAATGGCCCTTCCTTTGGAAAGCCATGTTTAAGCTGAGATGTGAAGGATGAGTAGCAGCCTCTCAGGGGAAAGGGGGGAGTGGAGAGAAGGAAGAGATCTGGCCACATGGCGGTTACGAGTGGAGCTTGGCCCTTTTGTGGGGCCCACGCCAGGGGATTGAAGGGAGAGTGACTGAGAATGTGGATCCACCCCTGGTCCCCATGAGCCTTCTATTTCCTTTCTTATTACTCTCCCCTTTATCTGCAAGTGTCTTTCTGTGCCCTTGATCTTTCCTGAATCTAGTGACATTCACTGGACAGTTGGCTAGCACTTGTTGAGCCTCCAATAGGGCACAGTGACTGACCTCAAAAACTGTGATGTCAGGTTGGGGTTGGACTTAGTTTCAGTGAGAATGTCACATTTGTGGTGCTTAAGGGCTTAGGAGCCACAGAGAGAAGGAGCTACCCAAATGGGGGCAGTTTGGCCAGGGAAGGGCTTTGAGGAAGATGTACTTCTAAACCTCCTAAGGTTTAGAAGGCCCGGGATGGGCAGGGGAGCAGCTCAGGGGTAGGGCACCTCCGTAGCACATGAGGCCCTGGGTTCAGTCCCTGGCACTGCAAAAAAAAGAAAAAGTCAGGGGCACCCAGTGAAGGTCTAGAGAGGGGCCTGGAATCCTGGCACTGCCCAGAGAGAAGTGGTGTGGAGTTGACTTTCCTCTTCAGGGGCCCTGTGCCTATGGTCACCAATGACTCCCTGAACAAGACAAATGAAAAAAGCACAGGATAGAGGCTGGCATTTTCTGTGGCTGAAGAGGTCGTCTAGGGCCTGAGGAAAGGGGACCTAAGTAGCCTAAATTAAAGTGATACGGAAGAGACAACATTGTACAATTTTGGTTCTGCTACTCGTTAGCTGGAAGTCTCCCCCATGACCAAGCACAGAGAGATTCAGTCTCTTGTCAGAGCACAGGGGGCCACCCAAGGCTGGCACTTCCCTGGACCCCGAGGGGAGGATGTAGAGGCACTTTTCCTTTGCTTTATCCTGGACATTCTTCCTCTGTCCACAGGTGAGCTGGGAAAGCTAAGAGCAGTCCCGGCCCCCAGCCTTGCTGCCAGGGAGGACGGTTACTGGTGGGTTGCCTGGCCAGCACCGGCTTTTGGGCAACAGAGGAGACAGACAGTGGGGAAAAGATGGAGTTCTCCCTGGAGGAGGAAACATGGAGATTCCCTTAGCATCTGAAGCCTTAGCAACTACAGCCCTCAAGAACCCCTGCAATATTAGTTTCCAATCTGAAAACTGGAAGAGGGCAGTGTTCTTAGGAAGACCCACTACCAAAAAAAGAAGGGTCCTCCCTGCCAGAGGACTGGACCCAGGGCCTCTCCCATGCTAAGCATGTGCTCTACCCCCCAACCCCAAGGGGTTTCATTTGATAGACTTCATACTAATACATAATATTTTCTTTTTTAAAATTGTAGATGGACACAATATCTTTATTTTATTTATTTATTTTTATGTGGTGCTGAGGATGGAACCCAGTGCTTCACATGTGCAAGGCAAGTGCTCTGCCACTGAGTCACAGCCCCAGTCCATACATAACATTTTCAAAGACACTTTCTTCCTTGTAGTGGGGAAGGCATGATTATTTCAATTTTACAGATGCAACAACTTGGGTCCAATATCAGTTAGCCTTTTTAAGGAACTTACTAAAAAAAGCTAAAGCTGTACCTCAGATATTAGTGTCTGCCCATGTTATGGGTGAAAACAGTAGTGCCTCAGATGAATGCAGCAAAAAAAAAAAATTTAAAGGTTTACTATGTATCTATTTTATGTACTATATATTTTAAATTTTTATTTTGATGTAATTTGTAAGAAAATACCTGGCATATCTATACTATTATTCAAGAGATATTACTAGGATGAGGCTAAAAAATATGTATAAGTAATGGCTAGGTAAGAAAATGAGAAAATGCAATTTTAACAATAAATTTGGAGAGAACTAAAATATAACAACTTTCACTTATAGTTTCCAGTTAAAACCTCTTTCTATAATTATTATGGTATCAGAAATACCAAAATTCAACAATACAATATGTGGGTGATATTTGAAGTCTTGAAACCATTTGCTAAAAGGATTAAAAGAGGGAGCATTTGACATTTGCTTCCAAATATCAGTAACCCTTTGTTTTATGGGTACAAATCTTTAAAACTGTCATTCAAAATGGTAAAAGAATATTATGGAAGACTTGGGAAACAGAACATGTTTTTCTTTTTTTTTAACACTTCAAATTGCAGTGATAATTTGATAGATATTTTAATAATATTTTGAATTAAAATTCAGCAGCCATTTACTCCTATTGCCAGATAATTTACAGATGCTAATGTATCTCTACGTGAAATTTCTAAAAGTTCAGCTGAAGTCATTCAGCATGGATGACGATTCATATTGTGCTAATCTGTCTTTAGCACTATCGCTGGAATTCAGACAGACGACGTCCCCTGGCCTTTGATGGGAAGCCCTTTAAATGACTGTAAGAATGTAACAGGTGGAATATCTGAAGGGGTGGCTTTGCCCCTTCCTGGGGTCTGCTCAGAACTGTCTGGCTGGAGCACTATCCTGAGTGCCCTGGGAAGGCCCTCAGCCTGCCTCAGATACAGGGCTAGGAGCAGGTGTGGGGAGTGGGGATCCAGCACCCTGGGCATCAGGATTTATTTTCCAAGTTAAAGCCTGGAGAAGCCCCCCTGGACCCTTCCGTTCCTTCCCAGACTTTCCCCTGTGGCTCTCCGGCTTTCAAAACCCAGAGCACAATCATTAATGGGAACGGAACAGAGGTCTTCCTGTGGCCCTGTGCAGCTCCACCTGCCAGGTCAGCACTGTCCTGAGAGGACGCTGGGGACCATCTATCCCATCTAGCTGCCCTGGGACTCCCTGCTAAACTAAAATAGGACCCACCCGGGGTGTGCAGCTGGAAAGAAAGGCTCAGAAAGATACACAGATGGAAGGGAGTTGCTTTTCTGGGTTCTTCCTTTGAGGTCACTTGAGGTAGAAGGTTAGGAATATGGGCTTTGGGCTCAGCCACACCTGAACTTGAATCAGTATGTCTAGTTTTGCTGTGTGCCCCAGCCTCAGTTTCTGCATCTGTGAAATGGGAATGATACTTCCTTGTGGGGTTGTCATGAGGATTAAAGACAATAATGCATGTGATGGCTCGTCACATAACAGTCTCTCAGCAGATGGGACTTGTTACTGCAACACCATCACCACAGCTGGGACAGGTCGCCATGACCACTGTTGCCACAACCAATCCCAGTACTCAGACCCCTACTCTGACTACTATCACCACTACTAGGACCACTGTTGCTCCTGGCATTGCTACTGTCACTGCTAGCCAGAGGCCACTGCATTCCATCTGTCTCAGCCAGTGAGAAGCAGGATGCGTGCATCACAGCAGGGTGTGACGACCTCAGAGTCGCTTTAGAGCTTCAAGACTTTGAAGACCCCAGTGTTGCTGGAAACTGGATGAGGAGGTGCAGGTGCATGCCTCAAGCCCCCTGAACCCCCCAGCAGTGACAAAGCACACCCTTAGCTGTCCTTTAAGAACTAGACTCAGGAGCGCTATCTTTTTGTCAGAGCATCAGCTACTAAACAAACAGATTTAAAGGAATTTAGAAACTCAGATGTCCAGCTAGGGAAGTTCCTCATCAAATGTAGATAATCTGACACCAGCAGCCTGTTTTATACCAGAGGAGGCCCCCAAACAGCACAGAGCTCTTCAGCAGAGGACAGTTAGGAAAAGGAAGAGGTGTCACAAAGAGGACTGGCCAGATGTGCTTGTTAAAAAAAAAAGGAGGAAATTCCACAGAATGTGGAAATGGGGTGGATGTAAGATGAACAGGCAGCACGGACATTTTGCTTTATAGAAAGGAAGCATGGGGGGTGGGGATGTGGCTCAAGCGGTAGCGCGCTCGCCTGGCATGCGTGCTGCCCGGGTTCGATCCTCAGCACCACATACAAACAAAGATGTTGTGTCTGCTGAAAACTAAAAAATAAATATTAAAAAATTCTCTCTCTCTCTCCCCTTAAAAAAAAAAAAAAGAAAGGAAGCATGGAATTATTTAGCTCTAGTCCTGTAGAGAAAGTAGAAAAATTCACAAAGTCAGAGGAGAAAGAAGTAGAAGGTCTGGAAAATGGATTTGATAGGTGCAAAGCAGGACGACTGAGGCAACTGAACCGGAGGAGAGCTGGGGTGAATGCCTGGATCATTTATCTTAATATGTGACCAGTACCCAGTCATCCACAGATGGAGGGTCTCAGTGGACCAGAGCCATCCTTATTTTACAAACTTATAGAGGAGACTAAGGGTGCCTTCTATTTCAAAAACACACAGCCTTTGAAATATAGGTAACAAGATTGACCTTAGAAAGTATTCAGGCAGAATGATCAGACAGAAATAGATATCTTTACGTTAAATGTCTTTTGATAAAGATAGCTGGAAAAACCAAGCCAAGTGTGTCACATGTAAAGTGAAAACAACTAGATTTATAAGAGTCTTGAAATCTAAGCAGTTTTCAAATGTGCCAGGAAATTAGACTTTGTGCTTAATTTTCTCAGGCTTTTCCACTGGCTCTACTGAGATATGATTTGTATATCATAAAAGTCATCCCTTGTAAATATATAATTCATTGATTTCCTTCCTTCCTTCCTTCCTTCCTTCCTTCCTTCCTTCTTGTAATTACACAGAGTTCTGCAACTATCACCTCCACCTCAGATTGTGTGTGTGTGTGTGTGTGTGTGTGCGCGCGCGCGCATACACAATGCTGGACACTAGACCCAGGGTCTCATGCATGCCAGGCAAGCTCTCTGCCACTGAATTACATCCCCAGCCCTCAGATTTCTTTTTCTAATCTTTTGGTTTTTTTTTTCTTTCAGATTTCTTTTTGAAACTAAGAATTTAAAAATTGTTTAATTTTTCTTATTTTTAAATAGTAAGATAATTGTGCAGTAGTCCAAATATTCAAATATTTTTTATTTGATTAAAAATATTTTATGTCAAATTTAAGCTGCTGTTTCCTATGAGAAAGACAATGAGCACCATTCTACAGCAGTGTGCAGCACAGACCAATAATGCTGAACTTCTAAGCTTTTCTTTGGAAAGTTGCTATAAATAAGTGGACATGAGCTAGAAGATACTTTACAAGATTTACTAAAATACTGATGCATTTTAAAAAATATTTTTTATTAGTTGTTGATGGACCTTTATTTTATTTATTTATATGTGTTGCTGAGAATCAAACCCAGTGCCTCACACATGCTAGGCAAGCCCTCCACCACAGAGCCACAACCCCAGCCCCAAATACTGAGGCATTTTTATAAGTACAACAGATGAACAATAACTGACGAACTAATTGATGAAAAATATTCTTCCATTTCTCTAGAAGGCAGCAAAAGGACAGCATCATATATACTGTTTAAAATGCCTGTAATCACTTTTTATCACTTTCAGAAATTTGAGAAGCATTTAGCTCATTAGTGTTTACTAAATGTGTTTGTGCCCCTACTTCTGTCCTAGACACTGCAGGAAGGTATGTGATAAAACGAAATTTATTTTCTTGGGTAGTGTGGGAAATTGCCCCACTTTTTCCCCATTGAGGGCCACTACCCTCAAGGGGAAGAAGATAGAAAATTCTAGAAACGCTTAATTTACATTTTTAATAAAATAAAATTCCATTTACTTGTTTTTAATACAGAAATAAGGACACAATTCTTTAGTAAATATAACAAAAAGTTAAAAGGACGCGCTAAACTTCTATTATAATCAGTTAAAGAAGAGAAGGCAAGAGATGATGGTAGTTGTGGAGATGGTGTGGTGGGAAAGAAAGAGGTCTAAAGAAAAATAGGAAACAAAGAGCTCAGGGAAAGAGAAGAGGAAGGAACAAGGAAGACATACTCGAAACAGGGCTCCAAGCTGGGCAAGGTGGTGCCCGGCTGTAATCCTAGTGACCTGGGAGGCTGAGGCAGAAGGCCAACAGCCTCAGCAACTTAGTGAGGCCCTAAGCAACTGTTTCAAAATAAAAAAAATTAAAAAAAGGGGGGCTGGGATGTGGCTCAGTGGTAGAGCACTCCTGTTCAATTCCTAGTACAGGGAAAAAACCCAAAGCCCCAAAACCAACCAGCCAACCAAACAGAAAACCAAATCTACATGGAGAGCCTAAAAGGCAGGAGCACAGTGAGGAGGGAAACAGAGCAAGGTGGTGGAGGAGGAGGAGGACGCCCTCTGCCCTTAGTGCATGTGACCTACAGACACTGAAAGCCAGGGCGTCTGTGCAGCGCCTAGAGCTGAGGGCGGGACTCTGGGTGTGTGTCCCCAAGTGAGATGGAACTGAGCTCTGCGGCCTCATCTGCGAAGGTTCTCCAGCCTCACTCTGGCTCTACCTTGGGAGGTAGAACCAGTGACCACGGATAGCAGGGAACAGGGTGAACGGGACCAGGGCCTGGGCTGGCTGGTGGACAGAGTGGGGCAGGCTGAGAAGGAGCAGCAGCGAGAGAGCCCAGGGGCGGGCACACGGGCACTGTCCTCCTTCCCTCACCAGCTTCTGCTTGTGCTCCAACACACACACACACACACACACACCCCTGAACTACCCAGATTCACAGCTTGACTGTGACAGAAAACTTCTAAGCCTCCACCTATTTGAGTCATTAGCACAGGTATTCACCGTAACCCAGCTGAAGCCACACGATGCTAATTATGTTCATATCCTTATTTACAAATTGAATAATTGAATTATCACCCTGAATTCTTTTTTTTTTTTTTTTTTTTTTTTTTTTGGTGCTGGGGATTGAACCCAGGGCCTTGTGCATGCGAGGCAAGCACTCTACCAACTGAGCTACATCCCCAACCCCTCACCCTGAATTCTTGTCATGGCCCTATCGCCTAGTCCTGAGTGATGCCGGGCAACTTCTGAACCCTTCTTGTGTTCCAGTCATAAGTTGAAAGGACCCGACTAGAAGACTTCTGAGACTTTATACAGCTAAAAGGATGACTTTGTTTTGTTTGTTTATTTGTTTTGGTACCAGAATGGTAGCCAGCGGTGCTTGAGCCCAGAGTCACATCCCTAGCCCTTTTTGTTGTTGAGACACGGTCTCACTGAGTTGCTTAGGGCCTCACTAACTCACTGGCTTTGAACCTGCGATCTTCCTGCTTCAGCCTCCCCAAACTGCTGTGGTTACTATAGGCATGAGCTGCTGTGCCCAACTAGAATGACATTTTTTAAAAAAAAAATCCAAAATTGAGGAGTAAAATTCCTGGAAAAGATAAACAGAAAACATATCCTAAAGAATGTGTTATAAATTAAGGTTGAAACAAGCAGTTTAAAAAGTTATCACATTTCACCTGCATAAAAAAAAAAATCTCTTATCCTCTAACAATGAGCCATTTGCCACTAAAAACAGGAGGCTATGTGGGAAGGAGGTTATGCTGAGTGGACAGAACTTCACGGCCTCGCGTTAAATGTTGAAAAAGTTCCTATTTGTGTGAATGGAACCAGTCACAAAGTCATCACTGGCAGACTCAGCCTTTCTAAGATCTGGACTTTTGAAAGTCAAAATTATGGCACATAGTTCTGAAAACATTAAATGAACATGGACATAAAAGGAAACAAGCAATTACTAAGAATCACAAAAGTCGATTTCTGTCCCTTCATCTTTCATTTTCACCAGAAATCACTCGGTTCTGATTTGAGTGTCCCTGCTCACAAATAAAGGGGGAAAGGCTGTGGGTGGTGGGGGCGGTGGGCACGGGAGGGCACGCTGCCGTCTATTAGTGGAATCAACCCTTTCAGTTGACAAAGACAACAACCAAATCTTTAGATGGTTTATTTGATCTGCGTGAAAGGGTGGCAGTGGGACTTCTGGCACTCGAATCAGCGGAAACAATATTTTTGGCTAGAGAGACTTCTCCTGAGTTCTCTCAGGGAGCCTTCGAGAAGGCCATCTGGACCAAGCAGTATTTCTTTTGTAAAGCCTCGCATTTGGAAACATAGGCGAAAGGTGTGCGAGCTGTAATCAAATGCCCATGAAAAGAATTGGTTTATGATATTGGGAGGGGGGATTTATTACTGTTTGTAATTTTCTAGATGAAGAGACTTACATGAGAAAAAGACTTTTACTTTCTGTTTTCTTTCTTTATTAAGAGATGAGTTCCTAATTTATATTCCAGTATAGGATGTGCTTATTAATGTTAACTCATTAATCTGCACTATTGTTCTCTCATGATCGAAGTTAGAAGGCTTCCATTATGTGACATTTACAGTTGTTACATCAGGTAGTGACCTTGTTTTTGACCTTTGTAATTGTTAATTGAACGTAGATTTTTAAAGATGAACACTTCCCCTTTTCTGGTCTGTAGCTTGTTTATGAAGCTATAATGAATGAAAGATGTTGAAGAGTTAAGCAAAATATTTCCAAACCCAAATAAAGCACTTACAGCAACAACATGAATAAAAAACTCCTTGAAAAACTGAAAATAAAGCAAAGCCACATTTGTAGCCAGATACAGCACAAGTATGAATAGTCTAGCAAAGTAACCTTTAAAAATCTATCTATCGGGGCTGAGGATATAGCTCAGTTGGTAGAGTACTTATCTCGCAAGCACAGGGCCCTGGGTTCAATCCCCAGCACCAAAAAAAAAAAAAAAAAAAATCTATCTGTGTGTGTGTGTACATCTATGTCCATATATACTTTCTTTTTTTTTTTTTTGGCTATTCATTCATACTTTTCTCTTAGAGTCTCCATTTTAAAAAGAAATGTGAATTCTTATATTAAGATTTCCTGTAACAGGAGATCATTTTTCAAAAGTAACTGACAGTTTCCATTAACTGTCATTTTTGCCTAATAAGTTAGGAATAAGGAAAGAATAAATCTTAATATAGAAATAAAAAAAAACATAGTATCAAACATACTTGAATATATAGATATTGTATTAATATTTGTATTTTTCTATATAAATTCTACTTTTTATTTATCAATATTAACTAATGATTTCCTTGAGAAGTTTTCATTTTCATTGTCCAATTTTCATATTATATAAAATTCCTAGTTGATAAAAAAGAACTGCTATAATCCTATTTCTTTAGTAAGTGAATACTAAATTCAGTTCTGAAGGGAGAATTTTCAAATATTGTTGAAATTACCATTATTATGGAAAAATAACATAAGAAATGGAATCAATTTTTTAAGAAAATCCTTTATAAACTTAAAGCAAATCACATATATGTTTATTGTGGCTAAATTATTTTACCAAATAGTTTGAAGCTAAAATAATTATGACATATAGATTTTATCTCAAAATGCATTTTTTTTTTCTGGAAAAAGAATTAGTTTGATTAATATATTTTTTAAAAAAATTTTTTTAGTTGTAGGAGGACACATACTTTTATCTTATTTATTTTTATGTGGTGCTGAGGATGGAACCCAGTGCCTCACACATGTGAGGTGCACTCTGCCACTGAGCCCCATAGTTTGACTAATATTGTAGAGGAATATCTTACAACTGATGTCAGTTAAATTAAAAATCTTAATTTCTGGAAATTAAGATGGGAGCTAGACTATGTAGAATGTTCAAACTTTTTCTGAACCATTTTAGTAAGAGAAGATAGCCTGGAGTCCCCAGTATCAATCTGTTACCCCCATTCTTACTCACAGGGAGCCTTGTGCCAAGCAAAACTCTTTAACCCAAAAAGTATTTTTGAGTTTCTAAACAACACAGTTCCAAGTATCTGTATCTGACAGACAGTACTAGATTAAATGATCTGATTATCATTACTTTTCGAACATAAAATGTTTTTCAAATGACATTACATTGAACTTCTTATTAAAATAAAATTCTATGATATAAAAGATTTATCTGCTTGCCCCTAAGTATTCCTATGAAATTTCGAAAGGTTAGAAAGAAAAAGCAGGACTTTTGTTTTTGACAAATAACAATGATAATGATTATTATTTTTACTGCAGAAAACACAAGTGACCCAGCATTAGCTGTGAGTTCCAGCTATGCCTTGGAGTATTTAGAAATATAATGTAAGATGGGAGCAGGAAGAAGTGGGCTACAGTGAAAATTACACTTTTGCCTTCTTGGGTCCTTTCTACTTAAAAACACTACTTGAATGAGATTTTCACTAGAGAGGAAAAGGTCTCTTAGGAGTTTGAGTGTCTCACTGGGACAAGGGCCATCAGTTTCCCATCTTTGAGAGTCATCTGTGCTTTGGACATAGTATCCAAGGGTTCACGTTGCCATCAGCGACTCACATTTGAAATAAAACAGATTAGATATTTGTTGGAGGCGATATCTCCACAACTGAGCGACCTATTTATGTGAAATCTTTGCAAACAGAACCCACACTATTTAAACCCCAAGAACCTCTCAAGACCCAGAGTCACCTACCTGCAGTCCCAATTTTTTTGACCAGCAAGTTTACAGGCAAAGTGAAAGAAACATGCTAACTGGATAAAATAGCCATGTGTCCCTACTGGAAGCCCCATTACACCAGTCATTGAAACCTTGCTGGACAAAGCACCAGGAGAATTTGCTGTAAGAAACAAGCCTCAGCGAATGGGGCAGGGAAGAAATGACCTAATGGTTGGTCTGTCCTCTCCAATTTCTGCAGTACTGTGTTAAGAAAAGCCGTCCTGCCGCACTGTTGTGAAAGCCCATGCCCCAACAGAGACATCTCTTATTTAAAAAACAAAACAGCTCAGAATTTATATTTAAGTTGCCATCATCAAAAGGCATGACAACTGGGGGACAATTTCCCCTGGCAGCATTTTCAATATACAATGGGAAAGGGTGATTTTCTTCACTGAAGAACTTAAATGCCAAGAAAAGAATGGTTCTGATTTGACCTTTGTTTGCTGGCTGGTGAAATTTAGGGTGGCCCCTTCCACACCCCAATTGCTCACAAGGCCAAGTGGACTCCAACATGAAACCTAGTTCGGATGGTTCAATGAGGCAATGTCAGCCCACGCTGCCAGTCTGCTGCCTGCCTCCAAGCAGCACACGCGGTGCTGCCTCAGTTTACTACTTCAGGAGGAAGTGTTTATCCCTGCACACTGTAGCTGGCATAAGGTCCAGAGCAGAGGAGAGGATGTGTTTGTGTGTGTGTGTGTGTAGGCAGGTATGTGAGAGAGGAAATGGATGGAGTTGTTTGCATATATGAATGAAAGAGTCCATAGCTCTTCTCTCTAGGTAAATATCTATGTTTATTTGTGAAGGATCTTGCTTTGGGCTAAGATATAGAAATGGACATAAAATACAATGTCAATTTTAAAATATTTTTCTGTGAAATGCATTGTCTTTTTGCTGGTTACTGTCAATGTGAAATGAAAGGATACCATTTATCATGAAATTGATGTATGTCCAAATTGACTGTATTCAATGTAACATATTCTGACTTCTGCCTTTGGATTTTTTTTTTTAATTTTATTTTTTTGTGGTGCTGAGGCTTGAACCCAGAGCCTTGCACATACTAGGTAGGCAAGCACTCTATCACTAAGGTACATCCTCAGCCCTGCCTTTGGATATTAGTGTGAGTTTGTGCAAAGATGAACCTGTGTGTGTGGTGGGGGGTGTGTGTGTGTGTGTGTGTGTGTGTGTGTGTATAAGTGTGAGCACACATGCATGGTCAAGGGTGAAGTCAGACATTCACAGGGAATGACCTATTTAATATTGTTACCCACTTTGCAAGTCCTGGGATTTTCAGGTGTTCCTTTTACCAGTGAAAGTGCAAGGGAGACTTCTCACGTGAATGTCACAGGTTCAACACCAAAAGCCTGTTTTTTCTTCTTTATTTATTTTGCAAGAGCAAATGTTTAACATTTTGAACTTTAATAATTTTTTAATATTCTTTCTCTCCTAAGTAATTTTTCATCAAAGACACTAAAACTTCATTCCTTATGGAAGTCAGAAGGCTGAGTTTTAGAGATTACCTCTAGGGATAGATTTATAAATGCAAGTTTCCTTCCTAGCCTCTTAAAAAGAGGCAAACAGTATTATTGCAAATAACCTTTAAGATAATTAACTGACAATGCTGCAACTAGCATAAAATCTTCCTTCAGGCGACACCTAATTTAAGTGTTACTGGCACAAAGTGGAGACAGATTGTGCATCACCATTGCAATATTTACATAGCAGAAACCCACAGAGCAGGAAACGCGAGACTCAATGATGCACTAAATTAGGAACAACCGTACTCCAGTGTTAATTTGCTTTCTATTCTATCCAAATCTCAGGTCCAGAAATTGGTACAAACACATATACAACCTCCCACTCTTAAATGACTGAAGCGGGGGAGATTTTTGTACTTTTTTTCCCCCCCAAATTAAAATAACTTGAAATTTATTTCTTTTCTCCACAAGAACCATTTGGTCAAACTGTGTTTATTTCATTACAACTTGCTCTCACTTTGATCTAAAATTATTTCATATGAATGCTACATTGAAATCAACAGAGGAAAAACTAAACAGACTTCTATTTTCTCTAAGGCTGCCAATATATTTTATGAAAAGAATAAAAGGAGAGACCTGAGAGCCAGTTGGTAAGATATTTAGGGACGAGGAAGGGCAAATCTACCTTTAGCAACCTTCTCACTGCTGAATCCTGTTCTGTTCCAGCCTTCACCACCATCCCCAATACAATGTGTTTCCTTAAAACCATTCAAACAATACTTCTTTCTTTCTTTTTTTCTCATTCTTCCCCATAGTATTTTTCAACACCAATTTCACCCAAGGCATTAAAAAAACATTTACCTTTCCTAACTGCTGATGTGCTTTAAAGGCAGCGATCAGTTCTTCAGCCCACTGGATTTTTTCTGGGGAAGGGGTAAACTGCTCCTGGACCACGGCAATTTGGTTAGGGTGGATCACCTGCTTACCTACGAGGAAATGAATAACATCGGAAGCTCAACAGACAAATGTTCCAACAAAATGTTTCCACCACAAGAGGTTCCTGAATGCTTCACACACTGGATGCTAAATAACTAATTTAGAACTTTTACTGAAGGAAAAAAAAAAAAAAAAAAAAAAAACAAACAAACCTGCAATCAGGCAGGCTTTTCCAGAATCCCACATAAGAACAAACACAACAATGGAAGTAATTGTGCTTCGGGTCCTATAGAAATGCCACCTCGGTGCAGATAATCTCTCATTTTTAGTTACAGGTGGACTGAGGCAGCTCGTGAATAACTGCTTTGCCTGGCACTTTAAAAGATAATGTCTCCAAATTAGAGTCCTAATTTTGAATTAAAGTAGAATGAAATTACATAGAAATTCCCTCGAATTTTAGAAATTATCTTTTACTTATTTTGTAGGATTATGCCACTTCCATGATTTCTTGTAGAAGTGGTATGTGGGTTTTCATAAAGCTTACAGAGCAGAGATTACAACTATATTACTATCTAATACTGTCTTACATTGACATGTTTAATTTTCTTTCTCTAGGATGAACATGTGTCATTTCTAACCCCTAGTAGAAAATTGGATTTCAATGAAAATAGTATATTCAGTACAGCAAAATAGAAGGCGGCTTTGAGCACTGTAGACTCTAGACTATTCTATTTAAATCTTTTAGAAAAGAAAAATTTCAGAAAACTTCTCTATCCAAAAAAAAAAAAATCCATATTTTCCCCTTTTTGCTTATGGAATGGAGATTGGCTACTTTCCCCTTAAAGCACCTTTCATACCCCCAAAAGAAACCCTACCTCTGTAGAAATGTCTTCAAAGGTACTTAGAACTCTTTTTGAAATTTAAGGATTTTAATAAAAACATAAATACAATTATAAGAGTCAAAGGATTCTATGAAATAGTGTTGTCATTAAAAAATAATTTAAAAATCAGGAAGTGTGGAGTCTAATCAGATCATTAATAAAATGCAATTTAATGTTATATAATGATGAGATCATATTATATTACATGATAGAGTTATAGACACAATATGCCTCCTTAAAAGTGAATGTACACTTAATGGTCATTTACTCTGTTTACTCTGCTCAATCTATTTGTTGGCATAGTAATTTGCTTTGCTTTTGAAACAGTTGTTTTATTAATGTTTTGCCAGTACAGATTATATCCTGGATGTTTTATAAAATGCCGAATTTCTGTTACTGCTGTCATTTGTTGAACAGAAAAAGGAACAATGTAAAAATACATATTTTTTGTGTTTCATGAAAAGAGGTTTAAGTGGACAGATAAAACAATAGCTTTTCTTTATCACAGCATAATTAAAACAGCCTCACCTTGCTATTTCATTCTTATCTGTTTTATACTATAAAACATTAAACACATGTAAATAAAGATGCTTTAAATTATTTGAACAATAATTTCTGGAAATATAACATGAATGATAAATGAAATATCTTTTCAATAGTAGGTGTTGAAATTATATTTAAGTAATCTAATCGCTGTTGCAATATTATTAATAAAAGATGTCAGTTCTGTGGTTATTTCCTACTAATTGTTAGCCCTGAATTTCATAATTTATAGACATAATTTACATTGATGTATAAAAAGCTAGATTTCATGGGACCTTCTGAGTCAGGCACTATGATTTGAGAAGCAAGCATAAACTACTTAAAATATTGTGAAATTACTGATGGCACTCAAGTACCTGTATTTTGATAATGAGGATAATTTTAAGATGCACGTGAGATTTTAGAAATCCATGTACATTCACATGTGAAGTTCTCTGTTGCATGGTACATATTCCAACAACTGTCTAACAGGCTTTAATGTGAGAACAAGGCAAATATTTTATCCAGAAGAGTTGTTATTGGCAAGTTACTGAGAGGGTACAAAATTGGACGACATTAAAATTTATGACCATGAAATCCTTTTTACAGTACCACTTGATATATCTTGCTTTAAATCAATACCTGTCAAGTCTTTTAGGTAACTGTACGATAGTGTCATTTTTGTCTTCTACAAAAAAGAGGAAAACCTATAGTGCTTCATATTTATAATCTTTCTTCTCAGCATGTAGTACTGGAGTAACTGCAGTGACCAAGTCAGTTAGTAAAGCTTTATTCTAATATTTTTATTTGGGTGTCTTTTTATTTAAAAAACCCTAATGTTAACAGCTATTTATACAACCAATGTATTAATTTAAAATCTATCAACATAGATTGTGACCCCATGAAACAACACCACAGAAAACAAACTATAGCCCACTATTTAGTATATGACTAACTTTAAAAAATGACTTCATTAACATATGGGTGTGCAGGTACCTGTGTACGTGTTGTACATATTCACGGACATAATTCTTACAGCCCAGACTCAGTCTTCCTTCTCAGTGTTATGTATAACAGTGTTTCCATATGACTTTAAGCCTTTCGTCCACCTGCTTCAGATGGGTATTTCAGAAGGTGGGCACAGCACTTCCTCTTTCTCCCTCCCTGCCTCTCCTCCCTTCTTGGGCAAGGCCCAAGGTGTGGCAATTAAATGCCAAACAATTCGTGCTAACAGATCATGGGATCTTGAGAAGTCTAAAGTACTTAGCGGAAGCTTTTTTTTTTTTTTTTAAGTTACTTCAAATCATCTCATGCTTTTAATTACCATTTATTAGTATGTAGAAATATAATCAGGACAACAAAGACCTTCTCTCTCTGAAAATTGCAAAATGGCCATGGCGTGTGCCCCCCCGCCCCCAGTCTGCTGCCTCGGTCATTGGAATAGCGGTGGGCACTGTGCCCTTGGTTCCTCCCTGATCTCCCGCCTCCGTTTCTCCGTCTCGCTGTGATTTACTACTTCCCGTCGTGGAGAAACAACAGTGCCAGGTTCATAAGTTCCTCGTGCTGAGTTGGGCACCGTCTAGAAATTTAAGCCTGATTTGAAGTGGTCTGTCTTCTGCAACTGAATTGGGAACCAATTTAATTTAGCCCTGCATCCTCAAGGACCTCTGGAGCTCCCTTAGGAGCTCTGGGGCAAACATGACCCCAGAGGAAGCTAAGGAAACCCAGGTTGCAAGGAGGGCTGCTGACAGAGACCAGGGCTCTCTCTCTTTTCAATGAATTAGTTCCCATTTCAGAGCCACATCTGGCTGCCTGGCAGCCGATGCCACACATCCACGGCCAACAACATTGGGTCTATTAGATAGATTGCATGGAGCTTTTCTCCAACTTCTGCATTTGGGCTATATCCTAACCAGTCATTGAAAAGAGGCAGGAACGAGCACAGCCCCATGGACATGGCAGAGGGACGCCCCTCTTTCTCAATCACTAGGAAATGTAGAGAAGATTCATGAATAATAGCTCACATAATTGAAAAACGTTTCTCTATAAGGGATCATATTTTTTAATTAAAAAACTGGGGGCTCATGTTTATTTTAGTTCTTTATGGTAAAAACACAAAAGGTCAGAACTTATTTAATTCTAACGTAACTATACTATTGCTTTGTAAGTCTTTCAATTTTACTTCAGGTTAAATCATCATCTATTAAAACATCTTTTACATTTAAGGGTACTTTCAGAGGCGTTTCAGTAACCCCTAACATAAGAGATATAATTCTAAAATGCTTGTCTCTTTTCCTTATTATTCAGGTACGTTTCTAGTATTAACATTCGTAGAACTTGCAGTATGAGAACAAATAAGAATAAAATCATGTTTTCCCCTTGGTTGCTTGTGTGTGTGTGTGTGTGTGTGTGCACATATGTGTATGTGTTTGCATGTGCATGTGTCCACTGCACACATGTGTTTATGCATAGGATTCTATTGTGATTTTTCAAAAAATTGATTTCTGTTGCAAAAACATAATTTTGGGCTGATCCCCAAGTTCATGGGTATTTTAGTGATTTGGTACACCAATTGTCAATGTCCACCTATACCCCAAGGTAGCCTTAAGGAATTCACTGATCTTAGTGCCAGCTGACACCCACAGGTGTCACCAAGTACACAGACACTTATTGGGATGTAGAAGGGGACGGAGGGGCTTGAAGTGGCAGAAGAGCAAAAAGCAAGTATTAAGTAAAAATCAAATCACAGAAAATGCAGACATGGTGGCACAGGCCTGTAAGCGCTACAACTTGGGAGGCTGAGATAGGAGGATTGCAAGTTCAAGGCTAGCCTCAGCAACTTAGTGAGGCCCTAAGCAACTTAGCAAGACTTTGTCTCAAAATAAAAAATAAAAAGGGCCAGGGATGTAGCTCAGTGGTTAAGCATCCCTGGGTTCAATCCCTGGTACCAAAACCAAAACAAAAAAAAAAAAACCCATGGATGTATGATATGTCAAGATCATTGTACTGTCATGTATAACTAATTAAAACAAAAAACAAACAAACAAACAACCCACAGAGAATATCATCAATTTTTTCAGAATTAATTCAATATTGTGACCATTTTAGAAAAAATTTCTTCGTCAACTCAAATTCTTACAGCAGTTTACTCAAAAACACTCTGTCACTCTGCCCTTCTGTCAGAGCAAACTATATAAAATATTTAAAGAGGTCAGGAAAAAAAATGGTAACAAATATAAGAGGAAAGAAGAATGAGTGGTTTGATTTTTGGTTTGCAGAGCCAAAGAAAAGCATGACAATTTCTCAGGGGGTTGGCACTCTGCTCGGCTTTTCCATGCCCCAAACAGTGGAATGCGCATGTGAGACGTACGATGACTCGAGAAATGTGATTCCTGGTTACATTCCTGTTTTTCTGGAAGGCTTGCTGATCTAGACACTGCTTTCTAAGATACCATCAGGGATCATACCAGTGAAGCCCATGGCGGCTGCTTCTCTTGACTGTCTGAGAAGCCCGTCTGCATCCCGAAAATCAATGTACACCAGGTCTATGGCTTGTAGGCCAAAGGCCTTGGCTATGACAACAATCTTTTGTCGGGCGTAGAGAATGTCCTGGGTTTCTTTACTACTTGTTGCACCTGAAAGCCGTAAGAGGACAGAAAAGGGAGGTCATAACTTTGGAAACCAAACTCAGACATCTATTATAAAAACTCAGTTTGTAAAGACATCTATGTCTCCCTGGGAATGTTCCCAGCAAAATGATTATTCAAATATGAACCAAGAGAGAGCTACAGGGAGGCAGCACCAAGCCTCCATGTGTCTGTTCACTAGCAAGCTTCCTTCAACACAATCACTCTGCCAAGCACCAAGACGAGCCACTCCCCGCCAGGAGGTGGAATCGGGGCCACAGTGACTCCTGATAGATTTTCTCTTTCTGGTCATGATTCTGAAAGTGTCAGTCCAAAGATAAGGCCACAAAAAGTGGCCAGGAGGCTGGGCATGGACACTTACTTCTCACATTGGGCACAGGATGGGCTGTGTTGGGGTTGGCCCAACCGTGCAGGGGCTGCGATGCCCAGGCCCAGCTGAGAGACTGAGCCAAGTACCTTAGCTGCAGAGTCTGGATGGAGCACTGGGGAAAGGCAAGGGCACGTACCTGGGGGCAGGCAGAAAGTGTCACTTAGCCCTCTGTAGTCCACTGACCTGTGGGCCACACAGGAGTCTCCTGGAAAGACTGGTATTAAAATAAATTCCTGTTTTCACCTAGAAGGGTGGTGGGAGTGTCACTATTTATACTTGGACCACCACACTCACTGCTCAGGGAAAGTGTCTCCAGGCCACTGCGATGTGGTTCCAAAAGCACTTTCCGTGGCCTTGTCCCTTCCAGGCTCCAGTTAGCTACACACACACCCAGGCCAGAACAGAGTGCTCCAGGGAGAGGGGAAATCAGTGGAAACCAGTAGCATCTCAGTAGACATCGAATGAAAAGGGTTCTGAAATACACTGTAAGATAAACTAAGGCACCATGTTAAATTTATATATCACATTTAATGTAGAAAACAGCTTACTACGACCAATGTGAAAGTGCCTTAAATTTATTTTGGAAACTTCGGCAGCCCTCAGACTCATGTGAAGACCAAATATTTAAGCAATCGTGAGGTTGTAAACACATTTATTAAGAGAAAAGTAGATGCCCCCATTCTTGAATGAGCCTGGAGCTGCAACAGGCTTTTTATTAGTTATTTTAATAAATGAGCAGGAGTAGTAATGTATTGTTCTGAAGCAGGACTGCTATGGGGAACCCTAAATTATCAGGAAGTGGTGTCCATCCATTGTCATGAAAAGCCATTGTCATGGTTGGTAAATCTACATTGTTATGTAAATGCTCATTCTTGAAAGGCAAAGAAAAAATTCCATATACACACACACACTCTCCCTTACACACGCACCACACAGAGGAAGAGAGAAAGGGTTTTGCCACCTATGCTGGCTCGAAAATCTTCTCCTCCAAAAACAACTGCATCTAGAAAAAGACCCATTTGAGGTCCGATCCTGAGTGTTTCTTCACACACTGCCTGGAAAAGAGCAGAACAGAACCAGTTCTCACAGCCGCGCAGGCATAAGACAGGAGCCCGAGCACCTCAGGAAGACCCAGCTCCTAGCCCAGTCTGCCTGAAGGCAGGCTGACCCTGCAGCCAAAAGTCATTTAATGTTGCCCCAGATAAGTATCCTGCTTATCGTTACTTTGCTTAGTGGATGATATTAAATACTATTGTTATATATTAATCTGGTAATATAGTTCAAAATTTAAGTTGTCTACTTTCTAGAGAAACTTTGAGTTAGCTACTTTTGATTTTACTGCTAAGTTATTTATATTTTCCCCCAATTTGTTTTTGCTTGAAGAGACTCTTAAATAATAAACATAAAGCCACAGGAAAGAAGGAAGGAATTTTAAAATCAAACTAATTGGATTATTTGCATTAGGATCCAGTAAATGGTCTCAGGATTAAAGACAAACAATACAAAACCTACAACTTCAGAGGGGAAAATAAAAGTGCAACAAGTCAGCCACGACGTGTTAATAAAGCAGCACTGACATTTCTAAATGAAAGTCAAGATTAATAACATTTGTTGTAGACATAACTGTGAATCCCGAAAGGTGCAGATGTAACCTGCCAATATATATATAGGGGTGGGAAAGAAATGAGGAACCAGTGGGGACACTGTTGATTAATTTCAGGTGTTGCAAGGGCTCCTAAGTACATTATGAAATAAAATGGCAAAACAGTGCTTAAAATTAAATCACTGTATGAATCTGGTTGCATCTGAGGGATGTGCTTTTGATTATATTCCGAGGCTTCTGGGGCAGCTGGGAGAATTTGTGGTTATTTGTGTAAAAGAGCTGCTCAGGAAACAAGGCTTGAAACAGCCCCCAAACGTTTGCACTGGGCCCCTCCTGCATAATCCCACAGGTCTCAAAGTGAGCATTTGCTCACACATTCTCTCTCCAGTTCAGGTCAACTACCTTTTTCTTTTGTTTTTGGTAATTTCTTTCTCCTGCTCTCTGAGGGGGGAGGAAAAAAAATGGTGGGCTAGGAACTCTGAGCACGGGGTGCAGGGGGTGCTAGATTGCTACTCACAGGTCAGGTGGAATGGGAAGCATATTTTGGAAAACAATATAAATGCCCACTGATACAGAAGCTGGCTCTGAATGTGGTCAGGCAGGTAGTTTAAAGCTGAAAACCCCGGGCTCATCTAATCTCTCCAAGTGGTTATTAGAAAATATTTTATGTTCAATGCGACAAATTGAAATAACGGACTACAAATTATTTGTGTACATGAACTTAAAAACAATAGTTGTCTGATCTGCTAGACATTATGGATAATGCTGCTATAAAGAGGCCAGAAAATTTTTCGATGGAAAGCTATTGATAGAAAAAGAACAATTCAAAGTTAATTCATTAAGGTGACAAAATAGATTTTCCATTTATTTTATACCTTTATTGTAAAATTCCCATTTATTTTATATTCAATCTATAAATGTTAACAATTCAAGGTATAGTATACAGTGATTTTTTTAAATTAAAATTATTACTAGGAACATGTGCATATTTCATTGAAATATTTAGGAGTGGGAAGCTTTTCCTTTCTACTTAACCAATTTCTTTGTTTTCTAAGATGCTGAAAACCTGGTTTTTAAACTATAAAGAAAACAAATGGTGCTCAAGGTTTACCTTGCTTATAAATCTTTCTAAAAAAATGTTAGTAGATGTTGAAATTGAAAACAAAAGTTCTCTTTAGGTGACAAATAAAACACTAACTTATGTAACCACGTTATGGTTTTCTTACCTTAAAATTGAGCAAACCCATTGCAGTTTCCACAAAGGGGATTAAATTCATTGGTTGTTCAAGTTTTCGGCCTTTTAAGTGGAATGAAAATTTGTCTGAAAACTAAAATCAAAAGTGTCAGGTGATTAGTGGTAAAAAATAAAATAAAATAAAAACAGAAGTAACAATCACTGCAATGTAGACATAGAAATAGTACTTAAATCTTTGACCTGAGGGAGTAACATCCCAGCCTCCTCACCCACATAAAAGAATTTTTTTAAAAAAGGAAAGACCAAAGAAAAAAGGTAACAAAGTTCCCACCAAACTAAATAGCAAAGTCCCCCAGAGTCACGGCCTCCCCCCACCCCCACCAGGAGCAACTTGAGGCCTAGGAGTTAGAGATCCCCGGTTTAAATGCTTCCCTTGAAAACATATTTACTGGAGACCTCTCGCCCTCTGCGTTAAATGCAAATGGTAGGCCCTTAAAACAATGTGCCCTGCTCTACCTGCGCGTCTGTTTTTGTTTCTGCCGGGCACTGACATCAGTGTAAGTGCTCCCCGGCCTTCTACGCCGAGTCCATACCATCCATTATAGCACCATTACCCTTTGTTCCGAAGGGGTTTCTTCATAATTTTTTTAGCTTACCTAGGAAGACCTTAAAAAGGAAGTTTAATTCTTTGAAGACCAAAGCTCGCCAATTTTTTCCATGAGACCAGTTCACAGCCAGCTCTGCGCTGCCAGTGGGGTAGCCCAAATTCCAAAATCTATCATCTGGAAACATACAAAGCTCTCGCACAGATCCCCCACCCCCCTTTCAAAAGGGGAAAAAAAAAACCCACAATCTAAATTGTAAATCTATTATGTCTATCTAGATCTAATAAGATGTGAGGAGATAAAAAAAAGAAACCCAGGTATGATAAAGATATTTTTGTAAATAAAGATGAAAACATATATCCATTTTAAATTTAAGGAATATTCAGCCATTAATGGATATCAAAGGAAAAGGGAATTTTAATCATCTCTCCATTCAGTCTCAGTTGGGTAAATCATATCTAAGAGATTTGCATAAATATAAACCATCAAAGACTTTTCATCTTCAAAGGGGGTTTCAAGACCCTATAAGCTTTGTACTGTAATCATCACAGGTCACCACCCTGCAGGAATAAGGCTGCTATGGCAACATAAAAAAACTAATGCTTAAGGCTTAGCATAATATTCTGACTAATAGAAAGGAAACTCATTTTAAAAGCTGGCAGCCTATTTACCAGAAGCGGGATTAGAGGTGTTATTTCCCCTTTTAGCTGCCCCCTCCTCGCCTGTGCACACCCCCCCCCCCTAAAAAAATCTAATCACTGGGATCTTTAAAAAGCTTTTGAGCAATTTGCAGTAACTTTACAATTAGGCTAAAATAAATCACAGCTTTCAGTAATGAAGAATGATTCCCGTCGCTCCCTGCCCTCCCTTCCTCAGACAGCATCAGCATCACCTCCTAGGAACTTTGCAGGGAAGGAATGACCGAATCGGCCGGGACCAGAAGGCAGTACGCGCTCTGCAAGGGGACAAAATGCATGGCACTCGGTGCAAAGGAAAATACAACGTGATTTATGTCACAATTAAGCTAGAAAATGGGTAGTGAAATGTTAGTGGTCTGGACGTTCAGTAGGTAGCCGGAGATTTTCTTTTCTCCTTCCAAAAAGAAAACTTGAACTCCTATTTGCCCAGTGCTTTGTGATAACCGTTAGAACTACAAAAACCTTAATGTTTACAACTAGGTAAACCCTTTACAAGAGAGTCCCTGTTCTTAGTGAGCAAAATCTGCCGTGCTTTTTTGTTTTTAAGCCAATAGGGGCATTTAAAAATTAAATATGCTAGCCCCGCCTCCCCCCTCCCCCTCCCTCTTCTTCTTAAAAAATTGCATTAAGTACTAACACAAAAGGTAACTAGTGGAGAAGTTTCAATTAATTTTTTCAAAAGGAGACGATTAAATGTTTCCGGCCTGGTAAAGTGTTCATTTCAGTGAGGTGGAGGGGACCGGGGAGGGGGGTAGGAAAAGAAGGGGGGAAAAATTACAAAGAGATTGGGGAGGAGATGAAGTAGCAGGGCTCAGCAATTCTTTCAATTCCAGTGCACACCCAATAGTGTGTTGGAAGAATGCACACTGTTCGGGATTTGTGGGAGAATTGTCCCACGACAAAAGAGGCAGAGTTACGCTTGTTATAGTCCAATAAGCCGTGCCAGTCAAACAAGAACCCACACTAGCGACAAAAGGCGAGCAAGAGATTCTCACACAAAAGAAAACAAGTAAGCCCATCTTTCAGTTGTGCATCAGGCTCTGGGCTTTACGCTTCGCATAAATACAAACGGAGAGGAAAAAATAAACAGCCCCAAAGACTTCTGTTAACTAGAAGTTCTATTTAACTGCAGCATGTTCCCCACAACCCAGCATCTGAATCAGCAAACAGGCCGCAGCTAGGGGCTGGGGTGGAGCCCCCTCTCAAAATAAAGGTAAGGCCCGTGATAAATAGGCATCAAGGATGAAACCAAAGGCTAAGAGTGACTTCAGAGTCCATCTGCATCAACCTAAGTCATATCTGAATGGGGCCAGAGCCCTCAGGATACCAACACTCTGGAATCTGAGGGCACCGCTTCTGAGGATACCCTTGGAGAGAACTCCAAGTTCAATAAGTAAATCCGGGTCCTTGACAACGGGGCTTCAAGAAGAATCCAACAGAACCATCCCACAGAATTAGGACAGAAACTACAAGTACAGTTTTAAACTCTAGTTGGCATATTCAAAGAGTAAAATGAAACAGGTGAAGTTGATTTTCATAATACCTTACATTGTACCCACTAGATTCCAATGTTAATTCAATGTGCAATCGTTATGAAAATTATTGAGGTATTTTACATTCTCTCCCCCTCTTGGGGGGGTTCAGGTCTTCAAAATTAAGTGTGTATTTTATACTTACAGCATATCTCAATTTGCACTGGCTATATTTCAAGTGCTCAATAGACACACGTGGCAGGTGGCCCCTGCATTGGACCATACAGACTCAACATTCAGATTATTAAAAAGGTAAGCACTTCATCAGGTATCAGAGCTCCTCATTGGATCACTATGCTTACATCCATAACCGTCCAGACAACACTAGATGTGGCTTTGAACCCCCTCAGCTCACTTGCCCACCAAACAAACATCCAGCACATCTGGCAGGCTCTGCCCCAGATTGGCACATTGGAATGGCATTCATTCATCAGAGACCTGCACAATACTGGCAACCCCAGAAAAAAAATCTAACCCTGTCCCCCGTCTGTCTCACAATTAAAACAATCATAGTATAATTGGGCCCATTCTGAAGTTTTCTTAAGTAATTTGACATGCCAACCACTTTACATTTCAGGTTTTTATTGGCTGAAAAGTCTGTCATGAAACACAAACACACCTGTCAGCAATTTAAAAAGGACGCACTAGAGAACTGTTCAGGAAATAATATCTGTGCTAATTAAAACCACTAGTTAAAAGCTTCCTGTTTATTCCTCTAGTTGCCCTAAGGAGTGACCTTTTCTTCCCCTATGTTGGGTTCATTTTTTCATATGCGGCTGCTGTCCTCTGGAGGCCTGTGATGATTTCAAACGAAACTTGGTAAGAGCCATTTATGTCATGACCCTTCCTGGTTGAAGCCTAGGCTCTGGGCCTACACAGTGGTGGCAGGAGTGGTGCTCTGACAACCTGGCATCCAAGGATAGCTCTGGGAGGGCTAGCAAGGAGCCAGTTCTGTCCAAACCACAGATCCGATTAGGAAACCCAAGCATTGTGTCTAAAGGACAGTTGTTCCAAAGAACACTCTGGGCAAAGGCGGGCGCTCAGGTGAAGGAGATGGCTGCTTGTGTTCACTCCTCCTTCTCAGTTCCTTCCTCTCTGATCCGTGCAGCCTTCTCAAAACCAGTGGCACCCAAACCCCTTCTCTTAGATGGTCCTAAGTTTTAAGCAAAGCACTGGCTACTCACCCACTGGATTTCCTCAGGACTCTCCACTTTTGGTAGCATCAGGCTGGAAGGAAGGACCCGGGATTGCAGAAGGGTCTCAAGGTCCTCCTCCGCCAGACCGCTAGACACTGAGTTGATTCTCACGCATTTTTCTGTTGGGCCCAGATCAAAGCCTTCAAGAGTTTCTACTATTCTCAGTCGAGCTTCATTCTGTGTCAATAAAAAGTTACCTTTTTAGTTTAATTTCTAAGGGGAACACAACTGAGTGTGGTGTGACACTGATGCGTGGATTCAGTGTGAGCACCTTTCTCAGGTCTACACATTGCCCGCCCACCAAAGAAATAAGTGAAATAAGTTATCCAATGTGATTGTTGAGCTGTTGGTAGACTTCGTTCACAGGATGTCACTCATCCGGTACTTGCCATCACGCATACTAGTGTATTCTAAATGTCAGCTTCATCTTGCTCATTGGTGCTGCTTTCTAGTTGGAAAGGTACAAAAAACTAATAAGCAGTTATTCATTGATGGAGCATTAACTAGGCCTACGCATGGTTCTAAGTCCTTGCATTTTCTCATTTAATAAATATAAGAAACTGGGCAACATCTGGATTGTGGCAGTCTCATCTGTCAGCCTATTCACATTAGGGAAAAAATGGTTTATTTTTCTTTATCCCCATATAGTGTGCTTTTTTTACTTCTCTTTCTTGTTTTATTTTTTGCAACTGAGTTGCATCTTGACATTCAATTAGGCAGGTGCTCACAGGAATCTGACACTTCATACTACAAGAAATGCTCACACTTATTTAGGTGGAAGCAAAAACATCACCAAGAAATTCCTTCATGAAGTGCTTGACAAATACAGTTTGTTTTATTCCCCCTGAATTTGACAATCTTTGCTCCACAGTTAAGAAAAACTGAAAGGGTAAAATTCTGCTTCAATATTTGAATTAACCCAAGAAAAATGGTATGAGACCAATTATGTTATTTATTGGCTTTGGCTTGGGGGCGCTGGGGGTGGGGTGTGGAGAGAGAAGGGTGTGGGGTTGGTGTCAACAGAAAGAAAACACTTGGGGTCATTACTTCCTGCCAATTTCAGTTTTCAAAAACAAATTCTTCCAACTTGCCAACAGCCCTCAACAAATTCTCCTTGTCAGAATGAACACTTACCAAAAGTAGTTTCACTTGGGAAGGGTTTTTATGATACTAATAAAACTTGAAAGCCTCTCACTGCTGATGAATATGGTTTAGGGAAAAAAAAAGTCTTAACAATATATAGCCATTTGAATAGCAGTACTTATCTAGGAAAATAGCAAAACGGAGACAAGAAAGAATTATTTAAGCCAATGCGGAGTCTAAGTCCAATCAATGAGACAAGCTGGACACAGATTTAAACCAGACGGATGTGGGTCTACAACAGAGTGGAGCAAGGAAGGCTCCAAATGTGGTCTGAGTTAAACAGCACGAGGAAACGGTAGCTTAGCGTTGTCAGGTCAGATGGAAACAGTGCTGAGGACCAGTTGAGGACAGCCATGTGAAGTCCTGATTTACAGAGCTTGGACTGCCAAGAATTAGGCCAAGTTTAGACAAAAGCAAGAGAGCTCATGTCAGCTAAAGTTAGAGAGATGGTAGTCAATGATGGTTCAGTTCCAAATCAAATACCTTTGGCTACTCCACAACAGTAAAACTCCAGCTCCACCATGAACTAGATATGGAAACACTGGGGGCTAAGTGCAAGAGTTAGCTTGGTATCATGGTTCCAAGGCCGCCTAGAGCTGCAGGAGAAATGCTTCCTCCTCTACAGCAGTGCAGGCTTTTAGATCCATAGCCTCAGAGAACCCAGACCACCATGCTCCATGTAGCCCGGACAGCTACAGACCCTGGATTGCTCCAGTTGGTAAATATTTTCCAGCTTCTAGATTCTCTTTCAGTAGCAAGTCAGCCTCCTTGCAAAGGGTCCTTTGGGACAGTGAATGGAAAATTGAAGGGAACTCACTAGGTTGTTTAGGCTGAAATGTATTTGAAAATCATTGTGTCCTCATATCCATCCTGTAATCTGCATGTGTGCTCAACTTTGCAGGATCCCTGGCAACATCAACTTCCTGAATTGTTAATGTTGGCGACAAACTGAATCTGACCTCGAGGAGCTGTTGGGTGGTTTCATTTGGATTTGAAGGGGACTGTTTGTTCAAAGCTTGTGTTCTAAACCTGTTTGTGATTTTTATCTAAAGTCAGATTGCCATGGTTTCAGCACATTCCGGTTTACTTAGTAAAATTCAGCCTCTGTGAAATTGGCTCCAAATGAAGTCCCTAATTCCAACTTTAGGCATAATCTGATTAGTACTTTTCATGTTATAATAATGAGCAGTGAATACTCAGCATTTTATTGGTTTCTTTTATTTATTTATTTATTTATTTATTTTTGGCTCAGAACTAAAAACCAAGCTCTTTCCACTTCATCACGCTGTACCTTTCCAAAAAGAGATGATGGCTTTTGAGGTATATTGCCATACAACACCCTTATTAACAGGCTGTTGCTTGTTGCAATTTACATAAACTAAGTATGCATCCCTCTGGTATGTATCCCAAAATACCCAACAACTTCATTGAATTTACACCAACCAACAAGCATGTTGATTTTTTTTTTCTTTTTGGTATTTTAATGGTGAAATATGTTACTGCTAGCAAAACACACACATGCCATCTGTTGGGCTGAAAGGAAGGCAGTTTCTAAGAACAATCAAGTTTAATGCTGGGTGTTTAGTTAGAGGGAGTTACAGTCCGCCCAGTTGTGAAAAACAAGAAATTCTGCTCTTCTGCCCTTTCCCTCTCCCTCTACACACACACCTTGCTTCTTGCCACAGTCTCTCTCATCTCCATCCCTCTGTCCCCTTCACACTTTCCTCCTGCCCTGTTCACCCCTCCATCTCCATCTGCGCAGGTGGATGAGTGCCCTCAGGGTGGCCTGGTGGATTGGGGGTGGGAAGTGCTTCCTGGGGACAGAAGAAAAAGGACATTTAAATAAAGAGGCCACTTGAGAAAGAACTTTGGTGGGGAACTTAGATCCTGGAAGCAACTCAGGTTGTACACAATGAGGTTTAAAATGCATTGCACTCAGGTGTCACACTGGGACACCCTGGTGGAGTGTTCTCACTGTGGAATGAACTGTGTCCCTAAGATCTGACAAGCCGGAAAAGACCAAATAAGGCCTTTACCAATGGTTACATCAGATCTTCGAAGGGACTAATCGCCATGGTGTGTTCTGAAGCATGTTTGATCCCACACTTGCAGAGGTTGCAGAGAAAGTTGGTACAGATCGGATTCTCTGCAGGACCCTGTTCTAAAAAGTGGTGTTCCCCAAGTTCCCGCAGTCAATCGATATTCCGTGCCATGGGTTGCTCAGTGCAGTGGACCAGGGGCTAATAAACTTGTCCTTATCCATAAGCCATCGTATTATGTGACTGTGTCTGGGCCAGGAACCAAGGCGTGCTATGATTTCAGAGACTGGATTCTTATCACCTGGGGAGGAGACACGCTCTGGTGACGTCAGAAAGAGATAAATCAACCCTCCCGGAGATCTACAGGCTCCAAAATTAAAGGAGAAAATATGCGTGCAGTTGGTTCCATTGGCACCCATTAAAGCTAATAACTAATCTTCCTCGCAAGTTTCCAGCTCAGAATGACCAAATCTGCAAAGAAAACAACATCCGTCCACTTTTACACTCCAGTGGAAGAGGTGGTCCCTCGCGGCAGGGCGGCACAGTCTCGCCATCTGGAGAATAAATCGAGTGTGAAGTACAGTATAGTTTGGGACCAAGCTCCGTGGCGGCAGCTCAGCAGTCAGTTCATTAGTTCCGAACTTGCAGGGATTAGAGCGGCATCACTTCTACTGTCGGATAGGATGAGACAGACAGGATACGAGACTCAAGGAGGATCGAGACTCCCGAGGAGCCCCTTGGGCTTATTTATAAAACTACAAAGTACAAACACACCCAAATAAGTGCCTTAAATAATAGCATTATCACAGTTTCATAACATCTGAATTAACACCTTTTCCTTCAACTTCCACTCTCCTCCCCAAACCTTGAATGTTAATGTACAGCCCTTTCCAGAGGAAATCACAAAGACAACCCCGACCCTGCATGCAACAGGAGCAGCCAGAAAGCTGGGGCCGGAGACTTGGTAATTAAGAAATAGGGAGTATTTCCAATCCAGGAAGATGCACAGCCATTGTTAAACACACACACACACACACACACACACACACACGATTATTATTTTCATTCAGCAAAATCATCACATCATGTATTCAGAAACACTAGCAAATTCTCTCTTTTCTGGATTTGCCCATCTTATCTCATTTCCATTGGTAAAATGGTGACACCAGCATGGAGTGACCCAAATTCTAAGTAGAAGGCCCCGATATCAGGATCTTTAAGAAAATTTTGTTGAAAATGTCAAGGTCAAGTTTGTTTTAAAACAAAAAAATGGAGTGAATTATTCCATTGAGGGGTCTCTCTTTTTTAATTGTATACATTTATATTAAAAAAACAGAAGTGCCTGTGACCTAAAACAGGTCATCACTAGTAAGTTATATTGGATTCTTCTTTCTAACATCAAAATTAATGACAACAATGATCACAGGGACTGTAGTAGGTAGTAGCGACTGCATAGGAAGAGAAGGGAAATGAATTCTCACAGGTTCTTGCAGCCTGGTGGGGTGTCTCCTTACGTGAGGTGGTGTGTTGACTGTCTATCCCACTGTTTTTTTTTTTCCTACACAAAAGAAATCTTGGATTGCCTATTTCCCAAAAAAGATATCTACAATATTGAAGATACCATGTGTTAAGTGGTTTAAAGTGTCATGCATTGATTCCCACCAACTACTACATGTCAGACATGGTTTACTCTGAAAATGTGGATTTTGGTAGAGCAAAGTTTTTGATGTGTTAATCATGAAAAATACATTAAAACACAGGTTTATTGTAAAAATACAAACTTGGCTTTCATTTGAAGGAATGAGAAGGCTCATCAGGATGTGTCTGGATGGGAAGCTTATAGTATGTAATTGGAATTTCTGGCTCTCAGAGATTTAACTAAAAAAGAGGAAATCCTACACAACACAACTCTAAGATACAAAAATCTATAAAAATAATATATTTTTATGGCCTCTGAATGCTTAAAAATATTTTGAAAAGACATTGGAACAATAGCTTTCACCTGAGTTACACAAACCTTCACATTTGTCAAAAATCATGGAAGACAGACTTTAAATTTGTGCATTTCACGGTATATAAATCGCATCTCAAAAGCACAAAGAGAACTAAGAACAAATATCAGCCTTTTACTCAATGACAAGCACAAAGTAGTTAAGGGGAACTGACCTGCTGTCTGCAGCTCACTTTGAAATGAATAAAAAAAAATGAACTGATGGATAGATAGGAGGACAGACAGATAAGCAGACAGAAAAAGCAGGCCAACAAAACCATGGGAAAATATGGCCCAGGGACTCACTGGATGACATTTTTTGTAATAAAGTTTGAGAAAAAAATGTTAAAGATACCTTTAAAATGTTGATTTTTTTCAGAGCTGATTAATGAATATATGGGGACTTTTTACACTATTGTCTTTATATTTGTGTATATTCAAATATTTGCACAATAAGAAGTTAAAGACAGGCTAACAACCTAAAATTTATTTTGCTTGTTGTTTTAGAAAAAAATTGGGAGGAAGATAATTTTTAGGTCTATGATTTTTTTTTTTTGTAACAGTTTCAATGAGATAAAAGCCACATGGCATATAATTCACCCATTTAAAGTGTACCCTAACGTACTCTCTATCTCTATAGGTTTGGAATTTATAAATGGAGCCATGCCTACATACTCTTTCTTCTGTGACAGGATTCTTTCTCTTAGGATAGTGTTTCGAGGTTCATCCATGTTTTGCCATGTATCAGTACTTCTTTTTTACTGCCAAATAATGTTCCACCATGTGATTAGAGCACATTTTGTTCACCTACCATCAGTTAATGGACATTTGGGTTGTTTCAATTTTTTTGGCTGTTAGGAGAAATGCTGCTCTTCTAGTGCATGTTTTTGAGTAGACACATGTCGCCATTTCTCTTGGGTGTGTATCTGAGAGAAAATGTGACTCCCAGGTCCAGTGGTCACTCCAGGTTTAGCCCTGTCGGCTCGCCCCAAAGTGGCTGCACAATTTATGTTCCCACCAGTAGCTCTAAGCTTCCGGTCACTCCCTGTCCTCACCGCCACTTGCTGCCATCTGTGTTCCTGAGCTGGCCATCCTAGAGGGTGTGAAGTGGTCTCTCGTGGTTTTGAGTTGCATTTCCCTGTTGACTGATAGCAGTGAAAACCTGTTTGTGTGCTTAGTGGCCATTTTAATTCTTCTCTGGGGAAATCTCTATCAATCCTTTGCTCAGTTTTAAAAATTGTGGTAAAATATATAACATAAAATCTTTCATTTTAAATTTAACTTTTTTCAGTGCTATGGATCAAACCCAGGTCCTTACACATACAAGACAAGTGCTCTACCACTAAGTCACAACTCAGTCCTACTTATCCATTTTATTTTTATTATTTATTAAGCTGTTTACTTATTTTATTGGTGCTGGGGATTGAACTCAGGGGCACTTTACCATTGAACCACATCCCCAACTCTTTTTATTTTGAGATAAGTTCTCACTAAGTTTCTGAGGGTCCTGCTAAATTGCTTAGATTACTGGTATGGGCCACTGGGCCCAGCTCGTAACAATGTCATAAAGCTCATTCATGTCGTACCATGAATGTATCCAAATTTTACTCCTTTTCATGGCTCAGTAATATTCCATTGTCTAACATAGCATGTTTTGGTTACCCAGTCATCTGTACATGCATACGTGGACTGTTTCCACATCTAGTCATTGAGAATGATACTGCTGTGAACATTGGCATACAAGTTTCTCTGAGTGTCTCTTTTCAATTCTTTTGGGTATATACCTAGGAGTGGGTTTGAGTTATGCTGTGCCATACTGTAATTTTACATTTAGCTTTTGAGGAACAGCCAAACTGTTTTCCATAGAAGCTGCGCCATTTTATAGTCCCACCAGCAATGCACCAGGATTCAGATTTTTCCACATTGTCACCAACACTCATCATTTTCTGTTTTGTTTGTTTTTCTTTTTTAAATAATAGTGGGTGTGATGTGGTACTTCCTTGTGTTTTTTTAAATTTTTATTTAGTTGTAGTTGGTCACAATACCTTTATTTTATTTATTTATTTTTATGTGGTGCTGAGGATCAAACCCAGGGTCTGGCACGTGCTAGGCAAGCGCTCTACCGCTGAGCCACAACCCCAGCCCTTCCTTGTGGTTTTGATTTATGTTTCTCTAATGATTAATAATGCTGAGTGACATTTTTGGGGGGAGGGGTTGGGTATTAGAGCCACTGAGCCACATCCCCAGACTTTTTTGAGACAGGATCTCACTAAGTTGCTTAGGACCTTGCTTAGTTGCTGAGACTGTTTTTGAACTCACAATCCTCCTGCTTCAGCCTCCTGAGCTGCTGGGATTACAGGTATGTGCCACTGAGCCCAGTATGAAGGACTTTTTGAGTACTTACTGGCATTGGTATGTCTTTTTTGGAGAAATGTCTATTGAGGTCTTTTGCTTGCTTTTGAACAGAGTTGTTTATCTTTTTGTTGCTGTGTTATAAGAGTTCTTTGTAAACTGTGCGAGATGATGCACACCTGAAATCTCAGTGGCTAGGGAGGCTGAGGCAGGAGGATTTGGGTTCAAGGTCAGCCTCAGCAATTTAGCAAGGCCCTAGGCAACTCAGGAAGACTCTGTCTCAAAATAAACTATAAAAAGGGTTGGGGATGTGGCTCGGTGGTTAAGTGCCCCTAGTACCAAAAAAAAAGGTCTTTGTATATTTTGGATATTAGGTCCTTATTAGACAAATCATTTGCAAATATTGTCTTTTCAATTTTCTTGACGGTGTTTTATGAAATAAAAATGTCATGATTTTGCTAAAGTCCATTTTTTGTTATTGGTGCCTGTGCATTATTTATCATGTTGAGACCATTTCAGAGAGATCTATGTGTATGTCTTCCTCTTCCTCTAGGAGTTTCATAGGTTCACCTCTAACGTGTATGTCTGTGATTTATTTTGAGTATACATTTTTACATATGATGTGAGATAGGAGGACTGTGATATTTTTGGTCTTTATTTTTCAACGATGAAAATTCCCTGGAAGGAGAGAGCTCAAGTGGAAAGAAGGGGCTTAACCGCTACTGGCCTTCACTTGGCTTTGCCCTGACAGCACCTGGCTGCGATTGGCCTCCCCGCTGCCGTGGCCCATCCACCTCCCACCACGTTCCCCCTTCTCTTGCCCGTCCCCCACCTCCTCCTGGAGGATTTTCCACAAGTATGCAGCAGTACTTGAGATCTCTGAGACCCTGAACCGACATCCTCATGGGCCTCTGAGGTGCCCCAAACCCAAACCCAAACCCAAACCCAAATGCAGAGGGCCATGTGGAGCTGGCGGTGAGATTTGCTACCTGTGCTTTCTGTATTCCGGTGAACTTATGACTCGTGGCTTTGAGGTATACTGTGCACACACCTTTTTAAAAGGCCAAAGTATCTACTTATGGAAGGCCTGTGCTGTCCTTCTCAAGCAAATACCAAATGCCATGCTCAGATCGGGCTGCAGCGTGGCGTCTGCAAGTGGCTCTGCCAACTTGTATGATTTTCCTTCTCTCGTCCGTTGTTCTCAGGTGTCCCTTAGTGAGGCAGTGTTATAACTTCTGGTTTCTAGTGGGGCGGCAGAGGCACAGGGAGCCAGGACATCTGCTCCTGCAGGACAATCTGTGAGTGGGGGAATGGGGTGCATTAGCACACTCTCTCCGGGGGCCACTGGTCACTTCTATGTGATGGGGAGGATCCAGGGGGAAATGACAACATAGTCACTCACTTAAGGTAAGACATCCAGACCCTTGAAAATGTCTAGGCATCAAGAGGGCCTCTCTTTTTCTTTAAGGATGTTTGTGATTCTGAAGAGAAAACTTCCTGTGCACTGTGCCCAGATTCTGCCTGAAGACCCTGGGCTGCAATATTTAGATTTTTAGTCAGGAGGAAAAGGATTATTCAAATGCTATCCACTATGCCAGGTGCTGGGACAGGTGACAGGTGTGGGGGCATCAGGAGAGATATATAAATTGCTCCCTGTTGAACTCTAGGAGTCCACCAGCCCGTTGGGGTTGGCAGTGAAAGGCCCACGGAATGAGAAGTGGAAGAGCAGCGAGTCAGCAGAACAGACCTACAGCCTGGGCCTTGGAGGCAGGGGACGGCAATGCCTGCTGAGATGCGGAGGACGATGGCCTGGGCTGGCTCCGTCAAGATTTCAACAGGTCTAGAGAGAGACAGCACCCAGTAGGAGGCTAAAAATGGGCCAAGGGCATAGACAGGAACAGTGAGGGACAGAAAGGCAGATGGGAGCACCAAGGCAGAACATTCGGCCAGAGGAGCATCCTTGCTTAAGCCAGGGGATGGTCAGAAAGGCAGAGGGGAGTCCAAGGCAGAGGGGCAAGGTCATGGTTTAGAAGCACAGGGCTGAGGCTGCATTCCACTAGGGAGGAAGGGGTGATGGTGCTGGTAGGATGTGAATTTGCAGTTCAGCTGGAGGGAACCTCTTGAGAAGCTGCCCCCTGCCCTGGCTGCATCTGGGGAAGATCCATCTTCCAGTCAGGGGAAAAGTCCCTGCTCAATCCCACCTGCCCAAGAGCTACCACTTTTGTCTCTAGAATGGGTATTCATACATGGGTTTGGACTTGGGGATTCACAGTCCAGTGTACTGACACAGAGACCAAATCACCACTGCAGGGTGCAAGCTCTGGCCCACCTCCCTTGCAGGTACCTTCTAATTGGTCTCCCTCCACCCTGCCCCTCGAGGACCAGGATGGAGTAGGTGGCTCCTTTCTCCTACTGGTATAAAGTCCAGCCCAGAGCAAAGCTGCCCTCTCTCTTGCTGTATTTATGTTTCAGACTTCTCTGGGTTAGAGGAGGTAATTAACTGTTTTAGTTTAAAAGCCCTCCTGCTGGGTCCCAGTCTGCGTGGGAGAATCAAAGTAAACAAGCAAAAGGGAAGACTGTCATCAAAGGACCCTGCACCTACCTTTCTTCATCATGTGCCATTTGCTGCAGGTGCTGTGGATCACCCATGCAGGGCAGGGTCCAGGGCCTTTCATTCTTTTTAAGGGTAAATCAAGAGTGATGGGATCATAATTTAATGAGGCAGTCTTTCCATGGCTCCATATGCGCACCAGATAACAGACAAGTCACCTGTCCCTGGCCTGAGTGATTTTAGAGTGATGCTTGCAACAGGTTTTGGCTGATGACTTTCTCTAGTTTTCAAGCCAACTTGAAATTTGTTGCTGGAAACTAATCCAAATTGTTCCCTTCATGTAAATATTGACAACCAATTTTTTTAAAGTGCAAAAGATTTCTTCATTTTTATGGAGGAAAACATCCATTTCCTGGGAGGTAGCAAGTTTTGGAGATGAGGTGGGCCACTCCCCGGCAGGCTGGCTGAGGTGGATTATAAACCATATTGCCAGCGAAGACCCCTGTCTATGCCAGCTGCCCCAACATCACTTGTCTAAGGTGCTGACAAAGAATCTTGTCTCCTTAAGTGGAAGCTTATAAAAATTCACAGATGGAAGTGTCTAGGTCTTGCAATGACACCAGCCAAGCTAATGTTAACTTGAGCTGGCTGCAGGAGCGAGTCCTTGACTTCTCGTCTCCATATGAAGGTGGACACAGTATGGCCTAGCAGCTTCCCTAAACGGGATTCTTTAGATTCGTTGGTGCATTAATTAGTCTTCCTGGCAGCCAGGAATGAAGAAATCAGGTAACACAATGTAATGTGTGGTGGCAGAGATCAAACACAAAAGAAACATGTCTTGCAGGTACATGAAAAACTGGACCACAATTCTCAAAAACTGTTTTTAAGGTAGGCAAGTCTTCAAAACTAAAAATGAATAGAACAAACAAATAAATAAAAACTCTCCATGCAAAGTATCACCAGTTAAGTCCATCTTTGTATACTTTGAATGCTGTGACTCAAAAATACTCTCATTTTGTAGCAGCTGATCATTTATTTTTATTTATTTGTTGTGACTTGTCTTGCTTCCTAATTATTTCCCAAAGAAAATTGTAACTAAAAAGGCTTTTTAAAAATATATGTTTTTAGTTGTAGATGGACACAATATCTTTATTTTATTTATTTTTATGTGGTGCTGAGTATAGAACCCAGGCTCTCACACATGTGAGGTCAGTGCTCTACCACTGAGCCTCAGCCCCAGCCCAAGGCTTTATTTCTTTTTGTTGGCAAATTTTTCGTTGTTTTGAAGGGTAGTACTTTTCCATCCTGTTCTTAATTGATTTTACTTTTTTCAAAAATCAACAAGGAAAAGAAAAGAAAACACAGGATGGGGGCAATGAGCCCTCAGGACACTTTATTTTTGAATAGGCAGGTTGGGAAGCCCCTGAGGCCTGAGGTTTGGTGACAGCAGAGGGCTGAACTCCAGGACCAAGTGCGCCGGAGGCAGCTGAAGTCAGGTACGTGGAGAAGGCTGCAGAGCCTGCCAGGCCACCCAGTCCCCAACACTGGGCGCACTGGATCTCCCGTAATTAAATGCTTCCCTTGAGCAAATGCTAACAAAATAAAGCACGGTGGGCACCGCATTTGGTTCTCCTTGCGTTTTCCACCTTTCTGTTGCCAGCCCTTCACGTCGCCTTCCCAGCAGTCCCATTCCTTGGCCGGTGCCAGCCAGGCGCACTGCGCAACCACTTGGGTTTTCTTCCCTCTTTTGCGCCCAGTGAATTTTCATAAAGTGTTTAACGTGAGAACAAGCAGGTTCATTTCCCGCGCGGTGGGCCAGGCGCGCCGCATCACTGCCGGGTTTTGGCTTCTGAGGCCCAGCAGCGAGAACTCCTGCCAGAGCCCGTCCGGTACCGGCACCAGGTTCCCTGTAGCGGAACAGATTGTGCGGCCGCTCCGCAGCCTCTGGAAACGGCACATCAAAACGAAGCTGTAGCCTTCCTGCAAGAAGGAGATGAGACTCTCTTGGGCTGGCAGTTCTGCCAGGAAAGGGCTCTAGACATGCAGGAGAGGGCAAAGGCATTCCACCTAGCCACGCACCTGGCCTCGGGACCCTGAGGTCCTCCTAGTGCCATCAGCTGTCAACCGCCTGTTACATCACAAGGCGGGTTAGTCTTCCTCTAATCAAGTGCAGACCCGAAAACCAAGGATTTTCTTTTTAGTATAGAAAGAGGCTACACACAAAAAAGTGGGATTGTAAGGAAAGTTGAAAGGTTTTGAATCTGGCCTTTCATATATTCCCAGTTAATTGCTTGAACCACGTATGAAAATTTGGTGCATGGGAAGTTCCAATGTGATACTTAGGCGTGAGCCTTGTGACAAGGTCACTGCTGCTCAGGGAGACTTTTGGGGAGAAGCTGAGCCTTGCAGCTTCCAACATAGCCCAGGGATGAGAATGGCCTGTTCCTGAAGGTGACAAGGTCAGTGAGCCTTGAGGAAAAGAACAGGAATGACTCACCCTATCACTCCCCAATGTTAGGAACGGAGGACCAGTGGTGCCAGAGGGAGGCTTTGGAATGAAATACACAGACAATCCTTGATTACAGTGGGGTTCCGTTCTGATAAGCCCATCATGATTTAAAATGTCACAAGTCAAAAGTGCACTTCACACCCTGAACCCACCAAACACCTTGGCTAGCAGCAGGGCAGGCTGTGGGGTTCCCTCCGCTCCCCCTCAGGATCACTGGGCTCGCTGGGAGCTGTGCCCTCTGCCCTCGCAGTCCCCAGGAGTAGATAGTGCAGGTTTCCTACCATACCTTTCTGAAGAACAGAGAGGTTAGACTTATGTGGAGCCCCTCAACTAGTCCATGATCAAGGTGAGCAGAACTCACTCTTAGCTCCCAGTCTCCTGTTCGACCTGCAGATCCCCCTCTTTGCACTCTAGGGGACCAGTGGGCCATCTTATGGGCTTGGTAAACTTTTGTTTTCTGCTTAAACTCCTTTAGACAAGATTCTGCGGTTGGCTACCAGAATTCCTGACTAATGCCAGGATCACATTCTACATGCAATCTGTCACCTGTCTTTTTAAATCAACAAGAAGTAGGTGCCTCTGTGTAGGGCATGATCTACGTAAGCATGGGGGAGGGCTGTGGGGTACACTGTTGATGGCTGCCCCATTATTTACCCAGTCAATCCCATGATGATTAAGATCTAATTTTTCTCCATTTTTTCCCCTATAATTCATTCATTCAAGAACTATTTACTGAGTATGTTTCTGTGCCAGGCACTAATTTATGTAATGTAGAAAACAGCTCCCAGGCTACATGGAATTCACAATGCGGGTCTGGTGTCCCCAGAGCCTAACCAAAAGGAAAGCCCAGGGAACTTGCATCACTTGGCACTGAGGCAGGTCAATCTACTCCCCCATAATGGCAACCAGCCTGTCCAAGGATGGGATTCAGCATATGCTACTCCCATACACAGGCCCTGGGCATTTGACAGAACAGCAGAAAAGGGAGGCCACTGTCCCCACTCCTTCCCCTTCTCCCTGGAGCAGGTCATAAAACCTTCATTCCAGAGGTCCTTCCTAAACTTGAAGGAAAGGAGCATCCTCACCCTGAAAGACAGACACCAAGGAGAAGCTGAACACACAGGCCTTGGTAAGTCCCCCTCCTCTGTCCAGCCAGGCTTCTGCATGACTGTTGGTTCTGAATCAAATCCAAGCGTAAAATCCAGTTTCCCCTTTCTTTGGACCTTCATTTATGAAGGCTCCCAGGTCATGTAAAACTTATATAAAATAAATGCATATGCTTTGCTCTTGTTAATCTGTCTCTTATTATAGGTGACTGGGCAGTGAACCCTGTGATAGGCGAGGAAAAGATATTCTTTTGTTCCAGAGCATCATCTAATCACACACCTCTTCTTTTGCATGAAATCAGACCTGAAATATCTAGAGTCTACTTTCCTCCACACACGGAAGCCTTCAGGTTGTTGGATTCTGCAGGAATCCAGGTATTTAGTATGCTTTCCATCTCTCAAAAACAAAAATAAAACCATACAGAGCAACCTCTTACTGCTTCATTCCAACTTAGAAACCTAAACTCTCGAATCCTGATCAGTAACTGGGCAGGAATGGAAGGCCACTGGTTGCTGACGGTCATTTACTCACCACAATCTTTGGGTCTATGCTGTCAGTGCAAAATGTGACCACTGTCCATTTCTTCCTTTGTCTAGCTGCTGTTGTTATGGCCCAGGAGCGATGCTGATTTTAAAGATGACTTGGCTCTGGTAAGCTGATTTCTCAGGCCTCCTTCAGTTAGTTCCAGCCACAAATGCTCCCTTTGGGCTGCGAACCCAGAAGGCTACAGGGAGTGAGAGGTTCTCCATGGTTTTCAGGCTGCGTGCATGTGTAAGTGCTTTGAACAGAGGTGATTAAGGGGTTAATTGTATACAGTGAGTTATGACTTTTTTTTTTAAAGAAAGGAGAGCAAGGGATAGAGAGGAGTATGAAAATAATGAATAATACAAGGGAGTATTTCCCTGAAATCTCCTGGTCTCTCTGATCATCTTAAGGATTCACCTTTTTTTTTTTAATTTTTTAGTTGTAGATAGACACAATACCTTTACTTATTTTTATGTGGTGCTGAGGATTGAACTCAGTGCCTTACACATGCCAGGCAAGCGCTCTGCCACTGAGCCACAATCCTAGCCTAGGATTCACCTTCTTGCTAAAACCAGATAGGTGAGCTAAGCTCAGAGAGGGTACAACTATGGTGTGAAGCACTCAAAGTTCCTAGCATAAGCTGGACACAGAGTAGCTGCCCAGCTGGGAATTAAAGGTTTGTGAGATTAACTGAAGAGTTGCAGTGCAGTCTGCCCCTCTCCCACCAAAAATGATCCACCTGTCTGTCTCTCAGACACACACATATACACACACACACACACACACACACAGAGCAATATTCTCCATGTTTGTTAGGTTCTTGCAGATGGACGTAGATGTCCCATCTTTAGGCATGGTGGTATTCTTCCTTACTTTCTTATAGTTTGTAAGCATGATCAGTAACTTAGGTCCTAGGGTAAGAATCACAGAGAATCAGTTTTGGAGTTAGGAGGGCCTTTGAAGTTACCATCATGGCTACTGAACAGTCCTACAAATATCTGAGTCCTGCAAATGCCTGAGACTTTTGTCTTTGAACGCTCATAGTTCAATATAATCATTTTCTGATTTTTCAGTTTTCCAAAAGAAATTTAAAAATGTAAAATGTTTAACAATTCATAGTAATTCGGAAAGAGTAGTACGACTTTTTTTCTTTTTTTTGTACTGGGGACTGAACTCAGGGGCACTTGACCACTGAACCACATCCCCAGCCCTATTTGGTACTGGGGACTGAACTCAGGGTCTCACTGAATTGCTTAGCACCTCGCTTTTGCTGAGGCTGGCTTTGAACTCTGATCCTCCTCCCTCAGTTTCCTGAGCTGCTGGGATTACAGGTGAGCGCCACCATGCCCGGCTAGTACCAAATTTCATGAGGGTCACTATAAGCATCCTTCCAAAGCTAAAAACATTATATATATATACAACTCAGAATGTCTTGGGGTGGAGAGAGTGCTTATTTTTATCTGCCATGAAATACACTGCCACAAATGATGGTATTCCTGAGATAAAAGTTCAGAGTGTTTGGGGCCTCAGTTTCCAAATCTGCAAGATGAATTTGGAGGTTCTTTCTGTCTCCACTACTCAACCTTCTCTGTATCACTGTCCTCTGGTTAGTTGTCTTAAGACAACTGCTCTCCAAACAGTGGAAATGCTCACCTGTGTTACCTTCTTTTGAGTAGAAATGATAACACATTGCTGGCCTAATATTTAGATTTACTATATATTTTATGGTAAAAATATAAAATATCTAATGTTTTGAGCACTCTTTAGATGGAATCATAGAAGTTTTCAATCTTTGTCACTTCAGATGAAAATGATGTTTAAAAAGTTAGCTGAAAGTTAATATTTACCTTTATAGCTATATCTAATATATAATTATGAGACATATTAAAAGAATAATGTTTACCATCTTTAGATGACTTGTATTTTCCTTTTTTTTTTTTTTGCAGTGCTAGGGCTGGAACCCATGGCCTTGCACACACCAGGCAAGCGCTCCCTCACCAAGCTTCAGCCTCGGCCCCTTACCCTCTTTAAACTGTACTGAAGAAGCATTAACTGATTTAAAAGCCCAGGCATTTTGAGAACTTTAAAGCAGTTGAAGAAAAGAGGGCAAATCAGAAATATCCAATGAAAACTATTTGTAATGGTTAAAAAGCTATGTGATGTGCCTATTTTAGTATTTAGAAATTGACATCTTTGATCTAGATATTTGTTTTACTTGATCTGATGGGTTCGGGTGGGGCTTGGACACAGGTACTTTGAAAGGCCTCCCAGACAGTTCCAAAGAACAGTCAACCTGAGAACCCTGCCCCAAGGGTACATGAGCAAATGCCTGGCCCTCCAGAAGCAGCCCCTACACTCAGGTGAGAAAGGCCTGCTGGGGGGAGAGGAAGCAGCGGTCCCCTGGGCTCCTGCCACAGATCCTCAAACAGCACACTGCCCATCACATAATCCACCACGAGCTCCCTCCATTTTACCACGTGCCATTTCTGTTTACAACATATTGGCAAATACTGGCAATGTGCTGTCATGATCTTTGCTGTGGTTGCTGATTTACCCCTGGTCCTTGGTTTGCTATTCCCACCTGCGCACTGAAGGGAGGAACCTCATGGAAGTGGAGCAGGAAGGCAGTCATAGGCTGGGAGGGCACTGAGGCCAGCCCTGCATTTTACAGATGAGCAAATGAAGAACTGAAGAAATTAAATAATCTCCCCATTAGCTGGGTGACCTGGCATTGCCTATAATCCCAGCAATTTGGGAGACTGAGGTAGAAGGACTGCAACTTTAAGGCCAGTCTGGACAACACAGCAAGACCCCATCTCAGAAAAAGAAATAAAGAAAAGGATTTTGATTTTGATTAAAAAAAATTTTTTTGTAGTTGTAGATGGACAGGATGCCTTTATTTTTGTATGCGGTGCTAAGGATCGAACCCAGTGCCTTGCACATGCTAGGCAAGCACTCTGCTACTGAGCTACAACCTCAGCCCAAGAAAAGGATTTTTAAAAAGATATTGTTTTCTGACCATAAAAAGAATATATCTCTTTATAGGAAAGCGCATACCTGTATTTTAATAGATACCTGTAATCCCACACATGGTCACACCATGACATCACCATTTGGAGTGTTGGAGCAAGGTCAGAACAGCCCAGGGCCACTGCTCCCAAGTCCCAGCCTCCTGCTTCCTTTATACTCTTAATCAATAGTCACTCAACACTGGTTGAGTCCATTCTTTATCACCTCCATTTGGCTCAGGTCTATGTTTTCCTGGCCCAAGCCCCTAAACTATTGCGCTGTAATTTCTGGAATGTTACAACCATTCCCTGCAACACCACCTACTCTGTTGGAACTTCTGCTTGGCTGAGTCCTGCTTCCTTTGAGGGGAAGAAGACTGCACTGCCCTGCAAGGAGGGTCAGGAGTAGACGGAGACGTCCTCTTCATACATGTCACTGTCCCTCTCCCATACCATTACTCCGCCACACGCAGGAGTCCAAGTCCCCCTTTCAAATCCTTGCTGTGCTCATCAGTAGAAATGTCTCCCTGTAGCCCAAGGGAAATCCCATCTCATGACCCTAGTATCTTCCAACACCCACCTTGGTGATGTGGTCACACTTGGGTCTCACACAAAGGAATGAGAAAGGGAATTTTCCAAGTCAATAAGAAGATGGCCAAGCACCGAGAGCTGAGCGTCTGCCTTCACCTTGTTACATCTCCCAACACTCTTCTGCCCCTGTTGCACACCGTGCTCACCATCACCCCACAACCGCTTGCACTTGCTTAGCTCCTTCTTATGCTAAGCAAGGTCAACCTGCTGCAACCACAGACCCAAAGTTGATTTGTCTTTCACTCAATAGTTTGTCTTTTACTCAAAAATTCACACATAGATTGGTGGTGTGGGGTCAGTGAGAGGTTCCTCCTCTCGGGCAGAGGCCCAGCTGCTTCTCACTTGGTGCTCCATCATCCTGATCTGTGTGGCTGAAACTGGCTTGCCATACCATGCTTCCACCTGAGTGACTGGAGGAAGAGAGAGTAGAGGACAGGTGGCTTCCTTTTAAGGAATTAAATGTCATCTACATTCCTATGCAATTTATATGCTCACTGCAACTGAGGCTGGGACTTGTAGGCTTTGAAAGGTAGACCATTTGTATGCTCAAACTTAAAAGAAGGAGGCCATTAACCTCTGCCACACCCCTGTGCAAGAACCACACCATGTCTGTACTGTTAAACATGTTTCTCTACACTGAATTTTTGCATTTCTGGTCATTGAAAGAAGCGTGCATTTTTAAATCCCCTCAACCCACAACAGGGCTTCACACACTTGAGTGGTTGAACAAAGAGTGAATGTATTCTCTCTTCCAGCAAACCAAATCTCAGGCCCAGGCAAGAGCAAAGGAGAATTAAAAGGGAACAAGAATCAAGGATGCTATGATGGTATCAGTTGGAACTGTTAAACCTGAAGTCCAAGTTGGTCCAAGTTTGGTGGTAGAATCACAAGAAACTCATCCTGCCGAGAGTGGGCACTTGGGGATCAGGGGATTATGCACCCTCCCAGTGGGCAGCTCCCTCCCTTGAAGAAGGAGACAGGAAGTGGCAGAGCCAGTTATACCAGAATTATCACATGGCTGGCAACCCTGGATCAAAGGAGATGTGCACGGGGACAGGGAGAAGCCAGGAGTACTACCTTAGCGAGGTCCCTGTGAAGGAAAGAGACTTCCTTCCTCACAACCATGTTGATTTCTGAGGATCCTACAGCTTCCCCTGGGAAGGCCTTATAATTCCGTCTCTCATAAGCCCCGCAAAAGGATCAGAATTGAGTCATTATTCTGGGATAGGATCTACTCTTATGCCCTCCCAGTTATGAGCTCTCCAGAAGTCCTGGCATGTCCTTCCTCTCTGGGAGACAGGGTCACTCCCAGGTTCCCCTGCTGTCTTCTGGGATGCAGCCTTGGTAGAATGTGAGCCTGATGGGTTTCCCATCTTTGTGGAGCATCCTAAGCCACATGAGCTTGACAGGGTCCCAAGGTTGCCCTCCCATGAAACTCTCTGACTTTTCTTTGCCCAACACTGCATACCCAGCTATGCCTACTTCTCACTAGGCACTGATCCTGCCCACAAGGAGCAGAGCTCAAAGCACCCAGGTGTCCTCATGATAAGCATCAGGGTAGTTTTTCTTGTCACACACCTGATGCTGATGCTGATGTCAGAGCTTTGGTAGTGCCAAGTGCTTGTGTGCTCAGAATGGCTCTGTGAATATGTGTTAGGGGACTTGACTATGGGACCTCTGCTTGCAATTCTAATGCCTCATTCATCTACTCAGTGATTCCCTGATTCACTCATTTTTAGTTTGTTCTTTTCCACAAATTGGTGAAAAAATGATTTTACTATCTCCCACACTATTATGTAGCTATAGCGGCAACTCAAAGATTCTAGTATAATGTAACATTTATGAATTACTTAATCCTCCTTTCCTTTAATCAATAAGAACTGGTGGAATAAAGAAATATAAACTACATAATGAATGAACATATGACAATATTTCAAGATCTCTTAAGCTTCTCCATTAATGGTTATATAATGAATTACTGGAGTTCTTTTTCTTTTCTTCTCTTTCTCTGTCTTCCATTCATAGATTTTTTTTTTGTACCAGGGATTGAACTCAGAAGTACTTAAACACCGAGCCACATCCCCTGTCCTTTTTTATGTTTTAGTAGAGACAGGGTCTTGATGAGTTGCTGAGGGCCTTACTAAGTTACTGAGGCTGGGTTTGAACTCGCTATTCTCTGGCCTCAGCTTCCCGAGTAACTGGGATTATAGGCATGTCCACTACACCTGGCTCCATTCATAGATTTGATATGGCACGTCTGAATGCAACTGGCCTCCTCTGGTAATCACATGGAGCCACTACTGACCTTTTGCTCCCACTCAGTGACCACCAGAAACCCTGGGTTATTATGATATACAAGCTCCTAATTTTTATTTTGAATAGTGGTAAATAGCCTGCTTGCCCTGTCCAGTTATGGGAATAGTTCTTGAGCTCCCTTGGAATATCACTTCAAGCCACAGAAGGCTATCTGTCAATAACATTCCTTTTCAGGTTATTTCTCAGTTTTTATATAAATCTGAACCCACTGGCTCAGCTCCACCTAGTGTGGATTTTCTAGGCACTTAGCCCCATCGTCCTTCGCCTTTCCATCTCCTGACATGACCTGCCTATGTGGTAGTCCCTTCTACTGGCTACCATTTTGTATGTATTTAATAAAATGCTTCTTGAATCAAATTGAATAATAAGAATGAAAAGTAGATGCAAATGGGTTCTTTCAAGAGAGCGTCTGAGACATGGAAGGAGAAACAAGTGGTACAGCCCAGGGTTGTGCACTATGGAAAGGCAGAGTTTCCAGGAAGAATCGAGAGCAATACCATCCAAGGCAACTGCTTTGCTAGTTTTCCTGGTGGAAGTCAACCATCAAAGCAAAGTTGCTCAGATGCTAAAACTGGATTGTGAAAAACAAACAAGAACACAATGTGCTGTTATTTAAAAATTACTCATTTGGAAAGACATAAATCCAATATTGTCACAAACACTGTAAGCTGTTCATCCTCAATTGTGAGCTAGGAAATTGGTGAACATCATATTCTAAAATTAAAATGAAGGCGATGTTGGAAAACAGTTCTCAAAAGATGTATTGAGACAGAACTCTGAGAACAGGCCAACAAATTCTGGCCAAAAGACCAGATAGTTGACTGTTTGATAAATGCATAATAAGACAGTAGAATTTTATTGATAGTATTACTAATTGAAGCTGAGCTACTCTAAAATGGAGAGGTTAATTAATGAGTGTAGATTTGGTACAAAAACAAAGTTACCGAAACAAAGCCAAGGATGGAGGAATATCAAAATGGGGCCCTATCTCTGATAATGGGGTGTTTCCTTTTGGGGAAAAAAAAACTTAAGAAAATGGTGGTTCATTCATAAGACAGCTATAATATTGGGAAAATAATTAGTTACTGCCAACAGAGATCTAATATTCCCATTAACCACATTTATTGATAAGCTACGTGTCATGGTGCATGTTTATAATCCCAGCAACTCCAGAGGCTGAGGCAGAAGGATCACAAGTTTGAGGCCAGCCTGGGCAACTGAGAGAGACCCTGTCTCAAAATAGAAAGGGCTGGGGATATAGCTCAGTGCTAGAGTGCTTGCCTAGCATGTGTGAGGCCCTGATTCCATCCTCATTACCTCAATAATAATAAAAATATTGATAATAATAAATTATTAATATGGTTTAGGTTAGGGTTCTTTTAGGTTTATTATTAGTAAGGCCAATTATGAGGTCCATAGGAAAAGAGGTACTGGAGCTCCCAACTAGTAAATACACTCAACTGAGGTGGGTTAGTTTCCTAAGTTACCATAACAAATAATCACAAATTTTGCAGTTTAAAACAATAGAAATTTAGTCTCTCATTCCAGAGACTAGAAATTTGATATAATTTTATCAGCAGGACTGAGATCCCTCCCTGGAGAAGCCTTCCTTCCTCCTGCCGCTTCTGCAGCTGTTGGAAGTCCTTGTGGCCATATCACTCCGAGCTCTGCCTCTGGCTTCTCTATGTGTCTCTTATGAGGCCACTTGTCATTGGGTGTAGGGCCTACACAGACAGTTCATGATGATCCTCGCCTGTAGATACCCAAATGCATTTTCAAAAACCTTTTCTCTAGGGGGCTGGGGAGGCATATATATATATATCAGTTGGTAGAGTGCTTTCCTTACATGCACAAGGCCTGGTTCCATCCCATCCCCAGCACCAAAATAAAAAAGAAAAGAAAAATCTTTTTTTTCTAAAGAAGATCACATTCACAGGTTCTAGGGATTAGGAGCTACCATTCAATCTACCACAGGCAGTCTGCTTCACAAACAATGGAATGAATGAAACCTTAAAGGAACTACTAGAAAGCAGTATGATAATAAAAGTGAGTTCTCCCTTTCCCATCTCTCCCTCTCCTCCCTGCTCCATTTAGAGTAAAAGTGCCTGAACTACTTGAGGACTTTGGTTTGGGGGTCTTGGGGCTGTCACAGACTCACAAAGTTGGTGAGTTGAGCAGATCTCAGAGGTGACTGGGGGTAACCCTAACTCACACGACTCTTTGGCAACATTCCTGGCCCCAGTGGCACCCACACTGCCCAAATGCCAAGCCCACCTTTTTGTTCTTGAATCCCTCTAATCCTGCATCACACATCCCAGTGCTGTCTGCAGATACAATCAGCCACCACATTCCTTCTGCACATCATTGCCCATTCTCTCCGTTTTGCTGCCCACCTCTCCTGGAAGTACACCTCTCAAGGGGAAAGGGAAGATGATACTTCTGAACCACTGCCTTCATGACATGGGTTTCCCACTGAGAATGCTGCCTCTTCAACTGAGGACTAGTAGATGGCTTTCATCATTTAAAGAGGACATTTTCAGATGGCTGGCTAAGATCCGGAACCGTAAAATCAGATACTGTTAGTGCTGAAGGCAGGACCACAATTATCTAGCTATTTTAGAGAGGAGGAAGCACAAGTCCCAGAGCCATAAACAAATAGCTGAACGCCACTCAACATCCTGGGGCTCAGCCAGGACTAGAATGTAAGTCTCCTGGTGCCCATCCAAGCAGCTGTTCACTACATCACTTAGGGTGTGCAGGATGGACACAAAGCCTGCTCCTGTTACGTCTGACACACCTCCATGGCCCCATTCAATGAATACAGTCAATGAAATTTACTGAGTGTGTACTCCAGGCAGATGAGCTTGCACACTCAGGTGAGTCATGATTACACAGTATCCAAAAGGCTATGAGGCTCTGATCTGCTGCCACATTTGGGAGTTGAATGGAACTAAAGTCACCTTGTTCAGCTTTTGATTCTTCATCACGCCCTTGGATGAAAAGAAAAATAGTTGGAGCTAATATCTCCACTTTAAGGGCTCAAAGAAGTGCCCAATGTCATCATTTAAGTCAAAAGCACTCTTGATCTAGAAATAAGTCTACTCACTTCCTTTCTTTTATTCAGCTCTAAAATTAAACAGGAACTCAAGGTCAACAACAACAGCCCCAGTAACAAAGCTGTATTTATTAAAACCCATTGTCAATCAAATAAAGTCGATCTCTTGGGAAGAGTAAAACCATCAACTAGCTACTCGCAAATGAGAGAGGCATTTTCTGGTTGACACAGTGACAGAAAAAGACCCAGATGGCAGATCCTCTTGGCATAGACTTATGTGCTCCGGCTGTCTAATATGTTCCTTCACTGCATCAATTCTTCTCGTATCAGAACCATCGTGGAAGTTTGCTTCTGTCCAAGGGAGAAGAACACCTTTTTGTTTTCATCTGTGATATTCTCACCTTCCTGCTTTGGTGCTGGGATTGCCTGGAGGAGCTGACTAAAATGACCTGGGTGGTTTGGTGAAATCTTCCAGCTTTGTCCTCCGACACATCCCACACAATCCCTTCCTGGTTTACAGAAAAGAGGCCTAGGCTTTGGTGGAGTATGTTACCTGGGCCGAATCTGATGCCTGATGAAGATTCAAAATTTATTCTAAAACAGGTTTTGGCATGTTGGACGGAGCATGTTGCAGTACTGCTGGCTGCAGAGTGAGTCCCGCAGGCTCGTCGCCCTGTCTTCCTTCGTGAGGAATCCCTGCCAATCTAGGATCTGCGAACTGCTTCTGCCAGCGAATCTCTAATTTAGCATATGTACAAAGCCAATTTTTGGACACCATGATGGAGCCTGGCACCTCTGCAGCCTTCCATATTTGCAATGTTCACAGTGAAATAATGAGTAACTAGCAAGAGAGAAAAAAAATACGACATGAAAAGGCTTTCTAAATTCACAGATAAATCGTCTATGTATTATATATGTGTCTGTGTCTCCCTCCTGCTTTTCCAACATAAACTTCCCCCATGCCTTTCCTTGTAGTTATTTCATTTAGATTTTCAATCTGGGATACATTTAGCAAAAGCCAACACTGACAAAGATAAAATCCTGCTCCCCACTGAGAACATCTGATTTTTTAAATGTAGAAATGTTGCTCTTTACAAAATAGGACATTTCCTTTTTAATTAGCTTCAAAATACACCCAAATAATTTGCAACTAGGAAATGATAACCATTTTAGAGTACTTAACAGTAATTCCCATGCGTGCAAAACCAATTTGATGAGAAGCTCAAGCTAGTGAAACCTTCAGTTTTGAGCTTAAAAATTGGGGTGCTTCAGTGTAGACAGTTGTCACTGCTACAAGAAAATTCACCTGACTCTCAGGTTTGTTGGTGAGGGATCTGAATCATGTCTTCAACCAGAAACTTGTGTCTGAGGTATGTTCATCAGAACATTTGGAAACAATTGTTAATTTAATCTCCAGCATGCTCATCCATCTTTGCTGAAAACTCGAGTCTGTCTCTCTCCCTTCCATAGATTTTTTACCAATCTCTTCAAAAGAGATAACCATGGAAGCTCTATGTAATCACTTCATGCCATCTTTGAAAATAAACACATTTATTGTGTTCACCCACCACCATCTGCTGGTCCTGAGTCCCCAGAGGGGCATTCAGCAGGAGGAGCATTTTGACTTTTTCTTGCATACAAATGAAAATAACATCTCTGAGTTAAGGGAGGGGGGACTAGACAATCTTCTGATGTCTGTTTCTTCCAATGCTTGGCTCCTTGGCAATGGCCAACTTTTGGGCTACTTTGGTAGGTGAGATCCGGTCCATCCTGCCCAGGTGAGCTCTCTCTGGGAGGCATGCTAGGGATGAGTGAGCCCTCCCAAACCTTACCAACCCTTACATTTAAGGCTTCTCTTGGTAGAAAGTGGTCATCTGAGCCCTGCATGTATAACTATAAATATTTCAGGCACTTGGCTGATGGCAAGCTTTGCACGGTATGCAGAAGCCAGGCTTGATGGCCCTGCCCTGGTGTGGGGCTCCCCAGGTGGCAGGGGCTGAGAGCGGGCAGTGCGGTTGGCAGGAGGTGGAAGTGCATGCCTCCAGTCATTCTGAGTAGCCCCTGGGCTGATTAGCGACGAGAGCTGACAGGCTCCTGAGGGGAGGGCCTGTCCAGTTTCTTTCTGTAGCAGGGATGACGGGCCACGCATGGGGTCCTGAGGCAAGGACTAGGGGTGTTGTGTGTGACTGTGGCTACCTTCCTCATCAACAAAACCACACTCATGGTCTCTTTGGAGGATTACCATTAAGGGACGCCTGATGGCATAAGGCGCCGGGTTCTCTTCACCCCTCAGGGGCTCCGCCCAAGCCAGACAGAAGGGCAGGGCCGCAGCACCAGGAGTCAGAGAGGGGGATCGATATGTGTATATGGAACATAGTCACGGGCAATTGAAGAGGCTCACACGTCACCCCGCAGGGAACTGCTTCAAACTGAAGTCTGTGGTAAATGACTCACGGAACCCACACCCTGACTAAGTCTGCCTGGGGATGGTTAGAGGTGACGTTTGTGACATTTGTGATTCAGAGTTAGAGTGAATAGAATGTATGTAAAGGATTCCAGAAAAGCCCTTGAAAATAAAAACAGCTACTTAAACATGGAGGAATTTGTCATTCCTGAGAGATCTTGGAAGCCAGAATAATGATACAACCACTTTCACAAATTTCGTGTGGAAGGAAAGACAAATTCATTGCCACATACAGCCTACAATTTGAGTTCCACTGCCTCAGCACCCTGAGACAATGACTAACTCATCCCCATGTTGAGATTTCTTACTGATAGGCAATAAGATGACAGGCGGCAGAGATGGTACAGTCATGGGAACCAAGACAAGGATTAGAATGCAGATGTTTTAAACTTCTAGCTTTTGATGAGGTAAAATTGATCAAGATTTTAAAAGATAAAACAAGTACTTTGGTTTTATCAAAGCCTAGCAGAATTCAAGAAAATCAGAGTTGAATTATAAGTTGGAATTCATTTACATGGTTTGTTGTTCCAGGATTGCTGCTGATTTTCCTGGTGAAAAAAAAAACATGTATATTTCATGGCCAGGACTGCCATATGTTGGATTATAACAGAGTCAATGAAAAAAGTTACCTCTAGACAGCGTAGTAGCATTGGTCAAGGCCCTCCAGGACAGATAGTGAGAAACACAGACAAACTTATTTTAAGCAACTGGCTTGTCCAAAGTCAGCAGGACTTGATGTAGTCTGCAGGCAGAATTTTTTCTCCAGGAAGCCCCAGTTGGGCTTGTAGGGCCTTCATCTGATTAGATAAAACCCACCCCATTATGGAGAATAATTTTCCATACATAAAATCAACTGACTCTGGGTGTTAACCCCATCTACAAAATATTTTCCCAGCAACATCTAGGTTTATGTTTGATTAACAAAGTGGGGACAATACTTTAGTCAAGTTGGCACCTAAAACTGACCATACTAGTTGCTTTCTTCCAAACTATAGAGAAATAACAGAAGTCTTTGGTCTGTGAAGGTTCCAGCCCTCTCCCCTATGGAGGAGTCCCGCAAGCTGCTCCCCCAGAGATGTGCCAGGATATACTAGTGATCTACGGCTTACTGTCTTCCTGGTGAGCAGAAGGGGAACTGGTGAACAAGGCAAAACAGAGGGGAGGAAGACCCACCTACTTTATGATTTCCATTCTGTTTCTGCCAGTGTCTCTGAGGCATTTACTCCAAATACAGCAAGGAGATGAACGGTGGTCTGCGTGGCCACCCGCCCAGCTCCTGGCCCCGGCGCTCCGTCATTCCTCCTCTCCAGTGTTCACCATATGTGTCTTCCAGCAGGATGTACTGTCAGCATGGGGGTGAACCTCATGGACCAAGACCACCAAACAGGTCATGGATGTCCTCATCCATGAGAAACATGAGCTTCTTCCCCACTAATCACCAGCCAAACCTTTCCTTTCACAATTTTTACATTTACAGAATTCTTTAAACAACACATCATCTCTCATATAAAAGAAGACTAAACCAAAGAGGAAAAGTTCAGAATACAAACATATCAATTTGATTCTTATCTCCAAAGTCAGCTAGTAATAAATAACATTTACATGGTGCCTAATCATTGATAAAGTGCCTTCACATATTCTTATTTTTATCCTTGCAGCAACCTTGGGAGGCTGAGGTAGTCTCCCCATTAACAGATGATGGCTCTAAGGCTCGGGGGGGGGGGGGGGGGGGGGGAGTGACTTTCCTGTGTCATCCAGCCTGCAGACTGCTGAGCAGGGACTGAACTGTGCTGATCTTCTGCCCCAGCTCCACCCTGGGCTACCTAGATGCCTCCAGGGCTTGTTGCTGATGACCAGCTCAACCTCTCAAACCTTAGTTCATGGAGTAGCATAAATGCAGCTAGAATCTGCCCATCCAATAAACCATAAGTGATTCTCTGCTAATGGAAAAGCATTGTTGAAGGCAGGGTTCCCACACCTGCACAGGCACCCCCTCTTCCTTTTCCCTGCACCTGTCAGGGAAGCTCTACCAGAAGTGCAGGAGGCTCCTGCACAACAAAGAGGCCTGGGGAGGGGCTGTGAGAAGCAGGAGGCGAGTCTCTCCTGTAAAGCGACGACTTACATCCCAACAAAAAATAAGGAAAAAAGGTGATTTCCTCAGCTGATCATCACTGGCCACGCCACCTCTGGACTAAGCACTTCTGCTCCATGTGACATTCTTAGGCATGTTTTAATGAAATTAGAGATGTAGAGGATAGTTTTTTGATGGAGTCAGGAGATAGCACAGCTCGAAGGCAAGCCAGCGCTAAACTCCTGCAGGCTGAAAGAAGAAGAGAGAAAGCAAGAGGGTGAGCATGTGTGCTCCTGCGTGTTGTGTATGTGTGTGAGTGTGTGCGAGGGTGAGAGTGTGCGTGTGTATAAATGAAGAAAGATGAAAGTGATAGGAATGGGAAGGCGGGGCTGGGGTGATACTGATTAATTAGACTTTAAGATCTTGGCAGCAAGAGGTGTGTTTATAAACAGTCTTCGCTAAAACATACCTTTCCAACTATTAACTCTGTTATTTGCCAGAAATAGTCTCTGATCTAATTATTCTGTACTTGTTTCAATCTGAAAGTGAGAAGAGAAAATACTAATAAGTGAACATAACCATTCTTGTGCTGTAATATGTATCCCTCCTCAGAGGTCAACATTTCCAATGCCCAACTAATGATGTGAGGCCAACGCAAACAATTTTCAAAAGCATTAGGTGGAGGGATATTAGTCAGAAAGCTTTCAGGCTAGTAGTTAATAAAAATTGGACTAAATACATAAGAAAAAACAGAATCCTAAACATTAATAGCATGCATATGCCAAGCCACCAGGAGTCCAACTAGTTTTCTCTTGGGATTTAAGTCTAGAAATGTTTGATCTATAAGGATAGAATAAATTCTTTTTCAGACATGCCAAATCTTTTTTTTTTTTTTTAATCTCCCATATATTCTTTCTGAGGAGGTGACTAGAGGATGTATTCTATTAAACTGAGAGAATAGATCAGGAAAGAAAAAACAGGAGATCTAATAAACAAAAGCTCCAACTCAGATATTAGGCCAGAGGATTTCCCCAGATGAAAGGAAAAGAAGCTACCAAGTACCAATTTAGTGGGCAACCAGTTCAAATTGCAGCTGGGGATGACAACTTGAGGCGGGGAACGGAATCTAGAGGTGACTTGATGTATTTTAAGGCACTCTATACCTCCACTGGAGAGTTAGGAATTGTCCCAGTGGTAGATAATAAAGCAAATTCAATAGGTAAATAGATAAATAAGCAGATACATCAAGACAATGAAATATGATTCACAGAAAAAAGAAATGAGCTACGAAGCCACTAAAAAACAGAGGAACCTGTGTATACTATTAAGGTAAAAGAAACCAGTCTGAAAATGCTATACGTGGTTTGATTCCAACTACGTAATATTTTGAAAAAGGCAAAACTGCAGAGACCAATGGTTGCCGGAGGCTCATAGGAGCAAAGGTATATTTTTAGGGTTGAATGTCAATGCTAGGTTTCCCTAATTCCTTAGTGCTTTGGTGCACAGTTGTTTATTGGGAAGGCCATACTTTTTAGGCAATACACATTAAGGATAAAACTATCCTGTATAATAAATACTTATCTATATAATATACATTCATTAAAACCCACAAACTGTACAAAACTAAGAGTGAATTCTAATGTAAACTATGGACTTGAGTTAATAAAAAAATGTTTAAATTAATAAATAAATCTAAGGCAATTATTAACTTTAGCAAAAATAAGAAAGCAAATATAATCAATAAAGTATACAGATCAGTTGTGAAAGTAGTTATATACTTAGGTTAAATAAAGTGAATATTAATATAATTATATGTATATATATATATTCATATACATGGAGGATGGGGTAAGGTAAAAGGGTAAGAATGCTCAATTGTTATAGAAGGAAGTCAGTAGATAATAATCTCAAATAAAAAAATTAAGAAATGTATATATAACCAGGCTATCTACAAAAATGGAGGTAAACAGCAATAAAGTTAAAAGAGTTGGGCTGGGATTGTGGCTCAGTGGTAGAGCACTTGCCTAGCATGTGTGAGGCACTGGGTTCAATTCTCAGCACCACATACCAATAAATAAATAAAATTTTAAAATTCATCAACGACGAATAAAAATGTTTAAAAAAAAATAAAAGAGTTGAAAATTCTTTCTTTTAGAGGATAAGACTTTGGGAAGACTAAGGAAGGTTGATTTTCTTTATAAGCCTTACTATAACAGAAAGGACACCCCTAAATCAGCTAGGTTTCCCAAATTTGTGTTTTGATGCACAGTTGTTTATTGGGAAGACAATATTAATAAGGCCAGAGCTATTAGCTTTCTCTGAGCACATGGACCACACTTTATTCTTCATTTCATTGAAAATCTGTTCCACTCGGGCGCAGTGGTGCACACCTGTGATCCTAACAACTTGGGAGGCTGAGGCAGGAGGATCGCAAGTTCAAAGCCAGCCTCAGCAACTAAGTGAGGCCCTAAGCAACTTAACAAGACCCTGTCTTAAAATAAAACATAAAAGAGCTGTGGATGTGGCTCAGTGGTTAAGCACCCCAGGGTTCAATCCTTGGTACCAAAAAAAAAAAAATCGGTACCATTTGTCCCAATGGAAACTGAACTACAGCCTGTGAAGGGATCAGCACAAGTCCATGCCTACCACGAGGAAATGGCCAAAGTCCCCAAGGCCCCTGGAATGATCTGTAGTTGTGTTGCACTTGATCCTGTTCAGCATGGCTCTTGTAAGTCACCACGCCTGCCCCTGCCAATGCACCAAACGCCAACTCAGGGGGAGTTCAGCTTTCACAAGTTGGCGTCAGCTGTACTTCTGAGCCATTTCTTTACTTTCTTTCATGACTTTGAGCCTGTCTATTTTAAGCCTCCTGTCCACCTGTCCCGCTGTTGTGCTTTCCTGTTTAGATTCTAACCTCCTACTTGAACTGGATGGTGTGACTACTGTTATTTATTGCTGTGCAATACACCACCTCAAAACTTCACGGCTTAAAGTCATAACCATTTTATTTCACCACTATGCTATGGGTCAGAATTTATGCTGCCACAGAAGGTCAGTTGCCTGGTGATTTGACTAGAGCCAGATGATCTAAGATGGTCCTACTCACTTGTCTGAATGTTGGTGCAGGCTGTCATAGGGCTGTGGGTCTGAAAAGGAGAGCCTAGGGTCCTTCCTAAGGTGGCAGAATTCGTCATGCAAGTCCTAATGTGTTCAATTGACTAGGGCAAGTCACATGCCCAGCTTAGAATCGATGTTGGGAGCAACCTCACAGAAGGATGATGTGAGATACATGAATCAATGGATATCACCAAAGGCCTCTTCATTGTTATACACTGGGTTCCTGCTTGATCTCTGCTCAGAAGTCCTCAAGTGTGTACTAGTATATCCAGGAAGTGGATGTGTTCTTTTGTTCCCAAAAAGAATGTAAGCTCACTAGGGCTTTAGTTTTTTATTCTTTTAGTACCCATGCATGGAAGCATGGAAGAAAACAAAAGTGATGTGCTTCTACAAAAGGAACCAGGTCCTCCTTAGTCTAGACTCAATACCACTGGCTTGGCCACACCTGGGACAGCTGGAGACTACATGTATGGCAGTGCTTTGGTGTGGTCTTGCAACACATGTGAAAATTCCTTGGCTGTACCCTCACAAAGAGGAAGAAGCCAGATTTACCATTAAAAAGAAGAAGAAGAAGAAGAAAACTGAACATATCTTTGTCTAACCAGGTGTGGTGGTGAGCTTGGGAAGCTGAAGCAGAAGGATCGTGAGTTCAAAGCCAGCCTCAGCAACTTAGCAAGGCACTAAGCAACTCAGTGAAACCCTGTCTCCAAATAAAATACAAAAAGGGCTGGGGATGTGGCTCAGTGGCTAAGCACCCCTGGGTTCAATCCCCAGTACCAAAAAAAAAAAAAAAAAGATATCCTTGTCTAATAATTAGAACAATTTTGGATAAATTGAGATACTGCTGTTTATTTATTTATTCATTGAATAATATGAATTAAGCTAACTCATGCCAGGTACTGTTAAGTGAATACATTACAGTTCCTGACCTTAAGATGTTTAGAGCATCTTATTCATGCAAACATAAATGTCTGCCTGCATACACATGAAAACTGTTGGAATTTGGATCCAGATGGTAAAGTCAGGGTACAAGTTTCTGCAGGTCATTGTAGTGACTAGTCCAATGGTATAATATTAGTCTTGTATTAAGATTTAGACTATAAACCTGGAAATGGTTCATGACAAAGGGAACGAACACAGCTGTCCACAGGTGGTTACGGATGGGTGTATGTTCTGAGTGTGGCAGGGCGAAGTGTACCAAGCAGTCTGGAAGCTGTACCCAGTCTGCTGCTGTGATGAGTTTCTGGTAACTTTTCCCATTTCTATGATTCTGTTATCACTGTTACATTCTTGTCTGTGCAGTAAGGACAAGATTTCACACGTGTGGGCATGTAAAAAATTATGGCTGAACTCTAAGTGTAGGTGCTTCCTCCAGGTCTTTAGTGCCTGGCTGGCCCACGTGCAGGGGTCGCTTCATGCTCAGGTGCCTCGCCACCTGACAAGGAAACTTGCCCCCAGCCCCTCAGCCTGTGCAGCAGCAGCAGCTCCCTCATCCTGTACTAAGGAAGAGACACAGCTCAGAAGGGATGCAACGGGAGGAGTCAGACCCTTGGGTCAGTCGCCCGGGTCAGGTCTGCCTTAGGGAAGCTGAGAGCCAACTGGCAGCCACCGAGTGCCCGGGTCCAGCTTCATGGGTGTCTATCTGATGGCTAACTTAAATTTTATGTGTCGATTTGAGTGGGCCAAAGGATGACCCTGCAGCTAGTAAAATATTTTTTCTGGGTGTGTTTGTGAGGGAATTTTGAGGAAAAAAGATCTTCCTTCATCACAGTGGATAGGAACCATCCAATCTGTTGGAGGCCTGAATAGAATAAACAGCTGAATAGAACAAAACGGGCAAATTCTCTCTTCTTTCTCCCTCTTCTTGAGTTGGGACAGCCATCTTCTTTCTGCCACTGGACATCAAATCTTCTGGTTGACAGACCTTCAGACTGGGAGACTCACACCAGGGCCCTGCTGGTTCTCAGGCTTTGGGACTCAGAATAAATTACATCACTGGCTTCTCCAGATCCCTAATTCCTACAGTAAGTCCCCTCTCATACATCTGTACATCCTATTGGCTGTTCCTCTAGAGAGCCCAGACTAATACCATGTCTGTATATTTGCAATAACAATACAGGTACCTTGCTTTATATAGTAGGTGCTGAGGGTTACATTCTTGTAATTTAAATTATAATCTTAGAAATGCTAGGGGAACTCAGTATTTAAAAGTCCCACCATACAGGCTTTGAAAATTTTTTTTGATATGTTGGGTTTTCTCAAAGCAGGGCATGACAGCAGCATCCCACAACAATTCTAGACAATATGATACATCAACATGATGAAATATTAAGCAGTCATTAATATTTATAATTATGAAGATGGTGACCATGTGGGAAAATGCTCTGGTGTGATAAGGGGGAAAGAGCTAAATATAAAATTCTATTGAAGCTCACTACAGCTAGGTCAAGATACCTAGGCCGGAAAATAACACGGAATATGGAAAGTGTATTACACACATCACATTTCAATCTCAAATGGATTAAATGGAGCTTTGTAAAAAGCAAAGCCCACCTTACAGCTATAGAAACTGAAGAGGTTAAATTTCACAACATGTTTTGCTACAGCAATTTGAGCAGCTGTAGCAGAGAAACCCCACAATTATAGAGATTCAACACAACACAATAGTAGTGCCTCTCCTGTTCATCTCAAATCCATGGGTACTGTGTGTGTGTGTGATCTACCCCAGGCAGTCTTTATGGACCCAGGCTGCCAGTGGCTGTACCATCTTTACCCACAACTCCCAAGGTCAGTCTATTAGCCATCAGCCCAAGGAGAGGGAAAGAACAGAGAGAGTGAAAGATTATGAAGAAAGAACACCGAGGGCTGGGCTGGGGCTCAGCAGTAGTGCACTTGCCTGGCATGTGTGAGGCACTGGGTTCTCAGCACCTCATACAAATCAATAAAATAAAATAATATATGTGTGTGTGTGTGTGTGTGTGTGTGTGTGTGTGTGTGTATGAAAGAACACAGAATGGAAAGTTTGCATGCATCAGGGCTGGAAGTAGTACACATTACTTCTACCACATTTTTTTGGCCAAAACATAATCTTCATATGATGCAAATGAGGCTAGGAGATATAATCTGTATGCCAGGAGGAAGAAGTGGTTTTTGTGACAAACTGGCTAATCTCACATCTGACCATAATAAGTAAGGCAAGAATTGGAATTCAGATCTTTTGACTTTAACTCAGCACTTAAATTTTCAAATCTTCTCTTAATTGTGTTTCTCTCTTTCAAAGAGGAAATCAAAGATCAATGCGATAGCAGGTCTGGGGTTGGTGACCACTTTCTGGTTCATAGATGATGGCTTTTTGCTGTGTAGGCACCTGGCAGCAGGGGCAAAGGAGCTCTTGGGAGACTTTTAGAAGGGCACTAATCTCATCCTGAGGACTCCACCCTCATGACCTCTCCAAGGCCTCCCCTCCCAATGCCATCACACTGGGTATAAGGTTCAACACATGAATTTTTGGAGTTCACAGACATTCAGACCATAGCAGGGCCTCTTTTACTGGGCACTGCCCAACTTTTTGAGTCCTAAGACAACTGTCTATTTTTCAGAGCAATTCAGCCCTGGTCATGGCCATAAAAGTAAGGGCATAATTGTTGAGAGTCATTTTTAAACAAAAAGACCCTAAGGAGCACATTAAAATACTATTTGGGGGTAGGTTTCAGCATTTTGGAAAACATATCTCTCAAGTTTGGCATTTTGAGGTCAAATGATCTCATTTAGTGAACAAATCAGTTCAAATAACAAGTCACCAAACCTTATTGGTCCTTCATGAGAGTAGTTTATAACAAAATCTAAGTTACAGTCAGAGCTTAGATCTGACAATGTGAAAAACATGGTTGCTATTTTGTAGGTCTCTGTCCTCTACCAAGACCAACCAATGTAATGCCCTTGCTATTTGGGTACTTGGGCAGCAATGAGCCGATCATTACGAACGTGATCGCTTCCTATGTTGTCTGAGTAGAACTCAGAAGCGGCTGCAGGAAGTATGGACAAACTGCATGAAATGTGGCCAGACCGCTGTGCCCCGACAGGTCTTCTCCAGACTTTTTATAGGTCTGTCCATCCATTTTTTCCCACCAGCCCCGCTCACAATCTGGACACGTCCCCCCAACAGGCCGTCCACACACCATAAGAGCTACCACAGGCTGCCCCCGAGGTGTGGCTCCTTCCAGGACTGTGAACTCACACTGCCGTCTTGGAAACCCAGCTCCCCAGAACTGTTCCATACAGTGATCCTGACTGTCTTGGTGAGCGGTGGGGCCTCGAGTGCCACCCCCAGAGGCTAAGATCCTGTGGGGTGTGCACCCCTGGGCACTCCAGAAATCTCATCATGGCTCCTCCTGTCCTATTTTAAATTTTGATGTGTGGAAGGGGAAATGCAGCCTCAGGGATAAAGGAAACTTGGTTCCACAGCTGAGTTCAGACTGTTTCTGACTGTACGACTTTGGGTAAAAGCTCCTTGCTTTCCAGTGGATTGCCCAGTTCTTGAACCTGTGCTTAAAAAAACCATAAACCTATGTAATGAGAGGAGAGGACGTGACATTATAATGGCTGGTAACGGGATTCCTCAGGAAAAAAACTTTTTAAAAAAATATTATTTTGGGCTGGGGTATAGCTCAGGGGTAGACTGCCTGCTCAGCGAGCTCAAGGCTCTGGTTTCTATCCCCAGCAACACACACACACACACACACACACAATTATTTTAATTATCACCTTCCATATATTTAGTATCAAAAAACTAATGGTAGAAAGAACTATCTTTTATTCAGTTAAGAACAAAACCTGTGCTGGATGAGGTGGCGCACACCTGTGATCCCAGTGGCTTGGGAGGCTGAGGCAGGAGGATCACGAGTTCAAACTCAGCCTCAGCAACAGCAAGGCACTAAACAACTCAGTGAGACCCTGCCTCTAAATAAAATACAAAATAGGACTGGGGATGTGGCTCAGTGTGGCTGAGTTCAGTTCCTGGTACCATAAATAAATAAATAAACAAACAAAACAGGTGTGGGCCATTTGCTAATGGAAAGACAGTCCTTAGTAAGGATAGGTTAGATTAAGAAACAGAGAAAACCAGAATAAAGTAGTTAGAATGGGGAGGCTCTAACAGTTTGAGTAGGAAGGACAGTGGGTGGGACCTTGGTCCATGGCAATGGCCCATGGCTGTTTCCATTTTGAGTGGTTTATAGAGTTACCATTGACTCCCAAAGGCTGGCTGAGGAGGAAACAGTGAACAAGCTGATGTTTGGTTCACAGGAAAGTCATACTGAGCACTTACTTTGTGCCAGGTACAGATGAGGAAATTGAGGCTGAAGTCAGATACCCAGTAAGTCAGCAGCAGAGGCAGAGCCTAAATCTAAGTGACTGATTCCTGACTGAGCTATGCCCCCAGCCCCCAAACCCATCCTGTCAGTCACCAGAGCGTACTCCCCCCGTGAACACTGAAGATTGTAGTAACAAGCTACTGAGCAGAAGCAATTTGGGGTTTACTAATTAAGGGCAATAAAAGCATTCCAGAAATGCAAAGTACTAAATATATACTGGCATTACTGTTCTTGCACTTGACCACTGACATTTGAAGACAGCACTATCATCTAAAATGGAAGTGTGACAGCCAGCAAGGGCTTATTAATGTCAGATGCAAGTGATATGGTTAAACACTCATATTTGCATTCCACTGGATATTTCTATTCTGAGAACCATCATCTCAAGCATGGGACCCCCATTAAGATCAGGATTTGCAAATCCAGAAGAAAATACAGCTATATCACTTCATCTTCTCTCTGAGACAATAAGAAGAAAAGTGGTTCACCATTTTGGTGCTGAATATTAAAGCAGAAATCATGGTGCCTCTAGCACTCCTGATTCAAAAAGAAGAAATTATAGCCTTTCATTCTCCTAGCAGGATGTAACTAAGGTTTGGATGAGCGAACAGATGCGTGCAAAAATCAGCCACACGCATAGAAAACATTCATTTTCACAATCTGGTGAATCTGCTAGGTATGCATGAAATGGAGCCAAATCGATTTCAGCAGAATGCGATGTCACAGCCTTGGCACAACAGGGACCCTCCTCAGTCTCACTTGTCACCAGGCTGTTGCCATTCAGGTCCTGGGTAGACTGAGTGCCCAGCCACCCGAGGACCTGCCAGTAGCTCCATAACTGGTGGCATGAGTCACCGGACTCCAGTTGAGCAGCTTATGTTATTTCCATCCCTCAGTGAGGGTCCAAAGCATGTGATTGTCCCTCCTTGTCCACTGCATGGGAAAGAGTCCACCTTTGAGCTTCTTGCTTCTTATCCCTTACCCTCCACCTTTCCAAGGTCAGTTTATGGAACCCAAAATCTAAAAACTGGAAGTGTACATAGCTATCACCCTGTCCAAATCACTCATTTCATGGATAAAATCTTAGAAGAAACTCTTGCCCAAGGCCACATAAACAACTAATTAAAACCAGGTCCCTCTGATCACTAAACCCACGCTTTATATATACACGTGTGCATGTATGTGTGTGGTGTTTGGGTTCATTCCCACATGTGAAGCATATACTCTACTGCTGAGCTGTGCCCCCAGCCCCCAAACCCATACTTTTTCTCACCACATGCTATTTCTTTTGAAATCTGTGCTCAGACTGTACAAAACGGAATTTCTGCAATTCCCTAACTCCAAACATCTATGTCTATGAAATAGTTATAGTGCAAAGGGCTCTACTGAATCTTCTCCGGGATTTCTTGTTTTTCTATTAGCCTGTAAGTCCTCAAACCCATAATAATACAAGTTTACAGCCAGGTATGGTGGCACATGCCTATAATTCCAGTGACTTAGGAGCCTGAAGCAGAAGGATCTTGAGTTTAAACCCAGCCTTAGCAACTTAGCAGGGCCCTAAGCAACTCAGTGAGACCCTGTCTCTAATAAAATATAAAAAAGGGCTGGGAATGTGGCTTGGTGGTTAAGCACCCTGGGTTCAATCCCAGAACCAAACAAACAAACAAAATAGATAAATAAAAACAAGCTTACAATCCCCTTAGAGGCAAATGTGTTTGGGAATTAAGAATGGTCTGGACTTGCTGGGTATGGTGGCGCATGCCTGTAGTCCTAGCCACTTGGAAGGCTGAGACAGGAAGATTACAAGTTTGAGGCCAGCCCAGGCAACTAAGCAAGACCCATCTCAAAATAAAAAACAGAAAGGGCTGGGCTATAGCTCAAGTACCCCTGGGTTCAATTCCCAAGTAATGTATGTATGCACATGCACACTATACCAAAAAGGAAAGAGAAATAAATAAAAACGACTGGTCTAGAGTTTAGGAAGGTAAAATGGTACCTGGACAATCTATTTATATCCTCACTCCCTGAAACCTGGGACAAATACAAGAATAACCACACCAAGGGGATGAGGTCAACAGTCCCACATCAATTTAGCTCAAGTTTTTTTGCTAAATGAGTCAGATGAAAACTTACGATAAAATAATTTTATTTTCTCACATTTTGGACTTTGGAATTGTGGACAAAGGACTATGGATTCACACCACTCTCTTCATACAAGAGGTTTGAAATACATATCATGGACAAGTTTTTTAGCATCACTCTGTCAATAAAATGGTGCTTTTCCACTAGAATCCTCTGGTTGACAATTCTATTTCTCTGTAGACTTTGATTATTCCAGTTCCCTCTCAGTTATTCCCATATAACAGAATGGAATAGCCCCCAGGGAACTCGGGTCCAGGGGCTGAGTGCCTTGTCTGTTTCGTGGATGTTTTATAAAACAGATCCGGCCAGGACCACCAGAGGAGCAGGCTGCTTTAGGAGGCAGCTGGGAGGTTGTGTGGGGATGACAGTGGCACCTGTGCCCTGGGCATCAGTAAAAGCAGAGCAGAGAGCGCTTGCCCCAGGTCCCCAATGGGCAACTGATCTCGCCTGCCATTTCTGGGCTTTCTCTGGCTCCAACTGCTTCTCAGCTTCCTCTTTCGCCTCAGTTGGGCAGGTTTCCAGAGCTGTCAGATTTTCTTCTGCCCAAGTTAACAGGGACATTGATTTTGGAGGAAGGGAGGCCCTTCCTCCCACCCCTGTCCTTGCCTGGCTCCTGGCTGAGCCACGCCAGCACTGTGGCATTGTCCGGTTTTATTAGTACTGCCTGGCTGAGGCCTCCCTTCCCAGGTGGCCCTGGCGTTTCCAGCCCCCTCCACTTGGCATGTTGACATGCATTTTTGGTCTCCCAGGGAGAGCCTGCTTACCTGGATAATGGGCACTTGACCCCCTGGTTCCCAAAGTGGGCTCTGTACCACAGCGGGGTTTGCATCTGTTTTCATTGTCTTCTAGACTGTCGGTGGGAGGGAGTCTTATAAATGTGACCTTGCTTGGCTGGCTTTAGGATTGATGGAAATCGGGTCACTTTGGGGGTTCTACTGGGGCTGGATGCAGTGGTCTCAGAGTGGCACAAGAGAGTCTACTGCACTCTTGGAGAGGCTCTGTGCTCCTTCAGACCTGGAATGTGGCCCTTCTCAAATTGTTCATCTAGCACAGAATTGCAGGTACCGGTTCTTTGAGGAATTTTCCCATAAGGACAGGAAGATGGAGTTTCACATGGAAAACCGGAAAGGTCTTCTAGAGAAAGGACCATGATTGCCTTTTGAAGTATACAGCGTGAGTCTGTTTGTAGGAGCAGGAAGGAAAGAAACAAGGACAGGGAATTCTGTCTCAGACATCATCTGTCACCCTCTTCCCTCCCCGCTTCTCACTGTCCGCTGTGACAGCCTGTACTTGGTCCCCCCATCCATGCTCACTCAACCCCAATCCATTGCTCTGCACCCAGGATGACATTTTTTTAAAAAAATATTTATTTTTTAGTTGTAGATGGACACACAATATCATTATTTCAATTTGATGTGATGCTGAGGATCGAACCCAGTCCTCACGTGTGCTAGGCGAGCGCTCTACCACTGAGCCACAACCCCAGCCCCCAGGATGACATTTTTAAGGCACATACCTTGGCTGCTTAAAAGCCTGAGCGGCCTTTCACTATTTTACATGTGAAATCCTCACTGTCCATGGTCCCGCACCATCTAGCTGCTACCTCCCTCCCTGGCCTTGTTGTGCACCGCCTGGGCTCTGGACCCTCCAGCCAGATTGCTCCTTCATAGTTCTTTCTTTTCCTTTTCTTTTTTTTTTTTAATATTTTTTAGTTGTTGGTGGACCTTTATTTATTTATATGTGGTGCTGAGAATTGAACCCAGTGCCTCATACATGCCAGGCAAGCGCTCTTCCACTGAGTTAGAACCCCAGTCATAGTTCTTTAAAAGAACTTGCCCCTGGTGCTTTGCACATACCTCTGTCTCTACTCCCTCCGTCTTATGTCCCCCAGAAGTTTATACTTACTCTAGTTACCTTCTGTCCACCCCTAAGATCCTAGTTCAAATGTTCTTTCCAGAGGGACTTCTCTGCAGCTTGGAGTCTTATACTATGCTCTCCTGGTGATTAATGGACTGATGTCTGCCTCACTGGCCACAGCACTATGAGACAAAGCGCTGCACTTATTCTGCCACCGCTGTCGCCTCCAATGAGGGCCTCACATTGCCAGATAGTGGGGTGCTTGATGGTTATTTGATGAGCTACTGAGTTGTCTGGCTTTACCAACAGGGTCACTCCTCTGTGGTAAGAGAACTCCTACCACTCCAATGTGGAAGAGAAATGTCTACCTGCTACAAAGGCTTGGGCGTGGGATGTTCTTGAGAAGCTGGGGCCACCAGTCCAGCTGAGTGAGCTGAATCCCCACCCCTCGGCTTCTTGTTCCTCCCCACGGCTCCCATGGGCCCCCTCTGATGGCAGACTGGCATGTCTTCCCTGAGTTTTCATGTTGGCCAAGAGGAACATGCCACGTTGGTGCTAATGTCAGTAAACTCTGAGGCTGCCAAGGAGAACGGCGAGCGGGGCCAAGAGGAAGCCGGCAGGGCCTTCCACACGCAGGCCCTGGAGTCATCTCATTACCAGAGGCGCCAGCCGCCACACCCTGGCTGGAGGGGCATAATTGCTGAAAACAGCTCATCACTGACAGCGTGACAGCCAAGGGCCTAGAGCCATCCCTTTCTTCACTTGGGATCTGTCCCCCCACAGGGGAAAGGTGCCAAAAGAGGAAGTGAGGCATGAAGACAGGGCTCCTGCCTCCCAGAAAGGAAACGTCTTCCCCAGCTTCCACACGCTGCTCGGGGAGCCCTCTCTTTACTTCTTGCCAAGCTTGACATCTTGATGCTTCTGTCCAAACGAAGTGCCTCTGGACTTCAGAGCCGTGATCTTGAGCTCAGCGCGGTAGAGGGTGGTGTTCCAAGTGAAGGGGCCTCCCAGCAGTGACACTGGGCTATCAGGAGGCTGAGCAAACAGACTGGGCACCCATCGCGTGGACGCCGTGAGCGAGCTTCTACAGGAGATCCAATAAACAACGGGCCTCGTCATTCCTCATTAAAGTATGTTTATTATAAAAGTATTTATGATATTCATTAAAATAAGTGATGGCTTCATCTAACAAATGTCCAAGTAGATACCAAGATAGAAGGTGTCCCAGGTCTCTGGGGAGTGTGCATGTACAAAATTAACAAGCATGCACCTGGGTAAATTCAAGCATATTTTCCTCCCTGATCCGCCTCCCTCAACCATCTGTCAAGTGTCCTTTGTGTGCCTCAAGCTGCAGTGGATGCTTAGGATACAAACGCGCCTGTGGCCTCAAGGAGCTTATGTGCCTGTAGGAAAAGCCCACAACTAAACTGATAACTATGCTTTGGGGTAGAAAGTATGAGGTCGGTGCCATCAATGTGCAGTTTTGATGTCTGAGGGGAGATTTTGTGCACAGAAAAGGTGGGAGGTATGTACCTTTGGTTTTCAAATTAACAATAAATTCATTAAAACTACCAATTCAAAAATCCATCTTACGCTGGGTGCCGTGGAGCATGCCTCTTACCTCAGCACCTGGGGAGGCTGAGGTAGAATGACTGTAAGACCTGGTCTCTAAAAAATGAAAAGAGCTGGGGATCTAGCTCATAGGAGAGCACCCCGGGTTTAATCCTCAGTACCATACCAGAAAAAAAAATCCCTTTCTTAGACCTTTGTGTGCTGCCTATAATCTTATATTTATTAAAAATTTGATTAATTCAAGTTGAATAGATTTAAACAGGTTAAAGTCTCATTTAGTACCATTTACTACTTTATTAAATTTCCTTAAACTTTCAAAACTACATTTATGAATTTAATGTATTCACTTTCTTTTTAAGTCCTTCAAATGCTTGATCTAATAAGCAAAATCTCCCAGATACTTCATGAGTGCAGTAAATTTATAAATTACTGATGTAAACTCTGGGCCTTGAGGTGGACAGAGATCCTTCCCGGCACCCAGAGGCCCAGGCCACTGTCCTCTGCCCGGATGATACAGAGCCCTGCATCCGTGCTGCGAACACCAGGGCCTTCAAGGTCCGACCCATCTGACACAGTGGGTTTCTCCAGCCTTCACCACAACCTAAACTAATTCTTTCCTCTGCTTTGAGTTATACATGTCTTCTACTTTTTCTCATACTCTGGGTGGGATCTCAATTATTATTTTTTTTTCTTTTTAAAAATATTTTGTTTTGAGGTAAAATATTTCCAATATAAAATTTACCATTTAAGCGTTATTTTTTTTTCTTTCTTTGTACCAGGGATTGAACCCAAGAGTGCTTCCATTTCCCCAGCCCTTTTTATTTTTTATTTTGAGCAAGGTCTCGCTAGACAGACATCACTAAGTTCCTGAGGCTGGCTTTGAATCTGCAATCCTCCTGCCTCAGCCTCATGAGCTGCTGGGATTCCAGGCCTGGGCCACAACACCCTGCCAATTTACACATTTTTAGTGTACAGTTCAGTGGCATTAAACACATTCACATCACTATTATCCATCTTTGGGACATTTCTTATCTTCCCAAACAGAAACTCTGGACTCATTAAACAATAACTCACTGTGTCCCCTCCCCCACCGCCTCTAGAAACCATTGTGCTATTTTCTGTCTCTGTGAATTTGACCACTCTCTAGGGACCTCACATAAGTGAAATCACACAGCATTTGTCTTTTGGTGACTGGCTTATTTATTTCATCTAACATAATGTCTTTGAGGTCCATCCCTTTTGTAGCATGGGTCAGAATGCCCTTCTTTTTAAGGAATAACGGTCCAAAACACACATGCCATGTTTTATTTATCCATTCATCCACTGATGGACACTTGGGTAGCTTCCCCATTTGGGCTATTATAAATAATGCTGTGGTGAACATGGGCGCACTGGGTCCCAGTTCTTCTAGATAGCTGAATGCTACCCGGTGGATTCTGCATCTGATCAGACCTTCGGTGACTTAGCCACATGCATGCCAGGGCCAAGTCTGTAAGAAAGCAGACAGAAAGTGCCTACCAAGTACAGATGCTGAAAAGATGGGAACTGGCCTCTCTGCCGCCTCTGCTGTGTCCAAGGAGAAAACAGTGATGTGGGTTTTGCAACGGCAGCACAGGATCAGTCACAGGATGACCAGTGGAGTCTGAGCTGACCACAGGCTGACAAGGAGGCCACTTTCTTCTTGACTATACTTGCAAATAGGATGACTCGATCTCAACAACTAGAAAAACTGAGGTAGCTAAAATGGGGCTCAGTACACCCCCTCAACCCTGCAACCCACTGGTGACTACTGTCCACGTAAAAAGAATGCAGATATAGACACCTGCAGTGAAAACATAGTTTAGTCTGACCAGATCACACCTGTGTGTGCACAAAACCCACTGCTTTTATCTCTCTCAGCAATTCAACCACCCATAGGTAGAGGTAATGCAAGAGAAGATTAAGAACATGATAGGGCTGGAGTTGTGGCTCAGTGGTAGAGAACTCGCCTGGGACCTGTGAGGCCCTGGGTTCGATCCTTACCTCCACATGGAAATAAATAAATAAAATGGAGGTATTGTGTCCAACTAAAACTAAAAAATAAATATGAAAAAAGTAAGAATATGATAAAGAAGAATATGATAAAGAAAAGGAGGAGGAGGAAATTACTAGAAGAACAACTCTAAGTAACAATAATGATATCTAATATTTACTGAGCATATTCTATGTGCCAGGCACTATGCTACAGTGGTCCATATATTATCTCACTTAATAATAATAAGTAATTATTATCAAGCAGTAATAATAATGTGATAGGACTATTATTGTTTCTATGTTGAAAGCAGAAATCTGAGGCTTAGTGAAATAAAATAGAATGTGCCCAAGATCAAGGAAGTAACAAAGGGAGAGACTGAATCTACCTTTGTTTCTAGAATCTTGAGTATTAATTACAGTGCTTATAGTGCAATATGACTCAAGTTATCCAATAGATAACCAGAAAAAAGGGTGTAAAAACATAAAATACATGTGGAAACACACTTACTAAACACATGAAAACCATACAATGTCTGATACTGGGTATTGAACCTAGGTATACTGTATCATGGAGCTATATATCTCCATGGTAGATACATCTCCAGCCTTTTAAATTTTTATTCTAATTACATTTTTGGTACCAGGGATTGAACTCAGGGGCACTTAACCACTGAGCCATATCCTCAGCCCTTTTTTTTTTTTTTTTTAAGAGACAGGGCAGGGTCTCCCTGAGTTGCTTAGGGCTTCATTAAATTACTGAGGCTGGCTTTAAACTTGCAATCTTCTTGTCTTAGCCTCCCAAGCCACTGGAATTACAGGTGTGCCCTCACTGTACTAGGCTCGTTTTTATCTCTCTTATTTTTTCACTTGAGAGAGGGTCTTGCTAAGTTGCCCAGGCTGGACTTGAACTTGTGATCCTCCTACCTCAGCCTCCCATACTGCTAGGATTATGGGTGAGCACCACCAGGCCCAGGAATGCTTTTAAATCAAAGCAACAAAATATAATTTTACATATACAGAAAAGTAAAACAGAGTTAAATGTAATGCCTAATGTGTAGATATTGGCATATTAAAATATTGCTGCTGAAAATAAATTATCAATCTCTGAAAAATAATGTTTTATGTATCCCTTTTGTAAAATGCTTTGTCAATATATAACAAAAATCAGGGCATGGTGGCGCACTCCTGTAATCCCAGAAGCTTGGGAGGCTGAGACAGAGAACTGCGAGTTCAAAGCCAGCCTCACCAACTGGCAAGGCACTAAGCAACTCTGTGAGACTCTAAATAAACTACAAAATAGGGCTGGGGATATGACTCAGTGGTTGAGTGCCCCTGAGTTCAATCCCTGGCACCCCCCAAAAAATTATAGTATATATATATACACATATGTGTGTATATATATTATATATATCTCACAAAAATCATAAAAATGTTTCTACCCATTGTAATTCTACCCATGGTAATCTAATCCTACAAATATATCCTACAGAAGTAAGACTAAGAAGAAAAAGGTATTCACAAAGCTCTGTATTGTTAAAATCATCAATTTTAGATTATAACTATAAAATTACAGTGAAAACCTAGAGACAATCTAAATATTCAGCAGTACAGGAATGGTTAACTGAATTGAAGCAACACCATTTGATATATATTATATATCTGTTAAAATAATAAATACAAATGTTTTGTAGCTATTTAAAAAGCAGAATATAATAATGCAGTCATGTAAAAATTATGACTGCAAAGAGTTCAAGACTGGAAAAAATAGAGAAGAATTAGAATGAATTTTGTGTGAAATTGGTGCATTCAGAATGATTCCTTTCCTTTTAAAGATTTTCTATACTGATGTTAAAAGCAATGAAAATTAAAAATTTTAAGTACCTGACAAGACTTGTCTATAAAAATAAGGACACCTGCTGGGCTGTTTTGATGATTAAATAAGTTAATGGATGCAAAAGCACCTGGAAATAACTCCTGCAGGCACCGGGTGGTGCCTCCCTGGTGCCCTCTCCTCCTCACCCTTCCTCCTCCCAGCTCTAGTGTCCTGAAGGGGCAGGATCAACACTGGGCACATTGGAGTGAGGAAGTGTCCCGTCTGGACCTCTCTCTCAGCAGGAGTGTTTACTTCACCTTGTATTGTTTTTATCCATGACTTGCAGAGCTCAACAGGTTCTGGACACATACTTTCTGATCTCTCATCAAAATAAACTTGTTCTTTTCTCCTTGGTTAATATGTAGTTTTTAAAAACATATGGTGGGGGGCTGGGGTTGTGGCTCAGTGGTAGAGCACTTGATTAGCACGCGTGAGGCACTAGAGTTGATCCTCAGCATCATATAAAATAATTAAATAAAATAAAATAAAGGTATTGTGTCTATCTATAACTAATGTATATATGTATACAGACATATATAAATATATATATATATATATATATTTTTTTTTCTTTTTTAAGCATATGGTGGGTGGGTTGGAGTTGTGGCTCAGTGGTAGAGCATTTGCCTAGCATGAATGAGACCCTGGGTTCAATTCTCAGCAACATCAAAATAGTAAGGCAGTTCCTTAAAATGATAAATTAATATTGAAAACAGGGACTCAAACAGATAACCTGTGTGCCCATGTTTACAGCAACACTCTTCCGAGTGGCCAGAAGGCAGAAGCAGCGCAGGTGTGACACTGACATCATCAATTCATAAAAAGAAAAGGTTTCTTTTGGCTCATGGTTTTAGCAGCTCCAGACCCTGTTTGCTTTGGGCCTGTGGTGTGCACATCGTGGCAGAAACATGTGGTGGAGCAAAACCATTTATCTCATTACCAGGAAGCAAAGAAAAGGTTGAGGAGGGGTCTGGAATCTCCCCATCTTCTTTGAGGGCACCACCCCCATGACCTTAGAACCTCCCATAGGCCCACCTCTCAAAGGTCGCACCACCCTAGGACCAAGGCTTTAGCACAGGAGGCTCTAGGGGACATACAAGATCCAAACTATAGCACCAAATGTCCCTAGATAAATAAATAAATAGAATGTGGTTTTACATACAATAGAAATTTTTAAGCCTTAAAAAGGAAGAAAATTCTGAAACCTGATAAAACATGGATGAATCTTGTGGACATTACGCTAAGTAAAAAGGTCTGACACAAAAGGACAAACGCCGTGTGATTCCATTTATATGAACAACCCATGTTTGGCAAATTCATAGATGGAAAGTAGAATGGTGGGTACCTGGGGCACCATGTTGTTCCATGGGCACAGAGTTCCTGTCTGGGAAGATGAAGGTGCTCTGGAGATGGATGGTGATGATGGTTGGCCCCAAATTTACACTAAACTCGAAAGTTAAAATCAGCTAACATGAAAAAAAAATCAGTAACACATGATATGTTTTGCTGGGGCTAGGGCTCAGCAGTAGAGTGCTTGCCTAGCATGTTCCATCTCCAGCAATACAAAAGATAATAAATTTTATGGTTATTTCACCACAATTTTTAAAAGGGTACACAGTGTTAATATGGTATCCCCCCTCCCAGTTAACTTACCAAGTACTTCCTGGAGGCAACAGCTGAGTTGAAAGATGAAGAAAGTTCAAGCATCATATCAGGCCACACAGAAAACCTAAAGGGCATGTAGCCTTTAGTTCTCTAGGAACTGCACTGTATCTACACGAATCCCATTCCTTTGCCCACAAATAAGGATCGCTCTGGCCACCAGGGGAGCGTAGAAAAAGCAGAGGGGAAAGGTGGGCTTGGGGAACGGGGAGAGGAGGAGGTCTTTGTGGCAGTAGTCCTCCAAGAAAAAGGACAGAGGGCTCTGGGAGTTTAGCTCAGTGGTAGAGAGCTTGCCTATGTGTGTGAGGACCTAGTTTCCATTCCCAGTACCACCAAAACAAAACAGGACGGAGGGAAGTCAGAAAATAATAAACAACCGAGATGCTGTCCAGCTCCATCTGCAAAGAACACAAGTATGATGGCTAGTTCAATGCCAAATCCAGACCTTTGCAAGAACTGTTGAAAGTCATTTGATTCAAGCTCCTGCCAAGGGCACTTTCGAATGACTGGATGGTGCCGTGGTTCTATGCTGATGAGGCTCTCAGCCTCTGCCATCTATGTTCTGCTAATTCTTGGGCAGTTCTTTCTCTTCATGAGTGAAAATTTACATCTGAATCTGTCACTTGAGGCTGGGAAAGTGCCCTGAGCCCAACCTCTATAGCAGCCTAGAACAATTCTAATCCCTCTCCTCTGTGAAAATCTTTTCCTGGCTTCAAGTCTTTTCTTGATCAGTATCTTACACTGTTCCTTGTCCTCTGGTCCATGGCTTCAAGACATGAACGTCAGCCTTCAGATATGGGCTAGCCAGTACTTGCACTTGTCTTTAGTTGGATACTGTTCTGCAAGTAGGGCTGATGCAGAGCCCCACTGTGCTTAAGCCTGTGGATGTGCCTGACTCCCACACTGAACTCCAAATTCCTGGACAGTTCATGTTCAAAGGACCTGGGAGTTTATTCATTTTATTGTTGATTAAGTCAAAATGTGAAACGTCTTCTACATGAAAAGGAAATATCATTTGTTGAGTACTTGATCTGTTTTGGATACTCTGGGCCGTGTTTTTACATATGTATTTTTGTGTAGGCACACATCAACCCCATGTGAGAAGCACTGCTCTCTCCATCACACATACTAGGAAAGTCAGACCTATGTTCATACCACTAAGAATCAAATCCATTGCATCTGACACCAAAGCCCATCTGCCTTCCACAGCAGTTCCGTTTTTGCTAGGCTACATTAGGCTGCAAAGATTAGAAAATCCAATTAACAACATTCAGCAGTGGGGTGTTGAAGCCAGGAACCCAACTATGTCATCAGAGATGTCTATTAATTCTCCATCCCTGCTACCCACAGTGTTACCTTTGTTCTAAGGCAGACTGTCCTTAGTAGTGACTGTAGCAACCTGTCCCTTTGTCACTTTAGCAAGAAAGAAGGACTGACTCACCATAGTTTCCTTTCAAGAGGAAGGCTAACCACGTTAGAATCAATCAGCAAGCCCTTGTGCATCACTCACAGCCAAAGAACAGGAAAGCTCCGGCAAGGAGGGCTGAATGGCCCCTTCCTGGTCCAGTCAGACCAGATTCTGAGCTGGGACGAGTTCTCCAATTGCAATCCCTCTCTCCCCTCAGCTATTCTATTGTTAAAACGAATTTCTGCTAGAGTCTGGACCCTCCAAAAGAGGTCATTAAATAGGACTTTTTGCTCTCTCTCCCTCTTTCCCCCCAGTACTAGGGATTGAACCCAGGAGCATTGAACCATCTCCACAGTCCTTTTTCCTTATTAATTATTTATAATTTGAAATGGGGTTTCTCACCAAATTGCCCAGGATGGCCTCAAATTTGAGACCCTCCTGTGTCAACCTGTTGAGTAGCTGGGATTACAGACATGTGCCATTCATTGTACCTGGCCACTTTCTGCTTTCTCCAAAGTTTGAGTTAAACAATGACACAAAAGAGTTTGGGATTGTTAAGATAAACTGAAGTTTAAAGATGGGTATGGGCTGAATATACCACCCCATGCTTACGAAACCCTAACCTCCAGGGTGGTGGTATTAGGAGGTGGAACCTTGGGAGGTAATTAGATCATGAGGGTGGAGTCCTCATGAATGGATTAGTGCCCTTATAAGAAGAGACAAGGGAGGGAATGGCCACATGAATATTCACAAGAAGGGGCCCCCTGCAAACCAAGAAGAGTCTTCCCCAGCAACTTGCCAGATCCTTGATCTTGAAGTTCCCAGCCTTCAGAATTGTGAAAAGTAAGTTCTTTAAACCACACAATTTATATTGTTATAGCAGCCCAAATTGACTACCACAAAGATTATAAGTAAATTTCAATGATTTGTGTTCTCTTATTAGGCGTTTCTATGAATTGTCATATTTGCTTCTGATTTCGAACCTGAGCATATGTGGAAAGTAAGAACACAAACTGAAAGAGAAGAGGCACAGCTGCTTCCTCACAGAATTTGGCAAACAAAGCACATGAAGTCTATTTCATTTTTCCAAGAAACATTCTATTTGGAATAGCAGTAAATTTCACTTCAGGGAAAACACTTCCTTTTACTTTCTTTTCCAAAATTTTTGGCTCTTTCCAAATTAACCAATAATCATCAGATATAACATTCAGGCTGTTGCAAAAAATCCAACTTAGGTGCCATGGCACACACCTGTAACCCCAGTGACTTGGGAGGCTGAGGCAGAAGGATCCCAAATTCAAGTCCAGCCTGCTCAACTTAGTGAGACCATTTCTCAAAATAAAAAGGACTGGAGATGTAACTAAGTGATAAAGAGATCTTGGGTTTAATCCCCCATAGTAAAAAATAACTTTGTGATAGAGCACCCCTGACTTTGATCCTGAAAACCAAAACCAAAACCAAAACAAACGAACAAAATCCCAACATCTATTGAAATGACAATAAAAGACGACCTTAGCACCATATGATTCTTGCCATAAGGCCACCTACCAATATATATTTTTTTCTTTTCTGTGATGGAAACTATGCTTTAACATTATTGTAATTATTATATTGTATTTGATAAATATCAAAATAATAGGAACAGTCATGGAGAAAAGGAAAATCTGAACCTGCATTTAAAGGTCTTTAATGAATTTTTCACAGCCTGAGCTCAGAGGCTTATGGCCCAGGAGCCTGGGGCACTCCAATAGGAAGGTGAGTCAGGGCCCCAGTGACAGGCACCAGGGGCTGCTCCACGCCCGGCCTGAAGGTGAAGGTGACTGCTCTTTAAGCCTGGGCCTCCACTTCTACCCTCCTTCCTCCTGTTCAACCTCATTCTCAGGAAAGGCTCTGAAGAGTGTCTCCCACGAGGACTCTTTCTGAAACAAGTGGGCAAAAGAAGCAATTCTAGCTGGCTTTGGCCAAAGGAACTCCACTGGCTCAGGTGAGCGTCCTCAGGCTCGGGATTTCTCCTCGGCGATTGCTGCACTCAAGCCCAAGGATGCCACCAGCCCTGACTTTTCCTGGAGGTTTCGTTTCCAGCTCCTAGGGTGGGCACACCCCGCTGCGCCCCTCTGGGAACTGGGGCTGCTGCTGCCTCGGGCTCACCTCCTGACAGGTGACACTGCCAGAAAAGAACGAGCTCCAGCTTTTGTCCGCACACCACCCCAGGTTCGCTCTGATTGGCCTGGCTCATGTCACGTGCCCTGGCCCGAGCCAATTATTGTGGCACTGATTGAAAAGCGCTGGATGGACTCCACCCAGGCAGAAGCCACACCCGGACCACACCTGCTGGGGGTGAATGAGATGGGGAGTGGGTCTGAGAAGGAAAAGTGGATTCCCAGGGGGCCCAAACAGTGGGTTTCTGCACTTATCCACATTCTTCCCAGGAGCATTTTCATTTTTGCAGGAGCCAAAGCCTCCAAAGACCTGGATCTATATTCATGGCGATTACAGCGCTCTGAGGAAGGCCGGGCCCAGGACGCACACCAGGCCGCCTCTCCCACACAGGCAAACATGCGACATGTTTGCTACACATGTAAACCTGTACCAGACAACCAGGGTGGCAATGTGATTGATATCCACACAATTAGCCACTTGAAACATGTGATGGATATGCACACGATTATCTACCTCGATACCTATGTGATTGATCCCCATGTGATTATCTGCCACCAAGACACACCCTTCCCTGCTTCCAATGCAATTACCTTCTTCTAGATAAATGAAATTGATGCCCATGTGATGACTTGCTCCAGATACACACGTGATTGATGCCCATGCAATTATCTAACACAATGATATGCCAGTGATTGATACCCATGTGATTATCTGCTAAGATGATACCCGAGCAAATGAAAATTGGCAAGTCCTGCGAGCGCTAATAATAACCCTCACCAGCAAGTGAAAACCAATGGTAAGACTTAAGAAAGCTTTTTTTAAAAAAAGCCACACATACACCACTAAGCATGTATGTGTATATGTCTATATTAATATGTTTATATGTGTCTTGGTTAAATCATATAGCCACACATATATGGAGGAGAGAGAGACTGAAAAGAAAGATCCAACTTTAGGCTGGGATTGTGGCTCAGTGGCGGAAGCGCTTGCCTAGCATGTGTGAGGCACTGGGTTCCATCTCAGCACCAAGTATCAATAAATAAAGTAAAGGTCCATTAACAACTAAAAAAAATTTTTTAAATAAATAAATAAAATAAAACTTGGCATAGCACCACAAAAATTAAATTAAATAAATGTCAAGGGCTTTTCCAGCTCTAAAATTCTCAGATTTGGTGTAATAATAACTGAAAAAATATTATAAATTTCAAAGAAAGCAACAGATATTTATGCACACATCAATTTGTGTTTGTGTTCATAGACTTTGGCTCCTAGTGACTTTTTTGCCCATTAATGACTATAGTAGGAACTAGCAGTAGGGAATCATGATGCAAATAACTATGTAAATCTGAGGGTGAAGACATATAAATCAGCAAAATCCCATTTCCAACACCAGCATGAGTAGGTAGTGTAGACAAGATACACTCAGCTTTATTTCTCAGCCTCCACTGCCCTTTCCCCTAAAAAGTAACAGTCTCTGAGTAATAGCATGTTTGTCCATTTATCTTGCTCCCTTTCCCCAATTCGTTGCTCTTGCTTTTTTAGAAAAGCATGTAATATCCCCACAGAATTTGATGATTTTCTTTGTTATTGTAAAATAAATGCTAATCCATGAAGAGTTCCTTCCTGAATAATGTTAATTCAGCTGCCTGTTTTATAATAGGATTATGTTTTCCAGGATTTAAAAATCCCACTTGTTAACTACCAAATAGACTCCTACAACAGCTATAAAATCTAATTTAATCCCTATTGGCATTAAAGAAATAACTGAGGTACAATTTATGTCTAACTACACTTAACACCCTACAACCTCCAATAAATATATAACATTTCTTTTGAAGTTATAAAAGGAAACAGTTTAGTGGGATAACTAGAGTCTCATGGGTCCAATCATGCAATATCTCTAAGGCAGAACAAATGTTGTTTGCATACGGTAAGGATTATAGGGAAAGTTTGTTTAAACAGATTAATGCATGCTTACATGTATTTATGCTCCCTTTTAAATCATGCAAATTTGAGCTAAAATGATCTTCATTTCTTTCATTTGAAAATAATTATAGGGGGAGTCCACTATTTGTTCTGTTACCATTTAGTTAAAGAACATAATTAGGTTAGAATAAATTTCAGAACAGAACACTATACCAAACTCAGGCACAAGCCTAATCCTGTATTTCACTTTACCAAGTGGTTAGTGGGTAAAGATGAGGGAGGAGGAAGGAGCCCAGAATGATCCTGTGGGCCAAAGACAGTGCGTGGTAAAGGGATTCCCTTTTGTCTTTGGGTCGTCATCCTTGTACCACTTTCACTTCAAAAAATGGAGTGAGCATTCAAGGGCCTTCTGGGAATGTAAAATTCAGGCACAGTGAAACAGAGACATGTTTCTTCTGTGCCACCCCCCTCTCCGCCTTCTTCAGACAGGTGACTATCGGGAAGCTTATGGTAAGCCAGATGGGAACACAGAAACTGGCAAATATTGTTTCAAGATGAAGGAGAGGAAAACAAGGAGGCTGACATGTAACATATCAAAGACTATCCAGGCACTGGGAAGTTGAACACGGATCTCAGGGCAGTCAAACCTCTTTAAAGATGCAAATTGCAGTCAAACACAGAAAACAGTAGGGTTCTGTTTATCCTTTCACAAAGGGTGCAAACTGCTAATCAGGCTCCATTGCTGGGCTGGCCACTTTGTTTATCAATAAACAGGAAGACAGTTAGACTATAATTTTCCTGCCTGGTACTGGTGGCCAAAAGGAAATGCTGGCAGCTTGGTAGTACTGAGTTCCAGTTGCATCAAAACCCAATTATTATTGTAATAATGTATGGGTGTTTGCAAGTTGCAAAGGCGCACTACACATGTCCACAAAATCATGTGAAACATATTGGCAGAGAATGAGCTTGGTGATACATGGACTAAGGGGTGCTGTCAAAATAGGCCTGGTCCTCCAAGAGCTCAGCTGTGGAGTTTTGTTTAAATACACACACACACACACACACACGGATGGCAGATATGGGAATCTTTCACATGTTAATAAAACATAACAAAAATATGGTTTGGTTAAAATCAAACAACAAATAGGCAATAAACTTAGCTCCAAAATAAGACATTTGATTGGAATATGCTTCACCTGCCACTACACACGATTAACATGCATTGCTTCTAAGCCTTCTAAAATAGATAGTTTGGGGTTATTTTCATGTCAGTAGAGCTACCTTCTTGAGATACTATAAGTTCTCAAATATAAAATATTGTACAAGATTCCAAATCGAACATATAACAAAATCTCAATCATACATGTGATTAGGCATTTAAAACTGTCCACATCATTACTTTAGTTCTTTCACTTTTGTCTCTTAGATGAATCTATTAGAGTTTAAGATGCACTCCACACTTACATAAACTCCCCTATGGGGCATGATAAATACACAACCCAGGGGGACTATAATTTCTACCACAGCTTAATGCTGAAATAATATGCGAATTAGTAATAGCTATCATTATTAATCACATACAACTCACTTATTCATCAAATACTTGCTGAGTACCTACTATATTAGTAGTGCCCTACTACAGGGCACTCTGCTAAGATATGGAATTTTCTTCACAAAGCCAAGAGCCCACCAGTGATGCAGACATGGAAGGAGTCATAAAGGCGGGTGGCCATCACGATGGAGTAGGTAGGCTGTCTACTTTTGCATGTACCCAACTGGTTTCCAATACTGTGTCTGGCTTTCCAAAATGCCAGCCCACAGCAACCTGTCTGGTGACTTGAGATAGGGAACCTTGGCTCATTCTGCTACAATGATATTGGACAAATGAAAACTCCACATGTTCTGCATGGCTCTGTTAATAACAATTTTGATGAGATGTAGTGATCAAAAGTGCAGGTCTTGGGTGTAGGGTTATCTGGCTTCCCCACTTATTAGCTGTGGGTCCTTGGGCAAGTTCGTTAACTTCTCTGTATTCTAACTCCTTATCTGTCAATGGGGATAATAACAGCACCTCTTTTATATAGCTGCTGTGAGCCTGGAATCAGTAAATCCAAGCAGAGCACTTAGAAATAGCCCCAGCACACAGAGAGTACTCACTGAGTGATCATTCTCAGATCAGCGTCAGCACCACGGTCAGCTCCAAGGCCTAGCCTTGGGAAGGGCAGAGGCTGGAAAGAACATGGGAAATTCCAGCTCAGGAGGGACCCAAATCCAAGGGGCTGCTGTCCTCCAGCTGAATCTAGGAGGTAGGTGTGATGATATCTGTCCCCTTATGACCCGGGCATTGAAGACTGATGCACACAGCATGTCTCCAGTGAAAAGTACCCGACAGCCCAGTCAGGGCTCCTAGCCCAGAAGCCAGGGCTGCCCTGACCAATGCGAAGTCCTTGAGCTGGTTCTTCCTGCCCCTCTCAAGTCCTGATTTCAAACGTGGGCCCTCACAGCCACCTCAGGCTCCATTTGCTCTGCCAGACTATGCAGAACAGCTTTTTGTTGTTGCTGTTTTGTTTTTTTCATTTATTGACCCTAACTCTCCACTTTGCCTCCCCCCATGCTTCTAACTATCCAGAGCTGTAGGAATTAGATGCTCTTGGCACACATGTGTGCATGCATGCGTGCACGCGCGCACACACACACACACACACACACACACACACACTCACACCATTCCCTGCAGATCTGAACCAGGGAGGTCAGGTCACCAGCCTTCACCTGCTGCTATGGAAGGGGAATTAGACAAGGTAGATGTGGTGTTCAACACCAGATTTCTATTTCTACCTTGGAAGGTTCCAAGAATTCACCCTCTGATGCAAAAACCCACTTTCATCTCAAGCCAGCTCCCTGGCTCAATTTTTTTAGGCTTTGAGCTCTTCTGATACACATCTAGGGAGATCCTTTTGTCCTAGTTCTTCAGAGCTAATCAATAACTTGCCCAGGAACACACTGATGACTAGACTGGACTTGGCTAGAATTCTGGGCCCCACTGCTAACTTCTGGTGGCTAATTCTTGACCAATGAATAGCTAGCATAATGGTATCACGTGGGGAATATTACAAAAATGTGCTTGAAAGAGACAGTTGATGTTTGGTAGAAAGACAGACTTTGCCTAGGGTTAATTCTTTTCTTCCTCTTCCTCCTCCTCCTCTCTCTTCTTCACTGGGGATTGAATCCAGGGTACTTTACCACGAGCCACAAACCCAGCCACTTTACCACAAGCCACAAACCCAGCCCTTTATTTTGTATTTTGAGACAGGTTCTTGCTGAGTTACTGAGGATGGCCTCAAATTTGTGATCATCCTGCCTCACTCAGCCTCAGTCACTGGGATTATAGGCATGCACCACCACATTCGGCTGCCTTGAATCAGTTCTTAACTTGACATTTGCATCTGACAAGCCACACTTGTCATTTTTCTTTTACTAGTAAAAGACCGTCTTCCCCAGCCTACACAGAATGAGAATTAAACTACCACCACCACCACTGTCGCTATTCTAAGATGCTCTGATGTATTTAAAAACATATGGCAAAAGTATGGCATTTCTTAATTGTCTCCATAAATCATAATATTAAATTATGCCTTAATATACACATTAAATTATTAATGGAAATATGGTGGTATTCAATACTTTGCTATGAATAGTAGCCGGTGAAATTGGAAAACATATATTTTTTTTAACCTTTATTTTATTTATTTATTTATTTATTTTTACATGGTGCTGAGGATCGAACCCAGTGCCTCGCATGTGCTATGCAAGTGCTCTACCACTGAGCCACAACTCCAGCCCAACATATCATTTTTTTAATATCAAACCTGTTCCTCTGCAAGATTTCACGCTACCTCCTTTATGTTGGTGGTTGCTATACATACTTGGTTCTTTGGTTAGAGATTTAGCAAATACAAACATCTTGGGCTTATTTTGTAAAAATTGCCTGTGGTCCTTCTCCATGCTTTAAAAAAAAAAAAAAAAAAAAAGCATGGATTTTAATTAATAGCTAAATTTG